>NC_085084.1:14332476-14948187 GCF_963662255.1 Cinclus cinclus | reverse complement strand
GCTTGACTAGAGTTGCAAGTAATTTTTCCAAACACATTTGGAACAGTAATGTCTTCTACTAGGCAATGAGAGGACAATTTACAGTGCTGGTGATCCTCTGCATCCCCTGAGCAATTTGTGCTTTTCTTTCACAGAGTAACACAAGAAATTATTTATGTCTGAGCTCTCAATGAAATTAAACAAATGAGGAATGGCAAAATCTGGACAAAGATACTGCAACAAGCATTATTACTCAAAACCACACTTATCTACTCAAACATACATAAATTACTCCAGTGGTCTACTTTAAATACACTTTCAAACTAACTTAATTTGGGCCTATTTTCAGCACTTTGTGGATTTTGTTTTGATTTATTTTGAAACTTACATATTAAGTGGACATATATTCTTGTTATATCCTGAACTCACAAACACCTGCCATTTTATACCTATATTTTCCCTGGAACAATTTTAAGCACATCTGGACAGCAGCAAATTCTGGATGGTGTTTTCCATGTAGTCTGTTGCAATTATTATGCATTTGCATACAGTGTCACACTGAGAAGAAACCAAGCTTGGGGGATTTTAGACTGATCACAGATCAAAGCTGTAGGAAAAGTAGTCAATGCCTCTGGAGACAGTAATCCAGTTTCCTAGTCAGACACAACAGATGGGTGACACAAAAAGTGCCAGATGAGAGCAACAGTAAAAAACCACATCAATCATATCAAATAAGATGTAGTCTCAGCTTGCATTTGCCTAACCACTTCCTGAGGCTGATTTTTTTTTTAATCCCTTTTGTTGTTATAGGATTTGGACCCCTTTCCTGCTCAGATATAAAGTATAGCACAATTCCTTGCTCAAAAGAAACCACAGAAATTTTTTAAAAAACCCCAAGAAACTAGATATTCTTTCTACATTTACATTGTATCACATTTGTTTCACAGTTTATAGACAAATCAGTCCATTTGAAAAGCCACCACTCATATACCAAAAAATCTGCCAAAAATGTGTTAAATATTGATGTCAATTTTTAAGTCATTTGTGAACATCCCTACTAAGTGAATAGCAATAACAATCCCTTATTCATTCAGCTTTAAACTCTTAAACCAGACAGCAAAGTCAAACAGGAATATAAAACTGCACTGCAGAATAATATTTATTTATTTATTTATTTATTTATTTATTTATTTATTTATTTATTTTTAGTACAGCACAACTGTAATACTATTCATGACAGACTAACTACTAGTTTATTTAAGGAGACAAGTTGTCCATATTTCTTCACTTCTCCAAAGAAAATACACATAACTATTGGGACAGAACAGCAGAACCCATGGGAACAGGAAAACAGAGCAAAAGAAAATGGAAGAGGATTATTTTTCTTTTAAGTGTCACTCAGTTATGCAACTGGTCTTTGCAGTAGCCTTTCATCAAGCATTGTCTGATGTGTTTGTCATTGTGCTCATGGCTCTCCTATCACTATTGTAAAATTCCACTCATACCAATACTTAATGGACAGATTCCACTGGCAATATAAAGCTGCTGGAAAGCTTTTCTGGAGGAAGTTTTTGGCTTACCTAGCAAGACTTAGTGATGTTAATGTCCCTATTGTAGACTGTTCTGTAATATCTAACAGGCATAGCAGGTTTGCTATTTTCAAAGTGCTCTGATACTTGAGTCCCATAATTTGTACAGCTTCTCTAATTCTACTGAGACTTACAAATCTTTATTAATAAGATTTTTCAAATCATATCCCAAGAAAACACATGCATGTTGTATTTTAGGGTCTTCAGTACTAGAATCTGAAAAATAAATTTGAGAGTCAGCAATTTCTTAATGCAGTAATGCCATATTCTATTTTATCAAACAATGGTTATCCTGCCAGCCTTAACTAATAACAGATTTTCTCAAGGATTGTGTGATTTCACCCTCTCTTTCATGTTTTCTTAATACGCTAGGTCAGAAATTTTGGCTCTGTGATTTTTGGCTTAGTCCCAGCAGGCAAACACACAGATTCTTCCTGTGCTGTTGGCACTAAACTTGATGCCTCTATTGTATTATGTATAAAGTATCTGTTATATTGAGGACACAAGTCATGAACTATTTTTCAGATTTATAACAAAGACTTTCTGATTCATTTATAGCTATGATTTACATATCATTTCACTACAGCAGTTGAGCTAATTTAGCAGAGAAGAATCTAAAAACTGTCTGTTAAAACTGAATAGACATAAGCAAGTTAAGAGTTCTTAGTCAGCACTTGGGATTATATTTTCATATGTGGAATTTTTAGGAAATTTTTAGTTAACAGTATTTCTGTGAAAAGAACTGCACAAAGGCTAAATAAAATCTGTTTTTCTACCAAAGTTTATGCAACAAGCCTAAGACATGAACCTTTATGTACTATTGAAAAAATTGTAACATTTAGTTAATTCATAATATTTTGTGGTTATTCCATAGAAATTCTCCATTTATTCTCTTTAATGGCTTGGCTTCTGTTTTGTTATTTTATATTAATACACACAAAGTTTCAGACCTCTGAACTAGCATCTTCTCTATTTTCTCTTTTATCAAAATCTACAGATAAAATGTGCTAAAAGAATAATTTGTTTAGTAGACTTTTATGACTATGAATTACTCCCAGCAATTTATTTTTGCTTTTTAAATTATTGTTTTCTCTTCTAATTTTCTTATTAGAACCTTATAACTTTGTGTTTTACAATTACCAGTAACAGAAAATCACGTGTAAGGGCATTGCCTCTTGCACTGCTGATGCAGCAGAGAGGAAGAAGCAAAATGAAAGATGTGATACCAGAAGGTATCTCCTGGCTTGAAAGTTCCATGAATTATTTAGATTATCCAGATATATGTCATAATTACTGTATTTATTTTAACTAACATGAGAGGAAAACACCAGATGAATTTTGTTCAGTCCTGAAAGCACTGCTTAATCTTACTCTAGATAAAATCTCTAGCTTTCTAACAGGCGGTAAGCAATATATGAATTCCACTTCATGCATACTTCGTACAAAGTGGGGGGTAACACAAGTGAGAAAAAGCCCAGGGACCTTATGAGCCAATTTGACATCCACATATAACCCTTGTTAAAAGACATTTTGAGATAATGAAGAGGAAAAAACAGAAATTTATTCAAGTGCAATCAGAATAACCAAAATTGGCCCTGGTTATATACTACATCTTTTTTTCCTTTTCTGAAAATTCTACTAAAAATACATTGTCAGACTCCTAACATATTTATAAAGAAAGCCTTCTCATGCGTGTATCCATGACAACCTAGATTTATATTTTGAGCTCTAGAAAGTTGTTACAGCACAGCTTACATAAATTACTTTGAAGAATGTAGCAAGATAAGATGGTTTGCTACCTGAGGTGTTTTATTTGGCATAATATATAATACTGTGACTATACTGAAGCATAAAGGAAAGTAGAAGTATTATGTAGTGGTTGGAAGCCAGTCCTGCCATAAAGTAAACCTATTTTTAATAAAAGAAAAATGTATGAGCACCTTATGACAAAGAACACTGAAAATTGAAAAAAAATCACTGAAGGCTTAGTAATTGAATCTTGGCATATCATAATTAGGAAAGCAAAGAAACAAAACAGAAATGTGAAGCATACATTGCCTGAAATAAACAAAACTTGTATTTATACTAGTATGCCTCCTACTGGGGTTCCATCTGGACTGCTTTGGGCACAAAACCTTTTTTTTTCTTGTTCTCTTACCTTGGAAAAGGAATCTGATTTCACTAGACTAAGCACTACTAAAATTGCATTTTACTTGAGAGTCGTAGTATGTTATTTATATTATTATAGATTAACACAGATTAATATTAACTATTGATAGATTAACACAGTAGGCAATTTCCAAGTATAGCATGGAAACAACAGGAACATAGTTCATGAGATTTTTCCAAAACAAATATCGGTGACTATACTTTGCATTTTGTTGTCAAATAAACGTATTACCTACTTTGGAAAGAGATTTTGAGAGACAAGAGATACAGTTGCTTCAATAACTGTTCAGTATACTGCTACAAATTCAAGTGGTCTTAATAACTACAGCCTCTGTGACCTTTTTTTCTGAGCAGAGCCTACTGCTTTAGATGGCAAGCCAGGGGAAAAAAAAAAAAAAAAAGCAGACAAATTCATAATAGAGCCTTTCCATGCTAAGAGAAAAAATTCTTGACCTCAGAGATGCAATTGTTGGGTGACACACCACCAGGCAGCATGGCACTGTGTGAATTCTTTATTTCCAGATCCACACCAGCATCCTGGGGGCTCTGGTTATGGGGCAGCTCCAGTGGAGAGGTATCTAGCTGAGGGCTCCCCAACAAGATTATAGTGTAATTCAACACCTCCATAAAATGCAGCAGCACAAGTCTCTTTTGAAAGCCCATGACTGCAACCCAGCCATTATCTGCACCTTGTGAATTCTTAGGGTGATATACCTTGAGATTATCTCAGTTGGTTAAAATGTGATGCTAAAACCACCAAGGTTTCTACAGGCCTCTACAGGCCATTTTTGTAAGAGTTAGACTTGATGAACCTTGTACATCCCTTCCAACTCATAACATTCTCTGATTCTGTGACAGAAAAATAACAGAAATTAAGCTGTACGAAGGATGGTACGGGGATGGTACAAATTTTGCAGCACATGTTCACAGCTGGTCAGTTGTGGTCTTCTCTGGCCTGTTGTCTCCTCCCTCATTTCCTGACAGATGGGAAATAATTACTGTATGATTCCATTTCCTTGCCTGGAACAATGGAAAGATAATGTGCAACATAGCAGTCCTGAAGGTAGGAACCTTTGTTCTTTTTTCTTAACTGCATTAGGGCAACTTGAGGGCTAATTTTCTGCATAGCCAAATTTAGTTTTAGTCACTTGTATAAATATTTCTGGGTTCAGCTCTTGCAATTCAGAATTACTGCCAGAACCTTAGGTAGTCAAATATAATATTTTTATGGGACGGATTTTGTAACAAAACATCATTATAAACATACAAACCTTTCATTCAAATTCTTTATCTTTCATATTACAGAACATTATTCTCTACAGTGTAGTGTTATGTTTTACGTCATGAAATGTCATTTATACCAACCAAAACCTTCCAACATAACTAATACAGTAAAAATTTGCATCTGCCTTCAGTTTCTTTCAGTTCTCCATGAAAAGCAGAAAATGTGCAGTAAAAATGAAATTTAGAAAGTCAAGAATGATCAAATTTTAGACAGTGGCACTTTACTGCCTGTAAATTTATATTCATACAAGTTTTCATCCTGAAAATTAACTAACTTCAGCAATTTCAAATTCAAATTTTTAAATGCCCTAATCATCTTGTGTCCCCTTCCTTTAAAATGTGGACTTGCACATATGATATGAGTGACTGCTTTACATAGCAACTGCATGCAACAGGTAGGGAAAGGAAATTAATCTACTAAATAAATTCTTTTCCATAATCCTTGTAATTGGCAGATAAGCAGCATGCATAAATTTACCCAAGACAGAAATGGTGACAAAGAGATTGCTGTGAAATGTACAAGTAACCTCACAGCAGAACTTCTACTTATGCCTCACATGAGGTCCACAAACCTTCTCCTGGAAGACCTTGATTTAAAAAGGATCATTGAAGCCATGCTTAGAGCTTTCATAGGTTTCAATATCAGAGACTGCTGTGGTTTATCAAACAGCAATCAGGTAATAAAGACCAGAAGGATAATATGTGCTTTGAATTTTTTGAGGAGAGAAACGAGGATAAATAAATATAAGTGGAAGCTTGTGAGCTCGCCATTAAGTACTAGTTCAATAAAAATGTGTTGAAAAATAATATTGATTATTTCATTCACATCAGAGCCTTAGCTAACTTTTTATAATTGTAAAGCTTCTTCAGTTTGCAATTCTCAAATAGTCACTGAGGGTGCTTTGTAAGAAGTGGTGGTTTGCCTTATATATGTTGTATATACATATGTATTTAATGTGTTCAAAAAAGCAAAAGGTATTAATACTTAAAGAGCAACCCTAGAACTGACCAGTTATGGAATTATCTTTGGAGTCTGCAAATTGTATTTGGGGTCTGGAATTATCTTTGGGGTCTTGGGAGTTACAGACTAGTCCTGGTGTATAAACTGTACCTCTAATCAGCCAGTGTCCTTCCCACACCATTCCCTGTGCCAGTACAGCCTGTCTGTCACAGCTGCCAGAGCATGCGCTCTCAAGGACCTGCATGAGCTCTCTGTGTAATATAATCCTGCAGGCTTGATTAAAACCTCCATTTTAGCTCTGGATTTTATTCTATAAGTAAGGAGTTAACGGCCGAGAAATTCATGGATGTGAGGAAGAGTATGAGTCTTGCATTAATGAGAAGTGATCACGAGTTGGTGAAAGCACACAGGTTGGTAAATCAGTGTCCATGGATGGGCTAGCTTTGCTGCATTGCTGTGCACAAGGATGGGAGCACATGGAGCAAAGTCAGACACCAGCATGAGCCTGCTATTCAGGAAAAATCACAGAACCAGCAGTAACATGCTTTTAATGTTTCATGAATAAGGAACCTAGAAATGTGCTAAAAGGAGAATTCCAGGTCTACTGAAATTTCCCCAAATACTATATATTTAGCTTAGTGGATTAATGGTATGTAGATAGATGAAATTAATAGCCTCCTGAAATATCATTTTTTTAAGATTTACAATTTAAGTTATTAGGCGTGAGATAAATTATGGTTGTAACATTAATTCTTTCTCTATAAAATTAGACAAAGAAACTTGTTAGTTTTTTTTTTTTTTTACATCTACAATCTTATTTTTATCTTACCAAGATAAGAAATATGATTGTGACTTTTTTAGGGAGATAAGTGTGTTTAGGAGGTCAAGAAATGTGATAACAGAAGATGAGTGGGTCTACCTCCAATTAGATTCAGTCCTTAGGAAAACAAAGTCTAAGGCTGAAGCAGAATGATACAGGAAACCTAAGAGACAAAAAGGTATCCTCAGTAGCACACAAGACATTATTCAAAATAATGGTAGTGAAAAGCTTTCAAAGGGCAGCAAAAGTATACTTTGATTCCGTTTCCTTGATGAGGAGTAAAAAAAGCAAAAAAACTTCATTAGGTTAAAGCTGAGAAAAGTATGAATGGCACTAAGGGATAAAAGATGATGTAAGAAATAAGAAGGCATCTTTAAAAAGCTGAACTCATGTTTAAGGAAGGGTAATAGGAAGGATTATATACTCTGGGAGGTTAAAAACACAAGGCAGGAAAAAGATAATTTGAGAAGTACTTGCAAAAAGTACAAGCAAACAAATAAATAAATAAATAAATAAGCATATTTAAAGACTTTAAGGAGAAGTGTCTTTTTTATTTTCTCCCCAGTTTTTTTGAAATAACTTGTTTTTTCCATAACTCCAATGGGCTGCCAGATACCTAAGAAAAACTGTCCATTAATTAATGTTGCACTATGTTTATTGACAGAAGCTATTTAAATTGTCAAAATAATATGTGCTGAATAATCAGCTTGACTATGCACTCTTTTCCAACTCTGTATCTTGATCAGGCATCTTTGAGTAAAACCAGTACGAACACATATTCTACAAGCTCTACAACACTGTAAGATTACTGTGATAGAGAACATGTCAGATATAAAGGACGACAACTGAAAAGTGGGAATTTTCTACAGAATCACAGATTGGTGTTACAGACTGTGTGGGCACCACGTCAGTGTGCACAGAGATATGAAGAGCATAAGAACAGAAAGACAGTCAGACCAAAGCATCCTACATCTGCCAAAAGCAGTGCCTGTGGAAGATCATAATAAGGCAAATACACTTACCATGGTGAGGGGTGATGGAACCCTCACATTTACAGCTTCTTAGATTTGAGATGGTGCCTAAGTTCTTAGCAACCCTGAAGGTGGCTTCTGTTCTGTGAACATTATCCAGTCTGCAATCAAACTAATTTAGCCTTTCTGATCAGCAGCATCCTTCAGAACAGATTTCTGAAAATACTTATACAATCCCAAAGGGTCAGGGATCAGTTCTGTGGAGGCACTTAAAAACTCTTACTAAGACATTTAATAAGTTTCAATTAATAACTTAGAAAGCCTTAACTTTGTAAAAATGGGAAGAATCTGCAAACAAAAGCAAATTATTATTTATTTTTTTTTACTTATACACAGATATGTTTTTACATTAAATAGTGTGCAATAACTTTCAGCATCACAAAAATTTTTAAATGTTATTTTCAACTAAACCTGGAGTCTGAATAAAACACTGTAGAAATACTAATTTTGAGAGGCTAAGGACAAGGAAATTCTAAAGGAAGAAGAAACTTCCTTCTTTCTTTAAATATAATTAAGAAGGGTTTACAGCACCTTACCCTTCATCCCACTGCTGATTACCTGGTTTTAGAAAAACAACACAAAATATGATAACCAAAGGACAACACTAAAGTTTATTGAAGCTGGATGATTACTCCCTTCAAATTCAATAGGCATTAGAAAATACTTAGGAGGAGCAACACAGCTCAGAACATCTGTAATTATATATCCCTCTATAGTTGCAGTTTGGAAGGACAGCAAATTTTTAGTTTGCCCAGGACCCCTGCAGCAACTTATTTTGATGAGTGAACAGGATAATAATTAAGTTCCTAATGTTTGTGCCATTTCTTTTGGGAGTTATGATTTATAGATGTTGTGTCCAACAACATAACACCATTTCTATGTGTAAGGCCTCACTCTCCTTGGTCAAACACCTAGAAAATTATCACAGCACTGATTTGTTAAAAATAAACATACTGCAAGATCTGTCATTATTAACAGAATGTAAAATAGAATGTATATGGAAGAGTCTGAAAGAAGCCTGCTAACATGTAAATATTCACATCCAATCTTAACAGCAAAATTGCAGCTTTTAAGTCCTCTCCAGACCAGGGAATGCAATTCAGATTTCATCACTGAGAAATTTTAAAAAGTGCAGAAAATGGGAAGGAATATTTCTCATAGAGAAGGATGCAGAAGTTACCTGGAGCTACCTGGGTGGATTTCAAGAGTGTGATGCATAAATCAGAATTGCTTTATACATCATTACCTAGGAGACTGCTTATTCTCCATGATGTATTACCATGAGACATTCAGTTTGCAGGAACACTTGTATTTCTTTCCCACTTTATGAAGACAGCTGCTGACATTGTACCATACAACATACCTCAACAAAACAGATTGGAACTTCTGGCTCACTGAGTCTCTTCCTGTGCCGTGAGTTTAGTTTATGGAATATTTTGCCTTCCTGAGTATCTCTATCACTGGCCATCCAAATGTTCTGAAGTTGTATTGCTGCTCATATGAGTAAGGCACTTGAAGATGCCTTCTAAGCCTGTATTAAAGGACTTGAAACCTTAAGTCTAAAGGATATTGATTACCTTTCCTGTGGTAACAATATTTTTTTTTTGTGAAGACTTGGTGGTGTCCAGTCCAATGTTGATAGTATTAACCTGTGTGTGTCTATGTGTGTGTGCACCAGTTGCATTAGCTACATGACAATAAATATATTGCACACAACTGAGTGCAAAGGATGCCACAGACAACCTCAAACTGGTGCACTTAAATTTAAACCATATGAGTAACATTATCCAGACACTCCCTGTTGCTATTAGATTGGTATTTATTACAGAAACAGTGAAGTTGCACTAGCACAAAACCAATTTTATTCATACAAATATAGCTCTCCATGACTGAAAGAACAGACTGTATATATGCCATGTATATGTATGTAAATACTTTATATCCATCAAAACAAAATAAATGCCATTAGAAAGTTTGAGTTTTTGAAGCATGCATGTGTGCTAACCATGTTTCACTGATTCATTCCAATCAGTGTTATGGAACAAGTACAAGGACTAGGGAAACATTTCACTGTCCAATAGTAGTATTTTCAGCATTCTGTACAATGTATCTGCAACATCACTAAATTACCCCCATTGGAATCCTCTGCTCCCAAACACAGGAACAGGAGAGTCGTGGAGCAGTGAGTGGCAGGATTTTCCAACCCACTGGAGAGACCAGCATACACTGGATATGACTTTTAAAGTATTAATTAGCATTTTTCATATGCAAGAATGAGAAAAGCTTCAGTGTATTCTTCTGTTCACGTGAATTAATTTCTAGAAAAATATTCTTGTTTACCAAACAATACCCAGGAAAGTGATGAACATAAATACGGTGCAGGTAAGAGGGAAACTAAGCAGATTATAATAGACTGACATCTGAAAGGTTTCAGAGAATGAAAATATGTACAAGAGAAATTGTATTTGAGAAAATCTTATTACTGGGAATCTACCACTTAGGATCTACATTATCTTGAATCCATAGTGTATCATATTTCAGCAATTAGCAAGCCACTTTCTCTCTCTTCTGTGCATTTATAGTCTTACTCTCAACAAGAGTTGTCAAAATAAGAGGATCAAAAGAATTTTTTTAAAAAGGGAAAGCAGCAAGTTGCATGTAAGCCTCAACACTCCATCATTTGCTTTATGTGGCCATCTGAAACATGTAACAAGAACTTTTTCTTGTTCTTTGTTAAAAGCCTAGCCTACTTCTGGCACATTACACATAAATGAAACACAAAGAAATGCTAGTAGGCTCATCCCTTTTTTCTATTTTCACTTGTGCTTACTAACAAAAAATATATTTGCATTTTAATGCAACAGAATTCTGTTTGGAGTCTACTTTATTATTTTGGTTTTAGTTTGGTTTAGTTAATTTTGTTTGGTTCAGGTTTTTTTTTGTATGTTTTTTTTTTCAATTTTTGTTGGTTTTGTTTGTTTTGGTTTTGGTTCTTTGTTTGTTTTTTTCCTTTTTTGTTTGTTTGCTTTTTGTTTGGTTTTTTCTGGGTTTTTTTTGTAGTACTGAGCTGAATGTAGCTGGGCTACAATTAATTCTCTCTAGAAGAGCTAATATATGGATCTGTGCTTGGGATTTGTTCTTGAAACAGTACGGATGATGTTTTAGTTAAGCTGAACAGCACTTGCACAGAACCAAGGCCTTTTATGGCCTACATCTCCATCCTAGTGAGTGGGCTGGCTGTGCACAAGAAATTTGGAGGGGACACAGCTGGGACAGCTGACCCGCAGTGACCACAGGGATATTCCAGACCATATGGCATCATGTTCAGTGTATAAAACAGGGGAAGAAGGAGGGGATGTTTGCAGAGCTGGCATTTGTCCTCCCAAACCACTGCTATGCATGATGGAGCCCTGCTTTCCTAGGGATGGCTGAACACCTGTCTGCCCATAGAAAGTGGTCAATGAATTCTTTGTTTTGCTTTGCTTGCATTCATAGCTTTATCTTTGCCTATTAAACTGCCTGTTATCTCAAGCCATGAGTTTTCCCACTTTCACACTTCTGATTGTCTTCCATGTCCCAGTGGGGAAGACTGAGCAAGAGGCTGGCTGGTGTTGAACTGCAACAGGTGCCTAAATTGAAGGGAACAAAACAATTTAGGAACACTAAAGTGGAACTGAAATTTCAGAGTACTCCTCTTTCTCTCTTGATCACTGGGGCTTAGATGGCCCACAGCATTTATAGAAACACAAGGAAGGCAAGGAAATGTACAGAAAACACAGAATTAGAAGGGAAACCACTTAAATTTTATTACCTCAATTTTTATGATAAAGGAGTCTAAAAGAATTTCTGAAGGTAATTTAAAATACCATTTTATTCTAAAAGAATAATTTCCTTCATTTGTTTAACAGATGTCTTTGGCAGACATCTATGTAGACTTTGTCCGTACAGATTATCTGCAACTATACAGAAATACAGCTTGTTCCAGAGAGGTGTGAAGAAAGCAACACTCTCATCTGAACTTCCTCCCTGTAAGGAAAATTTTCTTTCTATTTCTAGTCTGTTTCTAGTTCAGCTAGCATTTTGTTTGAAGGCCATTTCTTATTTTTTCAAGTCTAGATGGCCTACATTTTCTTTAAATTTTTTAAGAAGAATTTAGCTGAAAGCATTCAATAATTAACATGTTTAACTTTCTTTCCTTTGGAGATAGATTTCCATGGCTTACTTAAACAGTGTCACCATTCTAGCTCTTGAAACACTCAAGCTACTGAGAAAAACAAAAGATATGCAAAACCTCATTGCAAATATCTATAAAAAGAACATTCAGAGCATCTCAGGGCATACCCAGGTATTTACTTAGGGTCTTTCAATTGCTGAATCCTGTGGAACAATATTTGCACCCTAATTACAAAAACTGCTCATGAGTTTTTTAGAATATATGGATAATTAAAAGTGTGGATAGAAGATATTTTTTGACACAAAAGTCTGTTATATAAAGAGTTATTTTATTTTCTGAAGAAAAAAATCCTCAAGATACACATAAATCAATTGTTAATTCCTTAGTGAAAATGAGAAGCTGACAAAAAAACAGCAGTTATCCCACTCTAATAACTTCTGGATTTTGCCCCCACAGAAAGGTAGGACCTCATTAGTTTTATTGTTGAAAATAAAATCAGTGCAAAGTAGCCTACTGCTGCCTTTGTTCCCAGATAACGTGGAAATGCACATTCCTGAAAGGAGTTAAGAACTTCCATTAGACATGAGCAGATTATATAAGAGAAATAAGCCTGAACCAGACATCATTATTTTCCTCTATAGTCTTTTAGAAGTTTAACTTTTCACTTTAATTAGTGACACTGATATGAGCTCAAACTAGAACCCAAATATTAACTTGTGAAGTTAGGGAACATTGCACTGCCCACATATTCTGTGGATGAAGTCTACATAAAGGAAAAAGAGATCTTTTATGCAATAAAAGATTTACAAGTTGACACCAGTGAACAGAAGGCAGTCACTGAGAGATTATCAGCCATCCTGGCAAGACACTTGATGTTTTGCCAAGACTGTGCTTACCACTAAGTACAAGACTCTGTTTCAGATTTTACTGGTACAGCAGGAAGACATTAGACCTGCCGTATTATTTACGTGCATGTATCCCACATAAGCACAACAAAAATACTCCACTGCAATTCTCATGCACTGGACACTGCCTGCATAGGAGTGGTGGGATAGAAATAGGACCAGACTCTGTATTACAAGTACTTTTCCTCAGGGCACCTTGCAGCATTTTGCCAGCTTCTAACTCCAGAGCTCTCTGCCAGCCTCAAGCAAGGCAGCTCCAATGCATCTCAAACATCCCATGCTTTCCCTGGAGGCTAAGGAAGAGTACGGTACAGCAAGTCAGAAGACCAAACTAATGTCTGGAAGATAATGGAGCCTGGAATAATAGTAACAGTGTCCTAGAGAAATCCATGCCTCTGTTTTTAAGGATGAGTATATTTAGCTGTTTTTGTTTTTCCATTCTGTGTGCTGTGTACATAACTTTTACAGTAAGCTGCTTATACTTGAACATTATACATAGATTGCCTTTCAAAAATATGACAAGGTTGTAATTTCTGCAATAGATGCCATACTGATAATTAGATTTTTAAAGATGTCTTCGCTAATAAATTGAATCTGAATTCAGAACAGGAAAAAATGAAAGGAGAGCCAATAAGTCAAAATTACTTTACTTCTGCAACTGTGAACATTTATGTTTCATTCCAGCTAGAATACCATTTTCCTGTCTGCTCTGAAAATCTTTGTAATGTTGTTTTGAAACTCTTTTCAGTGAAAGATGTAGGTACTACTTATTACTGTGCATGACAAAGTAGTACGTAAAAGGCACATAAAGCTCTCTGATGATCATCTCAAGAGTTCTTCACATTTATACTTTTTATTCCCTCTGCACACTTACTTTGCTCTATATACCTTTTATGAGGGTATAGGACTTAATGCTTGAATTATTATTGAGCATTATCTTATGTGAAGTTGGCTGCAAAGAAGGCTCTACTCTCTGCTTTCCCCACTGAAAACAGAAACTCAAATCCCAGCATTTCATCACCACTACCAGATAAACAAAAGGTATTGGACAGTCCATTGTACAAAGGTAAGAAAAAGAGTAAGTGAGGAAGTGACGTAAGCAGGCTCTATAGAATTACAGCACAATTCCAAAATGAAAAGTTGTTGTGTACAATAATCCAAGATACAGAGATTCTTTCACCAAAACCAGCCATACTGTTTATCCTGGTGATTGACAGCAAATGGCAGTGAAGAGTACAATTTACTTTCTTTAGATAGCAGTGTAATCTCTTAGGTCTAAATACTGATTATACCAACTGGGATCCTACATAAGTTTGCTTTGGCTTTTTTTTTTTTTTTGGGTTGTTTTTTTTTTGGTGGGTGTTGGGTTTTTTTAAGCTTCATGGAAAATTGTTTGCAATATTTCATATTTTATATTTGATATTATTCTTCTCAAAAAAATTACTTCTATTAACAATTTTGGAAAAAAATCCACTCATGTAGACCACTCACATGGTCTACATTTTGAACAGATTTAGATGCAGGATGAGAATGGTACATTTTGGACAGCTTCTAGAAGGTCTCTCATCATCCAGTTAATAAGGGGAATTAATTTTTCCCCTCTGGTCTTTGTATGCAGTCATGGAGTTTCTGTGGGGTACAATGTCCCCACATTTTCTTGAAACACAGGTCTACATGCATTTATGGTGACAACATACACTGAAGAAATTCTAATACAAATAACACAAAAATTTCCTTAATGTTCTGCTATAAACAAAATCTGATGCATTCATTTTTAAAGCATGCAGACTAATAATGCAGGAGGATTTTTCCTTCAGGGGAAAATAGTCTTCAAAGCTAAATAACATACTGCATTAGAAAAAAGGAAAATATTACCGCAAGCAGTTCAGTATCAGCCTACCTGCAGTGATTTCATCTGCTGGAGCTAGAAGTAAATGTACTTCCACATTTCTTATTTAGAAGAAAAGCTATTAACTTTGGTCTCAGATGGCATTGAAATCTGTCCACAGCTGAAATTATTTAGCACATTCACTCTTCCATAAAGATTCCTTGTCCGTAGCATCCAACTTTCTGCCTCCTCTAAGCCTCTTACTGCTTCCCTTTTCTGCTCAGTTCCTAACTTACAGGCCTGAAGTTGTTCTACTCTTCTTTCTGTGGAGATATACTGGAACTAGATATTAGGAAACATTCAGTGGTATTTCCATGGTTTGCAACATGCACAATACATTGGGGATTATGCAAGATTTACCAAGGATAAACACAGGCTTCTGTTATAATTTCCCAGTGAAGATTTTGATATTGTTTGTATTCCTGTAAGAATACCTGATTCTCTGGAAAGTTTTTTTTTACTTTGCTCCTCCACAATGGTACTGCAGGTATCTACAAGAACCCCCTCCTGATCCACAGGGAGCAAGATGGAATCCCTGCAGAAGGAAACACTTCAAATTCCATGTCAGTAAAGAAGAAGCTAAGCATACAATTTTTCAGAATATAAACCATTTGCTATAATTTTCTGATTGTGATAGAATTCAGTATTTATTGAATATTATTATTATTAAAATTATTATTCTGACATCTTTTATTTATGAGCAGAAAATGACATTGGATTTGGGGATTTAAGCATTATCTTCTACCCTTATTTTGCAGAGTATAGTACGGTTCTGATGCTAAATATAGTTTGTCAGTTTCAATGCATAATTAGATATGAATCTATTGTTATCCCTATTTACTAACAGCTCTGATGCAGTGGTATTTTCTCTCTGAACATTGAAATTAAGGAGGATTACTAACAATGCTGCAACGGTGTTATATACCCTCACTGAATTTCCATGACTAACACTGTATGAGACAATCTGACTGCCTAGCTGAGAAATGACCACTGAGCAGTGAAACTGAATATTCACCAAGGACACTGTTCATCACTAAATGAAAAGCATCAAATGGATCAAATGTATCTCAAATATTAAGTCACTACCTTTTGCTTTGCAAATGTTTCTGAACAAGTTATGGCTACACCTATTAAACAGTATTTGACTATGAAATTAGACTTAAAATGGTGATATTTCAAAGACATCTCCTCAGTAACATATTGTAATGACCCTTTAGCCAGACACTTTTAATCAGAATTACTCTAAATCAAGCAAATAAATGCTTTGGACTGTGGTTCCTCTGACCAGTTCTCTGTTCACTTGTTTGTTAAAATCAGACATGTGTAAGTAGCTAGGTTTCCATATTTATTTTTAGAGAAGACATTCAATATGAGATATTGTTAAACTGACTGACAATCAATGCAGACTGTCAATCTGCACTACCCCCCTACAATTTGCCCCTAGATTACTGTCATTTTGTCATTTGCTAAAAATTTAGGTATTGATGCTTAAATGCTTGTATTCTGAATTTCCTAAATAGTTATCTCTAAATGAACTGTATAGATCTAGATCAAAATAAATGGGCAAGTGAGAAGAACACAGACAAATGAAAAACTAAGGAAGTATAGAGAAAACATGCTATCTTCACTCAAGTGTACACTGCTTGAGAAAAATGAGATATAAACTCTTCATAGGTAGAATCCTTTCATCTCATCAGAGAACACTATTCCTTAAAAGAAAAACAAACCTTAGTGATCTAATAAAATCCATTGCTTTTTTTCTGTACAGAGCTTAATTTCTTAGACCATTTAGAATAAAGCATGTCTTAGCACATGGAAAATTGAACCAAAATAATTTTCTTAGCGTTTGTAATAGCAACTAATTGCAAACACATCATGCTGCTCTTTCTAATGTTTCAGTTTAACCAAAAATGCATGCAAAATGAAGGGCTTAGAATCATCTGTGGTTTTGAATTCTACCCTAAGCTTTATTCTGGTCAGGAACTGAACAAAGCAATGGAAAGGTATCTATTCCGATCTGCCACTATGTTAGGCTATTATAGGTGCTGTTAAATTGGATTACTCACAAAGCTGAATTTAGTGTCATTTAGCATATGACAAAGCAAATAGCTACAAGTACAAATAGCTGCTTCAAGAGATTTATTTCAAGAAAGTTCTAGAAATAATTAATACCTCACTGATGTTAAATGTCTTAAGAGGGCAAGACCACCTAACAACAAAATATGTCAGAGTTCTATTATAGAAAGGCTCACCCAAGATATTTAGAGAACAAATTCTAAAATTAAATGTTACATCTAAAGCAGATTGAAGAAGGACGCAGGAAAAAAAAAATACAGTGACATTTGAAAATATAGTTATTTTTGTCATCCCATTACATCATTAGGCTATTTTAGCTGCTATTTATCTTAATATAATTTGGACTGCTGACACAATACAAACAAACACCAAGGAACTTCTGCAAATTATTTCTTTCTATCTTTCTTCTCTAATAAAATCTCTTTAGTATTCTAAGGATAAATCTTCACCAAATATCAGCATAACTTCCACAGGGGATGTTTTCTGCTACTGTCATTCTTTGGGCTTGAAAGGAATCCCTTCCCTCTTGTCCTGCTTCTCAAATTCCTAGTGAACAGCATCTTATGACCAACCATTATCCTAAGAGATTTACCCAATTTTCACAATACCTTTACTCATGTGTCAGCATTTCTCTCTCTTTCATTCTTCCCCACCATCAGTTCTTTCAGACACAATTGCAGAGTCATAGGTTTACACATAAGATGAGAAGAAAGGAAAGGAAGAAAGCAGATGATGCAAATGCTAAAATTCTTTATCTATAATTTTGATTTTATCAGGAATGGAGTGCAAGGATTTCATTAGCAGCTTTAGAAAGTGGCAGGAGTTGGAACAGTAAACAGGAGACGTAAGCGGGCAGAGAAAAGCAACAAATTTTATGGGGTTATTGAAATACAGGTTTAAAGTGGCAAGGGACAGACTCAGGGAGGTCACAGCTGAACTTCCAGCCCTGTTGTCAATGTCTATCACATTCTGCATGCCTTGTATTCTGAAATTTCCCCTTACTGAGACTGCATCCCTGCTAGCTCCCATCAAAATCCTGCATATCTTTCTGTTCTTCATTGACAAAAGGAAGATAAATTAAATGTGTACCTGTTAACTTCTAACCACAATGCTTTCATAGTTACCCACTCTTGCAAGGCACTTCAGAGCACACTTGCAGCACTCAAAAGCAGTAAGTTCTGCATATTGCTTCTGGCATCAGCTGCATTACACTCAAAGCATTTATCATCACTGTGGCTCTTGGGTCCTTCCCAGGATCTAACTTCCCAGTGTGATGTACTTCTGTACAAAAAAAACTTAATCAATACTTACACTATGAGAGCTTATGCTGCACAATCACCAGTATTATTTCATGATGAAGCAGATGTCTTAAGAATGCACGTAGCAGCCTCAAGGAGGACTGTTCTACAGCTTAACCTCATTTAAAAAAATGCACCAAGAAATCCCAAAATATAAATTTGCATAGCAAAAAAATGCATTGCTTAGCATACTAAAGCTTATACTATATCAGCAACATAAACTGCTTCACAACACACAAAAAATGGTAAGAAAGAGAAGCCTTGACACCAATTTAGTAACTACCTATTTTGTGAAGCATGTGACTTTTATACAAACCCCAGACCCTTTATACTGAAAACCTTTCTCTTTTTTTTTGTATTATGCATTTTAAACCAATCACAGAATTTAAATTTAAAAATCAACCGTTGTCTCTCCTGAACCTATTTTTTCCTGTATTGTATTATTTAATGCACAATTTTCTGAAAAAAAAAATAAAAGTGGAAATATTTTCATATTTACTTTTGTACTGTCAAACTAAAATAAAATGACCAATAAATAGAAAAAAATAAGGAAAATTATTAAAAGCAATTATTAAATTGGAAATTAAAATGCATAATGATTTCTGAAAGAATACAGGTTTTAGTATTTCTTTTTCAAAGAAAACAACAGAAAATGTATAATTTTCCTATTTTGAAAATAAATTACTATTTCACTGTTTCCTGTGCTTCAGGGATTCTGTTTCTGCTACAATCAAGCCATCCTGTCACCCCATGCAGAACCTCATTCCCTGAGAAGGATTTATGTCTAATAAGACGTCTTACTGATCTGTCTCATTACTTGCTTATTTGGCAATTTCTTGACTATTGTAGGAGGATTACATTAGTTTTGCATGTAAAAGGGAAAGGATACGCAGAAATGCCCATGAATATTGAACTTCAGGGTATTGTTGGATTTTATACAGTTCAAAGATCACTTTTTGAATAACTGGGTGAATGATTTGGAAATGGACAGTGATGACAGCATGAGAGGACTAAAAGTAAAGTTATGATAATACTTACAACAATAAAAATATTTTGTGATTGCTTATTATAAAAAAAAAAAGAAACAAACCAACCCTCAACATTTCCTCCCTGAGGGACAGTGACTTGGCTAAGAATTCATGTCTAGACAAGAGAAATTAATTTTTTGCACAGATTTCTCTTCAGCATTTAACGGGAGTGGAGGCATTCATTAAATTTAAATCATAATGTTCTGAATGCTGAAGTATGTTGAGGGGCAAATAAAAGCTCCCACTCTGCACACTGTTGTGCACAAGCAGTTCAAGGCAGGTAGTAATCCCACTGGACTGGTCAGTGGGAGGATCACCAGTGTCCAGTCACTGAAACCTGTGTCAATATGGTTTGAATAGCAATGGTGTGAGTCCCTGACCATGCTGGACTGGCTTCCAGATGCAGCAATTCACAGGGCTATGAAACAGATCAACAAGTATTGCTGCATCTATGCAGTGTCATGACATAAGCCCTTTATACAAATCAGTTTTGCTTCCATTTCATGAGATATTTTAGCATTCTGTTGAAATACTCTTGCAAGAATTATCTCACAATATGTCCAGCTGTTCTGCCAAAAGTGTATCTGTGTTCATTATTACTTTAAAAAAACTGCCACTGCAGTAGAAAAGTCTGAAGTATTGTACATTTGTTTAGAAACAACAATAAATTATGCAACTTTAAGCAGCAGCAGATTCCCCAGAGCAATTGTAATTAGAGAATCTCTTGCTTTGTATAATACATCTGCATTTTTCCACACACAACTCTAGAATAAACAGTGATTTTGTTTGTATTTTCTCTAACTTTCCAGGAAGCAGAATTCCTATGTTATTTTGAAATTCTCCATCATCTAAAGCAATCCTTTTAAATGCAGTACTAGAGCAACCAAGACTACAGTTGTAGCTTTATTTCATGAAGCCACACTGCAACTTCCTGAGTTTAAAGTCCATTTATCCAATTTCTTGCAAGGGCTCTTTCCAAAACTTTTGATAGGCAGCTAAAATAGCAGCCAAACATGAAAATGCTTGTGGCTCTGTTCCTTCTGGAGCAGCTACTGAAGCTTCACCAGGAGCACATACCAGAGGAGCTGTCAGCAACTGGGAATAGTGTGTAATACAATTTGATATAGCAGCCTTTAGAACAGAGACCAGCAATATTGCCACCTTAGCAGAACTGTCTGCACTAAGCTCTGCTACAACCCTCTGCTTCTGTTTTTCAGACTACAGTGCTCCAGAAGAGGATAAGTGACAGTCCTGTATGTTTAGTGTCACATGTGGGCCTCTGACCAGAGTATATCCACCTCCCCTAAATTAATATCCTTTAGAAGATTTCTGAAAACCAGTTGTATGTCAAAAAGAATACAGGTGAGCTTATGGATACACAAACATGTGACTGAAGGACTGGCCATTTTTTCACCTTGATGTTGCTATCCTCATTAGAGGTTGTTAGATGGTGAGAGCTAAGTTGACAATTTTAGAGGAGAGGAAAAGGCCAATTCTATAGCCAAGGTGAGATGCAGCTCAATTCAAGACTTAAACAGAACTTACAAAGGAAGGAGAGCAATTCTTATGCAGACAGATAGTAATAGAATAAGGGGATTATTTTAAATTGAAAGAAGAGAGATTTATATCAGATGTTGGAAATAAATTCTTTACTGTGTGGGTGGTAAAGCACTGACACAGATTGCCCAGAGAAGCTCCATCCCTGGAAGTGTTTAAGGCCAGGTTGGATGGGGCTCTGAGCAACCTGGTCCAGTGGGCTGCATTTCTGCTCATGATGCAGGGATTCGAAAGAGATTATCTTTGAGGTCCCTTCCAAAACAAACCCTTCTATGTTTCTATGACTTACATAGAAATTATTTAGACTTTTGCTACATAGGTAGCAAAAGACAAGGAAATTATTCAGGAAAGGGCATGAATACCTCAGTCTTTCCAGGACACTGAAGAGTACTAATGGCTGCCACAGCTAAAAACAAATATACTTATCACAAAAGATGTGTTTGGGAAAGCTACCAAGCTCCCTTTCTCATAAACAAATTACAATCAACATCGCTCATTTAGGAGTGGAAAGTTTATGTCCGGTTAGGAAATGTGATATGGAATGGGTAGGAGGTTCAGCTGGGATCATTAAAGGCAGTGAATCAGCCCTGGCTCTCCACAATTTACATGTTTTTCTCCTCTGCTTGACTCAGCCTAATCTAGTTTGCCATTGGAAAATCTGTAGGATAAGACTTTTGGGAAAACACTAATATCAGCTAAAAGTTGTTTCTGGTCAAAGCTGGTTATTCAAAAATCTCAGTTCCTCTGTCTACATATAGTTTCAGATATTGTAGATGTCTATGAGTTTTGTTTTTTTTCTAGACTAATTACACTTAATATACTTGAAATTTTTTTTGCTGCCAGATCTTTTTTTTCATTGCAAAAATTAGTCCAATAGAAAGAAACAAATTAATAATGAAGACATAGAATTTGATAGTGTTCTGCCAAGTAGAAATACAAAATGAAAAAAACAAGAAAAAACAAAACAAAACAAAACAAAATGTAAAACTGGAATTATATCTTTTACAGATCTTAAGATGCAGAAAGATCCTTAATACTGGTTACATACAGTGAAAGGGATAAATAACATCCCAGAACATCAGAAAGTCAAATGACAAACTTTACAATGATCATAACAATGTTATTGTTGAATAAATACATATTTCCCTAACCTGGACAGAGAAACAATCTGAAAAGGTTAAAAATATATGAGAAAAAGAAGGCCATATGGATTTAAAATCTCCTTGTACTGTTTTGCTAGTAAGTTTTGCTAAAATGTATAAATTTTGCACATAACAGGCATGGTGGCAGTAGCTAAAAATTCAAAGGGATTATAGCAAAGTGCTTACATTAACAGCAATCTAAATTACAACAACAGTGAAGGAATAATAATGATGTGTCAGGAAATACACCACTAAAAATTATTAATTTTAAGTGTTCCCATTAACAAGGTTGTACCACATAAATAATTAATGATTTCCAAACATATTTAAGTGTTTGAAAATTCATCTATGGAAGCTATTTAAAAACTACATGACTACACAATTCCTAGTTTAAAAAAAACCCAAAACAAACAAACAAACAAACAAACAAACAAACAAAAAACCACCAAAAAAACCCACAACAACAACAAACCCACAAAAACAAACAAACAAAAACCAATCAAATAAAACATGCCAAATGTTAAAAATTATAAAGAAAGTAAATGCAGTAGGCAAAACTGCTTTTTTGGTGAATGTCCATAGCAGTTAATATCTGTGAATATTTCTGTTAACAGCACAAGAGGTAGCAATAAAAGCAGAAACAGAACAAAAGTATACTTTATTTATCTCTAATATTGCCCTATGGAATGTTTTCTTTCAAGGGATAGATTGTAGAACAACAAAGTAGCAACTTGTGTTAAATTAAGAAAGAAAGTAAGAAGGGTACATTAGCAATTACACAAGCCACATCCCAGCAGGTCACCTTGGTCTCTTTGCAGTCAAAGAGAAAAGAGGTGTGTTTTCTAGCATAGGAAAAATAAGATTTTAGAGGAGTTCCCCACATGTGCATTAGATGCTTTCCAATTATATAACAGTAGCCTGGTTATGTAAACTCCTGCTTTATACAATATTGATAATGCCTGTGCAACTTTTTAAAATCTGCAACTCTCCTATCATATTGTAATAAAATGTTTTCAGAGTCAGTTCGTCTGGGTATAAAGATCATTAGAAACAAAAAAGACAAGAGACTCGAGTCTTTCAGAGACCACGTTAAGATCTTTCTCTAGTGATGCATCCTGGAGTCGTGAGGCTATTGGCTGATGTTAAGACATCCCCCAAAATATAACAGCAATTGCTAATAACATTCAGATTTTCAGTTTGCTGTTTATAAATGCCTTATGGTCACTTTCTTCTAAATACTAGCCTGTGCTTAAATATTTTTTTTTAATCCCTCAAAACCTCATTATCTAAAATGGGATTTTTAACAAACCTTTTTCTTTTTTTTTTAACCCTTTTGACATAATTTGCCTAATTTTTTTTTTGTTGTTTTCTGAAATCCCATCCATCAGGATCACCTCCAACTGTCATTTTTTTCAGAGCAGCAGTCTGAGGTGGTGGTTGATTTCAGCAGTTCATCCTTTTCTTCCTGCAGCAGAGAGATGTAAGAGTGATGATGATGATGATGATGCCTTGAACCATACTGTATTCCTTCTGCATCGTGCAGAAGCAAACAACCTGTGCTTTGAAGCCTTTTCAAATGCGTCAAAGGACCTGCTTGGTGAAATGCTGTAATTTGTATTTTTTTCTCCCAAAAGGCCTCTCTCACTGCATGTTTTATCCTATAGTCTGAACCAGAATTAGTCTTTCATGGGACATTCCGCTTTGCCTTGATAAATCTTTGACTTCCCTCTTAGACGTAAGCACTTTGATATACGCTGTCACAATTTTTTTAACCTCAGTTAAATTCCAAAGCTTATTGCTTATATTTTTATACCAACAGGTTTTTTAGGGAAAATTCCTGAAGTATTCATAATGGTTCACTTTTTCTTCTTAGTTTGAGCTCAACACCCATGTCGTGCCAACAGCATTGGAACTATCACTGCTAATTTATTTTCTGGCAGAGTAAAGGATTCCAGCATCCAGTGTCATGACATTCTAGGGAGACTTCCAAACTAGATTAAGTTTTTAAGTTGCACCTGTCTTTCACTGAACATTTCTCCATTTCATTTTGGTCTTGGAAGCTTTTATTATTCAGACCTTTGAAAACAAGACAGATGGATTTCTAAATCTAACAGGTGACCAGTAAGAAGAAAAAACATAGAACTATGCTAAATCAGTGCTGAAGTAGCCTCAGTGCCTACAATAACATGTCAACCATTTTTCCATTCCAGCTGGTTGCTAGGTGCTTTTACTGGTCTGTGTGACTCTCACAGAGAATTCTTCTCCGTACTTCCCTACTATGTGCCTGCACTTCTTACCCTGACTTTCTCTGGAAGAGTAGAGGAAAGGATAATTCCTAAATTCACCTTGAAAATAAAATAATCACAAATTCGAACCTGGAAACCAGGAATTAAGCTAATAAATAGCCCTCACATCACTAAGTTCTTCTGCTTCTCATATGACTTCAGGTGTTTTCTATATTTTAAAATAATTATGCATACTGTTTCTATGACAACTGACCCAGATTCCTAATTAGCTTCCCTTTGTACTATTAGTACTACTACAACTACTACATGGAAAAATAGTAATTTCCTGTGGGTAGATTTCCCATGTCTGTGCTCTAATTCAAAGCCTGACCTGTCTGTTCTGGATTACATACATAGATGCCAAAAGCCTCCAGCTTTGGAGAGTGTTTTTCCTGCCAAACCCTTTCTCCCTCTCTGGTTTGGAAAGAGAGTGGCAGCTCAAAGATACTGTAGCAGCATGGAAAGCCTATAGATGACAGCCATAAGCTGATGTTATTTGGGTTCAACAGAAAAATTAATTCTAGTCATATGATCAAACATTTATGGATCCTAAGGGAAAAAAATCAATATTTCCACAAAACAAAGTTTCTGTGTGTCTTCATGATTACTGTCTTCAAGGTCTTGTGTATTACCAGGACAGCTAGAGTATCAGTGTTTATTTTAGTCTTGTATCTCACATAAGAACATCAAGCAGCTTTAACAGTTTAAGCTGCAATGTGGTAACACAAATCCATACACTGTTCTATAGAAAGTCCTTCTATCTCTTCTGATGAGCTTGTTTAATCTCCCCTTATTCAATGATAATATTAAAATTTCAGTATGTATGCTTAACTACTTTGCTGCTGGCTTGTGGTGTTGTTTCTGTTGGAGTATTTTTCTGAAAATGACATAGAACATAAGGAAGACTTTTCACTTAGAACTAAAATCAAATTAATTAGGAGAAAAGTGATGAGATTTTAAAATGTGAAAACTCCATAATTATCAAGTGAACACTACTGGACAGTGAATTACCAAAGTATGAGTGGCCGCACTAGAAAGTTCATAGAAACATGGCTAGCCTAGATGACCTAATGCTGCATCTTTTCTCCTGCTTCTAAAGTCTGCAAGGGTAGGCTGAACTCTTTTCCTGTGAAAGACCTATGAAACATCATTGATCTCTTATATTCTCTCTCAAGTGTTTAATACAACACCACCACTGAAGTGGTGATGCAAAAAATGAATTTTAAGCAGCTCTCAAAAAACTCCAAATACTTCCCTCATGCTTTCATATTGACTTTTTCCCCAAATTATTGTTTTTGCATGTGATACATCTGTGAACAGATCTTTTTCCTTTAGGGGCTTCATGGTAAATGGAGATGAATTTTGATGTGTGCTTCACAGTTAGCAAGTTCCACTCTCCTAATTCAATAATCAACTTTGCATCAATTTATTTCCTAAATCATTAATTACTTCAGAGATTATGTTAATTGTGACTAGCATTAAAATCAAGGCACTCAATGAAAATTTAGAAATAAATTCTTTAAAAATAATTGACTTTTTTATATTTCTAAATGGTCTTAAGACGTGCTGCTATTTAAAACCAACCTAAGCTGCTTTCGAGGCTTAGACTATACCTTCCCCAGGTCCCTCTAGAAACACTTTGACATAGGTTTATGTTGCACTTTATAGAGTAACTTGTATTCCATATTTCAGGGTGCTTCATAAAGTGTGCTGTCCTCCCACCTACTGCCATAGCATCTTGTCTTTTGGCAAGGACAACTTGCAAAAGCCACGAGCCTCTGTCTGGAGCAAGCATGGGGGATGAAGCAGTCAGGGTGGAATGCTGCTGGCTACAAGTTGAGCCAGGCTGGGCTCAGTGACATTTTCCATCTCAACTGCCCTCTCTTTTTTGAAAACTTTAGTTATTAATATCAATGCTGTTATTGTTAATTTTCTTATAACTTGTGTTACCAGTGAATTGTTCCTATCTCAAACCTTTTGTGATCTTTGTATCTTTGCCTTTAGTGCCTCCAGTCACCCACAGGAGGTGGAGAAAGAGAAGGGAAGAGGAAGCAGGCAGTGTGGTTTGGAGTCTCAGGGGTGGGGGGACAGAGAGGGGAGCACTGTCCCCCATCCCATCGCCCCCCCCCATCCCAGAACTGTCTTTGTTTATTTTTTTATTCTCCAGCCAATGCACTAAAAATGTTATAGTTTGGGTTTGCCAATTTTTAATATATTTACCTTTTGTTGAGAAACAGAATTAGGAGTAAAAGCAAAGCAGGCGTAAAATTTAACGGGGGATAAAGAAAAACTTTATTAACAACACTAAGATAAATGATAATAAATTCAGAATAGATCTTCAGACCACTTCCTTCTTCCTCTTCTTCATATCTTAACAACACACAGAGGCACTTCAGTCAATTCCTTACTTAAATAATCTTTTCAGTTCACTTTAGGGAGAGGAGTTTCTTCTTGTTCAGCTACAAGGATCTCTTTCAAGAGAGGAAACAACCAGTTCTCTCCTGACTCCACTTTTTTCACAAATAGCAGCCACCCAGGAATCCTCAATCATGAAGCTCCTCCCACCTTCACAGCCTTCCCAGAGCTGTGCTTGTGGGCCATGTCAAACTCATGGGGTATTACTTTTAAAGATGAGCTGCTAAAGGCAAAAGTTCTCCTCAGCTCACTTCTCTCTGTTCATACTTCACTCCTAGGAACAGAGATCCCCCTTTTTTCCTTCAGGACAAAGGATCTTCCAAGCACTTCACACCTTATTTCATCCCCTGCCATGTCTTTTTCCATGGTTTAAAGTAATTTTTTCATGTAGTACAATCCACCCCTGTAACTTATAACAAGATTTCTCAGCCAGGCTTC
Organism: Cinclus cinclus; assembly: GCF_963662255.1. NCBI lineage: Eukaryota > Metazoa > Chordata > Aves > Passeriformes > Cinclidae > Cinclus > Cinclus cinclus. Next base: position 14,921,148 of record NC_085084.1, on the reverse strand, counting down.
ATAGCAACTCCTCATTCTCCTTTCATCTAGGAACTTTGCTTTTGCTTCACTGACTTTGGTGTATCCTGTTTTTCCTCTTACCCAAGATGGAAAGTCTGTAAGTCATATCTGAGCATTGGAAAAGTTAAAATCTCACACAGAACTTTCAGGGGCTGGGCCAGGCCATGCTGGAGCTGTGTCAGGATCTCAGGCCACCCAGGCCGTGCTGAAGGAGAAACTGCAAAGTCCACCCAGAGGAGAAATGGGTGACAAGGCTGTGTCTCCATGGCTGCCCTCCGGTGCCAGCCGCACCCAGCTCCAGCCGCGGGCCGGGGGTTCTCCCTCTGCCTTGCCCAGCACACAAAGCCGTGGGGGGCTCTCCCCAAACCGGGCCCAGCTGCCTCCCCCCAGGCCGTGAGGGCAGCTGGGCAGGCTCGGCCACCCCAGGGCTGCTCCGAGCCGGTGGTAGGGAAGGGCTGCACCGGGGGAGGGCTAGGATCTCAACAATGGACTTTTGCTTCTTTTTGCCTACTGGGGCCCCTGGCTGAAAATGGGGCCCAGCTGTCTCCCGAGCCCACCCCTGCCTGACTCAGGCTGCATTGGAAGTGGGCCGGGGCCAGGTTGGTGTTACTTCCTTAAAGGTCGTAAATGCAGGAGAACTTTCCCAACCTTTACTTGCTTTGAATGTGATTCATGGAGCGAACCGACTTCTCCAATTGGTTCCTCAGGCTGACAGCAACTAAACCAGACTCCTATGGTTCCCATCAATTCACAGAGGAAGTCCTCATGGAGAAAAACTCCCTAGTGTGCCCTCCCCTCAGGTGCTTTCAAGGTAAAACCAGCACAAAAGCCAAGACTGTCACAGAGCTTTGTAGACACAGCGTGAAGAGTTAATGACAGCTGACAACTGTTCCAAACATATGTTTCTTCAGGGATATTCATATTAAAGTGTGTTTGCAAATAAAAATACGATGTTTAAAAAAAATACACAATAACCTAAAAAAAAATCAAGAACTTTTTTTCTCTTATTTGGCCTCTCACAATCTCAAATTTTTCTAAGCCTCATTCATCTGACAAATTGATTGGAAGGTTTAGACCTTCCTTCCAGCATCACACAACTCCAGTGAGAACTCAGAAATGGAAAACTTTGAAAAATGGTGATTTATTCAATCTTTAAGAAAGCAGGACTAATCACATGACCTATCAATGTCACAGAAAATCAGAATTTTGTAATTACCTGCAGAGCACTAACTGTGTACCTGCAATTCCTTGATAAATCAGAAACACATCATCCTGGACTGCTATTCAAATTTCATTGCTATTTACTATAAAATTAAATAATTTATTTAACACTAGCAAGGATAATTTGAAGAGTTTTCTTCAGCTTTGCCTCATGCTCTGCAAATTTGAAATTATTCTCACTATCATATAAAGGAAAAACAAATTTCCTTCTAACTGTTGACAGTGCTTTCCACCTGCAGAAGACCATCCAGTGTAAGCTAAATCAGCTGTGATTTATCTGTCAATAAATTTGTCATGGCTTGGGTCATGCTGGATGATTTTATCTTTTCTGTCACTACTCTAAGCAAGTCTGTGTTCCCAAAAACTTTGGTGCCATTTGCATGCACTATTTCAAAAACATGACACCAGCTTCATTGCACTCAAGAAACACTCATAGACACCCATTCGTGCTCTCAGTTGTTCAATGACTTTTATGGAAATATAATTTAATAAATTAACCTAGCATCATTATAAAGAAACCTTAACCTTAAAAGCAAACTTTTTTTTTTTTTGGCAACAGTACTCTGAATAATAGATTATTATAAGGTGAAGGAGAAGTTATTTTTCCTATATAGTGTAAACCAACTCCAAATAAGTTTTCATGTGGGATGTTCCATGCAATTAGGATTTGATTTGTCATGCTAAAAATATTAGTGTATCTTACTCGGAAATTAATAGGGCTTTTTGTACAACTATCTTTATATGTTAGCTGGGATCTTTAAAAATTAAACATAATTCCTTCTGATGGTAGTTGTATACAAGCAGTTTGAAAACACTTGAATCTGACTCATGTCAATATAGCATCAGATCAGATTGTTTTCTGGAAAACAGGTAATGGTACTTATTTAATATGCCTGCTTAGCCTATGTGCATCAGCTACATCCCCAAGGTTTGCCAGGAGCTCAAAATGACACAGTTTGTAATTACTGAAAGCTTCCATCTGATTTCAAATCTACTAAAAGTGCATCCTCTTCCACAGTGCCCTGGTTCACAGATAAACTAGTGACGTGCTTAGTCTGAGCTGTTAAAACCAAACATCTTTCACACATTCCTAGCACTTGGGGGTTTGGTTTTGACACTTGAGAAAGTCATTTGCTGCCTTTGCACAGTAGTCTTTTCTACTTCAGCTTGAGAAAAATATTACCTTCTGTCTATGTAAAAGTAGTAAAAATAAGTACTTGAACAGGAGGCTTCAGGAAATAGTGTTAATTAAAGCAGCATGTTAAAAAAATTAGTGGCACAATATCAACGCCTACTGAAATAGAGAAGAGTTTGTGAACACCATTTCCCCTTTTTTTCTGGAGCTCATTTACAGCCTGCTTAGAAGCTGCAACCTCACATGCAGCTCACAAGCACTGAGAGCTGCAGCTGTGTATTCAGCTGACTTGAAAATAAGGCTGCAAGCACCTTCCTGGTGCTCTGTCGGTTTACTCTGAAATCTGGGCCTGCTGCCACTGCTCTTTTTACTTCTTTGAACAAGTGCATTTTGAAGAGAAATCTCTAGAAATTAACTGAATATGTATTTCTTGGATGAATTTAATAATTGAGCTTAAGAGCAATTTTGACATTAAATTCTTGGAAGGGTCTCTCAAAATCCTAACCAGTGAATGCTTAACTACTTTTTTCCTGTTTGATGGTGTTATTTTAGGCTGAAATAAGTCAGAGTATTTTTAACTATGTAATATTTTGTAATATGTTATTCAAAAACATTACATAGTTAAAAATTGGTTAAATTGGTTAAAAATGGTTAAATATTAAGAAACCCCATTATTTTTACTTGTCTGATTATTATTTTATAGATTATTATTATTAGACAAAAAATAACCACCTAGAATTTTCATATGCTGAAAATATTTTCTAGTATTTACCTCCTCTAGGGGTGAGAGGTGGTAGGCTGAGTTGGTAATAGGTGCAGGAGCAACCAAACTTAAAATTTCATGGCAGAGAAGTAACAAAAGGAGAGGGGAGAGACGTACTTCTAAAAAGTAAAACCAAAACTTGCTCACTTCTGAAACACCTGCTGACTAGTAGTTTCTCAGTAAAAAAAAGCTACTTATGAAAATCAATGCGTTTTATTTTTGTATTATTTGAAAAAATCAGGTTATTGAAGTTCTACATGCTAAAAAAATGTTTCTGTATGTTAAGGACATATTATTCCCACTTAAAAATCCATACCTTTGACACAGAAAGATACTAAGGAAGCTATGTAGTGTGTGTCAAAATATTAATTCCAAATTCTGCATTTATGATTCAGCTACTTATTACTCATTATCACTCAACTTCAAAATCAACATAAGAATCACAAGACAAGGGATTTACTATTCAAAATATTATAGCTCTGCAATAGGGCCACTGCAATCTAATGAACCTGTACATCAACACTGAGATTTATTTTTAGAAGCTGAAAGTGACAGTAACAATCATCACCATTAATGCATCATGCATTCAGCATGGACATTGTGGAATGTCCTAGGTCTGTGCCCTGTTAATAATATCCATTAATATTGTATTTCAACATTTAGCAAAAGTAAAACATGTACTATAGGTTACCAGGAGACAGATTAAAAAAAAAAGAAATTTTACCAAGACTCCAAGACTGCAACACAAAGCCCATATCAAGATAGGATCAACATTTTCCTGGACTTACTACAGGGAAAACAAAAATCAAACTTGATTTAAATTCACTGAAAATTTTCAGTCTCCTAAAAGATACTTCACCAAAAAAATTCTTAATCTACTTTATTGATGCATAGATATCTACAGATATAATAGTGATAGTGAGTAAAGAGTTTTACAGTTTTAATTCTTGTTGAAAGAAGTATCTGGTTAGATGAGAAGGATTACCATAAGTCTTAGACTTTGAACTGCAATTTGAATTTGTAAATACAGCTGTCTGATACGTCTGCCGTGAGCTAAAATGAAAATAACAATGCTCAGATATTACTGTATTTTTTTCAGGCATTAAAAATAGGAAACTCCACAGACTGTCCCAGGAAGACATTTACATGCAGGACAACTTTGCTGCAATGCAGTGACTATTACTACTCAGGAATAAGAAAGAAGAGAGCTATAATGGCAAGAAATACAGGAGAAGACTAAAACAGAGTTTTCATTAGCAAAAAAAAAAAAAAAGAAAAAATCTTTTAGTGTACAAAATAATTGTCAAGAGAGTAAAAAGTCCTATTGCTTACTGCACTATCAATAACCCACTAAAACAGAGAACTGTCTAATTTAAAGCTCTATCAGACAGGCCTTTTACAAAGTGCCTCTCCTATAACAGAATCACTGGTAATCACATAATCCTTCATCAAGGCAATTTTCCCTTTCTGTTTCTTAGAGAGGCTGAGCATGTATGAGAAAATGAAACCTAAAAAAAAAAGAGAAAGCAATCTAAGGAATTTCAAATTTTGTATTAGTGAAGGGCAAGCACCCTTGATAATTACTGTCAGAAGGGTCTTCCCTGAAGGACTTCCTGGAATTAAAAAAAATTACAAAACACTACTACAAGCAAGAATAATAAGAAAACTGTCAAATTCATATTTTCAATGCCTTTACTCCATTACTCTCTTTTTTTAAATCAAATTTTAATTTTTTGCCACTTACATTTGGAATGTCTAACCAATTTGTAATTTTTTCCAGCAAATTTGTAGAGTCCTATTAGAATAGCAATAGACAAACAATTTCAAGACATGTCAGTGTTTTTTCCTGACTACTTTACTTTTTCCAGTGCAGTATCCACTGAGCACTTCAACTCCCTACCACTTTCTCCCCCTTCTTTGCATCAAAACACTCAAGCACCTTCAGACACTGCATAGGAATCCCAGTAGCAAATTTTAAAGCAAGAAATATGGAATGCAACAGAAGTCTTAGCATGGAGCAAAAGAAACATGGGAAGCTTCACAGCATCATGGGGAAGCTTTAAATAGCAGATAGCAATAATCAGGAAGTGTAGCATTGAATAATCCTTATGTATCCTTAAAATAGGATAAAGAATTTGGGACTGGAAAGTCTCTTGTATATGATAAGACAAACTTAACACAGCAAAGTGGGTGACAGTTTCAGACTTCTACCTCCCTCAACTTTTACACTCCTCCCTAAATAAAGCCATACTGACCCACACTACTTAGCCCAACATCCTTTCTCACTGGGAAATATGAAAAGTTCATATTTCTAGGAAGAGTTGCCATTTACAACTTAATTTCCCCTAAGGATCTTTCAGTCCTTTATCTGCTGTAAAGTTCAACAATGTTCTGAGCTGAAGATAATTTGACATAATCTCTCTTCAAATGTTTAATTCCACTATTCTTTTAGGGAAAGACATCACCACACCTACCATCCATCATGCCTGAAAACCTACGAGCTTGGAGTTCGGTTTTCACAATTTCATGTGATCTGGTGGCTTCCAGCTCAAGGCAAATTGACTTTCTCACATCAATAAATCTTTCAGATCCTGGCAGCCCCCAACCAATAGTGGTACCTTAAACACAGCATAACATTGTTATGCTCATGACTGGACCACCTTTTTTCACATTTAGGGGGGTCAAACACTTGACTCCATGCTCAAAGCCTTAAGGCTCAAAAATCTAAACCTGCTCATTTCCTTCAGACTGATCTTTTTTTTTTTAAGAAAAAAAAAGAAGTCTGCCAATATTTACCTCTTTTTTTTTTTTTTTTTTTTTTTTTTTTTTTTTTTTTTACTTTTCCTTCTTTAAAAACCCACAAATGTGATCTGTTTAAAGCAGTAAGTTTCCCCCCCCATTTCTATACTCAAAATATCACTTCTCAGCTCTTTGGAAACCGAAATGTTATGCAATATTGAGTGCAATCAAAAGAAATCAACATCATTTATTTACTTGTTAGCTGTGCCTGGCCTGATAATTTGTAAAATGAATGGAGAATTCCACGCTCAGTTGTTTAAAGATATTTTGCTTGATATTTTACTTTACTAGTCTACATAACACACATTATTTTTAGTATATACAGCAAAACCTGTTTAGTAAAAATGGGGTTCAATGTTATGATTAAACTCTTCAGACAAACTCTCAGTCTTGTAAAAGAAGAAAAATGGCTGAGTTTCTGAGTCTTGCAAGAAACTGAAGATGAGGTAGTGGTACTCTGCATGCCTAGGGAGAAGCTAGATTATCTCTGCCATATTAAACACTTCTGCTTCTTGTGTGCTGGTCCACTCACAGGCATTCACTACCTACTACATAAAATTAACAGAACTTTGATCTCTTGATCTGTCTCAAGATGCCAGACTTCTCTCTCCACAGAATAACTCTTCACACATTTTTGTCCCCATTGCTGCTTTGCAAACATGGACGTACCTTCTCCCCCCGTCAAAAAAAACCTGTACCCTAATCTAAAACACCTTTATTGGATTCTTTAAATAAGTCCTTACAGCTCTCCCATGCCTAACCTAACACATTTGTTCCATTAATACCTAGGTTTCCCTTTTTCCTTTTTCTTAATAATTAATTCTATTAATTTCATTTCATTATTTCACTCATTATCTTAATCTTTTAACTCATTATTATAGATTCAGTACTTTTCACTGCAGTTTTTTGGGGTTTGGGTTGGGGGTCGGGATAGAACAACATGTAGGCATGCACTTGAATAGCTAATACCAAGACCTCTGAATGGAGATTTCAAGCAACAACTTCATAAAAAATGCAGCAAAGAAGAGCAGGAAAGTGGGAAGGATAGTACTGATACAAATCAGAAAATAAATAAATAAATAAATAAATAAATAAATAGGACAAAAATCAAATAAACTGGGGAAGAAATTCAGGGTACACTAGAAAGAAACAAGACATAGCACCAATGCTCCTATTCCCATATATTGTTAATTCTCCCATGAAGAAAATTAATGGAGAAACAAACTGTATTTTTTTTCAGCATAAAAATCAATGAGATTTAGTATTGCTTCATTTAATACAAAAGGATGAATAACAGCAGTTCTAATGACACAACTCCAGCTTACAGATCTCTATTTTCTTATCTCTTATTTATGGATGGAAAGTGTTAAAAAGTACATCTTAAATTTGCAATAAGTACATTTATCCATTAAATAACTCCTCCTCCTCTTTAACAATATGAAGAGGGAATCTGGCTACCTCATGCCTTTTTTATCTCTGCCTGTTCTTTAGAGTATCTTGAACATATTTACCAGCTCAAAGTATTATTTTACATCAGGGAAAAGACAGGTGAACAGTCTAATTGTACAAATCCAAATAATAGAGAGACAAGAACATTGTTCTAGTTCTTGCCTAGGCAGAACTCCAGGAAGAATTCTCAGCTCCTCTAATACAGACTTTTTCTACTAAACTTGTAATATTTATTTCATCTTTTATTTACATTGCCAACAGAAAGCAAAAGTGAAATGTTCTTATTATCTTGATAATAGTTATACATATACAATACATACAGATACATCACATTCATGTCATGCCCCAGCTTTTCCTGAAACAATGCATCAGTTTGTTTGGAGACTACCATGTTTCTTAACTTGGTGGTTCATCATTCAAGATTTATCTGTAGAGTGCAGCGGACATTCTGCTGGCACAAAATCTAATACCTACCTAGTGGGAGTTCATGGTTGTTTATGAAAACAAAATTTGTTTGCAGTAATTCTGTTAAAAAGAGGAACAAATTATTTCATAGGTTGGTTGCAAAATAGGGTACTTCTGCCATTCAAATGAATGTATGCTAAAGCATGCACCCACCTACTGAGATCCTGACAGAGTTCCTTGATTCATGCGAGAAACTCAGTAGAGCCCAGTTCAGAGCCTAACAGGTTTCTGTGATGACTGTAGAAGGGATCCACATCTCTGCATTATATCACTTACTTCATTCCCTTGAGAAAGATGTACATCTCATATAACATCATTAAATCAGTAAAGTACCATTAAATCAGGACCTTAATATTCATTAATATGTTCAGTGGACAGGGATACTGAGCACACTAGACCTATACTGTTTTGGGAGTTGAGAAAGAAACATGATTAAGCACCAGAAATCATGCTTGGGAAATCAGGCTTTATTGATGTGCATCACCTAAAAACAGGGAGGAAATTATTTGTATTATATAAAGAGCTTCTGTATGTTGCTTACTATATTTTCTCAATTTTCTCCTAGATATATAATACTGCCATAGTGCTCCTGCCATAGCAAAAAAGTAATTTTATATTGACCAGCAGAACAATACAAAAAGTTTAGTTTATCTGATGTAAAGAAAATGTTTTGTGTTTTTCTTTTCCATTTTTAACTTCATAGCATTTTTATTATTTACTCTTTATCAGTACTTCAATGTCTAATAGAAGTAAAGAACAAAATGCCATGAGAGGGATCTAGGGTACTGAAAAAGCATGAATATGACTTTTTAAACAGTAAGTTTTAGACCACTAATATCCTGCTCAGCATCATCTTATTTCTCCATCCCCACAATAAATGCAAACACCAAACATGTTAATGCAATAAGAAGGAGAAAAAAAGACAAATTAGCATGCACAGTCATGGTTACGAAGAATCTCAAACTACTTTCCTGTTCACCTAGCCCCATCAACACATACAATTACAAATGCCCATTTTTTTCATATGTAAGCCACATGTTAATAAAAATTGTCTGTTTTCAAAGCAGTTCATGCTGGTGTGTCAATAGCAAAGACATGAAATTCTGTATTTCAGAGTGTCATGAATCCCAAAATGTTTCAAACCATTTCTACTTTCCCAGTTTCCCACTAACAGATGAATCCTGGTATCATATTTTACTTGAAGTAACCTTGACAATAATTTGCTAGTAGAAACGCTCTAAACTCTAGGTCAGTAAAATTTTTCAAACTGAGAACAATGTGTATTAAATATACATCCTACACAGAAACAGCATTCATTAGTATTTCAGTCACCAGTTTTTTGCATTAGTAAGTTTAATTCTAAGATCTCACACTGTCTCAGTTTCTTACAGTTCATTCATCTTCGTACTCTGGAAATAAAATCTCAGTGGCAACTGAAATGTAATTAAAATTAAAATTAAATTTCAGCATCTTAGGGAAACATAAAATGGCTGACTAGAATGTTTAAATAAATCCGTCTCATTGCAACGGGTTTGAGGTTTACATTGAGTTCAGTTTTTCAGAAACCTTACACAAATCCTTCTTAGCTGAAGTAACCAGAAAGACAGTATATTATCCATGAGGAGACAAATTTCAAAATGCAGAATACTTGGGGACATGTGGAATATGTTTCGATTGGTTTTTTTTGTTTGTTTGTTTTGGTTTTTTTTCTTTTTAATATAGTTTCCCATATCTTCAGAATGAAAAGTTGCAGTAAACATTCTGTAAAAATTTTTAAAAGTGAAAGCCATGAGCCAAAACAGATAATGAGTTCATTAAGCTAGCCACATCCCTTAAGAATTTATGAAACTTGAGGAAAAGCATACGTTTGTTTTTTAAAAAAAGTCCTTTCCTGTAGCTTGTAATTGCTAATGGATGATTCTGTCATCCTTGTGCATAAATAAATAATGACAATTTATTACTTTAGCCCCTTAAAAGGGCCAGGAAAATACAATTATCTCAACAAATGCCATAGTATATTTAACAAATAGTTACATACAACATGGACACATCCACTATAATTTTAGATATCCCATAAGTTAGCTAGTGTAGCTTTATTCAGCCTTGATATTTTTCAAGGTTCAGAAAATAGAAATTTAAATAAATTCACAACCTTCCTGAAAATAAAATCAGAGCCATAAGTGTCATTAATTGAACTTATAAATGTACACTTAAAACCTTCCAGAAGTTGGCCCATCTCCCAGAATTTGAAACCTGCAAATTTGGGTCTACACTACGTAAAAAAAAATGTTCATAAATATTTACAAACAATATGACAGCTGTGCACAATATATTCATTATTAGAATTAATGCCCCGTGCAGTCCTAATGCAAGAGATACTAACAAGAGAATTTCTGAGCAGTTTCAAATATCTTGCATTACAATAGTATCCGCTCAAATGGAAATTGTTACACTAACCATATTATTTCTTTTAAACAAATGGTGCTTACTTCCCTAAGGATTATCCTTTTCTTTTGTTTAGTATTTCTCTCCATCTCATGTTTTAAAAACGCATTTAAGCTGGCTTTCAAAAAACCTGAGTATTTTTACTGCCATGTAAAATCACATTTTCCATCCATGAAAGCAAAATGTTTGTTGAACAACAGAATAATAATACCTCTGTAGAAGTAACTGTTCTATCTAAAAGTATGTTTACACGCACTTCACTTTTGCTCTACAAACTGTTCCACCATTCCTCTGCCCCTGCGGATTGAGGCAAAGACTGATACATCTTGGACACCTGACTACAATTTATCATCTCAGCATTGATGGGGAATGTGGCACTCATACAAGAGGTGATGCTTAAACTATCCCTGTGCATGGCAGGGTCTGTCCTGACAGTGCCCTATGTCTGGAGGCTTCCACCAAAACAACTCATGAAACAATGCCTGTAAGAATATGAGAAATAAACGAGTCCTGCCAATGCATAAATATCTCAAGTAACGGGGCTGAATCTCATCTAGAGAAGGAAAAGTGGGTTATGACAGTAATTTTATGTGCAATTATTGAAATCAACCTGAACTGTACCAGTGCCTTGCTGTTCAGACAGATTCGTGCTGCATTTAGAAATGTCAGAAAAGGATACTCAATTTCCTGTATGTATATGAACAGCAGCTCTTTCTCAAATTAATCACGGCTTCCTGGAAATGCGTATATGACACAAAATATCTATTTCTGATTTTAAAATTGTCAGCAGAGAAGCTTCTGGAAACTCTTATATTTTGCAATGGGCAATGCTCTGATTGTTTCAAAGATGTGTTTTTATTAGATGCAAACTGTGGGAATCGAGCTGGCTGACATCCCAAAGCCAGACCAGTGTTTTTGGTGAGTTGCCCCTTGGCCCCAGACCTTGGAGGGCATTTGTTTAAGTTTATAACAGTTCCTAAGAAAGTTGTCAAAGGTTTTAAAACTGTTTATGGTAAAGCTTTATAAGCCTCATTTCCCATTGGTTGCCTCTATCCCCAGTTATGTCATCCCTTTTCTCCTCCCAGTTCTGGAAAGTTCTTGTATCCTCGTACCCCCACTGGTTTATGTTCACTGCATTGTTCCACCCATCCTACCTTACTGGTTACTGCCCCATATTACTCCTCCCTTGCACCACTTTTCCCTTTACCCATTGGATTCTCACCCTGGACCCACCTCTCATCATCCCTTATAAATACCCTGGATTTTCCCTCAGCCTTGTCTTCTACCCTTAGCCCTTACAGTGTGTGCACGTGTTTTGGGCCTTGTCCCGCATTTTCTTTTATGGTTATTAAAGTATTTAGTTCCAGAGCTGTGGTGTGGACCCGTTCCTCATTTCGCCACCTTAGCCCTGATATCAGGGGACCTTTAGAGGTTGGTCGGGGAGACTGCCCTCGAGTCTCGTGCTTTAAGTATTGAAAAACAAAAAACCCCGACAGCAAACTTGCCATCTTTCAAACACAACTCCTGGCATACTTGCCTATTAGAACATAACATCTTACCAAGCCTTTCTTGACACTTGTTAAATCACCTCCTAACTTCCCCTTTGAGGAGCTGCTGGACTGAGCTCTGTTAGATGCCTGCATGACATAGTGTATTAATAGCCTTTAATGCCACTCTGTATTCTAGCATGGGGGGGGGGGAAATCCTCTATAAGAAACAGCTTTTTGCCAAGGCATTTTAGTTCTTAGTTGGGTTTGTTTGTTTATATCACTCTTACAACATTAGATTTTGCTCCTCTATTTTTAACTGCATTGTAAGTGCATAAAACCTGCACTGCAGTTAAATTATAGGACCAGAAAGCTAAGTCTCAATTGAAACAGACACTTCCCAAACCTCATGAGAGCAGCTACTCAAAACAGTCTGTATGAAGTAAATTTTGTCACTAGAATTGAAAGCATTTACCCACAAAGCCTGACAGCTGCCAATACTGAAGCCAAGCTTCAGCACACATCCTTGAAGCATCATACAAACAGTGCCTTTTCACTATTGCAACAAAATGCATTTATGTGGGAAAAAAAAATCTATGTCAGGAATGCACTGAATATATGAAATTCCCAAAAAGAAAGAAGGAAATACTTGCAAAAGAACCACATAAAAGCCCAAGCAGCTGTAGGCACCTCTAAGACTCACTGCAGAAATGTAAGGAGCACTAAACTCAAGTCTTACATGTAAAAAGAAAAGATCTTTGGGACAGGGTTTATGCTCTTCTGACTCTAAGCAGTCACACAAGGCCCTTCAATAAGTGCCAGTTTTCATATAGTAACCATACTGTTTCAGGCTGCTTAACACATAGTCCTGCTCCTAAAACTATAAAAGCAGTCAGACAATATATGCACCTAAGAAAGCCTTTTAATTACAGAAAGGAAACAGCCTTCTGGAGACAGGCAGTCTTGGTGGCCAGCAAGTTTAAGTTTCCTACTGCAATACTTACGAAGATTTTGTAAAAAGTTGTGTTCAGTGAATTTAAAACAGAGAAAGATATTGAACAGAGAAAACTACTAATGTAGCAGATAATGATCTAGTAAGATACTCATTTGAGGACAGTGTTTCAATGTCCTCTGCAAAAAGACGTTCTGATACATGGAATAGAGTCTACCAGATTAAACTGCAATCAGTTTTTCAGTGTGCTTGGTTTGGTTCTTTTACTATCATGTCATCACTTACTACTTAAGTCAAATGAAACATGAAAGACTAATGCAAATGATACTTTTTTTCCTCTGCATATTTTAAAGAGATTTTTAATTCCCTAGTTTCTCAATTATTAGCTAGCAGATAGATAGCGAGTTTCTTCCTCTGAAAGGCACCAGAAAACAGTAAGTAATAATTCTCACACAAATTACATTGCAGCAATTGTTGCTCTGTAAATCAAAAATCGTGTCAAAATTATGATAGAACTGGTTTTCTGTGTCCTATTTGTTAAGCAAAAGCATTTTATTCTGTTTTAATATGGTGGCACTTGTCAGTTACAACACCCACAAGGGACTTTACAACCAACATGAAGAAATATTTCAAGGTTACAACAGCAAACATGTTTGAACATGATAAAATCAAACTTGATGGAATACATTCAGGGCATCTTGCTATGAATTAGTGCACTAAAATATGGCAGAGCAGTAAAGGCTGCCTGAAAGCTCCTTAGCTCTGCTGCTTTCCAGAATATAATTCAGTGTGGCAACACACTGGGTTCATGCAGACAGTGAAGTGCTGCAGTCCTGTGTGGGGCACATCAAACAGCATGATAATAAATGAAAACAGTGACTAAACATAAAGCAGTTGCTAAAATAAAGCTATTTTTCTGACCTTTAAACACCACACCTTACACAATGGCTTGATCTCTATTTCTTTTCTACGTCACTTTTTCACAGGGAGCTCTCAACTGACTTAATGAAAACCGAAGCGTTCATTTTTATTTATAAACTTGCTATGATTCATACTTTTGCATTGTGAGATTTTGTTAAAAATATTTATTATGCTTTTTAACCTGGCACAGTGGATGGGAGCTCAGTACATATAAAAGTTTCCCAAAGACATTAGAGTATGGTTTAAATCCTTGAGCTTTCCTTGAAAATCTTACAAAGTAGAAGAGTTCAGAAAGGCTAAGACCACCTTATAAAAATCCCAGATTTTAAATCTGGCCCTTCTAGCCCTAAATACTACTTTTGTGTTTCTCTCTATGGCAAAATAATAGAGCAGCTGCAGAACAACTGCAAGACAAAAAAAAAGCTGCAAGAAAGCATGGAATAGACATGGAATAGACTACAGACTTTCACAGAGAATTCAATTATTAAGTTCAATTCACTGACTGGTATCTCTGTCTCAACAGAAATGTTATTTTTCTATTGTGTTAAACTGTTTATTAGCTAGTAAAAATAAAGAAAAACAGTTAAAATTTTGGTCTCTTCTGAATTTATTTGGCAACGCATAATTTATTCTTGAAATCTTTATCCAATTTCCAGAAAAAGAAATCTACCATCTAAAAATGGCAGTGAAAAAAAATGTACCATTTTCTTGGGTACAAACAAAGTTTTTGAAATATGGAAAGAGGATAAATAGCAGATTTCATTTACTTGTGCTGAAGAGTTAGCAGCATTGTAAAAAAAGGGCTTTCTACAGAGAGCTCACACCACTCCCAACACACCTCAGTAATGTCAAAGAAACAGGAAGCTCTTGGCCTTCAATCTAAAAGCTGCTTGTTTTAGACAGAACCTGCCGCAATGGAAATGGTGTCCTTGCATGCTGCAGCAACCCAGAAGGAGGAGCAGGAGAACTGAAAGTCCCAGCAGTGTAACTCCTGGAGATTGCCCAGTGCACCACCACCTCTGCCTGTTACTGCACAAGGGGCTGCATGGAGGGATGGAAGCCATAGCTGGGGCTGGAGTGGCAGGTAGTGGGCATGGAAAAGCTGAACACAGAAAAAGAAGTTAAGGAGTGGCTCTTGCCACAAAGGAAATTGCCAAGTTATGGCACAAAATGTTCCACAATGGAGAAGGCAACCAGCCTAAAATAAAGTAAATCACTTTAGACTGAGTAACAGACTGGATTAACCAAATCTCGCTTGATTGTTTGAAAACTGGAAACCCTGCAGATACTACATTACAATCCATATATTAATGGATTAAGTTACTACAATCTTATGACTAAAATGATCAATGACTGAACTGCTGATTCAGTCTGCTTGTTTAACTTTTCATTAATTAATGTACTCAATTTATTTAAACTTTTTACTTAAAAGCATTCCATAGAGGCTTCATAATATCCCCCTGATTTCCTCAGGTATTCTCAATCATGCTGGCTGTTCAGACATGAAGAGATGCACTTGACAGGTTTATATGTCTCCCATTAAGCACACTCATGTGTTCTTGTTAATAATTAAGGGTAACTGCATTCCTCAGCTTCTAGGTGTAACACACAAATCATTGCAGAATAGACCATATTTTAACTCTTAGGGGAAGGAAGTCACAGCTATGATAACTCTATGGAAAAAAAAATCTGGTTTCCAGAAACAGGGGTGTGCTTGTGGGTTAAAGATTTATTTAGTGGCTGAAAGGAGTTCCTCTATTCTGTTTTTTAAAGGCAGGTGATCAGTCACCAAGATCTTACATTAGACTTACAGATTAACCTTAAAGACTAAAAAACAACAGAGAGTTTTTTACCAATTATTTTTGCACTCTAAACCCCTGGCTAGCTAAATATACTTTACATTCAGGTGTACCTGAAGATACTTGACACAACAGCGTGGTCTAGAAAACATCAAAACTTGGCTATGTTCAAGTGTAAAGAAGTCAACTACAGCAGCCTGTAAGTTTTATTTTTGATTCAGCAATTCCCTTTTTCTTGTGTGTAGGCAGAAGTCCCTGAAAGAAAACTGCATTACACTTTTAACACACTTATTTATGCAGAGTACCTACCTTGAGTAGCTATCAACATGAACTTTATATTAATGAATATGAAGATTAATTTCATACTGGAAATGAAATTTCCTACTACCTTAGAGACATTTTAAAAGTACACTTAAAGTAATACGTATGTGAAGGCAAGTGATAAGTTGAATTTCTGTCTTTGGAGGAAGGGGTTTTCACATTTTCCTGCAGGTAAATGAAGGAAATATTGATGTACAACCAACAGATTCTATGAATTTGAATTTTAAAAAGCCAGGCTGAATTTAGCACAGTAGCCCATGGGGCTTGTTAAAATCTGTGTGAAGACCTAACCATCATCTTCACCTATCTCAATGGGCTTTAAAGTTGCTCTGATGTAATATTAAACAATGAATAAAATTATTCTTTAACACAAGAGTATTACAAAAATAACTCCATAAGCAGAGCTGAGCTCTGAGATAAAAGCAGTGTACACCCCTCTTATGCACCTTTACTAGGAATCAGAGCCTGTCAGTGTAAATGTGCTCGCAGGAATGCAAGAGGAGCCACAGTGTCCTCCCACCTCCAATTTTGGGGAAGCAGAGATACTTGCAAAGCTGCGGCTGTAGAGCAATATGCCCAAGAAATATACTGTGTGCAATGTGGCAAAACTTCACTCCATTATGCATAGGGTTAACCTACTGTCAAACATAATAAGTATGTGGTATAGATTAGCAGGGAAGAGAATTCCTTGCTGCCTCTCAAGGCAGGAAGGAACTGGCATGACCTCTCTCTCTCCAGCATCAGCACAGATGGGCTTCACTTGTGTATGTGAAGGACACCAATGATCTCTAACTGCAGGGACTGTCATTAGGCACCATCAGCTCACCTGCCCACACAGCTAGAGCAAGGTGTTCCACCCAGAGGTGGGGGCAGGAGATCTCATCACGCAGGCCAGACAGTGCTGCAGCAGGGAGGCTTTGGGATCTCGCAGGAAATCAGGGAAGTGAGGACAGTGAGAAGAAGTGCAGGAAATAAATGTGAAGGGATGCACCCTTAAAAAACCTTAAACTCTTTGACAAAACCAAACCTAAATGTTTTTTGAAATATTTATGTTGCTGAAAGGTTACAATTTAAAAAAAAAAAGTCTTTGCTTTATCTGTCCGAGTACTAAAAGATGCTTTAACTACATTTACTGTTCAAGTTAGATGACAAATAAACAAGTACACAGATGCTTTTCACACCACAGTAAGCACAGTACACTGCATGCTCTTTTCATAAACATAAAATTTCTCTGCTAGGCCCAGAAAATTCTTCAGACACAATGTCCCTGACCCTCGCAGAAACTGCAATACAAGAAACAAGAAATCCCCCTTCAAGCAAGACTTCGCTACAGCTACTGAAATGTACAACTTCCCTGTTCTTTTCTGAACATTATCTTTCCTGACCTCATTAAAAATCTCAAATTCAAATACTCTTATTTGTTGTTGTTGTCTGCAAACAGAACACGGGCTTTTAGAGACACCGTGGCATTAAATAAAACAGCAAAATAATCTGCTTTGTGTGAATGTGCTCTTTAAAATCCTTGCACCTGAACTCAATGGTAAGATGCCATCCAGTGGCTGAAGGCAGCATAGAATTAAAATAAAAACGGCAGGAGGCTTCAACTACAAGGACATCTAGTGGTAAGATATGAAACAGGTTGAACAAGTTTCCAAAATGCTTGTAAAAAAGGATGTTTGAATAATACTTAATTTCAAATGCAACTCAATTACAGGTTATTCCACTGTATGACTGAAGATTCACGCTGCTAAATGTACTGTATCTTTTTTTCTCTTTCATTAAAAAACATGACATAGCCTATCATCCGTAATTATTACTAAGTCTGACTATTACTTGCAAAAGAAAGCAAAAACTATTAAAAAATATTCTAGCACCCATACTAGAATTAGAATTTCTTGTAAAGCTAAGTATCATATAAGCCAGTTAAAGGTCATTTACTTGGCTCATGAATCCCTTGGGGTCTCACCCTGAACAGAATTTTTCTTTGTAGAATGCAAGCTATAGGAGTCTTTAGAATCCCTTTTAAAAATACTTCAAAGGATTGATATATTTTATAAATTACATTACTGCAGGATCATATTTATTGCATTTTTATATTGTTTCTTTCATATTATTTCTTCCATTGAGTAAATTTTAATCTGATTTCTAATAAAAGCCTTAAAAGAGGCTAAGTTGATGCCATGCAAGCATTTCAGATTCTGAGAATATCATGTTCAGTTTAAGTTCATTATTTTTGCAAGAGGAAAGGAAGGAAAAAAAACCCTTTGCAAAAGCTCCATTAAGACAAAAGGCTTAGATCCTACTTACTTCAAGTACAAAATATCAATACTGATTGTATTTTGTAGCAGCACAAAAGAAACCTGACAGATACCGATCCTAGAGGAACAAAACGAATAAGGGCTTACATTTTGAAAAACCTGTTAGTCAAGTGCAAAAGTACACTGAAAAGTATTTTTAAAGATAAATATTAACTGAAGAAGAAAGTGCTAGGTTTTCTCTTTGTTTATAGACTTTATATTTTGGACAAATTATGCATACATTGTATTAGCGCTGTATGTCTCTGAACTGAAGATCTGGTTCATTAACAATAAGAATTACAGTTCAACACATTACACAGCTGAAATACTGTGCAAATACAGAAATTGTAATGATTTGTAATGAAATTGTAATGTAATAATTGTAATTTCTTGCCAGAAATCATTGTCAGCAGTCCCAAGTGACCCAGTGTTGTAAACGCACACCAATTCCACAGGTACAGTGATATTCATTTTGCAATACAGGAGACAGAAGGAACTGCAGATAATTTATGAACCAAGTCCTGTAGTAGTCACGTACTTTCAGCCTGAAGTGTCAAGTTTGTAAAAGCATAGGAGTAAGAACACAGTCTCGTTGAAAAATAAGAAGATAAGTGATCAGAAGAGTAACAGATAACCAGTCACTAATGTCCACTCTGAAAAAAATAATATTCATATACATACACTGATTTTTTTCGTTTGGATTTAGTCCAGAACAAACTGCATATATAATAAATCCAGGAAAAAGACCCAATAAACCACCAAAAAGCACGCACAAAATACCAATGGGAAAAAAAAGATCAACATAAGAACAAAGGAGTACCGGGGTGAGGAGGATAAAAAGTACAACATTTTTAGCACAAACACAGTACATCCTACAGTCTGGCCATCCTAACTACCTGGTATCAAACAACAGTTCCATTATAGTAAACAGAGGTTTGTTTAGCTAAACTTTATCTAGCTTACACACCCACAGTTGTACATAGGTAATATTTTAGGAGCTTTGAATCTGTATTATTCAAATTAATGAAACACCACTGTAGAAAATCTATCCTATAAAAAGGTGGTCCTTTTGCAAGGGGGTCACCTTAAATAGAAATGCTTACTTACTGAACTTGAGAGTTTGTGTATCTAACTGGAAGTGCACCTCACAGCATGATTCACAGGTAAAAATACCTTAGCTGTACTAAAGAGGTTAAAAGCATAAAAGGTTGCCAAAGGAACTTGATGCTAGACCACTTCCATCATCTAAAAGCATTTCTGTGGACCATTCTTGGATTGTTGCAGATGTTTCAATCTGTCAGAATAACATTTCTTAATAAAATGTCAAACTATATATATAACTAAGATAGTTACCTGAACATCAGCTGTGTCATCAGCTTTCTTGAAAGTAAAGACAGCAGAGATAGTTGCTCTTTATGATGAACTATTAGCTTAGATATTTAAAGGAATGTTCAAGTCTAAGTAGTATTCATTTAAAGAAACAAAGGGAAGGCAACAGAAGAGCAATTATTGGCCTTGTGCAAAGCATTTGACACTGTCCTGCCTAACACCCTTATCTCTAAATTGTAAAGGCTTGGGTTTATGGATGGACCACCCAGTGAATAGGGACTGAGTTGGATAGCTGTACTTAGAGAGCTGCAGTCAATGGCTCAGCATCCAAATGAAGCTTAGTGATGAGTAGTGTTCCTCAGGGGATGGAACTGGGGGTGGTGCTGTTTAATACCTTTGTTGGCAGCATGGACAACACACACTCTGTAGTGTGATCCACATCACAGGGAAGGAGGGAAGGGCTGACATTCAGAGGGAACTGGACAGACTTGAAAGGCAGGTGTGTGTGAACCTCATGAAGCTTAACAAGACCAAGCACAAGGTCCTGCACCTAGGCAATTCCAAGTACAAGTATAGGCAAGGCAGAGAATGGATTTAAAGTGGTCCTAAGGAGAAGAATTTGGTGGCTTTGATGGCCAAAAAGCCTAACGAGTCTCAGCAATGCATACTCACAGCCCAAAAAGCCAGCTGTACCCTGGGCTGCAGCATGAGCAGTGTGAGCAGCAGGGTGAGGGGTCCGACTCTGCCTCCCTAGTCTGCCCTTGTGAGACCCTGCAGCACTCCAGTGCTGCATCCAGTTTGGGGGACCACAAGATAAGAATGATGTGGACCTGCTCGAGGCAGTCCAGAGTAGGGTAACAAAGATGCTCACAGGGTTGCAGCACCTCTCCTAGCAAGGCAGACTGAGAGCTGGGGTTCTTGAGCCTTGGGAAGAGAAGGCTCTGAGAGACCTCAGGGCACCTGCCAGTACCTCAAGGGGGCTACAACCGAGCTGGAGAGGGACTTTTTATAGGTCATGTAGAGATAGGACATGGGGAGAATGGCTTTAAGCTGAAGCAGGGTATATTTGTATTGGATACTAGAAAGAAATTGTTTACTGTGAGGGTGATGGGGCACTGGCACATCCACAGAGAAGTTGGTGTATGCCTCATCCCTGGGAGTATTCAAGGCTAGTTTGGGGGTTTTGGCAACCTGGTCTAGTTGATGTCCCTCCTCATTGAAACTAGAAACATATTTCCAAAGTTATTCAGACTGGCTCCATCCCTAAACTCCAGTTCATGAATCAAAGTACATTAAATGTCTTTCCCAGACAGAAAAGCTTAATTTCATTCCTGTACTTTTGAATTTAGAAATTAAAATACTGAGAAAATTGATATGGTAAGAATAATTTAGTACTACTGATAGTTCTAAATTCAGTATATTAAATTGTCATAGCTATGTAATTTCCCATAAACAAATATTAGATGCTTCTTAAAATATTTCCCTAAAAAGCATTGTTATCAATTGTTCTACAATTCATTACCACATACAGATATTTTTGCCACAAAGTGTAACACAAAGACAATATGAGGGGGTAAATATAATAAAAATTTTGAGAAAAGTTTAGCAAAGAGTGGGTGTATTATTTTCTGACCAAAACTTAGAATAGGAAGATAAAATCTGGTTGTGAAGCATTTTGTCAAAAACCAAAATTCTATTTGCATGATAACAGAACAAGTTGTTCCTTCTGCCTAACATGTAACACCTACCCAAATCTCTCATATGGAAACTGATTTCATAGTTTACTTCAGTATGAATTCAGAAAAAGCTGACTTGGAATTTTCTTTATGTAGAAGCTGGAAACAGTTATTGGGGCTAGAAACAGCCCCAACTTCACTGTTTTTTTCATTCAGTATGACTTATTCTTTTTCTGCAAAATATTTGTCACATATTTACCTCAAGATTTCTTTAGGAAAAAACCTTTGAGTGTTGAAAGGAGTTGGTAATTATGTTGCTGAAATGTCTTAAAAGTAATAACAGAACTTAAAAATAAACCTCTAGGACAAAACTCCCAAAAATTCCTATGAGTAACTTGGAAAACAGCTTAAGAGCCCTGTTTTCTGATAAGAACTTTATCTTTTTAAAAGAACAGAACCAGATACTGCTGAATTTTGCTTAAATTTTTACATGCATGCCAAAACAAAAAATAATTAGTTTGCATCAAATAGTTGCATATTCATGACAATGAATGGTGTTTTACTAGTGCATTAGGAGAAAGGGTCAAAAAAGTTTTGGCATCATAACAAAAACATTTGAAGTACACAGAAGAAAAGGATTTTAAAAGATCATATTTAGCATAGATATGTTTTTCAGAATTCACTGAAACATGACTTTTATGAACCTAAGATCTCAAACAGAGATGCAAATTCATTGAAGATCTTAATGTTTAATTTTATAACCAAAGTATGAGAAGCTGTTTAACAAAACTGATTTCCATAAAATACAGTAATATGCCTGTGTTGCATTCAATACAGTAATCCATGAAACTGTGACCAGTAAATCCCACTTTTAAGGAGAAAATCAGTGTTTTTAATAGCCTTCACCAAATTTCCTTCTACATTTTTTAAGCTAGAATGTTTTGTTGTTAAATAGCTACTTCTCTGGTAACTGTTTTAAATGCTATTGAAGGGATCCTTACAAATTTTTTTGTTTTATAAGAAATTCAATTGCTAGTGTCAGTATTCTGAAATATTAAAATAAAAACTGTAGCAAAGTTAATAGAGGTTAAAAGAAATAGCACTTTAAAAAAGTTCCAGGAAGAAAAAGGTAGTCTAAACCCATATATTTTAATGCAAAATTTGTTACTGAAGCAAGATCATGGTGTGTCAAATGAGTCATGATTTCTTTGATGATTTGGGTATTCCTGTGTTTTCCTATTTAGTACTCTCAGTACTCCTTTGTCCGATGTATTCAGAAAATTTTTAAAGTTTCAGTTCTCTCATCTCAATAAACCTATTCCCTTGATAATAGCCTCTGCCAATTGTAAAAATGAGCTAGCAGTTCTTAAACTGTCTAAGGCATCTTTCAACCTCAGCCCAAGAACAGAGACTCACATGTGACACAAGCATAGAAAACAGATTAACATTTGAAACACCACCTCAGAAGTTGGTGGTGTATTAAAAATTTGCATTGTACACAGAGCAATATTATTCACGGAATACTCATACTAGTCAGAGTTCGGAGTTTCAGAGCTTGCCAAATTTTGCAGGAAACCAATATTCATTGTCCAATACTAATTCTTCCAAATAAGCAAAAGTTCAACCTCACTGCAAATATTTAGGACAACAGAAATTAAATATGTCATCTCTACACTTCCACAGAATGAGATACAAAGAAATAATAAAATAAAATAGAAAAGCAGACAAATAATGCACCCTGTTAGCAGCATACAGACTTTTTACCAGCCAAAACAAAATGAAAAAAATTATCAGAGACCTGCTTTCAGACCATAGCTTGAATTGGGTTGAGAAACAGATGGAAAAGGGAGAATGGGAGGCAAAAACTCCCACAATGCCTCCCTAATTTCCACTTCTCCAAAAGCCCACTACCAATCAAACAGAAATTCGGTACAACCAGGCACTAAATATTTTTTGCTTGCTCAGTTTTATCACGTTTTTCACAATAACTTAGCTGCTTACTTATCAAAAGATTTTCAGAATCTACAGAGGCAATTGCACAAATGAAAATATCTTTGTGGAAGATAGTGAAATGTGGTAGGAAGGAGGGAAAAAAAGAATGTTGAAAATTATTGAATAAGTGGAAATATTTCAGAGATTTTAAAAATCCATATTTAAGGTGGAAGAGTCCATTTTCAAAGATTTCTGTGATTCTCAGACATGTAGAAATATCCCTAGAAATACAGTTACTGGTTTTAATGGAGAATGAAAGGAACTGATCTAATCCTAGTAAATAAAATTCTTCATTTTTAACTGCATGTGATTTTGTGATTCAGTTATTACTGTTTGGATGGACAGTACTGAAACCAATAAATGGTGCAAGATTACAAAAGGAAAAGAATCACATGAAAATACTTTTTTCTCTTCACGAAAAGTATTGTTGGTCCTTGCATTTCCAATCCCAGGAAATTCTTAGAAAAATTCCTCTGTCTATAAAGAAAGAAATCTGTATACAAGCTGTTAAGAATTTTTTCCTCCTCTTAATTTCAACCCAGTTGTTACTCTGTTTTCAGTGTTTCTTGTGTAACATAAAAAGAATAATAAGACAAAGGGGAAACAATCCAAGAATTGCATGTGAACACTGATTCACCAAAGCCTTTTTTAAAATCTTGAGTATAGGAGTACTGTCATTTCAGAATATGATCAACACCTAGAACTGCAATGGCAAGCAAACAAGATCTTTGGCACAGCCATTCAGTAACATACACTTCATTCTTTGACCCTAATTATATTTCTTGCTATGCACATGTAAGAATTTTTAGTACCATTCAGAATACCTATTAAAAGTTGAGTACTGATTTAAGCCTCTGAAACATTTACTAAAACTAATGAGATTCTTCTGGAAAATAAGGAGAGGAAGAAAAGTTTTTAAGCCTTTGCTTGCTCTCATATTAGAACACACCTTACAGTGAGTTTGCCCCACATGTTTTGAGCAGGCTGTTGGACTAGAGGATCTCCTGAAGTCAATACCAGTGTTAATTATCTTATGATCTTATCCTACATTCACATACATTTGTTGCACGACTATCAGTGAAGTCTCTGGGCATCTCTTCTCATATATCTCTTGAAATAACTTCTGATAGAAATAATAATAAAAAAAGAAAACAAAATAATGGCTGTGAGATCTTAAAACTTATACTAAGGAGCTTTGGCCCTCCTTGATAATAAGATGGACGTGCAACTCATTTTTAGCACTAGGCCAAATAATATTTTCAATTTCTGCTTCTCTTGGCATAAAGGCTTTTTATTCATTTATTTAAAAATAGTGCTGGCCAGAAATAAAGATTATTCTCTGTAGCTAGTCTTCCCAGACATTCCCTAGGTATTTGTGTCACTATTAATATTACTGGTATTTTAAATTAGTGAAAACAGTTGCTGCTCTTTTCTCCTATGACTTAGCAAAGTAGGTGAGTGGAAAGATATTGACATTCTCAGTAAAAACATATGACTTTATATTTTTATGAATGTTACTCTGCATTAAGTCTACATATTTTGTGTGATTGACTATACTATACTTGCGTACTATTAATTGCTCTGTACAGTGCAATAAATTAAAGGGACTCTGTTCACAATTTCAGTGCCATTTTGTAGAGTGAAAAAAGGTAAATTATCTTGCACTTTCAAAACATCAAATACTGTTAATTATTTTATTATAAGTAAAATTTAAATTATTAAAAATATATTTTTAATTAAAATTAAATTACTTTAAATTATGTTGTAAAAATCTCAAGAATTGCACTTGTAAAAAATCCACTTTAATTACTGGTGATACAGTGTTACATATTCAAACTTGGTTTATATTTATAACATTATTCTTGGAAATTTTTTATGTATTACTGTCGTGTTTTTCTGTCAAAAGTTTAGATTTCATTTTTACTGCAAAGCTAAATATATTCTCCACAATATTCAGTTCACTTCATAGATTTTAACTGTGCAGATACATGAGTTGTTCAATACCCTGTTATTGTGGGTTTCACATTTTAAGTAATTATATATGCCCTTAAAATGAATTTAGGTTAATTTTGTATAAGTCAATGAAATTAAATATGTTGGTATGAAACACTAGATTTTGCTTACTTGTTGAAACAGCTTGTTACAAGTACTTTTGTAGATTTGTATTTCTAATATTTGTGATTAAAAACATTTATTAATTTTACATATTTTATTCTGACCATTTATTCCATTCAGATACACTTAAAAACCATTTCAGTGCTTTGTTTTATTTCAAATGGCTCCTCCTCTCACTTTCTTTACACCCTTATATCAATATAACAGGAAATAAAAACAAATTTGAAAGCTTCTAACTTTTCATTTAATATTTGATGCTTACAGACATCCCCAGGGACAGTCTATCAAATTTACATCAGACCATTTTTTGGTATAAGCATTAATCTTAATTTTAAATTAATTTCTTCTGAATTAGAAAAATTACTGGGTTCAAAATAACACAGGCCTACAAATATGTGTGCACAGACAAACAGAAATAACAATGTTGTGATGGGGACTTCAGTGCTTTGATGGGGTCCAAATATCAAGTTGCAGAGTTGACTCATCCATGGATGGGCACATTTGTGATGGTTCCAACTGCACTGCCTGCTCAGCATCTCTATAAACTCAATTACAAATACCCAAAACCTCTCTTGGAAATAGGTCCCTTCCATCCACTATTTTATTGACACTCCCATGGGAGAAGCTCCTTCCCTTTGTTTTAAGCAGCCTATCTGAATAAACTACTTTCTCAACAAGTTCTCCCTGAAGGTAGCTGTTGATTTGGACCTTATGTGGAATTTTACATATTACTAATATATAGTAACTATGCTGAGCATATATACTGACTTATGACCAGTGGGAATGATGCAGAGAAAACAAAGATTAGGGTCAGTTACCATTAGAGGAATGAGAATTGGGAACCAGCACCTTCAGTGTATGAATGAGGGGTTTTACCTTGTACTTCTTAGCCACACATCTGAAAAGATTTTAGAATAGGCTGAACATATCACTGTCATAAGGTTTTCTTTTGTATCCTTACTTGCAGCACCACTGTGAGTGGGAAGAATTTCCAAATGGGATAAGGAGGGGAGAGAGTAGGAAAGGGCAGCAGGAGAACCCTGACATTCTCTGTCTGCTGATGCAAATGTCATGAAAGGTTTCAACACTTGGTTCATCTAAGTATCCTCAGAGCCACCACTGCAAACACACCAGGAAGGAATCTCATCCAAAAGATTTAGTGGTTGACAAGCAATTCTCACGAGGTTTTTCACCTCTAAGGAATCTGCTAGGGATTTAGGGTTTGATTCTGCAGCTGAGACAGGTGAGAGATCAAGAAAATGAAAATGACAGAGCCTCCAATGCCAGAACATTCAAAAAGAGTGTGCCAATGTCAAGACTGTTTCTGAAATACTGTGCCCAAGTCAACCAGACACACACATGCTGCCCAGTGGGTTTCTGTTAGAAAAGAGATTTTTCAACATCAGTATATCAAAACTAGTGTTTCCAAAAGCATTTCACTCAAGAAATCAGCACAAAACACAGGTGAGAAGATTTCTGAATATTTATCTTCTTTATGCAATACAAATGGGGGAGGAAAAAAAAAAAACCAAATTTATTAGAATCTGGCTTGCATGTCATTGAACTGGCCATTGTACTGATTTTAAAAAGTATATGTTTGCAAAAGTTAGTGTTAACTAAAAACTATATACATAAGATCTAATTTAAATATGTTCTGAAGAAAATGAGAGATTGTAACTAATTATGTCTGTTAGCACAAGCAGTTTCTAAGGATACCATTGTCTTCCCTAACTCTTAAGATAAACAACATGGACATCTAATTTCTGGAAATAGGTCACATAATGTTGCATGAGGAAGTTACAGAAAAAGTTCATCTGCCATTGTGTTTGACAAGGACAAAGCTCTGCAATTTCTAGCACTGCAGGTATTCAAGGACAGGTAACTAGGCTGTTGTAGTACGTCACAGAAATACTGAAAGAGTATGATAAATTAAAAGTTTTATCCTAAAATGGAGGAACATTTCAAGTCATTTTTGGGGAAGAAAAATATAACTTCTGGAGGAGCCTTGCTAGGAGCTATTCCAGGAGTTTGCTACCATATCACACCTACTGAGTACACGAGGAAAAGCATCATTTATACAGCTTCACAAAGGAGCTCTCCTGCTGACAGACAGATCCTCTCTCAAGAGCACATATATTGAACTTTGAATATAACTTCCTGCAAGTTTACTCTATGAAAAAAAAATAAAAATATTGGGCTCAAGCACATTGTAAGACTAAAAGTTCAATTTATTGACTGATTGTGGGTTCCTTAACCCAGCAGTGAAGAGAGGAGTATGTAGCAAACACCTCCTCCAGAAAGTGCTCCTGGTTTTCTTTCTTTTTTCCCCACCTTTTAATTTATATATATTTTTAAAATGTCTCAACCTTTCTCTTATGAGCTAGATTTAGCAAGGTTGTCAGAGACCTGAATATCAAATCTCTCTTTGTCTTGTCTCAGTGAATCATCCTGCCTGAGTTTCTACCAGTTTCTCAGGCACAGGTAGGTGCATGGCAAAACAACAGTAAAAAAAATAATGCACTGTCAATTGTTTTTGCTTGAAACTAATTTGCAAGTATGCACAGTTTTCAAAAAGACTTAACAGGCAGATGGTAAATATTCTTCAAGAAAAATTATTTTTACTAATACCTGCACTTAGAATGTAACCAGGCAGCAACATGAAGATTGCAAATGTACTTCAAAATACTAAGAAGTAATTATGTGCCTGGGTGGCAGCATCCCAAACCCAACTAGAATTCATATTTTTCACATATGTCTATATTAAGATAGATAGATAGATAGATGGATCTCATAGGGCAGCTTTGCATTTGGATAGCATCTCCATTATAAACTGCTCTTTGTTTGATGTTATCAAGAAGGTGTAATAATCTATGCATTATTACTTTTATAAAGAATGAAAATGTCTCTATTACCATATAGAGACAGATACACAATTTTTCAGAACATATTTTCCTAGAATAGCTGTACAGACAAGTAGTACACATATCACCATAGCCTATGACTGTACTCAATTTACTTCAATACCTTTTCTTGGAAAAATGTGAAGAAATATATTCTTTCAGTATGTACTATAATGCCAATGCAGGGGAGAATTCATTCTCTGCAAGAGAAAATGCAAAGAAAAAAGGCCTTTTCTGACAAGTTGAGAATCTTAAAATGTAATTTACTATTTTCTTTTTCATTACATCCAGGCTTTTGTCTACCTAACTTCAAATGTCAGCAAAGAGAAGCACAAATTAGTTTGCCAGCTAGCAAGCTAGGTGCATGAATGCTTGCATGCAGTATTTAAATGTCTAATGCCATTAGACCAATGCCCTTTGTAGCTATTCCAGTCGTAGTTGCATACAGCTTCACATGCAAAGTTATGCCAACGTCTGAAACACATACCCACTTCTGTAGTGACAAGAAAATTTATTTTATTTAAATGAAATGACTTAATTTTCAAAACTTAATACATCTGCAACATTTCCAAAGCATTGTGTTGGAGAAAACACAGGGAAAAAGAAAAGGAAAATAAACCAAACCCAACCACAACCAGCAAAAAATCTCCCAAGAAAACAAAACAGATGAAAACAAAATAGACATAATAAACAAATGAAATGAAAAAAAAAAAGAAAAAAAGAAGAAGGGGGAATATCACAAAAACACTTTCAAAATACTCTCATTTTTTGAAAACATTTTCCTTTATCTACACATAAGGGTAAAGAGTGATATGAAGTGTAATGATATCATCTAAGGTGAAAGCGAAACATCCTTTAATGAACATTTCATACTTTGGAGTTTCTTACTTGAGTGTAAAATAAAATAAAATTGTTTTCCTCTGCACAGATGTAGTTTATTGTGTTGGCAAATCACAAGTGATCTGGTAATAAGGAAAATTTCCATATTCCATATTTCCTTACGCTTCTGGTTTAAGAAGACCAAATAAGTAACATCAGACAATTTACCAAAGATTCAGCAGGAGAAGAAAATATATTTACTTAGTGACTGGCTCGTTGGCTTCTTAATGTTTGAAATACTGTTTTCCCTTGTGCTTGTTTGGGGGTTTTTAACCATCAACTTTGACTCTATGACTTCTTTCTCTGCTCCCATTTGCTACATGCTTGCCTTTATTTTTATAGTCATTCACTACAAATTCCTTCACTACTATGTTCTTTACACTGTCATCTCTCATGATTCCCATCAACGTTTTCTCTTAAAGCATCAAAGAAGCACTCTTGTACTCAGCCAGTGATGTTCTCACAGGATTCTGAGACTTTCTGAACATTTTCCTGTACACCTACTTGTTTGAATTTGCTCTACATATAGAGAATAAATTCTGAAGGGAAGAGACACACTCCAGCTATAAAAATCACTAACAAAGTAACAAAAAGGAAAATGGATTAGCAAAAAAAAACCAAACAAACAAAAAAACAAACAAACAAAAAAAAAGGTGAGTTCTGAAACTGAAATTTATAAATACAAACACTTATCTTTAAATGTCTAAGCTATCTGCAATCTTCAAGTTTTTCTTCTCTGTTTTGGCAAGGTGAACAATTGTGATTTTAATTAAATGAAGCATTTTTAAAGTGAACATACATGGTTTGGAGATGCGCTATCCCCCTGGTGACAGGGTCACTCTGGGCCCGGAGGGGCAGGATACAGAGAGCAGATGGATCTCTACTGGACGGCTGATGGGTGTCACCTCCTCCAGCACAGAGAAGACGTGTGGGAAGTCCTACCTGCCAACACAGGTACCGTAACGCCTACAGACAACCAGCCTGGTCTACTAAACAAGTTTTATCCAACCTACAAGATGTGCAGAATTGAACTATATTTAGCTGAATTTATGAAAGTGAACAAATTGAAACATATTTGGAATTTTGGACTCCAGACTGAACTTTTATCATCACATCAGATGGAAAAATCACGTCATGGGAAACCTGTTCAGTGAATGGAAAACAGTCTGCTTTACCAGTCTCTGAAGAAAGATTTGACAGACTGTTTTTAAAGTGTTCCTGGAATATTATTCCATGGTATTTAACCTTCCACTGATGTTTTAGGCAAGCTGTCTCTATTTCTGCTAAGTTAGTCAGTAAGATGTAAAGTAGCAGCAAAAATAATTTATAAACATAAAGCAACTTTCACCTTGCCTTATAGATCAGTGTCTTTCCCCAGTAAAAGCTGTGCCAAAAAAAAAAAAAAAACAGAAGTGCTTCCATATTTATCTACATATGTAGAAAACTTCAAAGCAGAATTACAAGTTTAGAAGCTATTGGCAGGAGACATCTGTTGTACCATCTGTACAAAATTGAAGCTATAAATCCCTTTCTGAAGCATCTCTCTTTCCTTTTAGGCCTTGTAAATCACTTAAATCTTAGTGATTTCACTACGAAGAATAGAAGAATATAATTTTAACCCAATTGTTAAAAGCACATTTTAATGACAGGGTGAAGAAGCAGTTGGAGTAGACTATAGTAGCATTGATGTAAGAACACTTTCTGACTATAGATCCTACTAAAGGTAATAACAATATAAGAGCTAGAAACAGAAACAAGAAATAAAAATTTGGATTGCAGCAGTTTCCCTAAAGCTTAAATTCTCTTTCTGTATTGTCATCTGCTGCCTCCCTGTAGAAATCCTTGAAGTATCAGGAAGAAACTAAAGTCCTCATGCTCAGAAAACAGCAACCAGTAAGGTGAGTAAAATCAAAAAGCAAGAGCTGGAACTAAAATGAATGTTTGTTGTGCTGAAACATATCAGATATTTTACAGAAAACAGCGAAATCAAGACGAATCTATAAAATCAATGGCTTTATGAAAGGCTGTATCATCGATTAGGGACAAGCTAAGCGAAGGAAACACATCCAGTTCATTGATGAAGAAAAGAGCTGCCCACTCAAATTAATATATCGATATACTTTTTGTGTATTTTGGTGCCAAAAGGCATATAAACAAAGATGTATAGGAATTAAGAGAAGAACTAAATTTTTTGATTTATCACAAGTTTTGAGCAACAATTCATTACAGTTGCAAGACAAAAACTCTTCTAGGCACAGGGAAGCTTTCCAAGGAACAGAAAAAATAGAATAACCTAAGAGAATTCATTGAAGAGGCAACATTGATAAACTCATCATTAAAAGCTAGTAAACATCTCTAAGTTTGTATAGCATTGCTGCAGTTGATGTGCAAGGAAGCAGATAAAGCTTTGGTTACCAAAGTGAACATCAGAAGAAATCCTGTTTATAAATTCCTGGCAGCTCCCACGTCCAGTTTATAATTGGATTAGAACTAAACTGTTCAGCTAGAAAACACAGCAGACAACAAATCATTTTAAGTGTGCAGACCACTGTGTTGCCATAGCCACCACCAAACTGCAGATAAACCCACATCTTTTTTCGCCTCTTTTAAAAAACCTAAACCAAACCAAAAAGCTCCAGCCATACCAAACCAAAATAAAAAAGTTTTATGTATTGCTGACCATCAAACCAAATCACATAAAGAAACCTGTCTGCAATGAAGAGCTACCAAGCAGTATTTTAAATTCCTGGTGGCTTCTCTGTGTTGTTATAAAAACAAATGTATTATTAGATCTAGCTTCAGTACCTGGTTTTGTCAGCATTCTTCATATCAGACCTGCTTTTGAGCTAGTAAGCAACAATGTATCAGCCACCATTTCCTAAAAAATGACAAACACTGTTGATAGTGATGAAATTACAAGAATCTTCAGCAATACAGTAAGATTGCTAATGAAGGACTGGTACTGAACAGATTAAGGTTATTGATCAAGAAATTAATTTAAGCATAAAATTGCTATTCATCTCTAAAATATTTCCTGTTAGTGGAAGGAAGTCTCACAGTGGAAAGTTTAGATATAATGAGCATGAGTTGCAAAGAGAAAGTTGCAAAGTGGGCTGCGAAAGAGAAATTGTATCTCTTACACTTAATTTAGCTGGTCCAAGTACTAGATACAAGTAAATAAGCTGATAATACCTCTGAATTCACAAAGGGGGACCTAATTTTTCTGGATTTGTTTGTTTAGGGCTTTTTTCCAAAAGAGGCTGGTAAAGAATTTATGGGTATTTTAGAATTAAGGAAAATTTTAGTATTAATATTTAGTAATATTTATTATGAAGTGTAAGTTTAGTATTATTTTGCAACAAAAAGTGGGAAAAGAACAATAAGAAGGGTAGTATTTAATTGGCCAATTTTCATCCTAGCAAAACAAAGAACTATACTCTGTTACTCTGCATCAACAGCAGAGAGTTATGTCAGCTCTCCACAGGAAGTCCAGAGTTTCTTAGGGTTTCTTGTACTGGTGTAAAACTGAAACAATCTCTGGATGACAATTAAAGTTAAGCCCAATCACAAAATTGCATGTCAGCACCAGAAGGGTATCATTCATATTTTCTTGCAAAACTTTGATAAAGATCTATCATCAGCCTCAAAGAGTAGTCCTTTATGTGGTAAGATAAATGGAATGAAGCAGTACTGCCAAAGGTACTCAAAAAAAGGAAGACATTACCTGAGCATTTTTACTAATCAGAACTTATTTATGAATGAAGATGGATTTTATTTCATCCTCACCACGTAGAGAACTGTTTGAAGTGACAACAACCTATTCCAGTGCTTAACTTTTTTCATAGCAAAGACTTATTACTAATACCCAGAGTGAATTTCCCCTTAAACAATTTGTGTTATCGTCTGTGCAGGCAGAGTCTGGGTGATAGCATATACATTTGTTTGCATCTTACATACCCAAAAGCTTTGAATGCATAAGCCTCCACATTTCTGGCTATAAAAACCCACTGAAATAATTTCTGAGTACCTAGGAACCATAACTATAAATATATATATATATAATTATGATTATATATGATAATGTATACCACAAGAATCACATTAGTCATTACTCTGAAGAGTTGGCATATAAGGTAAATCCAAAGAGGAGCTGATCTTTCTGTCAAATTAGTGGGAGCAAAGGTTTGTCTTGCAGCATTATGACTGGTAATGACTGGCAAGAGTAAACTTCCAAGTACAACAAAATGTTAACCTCATTATTTTTGCAGAAAGATTAAGAAACATATCTGTACAAATAATGTCTCAGACATAAGGAGAAAATGAAGATATGTGCAGTGAGGATCCTTGGTCTTGAAGTCTCCCTTGAAGTGGCCATGAGGGGACCATGAACATGAGCACTGCTACAGCAAACTGACCTGCTACACTGAAGTGACACATTTTGTAAATTACAAGTATATGCTTTTTTTTTTTTTTAAATTCTGTGAAGCAATTTGTATCACTAAAAAAAGGTGAAAAAACTAATGTGGATTTGAGATCTGAGGTAATGTCTGTTTGCAATTCCAATTACATTGAAAGGTGAGTAAAAAAAATTGCAACTTTTTAATATTCTCAAAATAAGTAAATAGACTAAAACCAGTCATTCAAAACAAAATTAAAAGTTATAATTATGTATCACTGTTAATTTTGTTATTATGACATTTTGCATATGCTCCTTGCAGCGCTACTTTGGTAACAGCTAATGCAAGTTTCAGCTGTTTATAATTAATTACCGGCTCACTGAGGTTTTTGGTTTTTTCATTTTAACCACTAGATGTCTCTAGCTCTATTCATGACAGGGACAAATTAGCACCTAAATCTCCTTGGAAACACTCGAACTGTAAAAGCAGAATCCCACAAGTTTCTTGCTCTGACTCCAATAGAAAGTCAGTGTTTTATATAAGAGGTGCTATTCTGCTGTTTTAAAAAAGAAAAGGAAATTGACAATACTCTGGCTGCAGAATAATTTTTAGCTGCTAGTAGGAAAGTTAGAACATGTATGTCCTGCAAACTGAGCAAAAACTCTGAGGCCATGAGTAATTCCATTCAGCTTTCAAAGCTGGTCCTAATGGGAGTCTAGATCACATAATTTCCAAACCAAATTATTTTCTGCTTCCAAAATACATCAAACATGAACATTGCTAGTTAGATTCTCATCAGCTACCAGTCACCCTCCTATCTAAAATGTGAAGCTTTAAGCATTGGAGGAGCCCAGAATGATGTTTAAGTTACAAATAGCTTGACAGTTCCCATATATGGAATATTTATGCCAAATAGGACATTCAGCTTAATTTTTAAGTGTATGAAATCACTATACATACAAACTTCTTGTCATAACTCAGATTAACCTGAAAGAAGGACTTTCTCAAGAGAAAAAAAAATTGAGAGCAACAGATAAAAATCTGCTTTAACTGTTACCACGAGACAATCAAAAATAAAATATAAGCTAAAGAAATCATGTAACAGTAGAGGAAAAGTATTACAAAGTCTTCATTTAAAAAGATCAAACCATCAACCAAAGCTCCCAAAAAACCACCAAAACCCAAAACCAAACTAAAAAACCCCAAACAAACCAAAAAACCCCCAAACCTGAGTCTGACTCTCAAAACTGCCTTCTCCTTCCCTTTATTCAGTCAGCAGTTGAGGCAGGAATTTTCAGTGCCTTTGCATACAACCCTATAATTTCAATGCTTCAGAAACGCATTAAGACAACACTGAACAGACTAGATACTCAGAATATTGCCCCTAATGAGCTGAAAATATTTCATTTTCCATCCTTGTTTTTGAACAGAACTTGTCTCATTAAATGGTGCTACTTCATGACACATCATAGGGATGGAGAAAAGCATCTATTTAATCCTAGATCCAACAGCTGCAGGTTTGTCACATTATTAAGTGTGTTTTGGTTTTGAACTTTTTCAGTTCCAAAACAAATTATTTCCCTTCTGAAGTGACTTTTCAATTAGTGAGTATGTGCAAACATAATAAATAAAATACTTTTTTTTTAAATGGAAAAACAGGCACTGTATATTTTTGTCATCATTACTGAAGAAGCAACAACCAATTATATACAGATCTGGAGTTAAGCTCTAAACATAAAAACACAAAATTTACAAAGATTCTGGGAAACATTCTCATGCTTTCTACAGTTTAACCCAGGTTTGCACTTTCTGGAAACAATTGCATTCTACCAATGAACTGAATTTTGCAATAACATACTCAGATATTATTTTGAAAACCAGAGAATAAAGTGAGCTCATGCTTCTATAGCTGGCAATATTAGGCAGAAGAAAATGGATCATTTCTTTTGGATTTGAAACTTTTGCTCCAACAACAAATAGAGGAAAATTTCTTAAATTAAGTGGGGTCATCACTTAATACTAATGTCTGATTAGTTAAATCAAGGGAATTATTCTAGCACACTAATGAATAATTCAGACTTTTAACTTGCTAAAAATTGAACAGTACTTATCTGTGCTTTTAACTTGTCCATCACTACTATTTACTTACTTTTAGTAGCAGAATACTAAATTTTAATCTGGACAAATATACCAACAAAAATTTTAACTAATTCTAGAAAAAACAGAAGACATCAAATTCAGTTCATTATTAGCTTTATGTATGATTGCACAAACCCCAAATCACACAAAACCCTTCACAACAGGAACAGTGTTTCTAATCTTAAAAATTTTATTTAATTACAGCACTACTAAATTATCATGTTGGAGAGCAATGTACAAAAAAATGTACTGCATAGCAAATAGGAACATTTAAAACATATCAGTGTTGTTAACAAAATAACACCTCATCCCACAAAATGTATGCAAATATTTTCTTAAATAAAATTAGTTGCTGAACACTCAGCTTGAGGATGATTCACTTCTGGCAGGTATGACACTGCAGAACAAAGAAGATGTCCTCAAAGGCAGTGAATTCAATCCATGTGTAACATATCATGGTAATTTAAAAGCAACATTAAAATATAAAAGTACGACCTGCTCACAGATCACAGTGAGGGAAAGACCACTATTGAAGGAGCAAGTTTCACAGATTTAATATACATTTACATGTTCATCACTTCTTTGAGAAGAAACAGAACCAGAAAACAAAAATCTAAATGATTTAACAATGTCATCTGCTAATGAAAGGGAAGTCTGTTCTGAAGGCATGTCTGAGATTTCCTTGAACATAGAGCATGAACACCTTGAATATTTCTCTTGCTGTGTTTTGAAACACAGCTATCACTGTGAAACTGTCAGAGTATTTTTTT
Organism: Cinclus cinclus; assembly: GCF_963662255.1. Taxonomy (NCBI): domain Eukaryota; kingdom Metazoa; phylum Chordata; class Aves; order Passeriformes; family Cinclidae; genus Cinclus; species Cinclus cinclus. The sequence goes on along the minus strand of NC_085084.1, from coordinate 14,884,897 downwards.
TATCATAAAAATTGCTGATAAAAATCAGCAATTTTTTAGAGTAACGGCATGCAAAGCTACCCTTCTGCTTGATGGATGTCTTCAAAGAAGTCTATGAAAAGTCACAACATTCAGACAAAGCCCCAAATATTTGGAGTAAAGTGAACATTGTATGCATTTTTTAAAGGGTAATAAGAGGATCCTGGGAACTGCTGACAACCTCAGAGACCAATTAAATCATGGAACAGATCTTCCTGGAAGATACAGACATACATACATACAAACATACAGAAGACAGGGAGGTGACTACAGAAAGCTTACACGGCCTCACCACTGGCATATGGTATCTGACTAAACGACTGCACTCTAAATGGACTGACTGCATCAGTGGACAATGAAAGAGAATCTATCATCTACCTGGACTTCTGAAAGTCCTCTGACATGGTCCCACACAATATTCTTGCTGCTATATTAGAAAACTATGGATTTGATGGGTGAATTATTAGATGCATAAAGGATCTGGCTGAATGGCCACACCCAACGAGCTGCAGTAAATGGCTCAATGTCCAAATGGAAACTGGTAATGAGTGGTACTCCTCAAGGGTCCATACTGACATCAATGCTTTTTAAAATCTTTATTAGTGACATGGACAGCAGGACTGAGCCACAGCCTCAGCAAGAATGCAGATGACACAAAGCTTGAATTAGCACAGTTGATAAGTTCAAGTAGAGGGACGACATTAGATGGAGAAACCATGTGACCCTTGAGAATCAAGGCCAAGTGCAATGTCTGGTACCTGGAACAGTGTAAGTGTTACCAGTTTTAATACAAAGTGGGGAATAACTGACTGACAGCCGCCCTGCAGAGCTGGACTCAGGGATACTGGCAGATGAAAAGTTAGGTATCAGCCAGCAATGTGCTCTTGCAGCCTGGAAAGCAAACCTAATCCTGGGCTGCACAGAAAGGGAAATGTGGCCAGCAGGTTGAGAGAGGTGAATCTGCTCCTCTACTGTGCCATCGTGAGAACCCATGTGGAGTACTGAATCCACCTCTGGACTTCTCAATACAAGAAAAACATCTGTTAGTTAGGATCTGACTTTTGGAATAAAAAGTTGTAGCCGCTCCCCCATGAAGAAAGAGTTGGGGTTATTCAGTCTGGGAAGAGAAGGCTCCAGGGAGACCTCATTGCAGTCTTTAAGAATGTAAGAGGGAGCATAAAGGAAGGACAGAGGAAGACATTTACTGAGCCATGCAGTGAGAAGATAATTGAAAAGGATACGTTTGGATTAGATAGGACGAAGACCTTTTCCTACAAGAGTGGTGAGGCACTGGCCTCACCACTGAGGTTGCTCAGAACACCTGTGGATGCCCCATCCCTGGAAGTACTCAAGACCATACTGAATGGGGCTCTCAGCATCCTGGTCTAGTGGAAAGTGCCTCTGCCTGTCATTGGAGTTAAGACTCCATGGTCTTTAAAGGTCCCTTTCAGTCCAAAGCATTTCATGGTTCTAAGTACCCCAGAGAGCTTACATCAATCATTAGCTCCCCTTTAACTCCACATTAGGGGAATAAAGCAATTAGAAGTCAGTAACTATGCAATATTCTACTGTCCTAGAAATCACTATTACCTTTAGATCTGAAATACAGAAAACTTTTGTCCCTACCCTAACAGAAAGTTTTAGTTAAGTAGAAGGAACTTTGTTGCAATTTGTTGACAGATGTCTAATACTTGGAGAATACTGTTGAGAAAATTATATTGCAATTCCACATAAAAAATGCAAATGAGCCTGAAGAGCTTGATTAAAGTCAAACACTCTATGTCATTTCTCTTCTAATAATGTAAGTGCTCAAATCACTGACTAGATTTAACGTGAAATTTTAATAATATATTTTTTCTTAAATATTTGCCTCAAAACATACAATTATGTTTTCATCAGGAAAGAAACAGAAGCACAGAAAGTGCTTGCACATTAAATATAATAACATATAACTTAAATGCAATTGATTATATAAATATTCATAAATGACCAACAAGCTTCTAGTCAATGAGTACCTCTTACACAACACAGTATAAATCTCACATTAAAACTCTATTGTGTCATTAAAAACAAAGTCTCCCATGCAGTGGCTGTAGATTAAATAGACTCTGCACCACACATATATTTTAATCTAAAATTTAAATAACATTTCTCTTTATTTCAGCTAGGATTTTAAGTGAGATTAGGTGTCATACTGCAGCTTTTAACTCTAATTCACTTCAGCAACTAAAGGAACATGAATTCTTTCACAATATATTGCTTCACTCTGTAAATAGAACTAACAAATGACATGTGGGGAATAAAAAGAGCTAAAAACAATGAAAGGAAAACTTCAACTTTAAAAATCTAGTGAGATTATGCATGAAGGGGCAACAAGGTTCCACACTGTGGTGAGATAATTAATTCCTTGGGATTTGAAGTCCAGCCAAGTGTTTCTGTTTATCTTGAGATATCCCCAGGACAAACTGTTTCCTTATTTCCATTACAGCAAGTCTTTATGGAATGGCTGAAGATAAATTCTTTGCACTAAAATCCACAATTAAATCCCAAGGCTTATTTTGTCTGTGCCTTAAACATGAACAAGCCACTCAGCCCACATTTAAAGTCAATCATGCTGTACTGCTTTTCTGCTCTAACCTATTAAAACACACAGACCTCAGTCATTTTAAATATGTCACTTTCAAAACGTCTCTCTTAGACAGTATTTCCAATTAACTGCTTATGGATGAGGACACATTTCCAATAAATTGTTTATGGACAGGGTACAGCTAACGTTGGACACATTCGTAATGCTTTGGTTATCCCTGACTAACTACAAGGGCTTTAGGGGAGGAATGCAGCTTACATGAACTGCGTAATACTTTTTGCCCTTATCTTCCTTGCAGTACACATCAGTTCCTGGAGTGTCTTGGTTTTACTTTTGCCTTTTAGAGTAGATGCTCTTGGACAAGTGGAAAGTGAAAAATGTGTCTGTTGTTGATACTATGCTGTTCTGTGAAATGCATGAAGAAATAAAACGAAAAAAAAAAGTAGGAAAATAAATGTCTTTCAGTCACAGTGACAGTAAATACTTTTGCAAGTTAATAAATGCAAAGGAATCAAAGGAAAATAAATCCATGTACCTCTAGGCATCTGGCATAGTCCACATGTTAGACAGTATGCTTTCTCCCTCACTAGATTGCAATATATATCACTACAGTTTTCACACTACGAGGACACATCCCCATTAAAAATGGTGCTACTTCAATGAGACCTTCACGAACAATTAACATCCTTTATGACAAAATCATTACATCTACAACATTATGAATTTAATTTTACCAACACATGCATGTCTAAAGCACATCTGCATATGGAGTCGATAAACAACAAATTTTGGACTCGTTCTGCTTTAGTACTTGAAGTAAAATTTTAACTGCATGGGGTGCCAAATTTCCAAATCCAGGCAACAAGTCAAATGGTCAACAGCCCCAATAGCAACAGGTGGAATAATGTTTAAATCATTGTGCATTGACTACTCTCTAGACCACCTAGTGCCTGTGTGAGCCACAGAGTACAGGAAAGTACGGGCCTGACTTTTCCCACTTTTTCATTGCATTTTCCTGAAAAAAGCAGCAGGGACAGAAGTCTGTGTACTTGTGAGACTTGCTGGAACACAATGAAATATTTTCACATCCTTTCAAATTCTGGGCCCTAAATTACATGCCCAGGTTCCTTATGCTTGAATACGAAGTAGATCCACCATGCTAAGCCGCAATTTCTTAGCCTTCAAGATGGGCTGCATTAGCTGTATTAAGTTTGTGTGGCAAAGTTTCAGTAGCAGAAGAGCTAATAAGTTCCAAGGCAGACTTGCCACTGGCCATGGCCAAGATGACCAGCAATGAACGCAGCACCTCTGTGACAATGTATTTAAGAAGTGGGGAAATTTGCTATGTATGACCAATGAGAATATGAGAAGAACAACCGTGCAGGTTGGTGCAAGAGTGCAAAGAGGTGCTCCAGGTGCCAGAGCTGAGATTCCCTCACAGTCCATGGTGAAGACCATGGTGAGACACCCGTGCACCTGCACCCCATGGAGGACCACAGGAGAGCAGATGTGAACTAGACTGAGTCCTGGAGGACTCCATGCAAGAGCAAGTGGATGCCCAAAGAAAGCTGTGACCCTAGGGGAAGCACATGCTGGAGCAGGTTTCTGGCAGAATCTGTGGCCTCATGGTAAGAGGAGCCCACCCTGGATCAGCTTTGCTGGCAGGACATGTGATCCTGCAGGAAAGCCATGCTGGAGCAGCCTGTTCCAGAGAGATTGCCCCATGGGAGGGTCCTGCACTGGAGCAGTGTGTGAATAACTGCAGCCTGTGGGAAGGACTAACACTGGAGAAAGTCATGATGGGCTGTCTGCTGTGGGAGGGCTCCTGCTCGGGAGTAGGGAAAATGTGAGGAGTCCTCCTCCTGAGCAGGAAAGAGAAACAGGAAACATGTGATGAACTGGCCAAAACCCCATTCCTTGTCTCCCAGTGAGGAGGAGATAGGAGTTCAGCCCAAGAAGAAGGGAGGGGTGGGGGAAAGGTATTTTTAAGATTTGTTTTTATTTCTCATTGTTCTACTCTGATTTGATTGGTAATAAATTAAACTAATTTCTCCAATTCTAATCTGTTTTGTCCATCACAGTAACTGGTGACAGAGCTCTCCTGGTCCTTGTCTTGCCCCTTGAGCCTTTCCTTACATTTTCTTTCCCCCACCCAGCTGAGGATCAAGAGTGATAGAGCAGCTTTGGTGGGCACCTAGTGTCCAGCTATTCCAGAAATAAACTTTTTTCCAAGTGAAATGTTCTTTTGCTGTTTTCCAATACTGTAGTTACTAAGGACATCTACAAACTATTAGGATTTAAGGCAAATCAGCATCTGTCAGTTGCATAACATTTAAATAAAGCTGCAAGAAGTTTCTAGGTTTTGATAACGTGTATTTTGGCTGCAATTTGCTACACACACTTTTTTTAGATATAAAATTCAGTTTAAAAATGCCATCTTATTCAGATATTCTAAGTTGAGAGTTTTCATTTTCCTAATTTAGTTCATCTGCTGCTTTTACAACAATCTAGAATGGAAGGGAAAAGTACAATGTAGACAAAGTAAGAATCAATTAACTTATCAGTTGAAGACAGAACTGTTATTATAAGACTTGATCAATTCCTAACCGAGACAGCAACCTAATATCTCCAGTGAGTCATAGAACCATTGAGTCGCAAAATACCTTGAGTTGAAAGGATCCATAGTTTCTTCCACCAAAGTCTGACTCCTGGCCCTGTGCAGGACTACCCCAAAATCACACCATGTGCCTGAGAGTGTTGTCCAAACACTTCCTGAGCTCCGTCAGGCTTGACCTCGCTGTGACCACTTCCCTGGGGAGCCTGTTCCAGTGCCCAACAGCCTCTGGGTGAAGGACCTTTTCCTAGTGTCCAACCTAATCTCGCAGACACAGTTTCAGGATATTCCCACTGGTCCTGACACTGGTCACCACAGAGAAGAGATCAGTGCCTGCTGCTCTTCTCCCCCTCTTGATGCAGCTGTAGACTGTGATGGGACCTCTCCTCAGCCTCCTCTTCTCCAGGCTGAACAAGTGACCTCAGCCACTCATCATAAGGCTTCCCCTTGACATGCTTTACTTGGGTCAAAAAAGCAACAGCTTCTCTTCCAAGAATTGCTCACAGTTTTGGTCTTAGGTATGACAGGTCTCTTGTCAGGCAGGTTTTTGTCTTAGGTAAGATTTATCAGTTCCCCATACTCTTTCTCTGAGTTTGATTGTGGTGGTCCAGTTTGAAAGGACCAGACTACTGCAGATGTCCAGGGCTCTGAACTCAAACCCATCTCAGTGGAATTCATGTTAAATTGGGGTGTTCATTTGACAATGGTGGCAGAAAATGCCATTGGTTTGGTTGTTTAGCCAGTTAAACCCATGTGTTTAACAATCAGTAGGTTGTAAGTTGACTACTTTTGTCAATTCTTTTTCTTTTCTGTGTAAATTCAGCCAAGCCACTTGATTCCACAGTTGGTCTATAGATATTTAAACTCACCTCTCCCTAGTTTCAATTTATGTATGGTATTAGCAGTGGAATTGTTCATGTCATTAAACTTTCTTGTATTCAGACCTGGTTGGAGCTAAGACAGATGGTGCTAACACCAGGCCAGCACTATGTTGTTTCAAATCCAGAAAGGAAGGAAACACATTGGAGGCACAGGAATACAAATTCAGATCATTTGCAAGTCAGAAATAACAGAGGGAATTAATACTTGTATGGTATACAAGTGTCCAGGTCTCAGAGAACTTGAGGCAGGTATTAGGCATATTTAGATTGCTGTGCCTTCAGGTTGCTAGAGACAGTGATTGCACTGAAACACGAAAAATCTTACTTTCCAGTAAAATGTCCTGCAGCCCAGGGATGGCCAGATGCCTCACCAAGTCAGAGATGGTACAAGTGACTGTGTAAATGGCTTAGGATAATGTAAATAGCTGTGAATCATACTAGAGGCTAGCACACTGCCAAGACAAAAGCAAAATAAAGCAGCACCTTCAATTTATTTTTTTGATATTTGGTAATTTTAGCTTAAAAAAATAGCTCTGAGAGATAAATACCACAGCAACATGCCTGTTTTCTCTTCAAAAATAATAAAAATCACATTCGTTTTTGGTAACATTGCTCTTTCTTTTTTGTTACCTCTTTTCACGCTACCTCAAAAACAACCAAAAAAACGAAGTCCCTCCAAAGCAAACAGAAAACAATGAAAACCCCACAAAAATACATAAAAACAAACCACAAAATTTAAAGTAGCCTTATGATTTAGACTGGAATGTTGAAAATTCTTTTTAAAATTCCAAATGTTTGTCGAATGCTATTCTTGGAGGAGGAGAAGCACTGTTTATATATAATTTTCCACCTGTGCATGATCTCCTGTTAATTAGTTCTCATACTTTCAATTAATATATGGGACACAGCAGCTGTAGCTCTCAAGATGCAATTTTAATTAAATACATTAGATGCAGCCCTACTATGAAAGCTGCTGTATGGTGGTTAGCTAATGCAATCGTTTAAATCAATTAATTTGCTAAGTGATTACCTAAATTTATCTCAATCTGACAAAAATCTTCAAAGTGGATTACATTGTCTGCACTGCAGAATTTGTCATAAGGAAAAAAAATCCAGAGAAAATAAGAATTGTAACAGATTTAAGTTCTAGAAATATGAACAGGTAAGTTTTGATCCACAGACTCTAATTTTTGCTTATATATAAAGAATGGCTTTATTTGAAGCAAACATGAGCACAGTTCTCTAAACTTCTGATAGCAGGGTTCTAGTACCTCTACCAAAAGATATTTGCATGAATTTGACTATTTTGCCCAAAAACATCTTAACTCTTCTATGTAATGGTGGAAAACTGTATCTATTTCAATGGTGGTCATATAATAATTACTCAGAGACTTGATTTTTAATATTTAGCAATCTTAATTTGTGTACTAAAAGGTTCTCTCTTGCTGTAAAATAAAATAATCCTTAAATAGTAATACCAGTGCCTCAAGAGCTAAATAAAATGAGGTCTTTTCTCTCAGAGCTATTCTCTTAGGCTGTCTGTAAGTTCAGAAATATATTTTGTCCATTTATATTAAAACATGGTTCTTTTTACTATCAATACTGAACAGGTTTTGGTGTTTGTTTCTAGATAGCCTTTTCCTCCCTATTAATTATTAGCCTATATGTAGTTAATGAATTCTCTGTCTCAAATAGGACTTCATTATTTATATGCTTTGATGGTCCCAAATGAAAACTTAATCACTGTTTATAATCCATTCCTACATTCAGGATAATAACTCTTGCTATACTAATATACTTATATATTCACAAGAATCTACTTTATATTTTTTACATTAAAAAAATTATTCTGATTTTACAAACTATTACCAGGCTTTGTTTCCTTCATCTATTCAATATGACATAGAAATCAGCTCAAACTCTTTTTCCATTTTCCATGAAGGATTTCTCCAGGTTCCATAATGTATGGAAAAGAAAAATTATGCTCCAGTACACACTTCAGGATGTTTATTTCTATTACATATTGATAAGAGTATTTGGATTTTCTCTTCATTTAGTACTCATGCTCTCTCAATATACACGACTCCTCTGTTCCACCAGCTTCAGACTTTATGGATGATACATAAAACAGCAGAACCCATCCAGGAAGCTGAACAAACTTTTTGAAACAAAATACTTTTCTGCTCCTTCAGTGTCTCTCCTGCCTTTTCATAACTTGCCTTCCCTAATTCCTCTTCAGTCAATAAACCCAGCTGTCACAAAAATGGAACTTCATCTGACAACTCAAGAACCAAAACACAACATAATGTCTTCACCTAGAAGTCATAAATTTGCTAGCTAAAAAAGCGGGAAGAGCATTACACTCCTTAAAGCCATAGCTGGATGTTTCCAGAGCAACAACAGCAATTGTTGGCTGAGGCATAGATACAGATGAGCCTCTGTCCTAGGAGAAGCCACAGAAGCATGAAATGAATGAAAAGTAATTGCACCATATCAGCAAATATCCTTCCTTAGACTGTAAGTACAAAATAAGAGTAGTCTTTTCTTTCGATCATGGTAAGAGCATATCTTAATGGGAAAAAAAAAAACCAAATAACAAAAAAAATCAAACAAAAACCCTACATTTCCTTAGTAAAATCTGTTTAGGGAATAAATATATTTTAAATTACAAAACTTCAGAATGTAAATTCCCTGTTCTAGTTTGGAAATATTTTTAAGCTCTCAAAGATGCTGAACAATTCTAGACAGAATTTATTTAAATCTCTTGTTTTTGTACTAACATGTGTGTGAGCTAGTAAATGCTTATGACGCAGGATAAAGAGAGAGCAAATCTACATCATCAGGATATGGTTTTGCTCTTAAATGCCTAACTTCAACCCAACACAGTTATTTCACGGGTTATTGCACTCTCTGTGCAACTGGCAGCAGGGGAAGTATTGTGTGGCTTGCTCTGATTGAGTCAGCAGGGATGAGGTACCCAAAGACAGATGCCAGATTTCAACTCACTGCAAAATTTAACAACAATGTGCCATACAAATCCAGCCCCCTCAGTTATAACACTCCAGGGGCAGCTATAATCCTGCTGGGGGCCTAAGTACATGATCTACAAACCTACTCCATGTGTCAACATCATAAAGAAAAATCATAATGAAAACTGATACTGAAGGGCACTTTTTTTCGGTGCTCATGAAGCAGCACACAAAAAAAGTCCACCCTCAACACCAGCCTGATGCTGGTTATGACCTCAGTCTACTTACAAAGGGGTAGCCTGCCTGCCAGGAAAGGCTGCTGTGATGGTAGAAGGCTTTGGCTTTTTTCACTGTCATGGCTCGACACTGGCCCAACACCAGGCACTCAAGAAAGCTGCTCTCTTACCATCTCCTACATCAGCTGGGCAGAGGAAAGAAAAAATAAATCACTGAAGAATACACGACTTGAGATAAGTACCGGGAGAAAACACTCCAAGGGCAAAACTGGCTTAACTTAGAAGTACAAAGTGAATTTATTACTAACAGAGTCAGAAGAATATCATGAGAAGTAAAATAAGCCCTTAAAAATGCCTTTCTTTTTCTCCTCAGGCCTTTTTCTCCTTCCTACCAATAATGCAGGGAGACAGGGGAGTGAGGGTTTGGTCAGTTTGTTACTTGAGGTTTTCTTCTGCTGCTCTGGGAGAGGAGTCCTTCCCCTGTGAGACAATGGGGTCCCTCCCATAGGAGACAGTTCTGTGACCTCCTCTGGTGTGGGTCCACTCTCAAGAGCAGCAGTCCTGCCAAAACTGTCACAACATGGGTCTCTTCCATGGGGTGCAGTCCTCCAAGGACAGGCTGCTCCTGCCTGAAAGCAGGGACCCTCTCCCTCCCCCAGGTCTCCCACTAGATCACAGCCTCTCCAAGCATCCACCCACTCCAGGATGGGCACCTCCCACACGGGCTGCAGGTGGATCTCTGCATTCCCTATGGGCTGAGGGGCACAGCTGTCTCGCCACAGTCTCACCATAGCCTGCAGAAGGATCTCCACTTTGGCACCTGGAGCACCTCCTGCCCCTCCTTCTCCACTGACCTTGGTGCCTCCATGTTGTTTTCCCTCACATTCTCACCTCCTCCTCTCCTCTGACTAGAAGAAGAAAACCTATGCACAATTTGTTTTGATTTTCTTCTTAATTTTTTTGTTACAGAGGTGTTACCACCTCTCTCATTGACCCAGCCATAGGCAGTGTCATGTCCATCTTTTGAGCCATCAGGGACTGGCTCTGCCAGACATGGTAGAAGCTTCCAGCTGCTTCTCACAGCAGCCACCTCTGCGGGGCCCTCACTATCAAAAAGCAGGTCCTGCAAAACCAACGCATTCACCCACGTTATTTGTCACTTATGCACTGTGGGAGTCTACAACTCAAGGGGCAGACAGCCATGGAATATATGTATGAAGTCAAAGTGTTCTACAAGAGGCTAAGTAATGTATAAATCACCACAATGATTCAGAAGATAAATGTTTAATATAAAAGATGCTTTGTAGGGAAACTATTGCACCTACAGGAACTACTGCTGAAAGTTTTCAGAAGAACTATTAAAAAAATGTTACTGTAAAAAATTCACTATCTCTCACATTAGCACTTCCTGATTCAAAGCCTAATTATTCAATACATTATGTCACTCCACAAGAAGGACAGTGAATATAATGAAGGCACACCTCAGTTATATCTTTAGAAATTAAAATTCTACAAATCAAAGTTTTATAGCCATTTACCAAAGAGACAAACACATTTGCACTTTTCACAGTATTGTACTAAGTTTGAAATCTGTATCACTAAACTGTTCACGCAAGAAATTCATATTTTAGGTTATACTCCTTTAGAGCAAGGATTTCATTTTTTTTTTTTTTTTGGAATTAAATGAATTGTGCAACTTGGGGTCAAGGGAAACCTTAAATATATAAAATACTAGGAGAATTACTTTCCTCCTCTGAAAATACTGAATGCCCTAAAACAACCATGAGAGAAAAACCATCAGAGCAAACACAAAGGAAGAAAAAATTTGAGTCCAACTAAAACCAGAGTAAAAAGATGTGGTACCTGAATCAACATTACATTAAATAAGAAATTTAATCAAATTAATGGAGACCTGCAATTAAAATTTTCTATGTTCTAGAAAAAGAATTTGAATCACATACTCCAAAATTTTGCTTTCATTTTATCCATGTATAGAATACTGAAGCTGTTGCTCTTTTGTCTGATTTGAGCACTTCAATCTGATCATGATATCATGTCTTTGCTGAAGTATAAGGAAAACTCAAATCCAAAAGCTGAAAAGAAAAAAATGTGAACTATTATTCCAGGCAGAACAGAAGAACTACATTTAAAACTATATTAAATACTTATACAGGGAAGATCTGTAAATACTTACTTTAAACTTTTGAATCTACCCCATCAATAAATGCTATTCCCTGTTTAGAACTAGCTCACCAGTTACAATAAAATAAAGGTAAAACAAGGTTGGTGCCCTGGTTTTGGCCAGGATAGAGATAGTTTTTTCTTCATAGCTGGTACAGTGCTGTGCTTTGGATGCAGTATGAGAATAATATTGAAAACACATTGATGTTTTCATTGTTGCTGTGTTATTCTAAGTCAAGAAGTTTTTCAGGTCTCATATTCCACTGGTGAAGAGCTTCCCAAGAAGCTGGGAGGGAGCATCACCAGGAAAGGTGGCCCGAATTGGCCAAAGAGATATTCCACACCATAGAACATCATGCCAAGCATATAAACAGGAGAAGTTACCCACAAGGAGTGTAGATTATACTTGGGACAGGCCTGCCTCTGCCACTCAGAGTTTAGCAGCTGTATTGTGCATCACTTCTTTGCATTATTATTTGCATCAGAGAGTTTATCTCTCTTTTCCTCTCTCTCTGTCCCTATGTTTATTATAATTTTCAGCAGCAGCAGCATTACTACTGTATTTTACTTTGTTTCAATTTTTAAGCTGTTCTTATGCCAATCCATGAGTTCTACACTTTTTTTTAATTCCTCTCCCCATCCCTCTGAGGTGAGGGGGAAATGAGTGAGTAGTTGTGTGGTACTCAGTTGCTGCAGTTAATTCACAACAGTAGGGTCAGGTATCTTTCCAGTCTGCGAGACCCTGTCCAGACCCTGTGCATATTGGATCAGGATAATTTAATTTTCAGATCCTGGTTTGTTCATAGCATTGCAACAAGTGCAGTAAGGGTCACATGTTTTTGCAGCTGGAAGATGGAGCATGCAGTGTGTCACGGCACCATGGCCTCATGGCTCTTCCCTCAATCTAACAGAACATAGCAATGCAGCAGCATCTGCCTCAGACTTGACTTAAAGCTAGAAAGAACACTTAACAGTTTTATTGCACACTTACCACAAAACAGAAGTTCTCTAAAGTTTCTAAGACCCTAATCGTACTGGCATCTGTTCGCCAGGCAACCAACACACCAGCTGTAACACAACACCAAGCATTTAAGTATGAGATTAAAAAGGTAATTTTCCAGCTGCTCTACCCTTCCAGGTATTTGCATATAAAATTTACATAGATGATAGATAAATTAGGTTTCTTGAGAAAGATCAATTTGCTATTTTACAAAGATTGGAGACTCAAATTATAGGAAATGAGTTAATGCTCCTTCATAATTGCTTATATTCTGTAATGTGAACAACACGAATTCACTGTAAAATACAGCATTGCTGATTTTAATTCAAGTAGTTGATTAGGTCTTTTGCACTAAAAGAAAACCAAACCAGACATGAAATACATGGGGGGAAGAGGAGGCTGTTTTAGAATACTTACCATGAGAACGCTGAACATCCTCAAGGTTCACCCCTGTGCAGTGAGTTCACATTATGTGAGCAGATTAACTTTTACACTGCTTTGACCCACTTGTGAACTATTAGTGTTCAGTACTTTGTACTCTATGGCACTTCAGAGGTGTCAAAAGCAGCCATTTTTAACATTTTCTGTCTTATAACCTGTTACTGAAATACTAATTGGCTTGACAGTGTCCTGCTGTGTGTCTTTCACACAGTTCTAATGAACCCTATGTCTCAAAGCACAGATTCTGGAGAAAGAATTCAGAATCTAGCTAAGCATGTATCTATCTTCATCAACTGATTTTCCAGAATACAGTAATACTGTTATCCATTATTAACTTCAAATAAAGACAAACTCAGTATTTTCTTCAGACTTAACTTGCATATCATGGAACCACATATTTTCTTAAAATAATGAAAAGAAGGAAGGGAATTCAGAGGAAGCGAATAAAGAAATAGCAACATCATATTTGGGACTCCTTAGAGCAAAGTATGAGATAAAACATAGTGAAGCTAATAAATTTAACAAGTCTGTCATAGACCCCCTAAATTGCCTGATAGCTGAGTGGTGAAGTATTTCTAAAAATCTTTTATTTAGCACAGAATTTGAGGGATTATGTGTATTTTTAAAGCTATATTAAAACAAACAAAAAAGGTTATGAGGCTGTCATAACTGTTTCTATAATTTAAGATTATGAAATTATAAATTTAATTTGAATTTATATAAATTTAACTGAATTTATATAAATATAAATTTAACTGAATTTTGGGGGAGATGGGAGTGTCAAGAGATAAACCAGATGTTAATGACACAATGAAAGTTTCAGAGAATATACACATTGATAATTAAAGCATCACCTCAAAATTCATCCATTCAAAGCATGTTGATTTACATAAAATTCTGACTGATGTTAAAGAAAAACAAAACAACAAGAGATCTCTGTGTACACAGAACTTTTTCTGCTGTTTTTGTGCTATATTAGAAACAAGTTATACTCCTGTAGGTTTTTATTTTCCTCATTTTAGTCTACAGGGATGTTATGTTTCCCAGAACAAAGAGAACTCAGGGTAGGCTCACACACACAAACAGAAAATTTCTGACCAGGGGATCACTGGGGGGAAGGGGGTTATTTATGCATATGTGTCAGAACCTTCATTAGAAAATTCAGCCAAAAACATTTACAGCATCACTACTGGCTGCTATAAAAATAGCTGTCAGTCACAAAACAAAACATTTTGGACTTCAAAGAAATCATTACAGTACACAAGCAAAAAAGACCGAAGAGAAAGCCCCTAATAAATTCAGTGTGCCACATATATTTTTCTTTCAGCACAGTCAACTTCTCTCACTGTACAAAAGAAACTTTTGGTGTGGTTATCAGCAGGTTACCCAAAATCTTAGGTATTAAGACAATATCTTATTGTGAAGTGACTCTTTTCAAGATGAGTCTTCCAGACTGCCCTAGAGTAGGCCAGTAAGGTTTTGCTATCAGCAGATAGGTCTTATCCTATCTGCCCATCTGCAGACAAAGAAAACCTCTGCTACAGTAAAGCATACTAGCTTGGCTTGTCTTCTTACCAGAGATGTCATTATCCACAGTGAGCTACAGAAGGCCTTCCAGAAACCCTAGTCAGAGTGGGAAAAGTGTTCCAGGTGTACGTCTTAATTTTCAAACAATTCTTATGGAATTGTCATACTAACAGTTGATGCCTTAAGTTTGAGCTTTTGTATTTTTCAGATTCTGTGCTGCATTAGTATGTAACTCTGAACTTCATAACAAGTGTTAGCAAGTTCTCCTCACAGTTTAGTTAGACAAAACAATCCTTTTCCAGCCCAAGAACTAAGGACCCTGTTACAGCTTCAGGCCCAAAAAGTGTAAACAGCAGTGAGCTGAGGAGAGCAATCTGGGAGGATGGGACTTCATAACCTGAAACTGTAACTGGACAACTAACCTCAATATATAAATGGATCAGAACTTATAGAAGTGCCAAAACTCGTGACTCAGAGCCCATCTTGGGTGGAGCCACGGCCAGGCTCTTATGCAGCCCAAGGTGTAACTTTGAAGGCCTTTTAATACCTACTTATTTAATTCCTTTAACACAGCCTAGCCTCTGTTCTAGGCAGCCTCTAAAAGCATCACACTTAGATTCAAATTTTCAATAAATTTTGTATAAACATGTTATAAACTATGTTTTCTAATTCAGTGAAGAAAATAAAGTAGAAGATAGACAATATATTCAAATACTGAAGGGGTGGGATATGGAAAACATGCATGTACACTCCACATTCCAAATGCAATCTCTTGTTTTCTAAACAGTGTCAATTGATATAGAATTTCCAAGATCCCAAGTTATTTTAGTAGGTATCTATGGAAGATTTGTTTTGAAACATTTTGGGAATTCAGTTATTTATCTGCCCAGATAGACTGTGAATCTGATGAGTAAGAGTCATACTTATTATTCTGTTTAGACATGTTTAAAGGGAATAACAAGCACATCTAAACATAATATTAATTATATACACCACATGTTGAGACACTTACCTAGCTGTCTATGAAGGAGGAAGGAAAAAGGAGGAAAAATAACATAAGGAACAAAAAGGCAAGATGGCTAAATGTTTGCACTTACCCACTTGTGGAGGTAGCTTCTCAGACAACAGGAGGGAAGTGGGTGGATACAAATGTCAGTCAAGGCCCAGGATAAAGTATAAGACAGCACAAGCAAAAGTGAGCAAGAGTATTAAGAGGAGTATTTAACAAGAAAAGGCAGAGAAACAAAAGATGAGTAGTGAATAAAGCTTATTAAAACTGGATAGGGCAACAGATCTTCAGGTGAGCCAGAAGCAAGGACATGTGGTGAACTACTTGTATGCCTACCCAACAGCTGAAAAGCCTGAAAGACCTGGCAGAATGGGCAGGACAGAGTCACCATGAAGACTGGCATAGAGAACAGGCAGTAATAAGGAGCAAGGCTTTTGATGTTAATTACTCTGAAATATTCTGACAACAGCTGCCTGTGCACTGAAGAGAGTGGTTAAGATCAGGAAGAGGTACAGGACTGGAATATAAAGAAAAAGAAAGCAAAATGAAAATGTGACCTGAGACAAACAAGATGCTTTTTGGTACAGAACAAATGTCAGTTCCTCTGAACCCCATACAGAAAGACCCTCTGTCAAATTCTGCAAGAATTTGGGATGAGCTCCATAGTGCTTTGACTTGTTCTACCATGGGAGGATATGACTAAAACAAAGGTTCAGATAGGGCACCCCTCTATACCCTTCCTTCTAGTACACTACACCTTTTCATCTATATATCATCTTTTTTGTCCACCATAAAGCACTAAAAGCATCTTGTAAGAAAGGATAAAGAAATTGCTTGTAGATACTTCTTGTTAGCAGCATTTCTGACATAAAAAATAAATATTTATCCATCTTGTGTAACTGTTTGGGATTTTCCAACATAATTCAGCATTTCCTCATAATTACTCTATTCCTGTACTATACCCAAGAGGCCTTTATCACAGAAGAATTTGTGTCCAGACACAATATAATAAAAGTTTGATTTTGTGGAGTATATAAAACTCTGTTTAAAAAGCTTTGGAGGATTGGTTTTCACTGATTTGCACCATTGAAAGCAATTAAACTTCATCTTCTTGTTCTGATTTGGATGAGTTTACATCAACTGGTTTGTGGTTTTTACCATTATAATTTGTAATGCTGGAGATTATACAGTGTGCACACAGACATATATATACATATCCACATATTTATACACATGATGAACTACATGTAAATTAGCCAAATTTAAAACAATTCATCAATACAGCCTCTTTTTTATTTAACATCAAGCACTCAAATTCTTTTAGTCAAGGAGACCCATTCATGGTCTTACTTGAGTAAAGACTGAAGCACAGGCAGGCCTTCAAACCTCTCTTTTCCTGTGGAGGTATTCCCTTAGTTTCAGCCACTCCATTTCCCACTCCACTGAACCTTGTAGACTTACAGGAAAACTTCATTACAAAAAAAAAAAAAAAGGCAGAATCTAGAAAACAGAATCATCAAGAACAATTACTATGTGCCTATTCTACACTAAAAGAAGGCATATATTTAACAAATAGACAACTGCACTCACAGGGAAAATATTGTATTTTGTCCAAGAAAATCACTTTATCATAAATCTACAAAGCGTCAATAGCCTAGTTCTCATTTTAGTCCGAGCAAATTATGTTCTTAGAAGTTTAGAAGTCAAATTCTATTACAGAGAGCTATCAATGTATTAATGTACCCTTATGTAAACAAAGAGTGCTCCATGCCATTGTAACGTAGCCAAATAATATCAGGAGGAGCTTCCTCCCTCTGTACAGCCACAAAACAATACAAGCACAATTAACATGATACAGTATCAGTAATTGTCTCTTGTCTTACACAATATGAGAGCATACTGAAAGTAGTCCTAGAGCTGGAAACTGAACACACACATACCCTTGCCAGCTTGCTTTGCATACTAGCTTCTCCAGCTGCTTGCTTTTAAAAAATTCCATTGCATCTTTATTAGATGACTGCATTTCAATTTCTTCCTCTGATAATTCTGAAGTGCTGTTAAGATAGAAGATTTTGCTTTTTTTCTGTATATAGGGCACCATTTTAGACAGCCTGATTGTCATCAAATTACTTAAGTTATACAGCTTATGTAATGACATAACCAGTGTTTTACTTAACAAGCTCTGAAGATGCCTGTCACACAGTGACAGCGTACTCAAAGCAAGACTAGCTTTAAGGCTTAATCAGGTAGCCTGGAGACTTGCATTGTCAGATTTCTTATACTTAGACATCCGTGAAATTAATGGGGGATCATTGAACCCCATTTTGTTAAATCCTTACATCACATTATGACAAAGGATGGGAAGGTATGCAAACATGACAGCTGCAAAGGAAAAACCTGCAACTGTTTAAAACCTTGAGAAGCACTCCTAACAGAAGCAGAGGTGTCTTAGGGGAGACTGGGGTGCTTCTTGCCAAGCAGTGCTACCTGCAGGCAGTGTGAGCCTTAGCTCTCTTCAGAACTGAGTAATTACCAGAAGACAATGCTGCCATAACTATCACCACCATTTTCATGCTTGCTTTTCAGCATGCTAAATTTTCTTTGAGAATCTGCACTTCACCCTTTTCCTGTACAGGCCTCCAATTTCCCTGATTTCCCACAATAGTGGACTTCCCACAACATCCTGCATAAGCCTTTCCACTGTATCAGCTAGACTAAGAAAACTGACAAGCTACTTAAGATACCCAGTCACTATACCTCCAACAGCGACAACATCCTTCAAAGAACTCACTTCAGCATCACTAACCATGTACCACCTCACAGGTCTCATTCAAATTAATTTTATCAAAACTAGTCTGAATCCAATTTTTTCCAGTTTAATGCTTTTATATATCTGATAAGAAATGTAATACAGTGATTAAAATATTCCTAACAATCCTTCAGAGCTCTTGTTTTCATCCAAATTCTTTAGTAGAAAAAATGCTATAGAGCAGAACAGTATTTTCAGGGCACAGAATATAGCTATACATTCTTTATTTCTTCTTTGGTTTATGACTAACGGGTTTGTTGTGCTGACTTGTATCCTGAATTGGCTATTTTTGGTCATTTTGCTTTTTAATATGCTTGCTCTCTCTGAAATTCAATCACTACGCCAACTGTGGTAAGTACCCAGCTTGTTCTGCATAGTATAAAGATGAGTGGACTGCTCAAAACATTTTTCACAGATATGAATAATTTTAAGCTTAGTATTTAAAACCTGCTCAAAAATGCCTCATGGTTGACTTGCAGATGGATCACAGAATCAGTGAGTGGTGTGATATTTCCTTTGAGAAATCTTTTTAAGAAAAAAACCCAGCAGCATAGAACACTATTAACTCTGGGGAAAAAGAGTATGACTTCGAAGTTTAAATTTTAATGAAATGCAGACTACATTTCACATAAACCTAATATAATGCCATAATTATGGGACTGATATAGTGAACTGACATGCTGCCCTACTAGGAGAGACTGAGGAGGGGAGAACTGTTCCGTTTATGATGGAGAAAGCTGAGAAGAGCACATCTGGGACTAACAAAATCCTAACGTCTGTGGATGCAAAACATGCTCTTGATGACATTGAGAAGAAGGCACCTCTGCTTGCAGTTTCTCTCTAGCCAGACTTTTCTACTGCATAGAACAGAAATGAACCTGCTGGAGGGTAGCTCTGTAGAGAAGGACCTGGTGGACAAGCAGTTGTACATGAGCCAGAGATGGGACCTTGTGGTGAGTGAGGTCATGAGTGCTGTGTGCACTTCTATGCTCCTCAGGAGAAGAGAGACTTGGAGCTCCTGAAGGAGGAGCAGCAGAGGGCAAAAAAAATGATTAAGGGACTGGAGCATCTCACAAGGAAAAGATTACCTGCTGGACTTGATGATCTTAGACGTTTTTTCCAGCCTAAAGGATTCTACAAGTCTATGGAAGGCTGAGAGTTGGGGCTGTTTAGCCTGGAGAAGAGATGGGTGAGAGGGGATCTTATAAATGTTCACAAGTATGTGAAGGGAAGATGCTGGGATGCAGTGTTGGGAGGTTAAGTATTTTTTCTTTTGTTCCTTCTTACCTACAGAATCTTTCCCATAAGTTTCTAAGAAACACTGACTACTGGGCACTTCAGAAAAACAAAGAAGTGGCAAGCTCAGGCTGTGGTTGCACCTCTCTCATGACGTGAGATGTCCTGCTCCCGCTGCTTCTTCAGCACTGCTCTGAGCTTTCTCTGCACTGCAGCCCTGCCTTCCGAGAGCTCCTGCGGTTCCAGCCACAGCTCCAGAGCTTCTGCTACAACTCAACTAACACCCTGGGACTTCTGCTTATTCCTGCTGGTCCAGCTTGCTGCTTCCTGGAGTCCTGCTGGGGCACCAGCACTGACACTGTCCCAGGGTTCATGAACCAATTCCTCTCTTTTCCATCCCTTCCCGTCTGAGCACCAGGACCGACACTGTCCCACGGTTCATGAACCAATTCCTCTCTTTTCCATCCCTT
This sequence comes from Cinclus cinclus, assembly GCF_963662255.1. Lineage (NCBI taxonomy): Eukaryota > Metazoa > Chordata > Aves > Passeriformes > Cinclidae > Cinclus > Cinclus cinclus. The sequence continues at coordinate 14,864,919 of NC_085084.1, read as the reverse complement.
CCCGTCTGAGCACACCAGGACCAACACTGTCCCAGGGTTCATGAACCAAATCCTCTCTTTTCCATCCCTTCCCGTCTGGGCCCAGCCGCCATCACCGCCTGCTCCCCGAGCCCGCCCCACAGCGCCCCCTGCAGCCGCGCGGGGATCATCGCACCTGCCCCGCCCACCGGGAGCCACCAGCGCTCCCTGCCGGCTGTGACGGGAACTGCGCCAAAGGGGAAAGAGCCCGCGGCCGACAGGGCTGAACTGGGTTCCAGTTCTGCTTGGTGATAATTACAGTGGTGGTGGTGGTTTGTTTGCCTTGTTGTACATACTAGTAAAGAACTGTTATTCCTATCCATCTAGCTTTGCCTGAGAGCCCCTTAATTTCAAAATTATAATCATTTGGAGGGAGGGGATTTACATTTTCCATTCCAAGGGAGTCTCCTGCCCTCCTGAGCAGACACCTGTCTTTCAAACCAAGACACGGAGCCAGGCTCTTCCCAGTGGTACCAAGCAACAGAACAAAAGACAGCAGGCAGAAATGGATGCACAGGAACTTGAGGAACAAGAGGAACAAGAACTTCTTTAGTGCAGGTGACTATGCACTGGAACAGATTGCCCAGAGAAGTTGTGGAGCCTTCCTTACTGGAGATTTTCAAGAACCATCTGGATACAATCCCATGAAGTGTTCCTCCATATCTCTTTTCCTGGCAGTAACAAAAATTAAATTTGCATTCTTTCAGTATCAACATTTAGATTAGTTTATAAACCTCTTCCCTCAAAAATCTAACTTCAGCCCTGTCTTTCTTAACAGTGGTGTCACCTCCTCTTGACAAATTTGCAAAAAAAGAGAGAGACATTGACTGTTCACCACCACTAAATGGAGTTGGATACTAATCACAGATTACATGAGGACCCACAGAGAAGTCTGAAGGAAACAGGAAGTTCCAAACTCGCCCAGCTCAGATTAAGCAAGGTTTTCTTGGGCAGGGGTTCAGTTACGAGGTATGTAAGTGCTGTCCCTTCAGGCAGTCAACTTTATCTTTGCTTACATGGGCCTTTCTTTAGCCAACACAAAAAAACCAGGAGAGCAGCTCAGACTTTTTCCACAGGCTTTATTTCTCTATAAAAGGGGGCCCGGCAGCAATCTCCATCTACATAGGACACTAAATTTACTTTTTAGGGTTCAGGGGGGGAATCAAAAGTAAATCAATAGGATACAAGTTTAACACATTTTAACCAACTACATTATCTTTGCTTGGGATAACCAATTATAAAGAATCAAATCTAATCAATAATGTTCTAAAAAGATAAGAGAGTCTACATTTTTCTAACATGAATCATTTCTAGTGAACTAGTTTTTCTTATCTCAGAGTAAATGCCAAGGGGGCCTCACAGAGGCATCTGCAGAAGAATTCGTCTCCTCTACAGTGATCTCTGTGATCCATGTCACACCTATCTGAAGCAGTAAACAACCAAGCAGTTTCAGATGCTAGAAGGTCACTGTGGAGACAGTGCTTTTCTCAGAAAACTCATGCATGCACATGTCATACAGAAAAGAAAAAACATATTCTCTACATGGGTTATCTCAGTCTACAGAGGTCAGCATTTTATTTCAGACAGCATTTACAACAGTTTTTAATAAAGTTAATTAAAGGCACACTAGTTCAATCTGTAGCCTGGCCATATCCTTTGTTTATATAATTCCTCAGGATTTTTTTGTTGCTGACTGTGATGCAAGAGTATTTTAAGAATTCTTTAAATCAAATGCAGTAGTTCATCAAAAGTAATGCATTTGAGAAGTAATAGGAATCAAAAGGATAATTACCTTCCAAAAAGACTAAAACTTAAATAATGAGCAATGCAAATGGCAGAAAAATGAAGTTTCTCTTTTATTTCTTGCAGCAGAATGTTATGACTCACCAATTAGTGCTGATTATTACTCCTAAGAAGCAAAGAACATACTCTGCTCCCACTTTTAAGGAGGGAAAGGAAGAAGATTAGCAAGGCAGTGACATTTAAACAGTAGGTTAAATAAATACCCCTCAATGCCTGAGGGAGAACGTCCTATGCTAGACACAACAGAAAAGTTCATCAAAATGATCTCTCAGTCTGATCTCACAATTAATTTTCATTACAAATATGCACATCTCCTGAATACAGTCATTAAAGTCAGCACTGATCTTAACAAAGGTGTTGATAAGCATCACAGAAAGTCAACACACTTCTGGACTGCAACTTACCTATTCATACTTTAGGGGCAAAAGATCAAACTCAAAACTGCTATTTCCATCCTATTGGAAGAAGCTGCTTGTATTTAACTGAACTGCTGAACAGGATTCAGTTCCATTCTGGTAAATAGATGGTCTGTTGTGGAGGCTGGTGGGCCATTACAGTCCCCTGGAGGGACAGTCCCTAAGTTGCAAAAAGATCCTGTGGTTAAGGTGTCTAAACAGAGCCTCTCCAAGGATGCCTTTCTGTGTATTCAAATGTACTCTGGTTCTACATCCCTGGTTGCCCGGTTGGCCTCTCCACCCCTTTCCCCCTTGTATGTATGTCCCCTAGAATGTTCTTCCTTCCCTATTTACCCCTTGGCCCCATTGTGCCAGAGTGTACCACCCTTTACCCTACTGGCTGCTGCCCTTTGCCCTGCCCCTGAGCCTGCAGCCCATCAGCCCTGGTGCTCTGCTCCACTCCCCTGTCCCCATATTTAAATCTGGACCCTCCACTGTTTCTTTGTCGTCTTTGTCCCTGGAGCCCTTTGTGCGTGGTTGGAATAAACCTGCTCCTCAGAACTTTCCACTTCTTTGTCATCGGTGATTCTGCAGGAGCTATCTGGTGTGTGTGTGAGTGGTTGTCTCCATGTGTGCCTGTGCCACGGAGCAGCTTCATTGCTGGAGAGGCTTCTGGAAGGCCGCGGCACCACTGCCTCTTCTCCCACTGCCAACCAGCTAGCAGTCTGTGACAGTCCATTCTCAACTATATCACATTTCTGAAACAGCATCACTGAAAAGAGGTTGATGTCCTTTCATTGGCCTAATCACTTAGATATGCAGAGATATCTGTATTAAAATTACTATTTTCCAGTGCATCACCTTCTTCCTCCCACATTTCTTCTACTGAGCTTTTATACAATTTTAATAAGTATTATTACAGTTATTGTGGGGTATTGAAGTATAATTGAATGAAATCTAATAAAAGAACTCCTGTCAGTTTCATTGAGATATGGCAACTCATGATAAATAGGAATGAAAATCATTGTTGACCTTCAGGATGCTTAATTTTTGCTCTCACTGTTTTCCAGTTGTGAATAATTGCTGCCAGTATTTTCAATTGAAATTACATAATCCACCAGAATGAAGACTTACTACAAAATTCAAACACACTATTTCTGCTAAGAATAAAAGAACATTGAGAGGGAAAGAAATTTGAAATTATATTTTGTATTCTTTGAGAAATAATTTTTTTAAAAGTCCAGAGTGTGGTCTTTGAAATATGGAATTTCCTTCTCTGTAAATAAGGCCCACCTGATTTTAGCTTTTCTGATGTAGGCCCAACATCTGCAGGAGTTAAAAACATAACTTCATTAATCTTGGCCAATCCAAGGCAACATCTGCTTTTCCTCTTGGTCTTGAATCCTGTCAGCCATAACACAGCTTGCTGCTTTGATTGATGCAAGAATGTGAATGGTATCCCTCTGACAGAGCAGGGATTTCCTCTCCTACAAAGGAGTTCTGATGTCCTTAGTTTCCATGGGTGCTGGAAATAAATTTACAATGCCATCCTCTGCAGTGTCTATTTTTCCCATGCCTAAATATCTTCTCCAAAGTAGGAACTAATCTAACATTTCTATTAAAATAACTATTCCTATATGCTCAAAATTTGAAAGTGATATCAGGAAAGCTAAAACCAAAATTAATCCAATTCAGCTTTTTTGATTCAAAAGGGATATCCATTAGGCAGATAATCCCATGGACCACTCCCATAGTTTTAATGGATTTATACAAGATTTTCAACCAGAACTGTATGGTAAAAAACTGTCTTGGCTTGTAAAAACATGAATTTAAACATATGACATATATACTGCTGCACTTCTTTGAGGGCAGCAATGCAAACTTAGTGATGTCAGAATTACATCCTGACCATATTGCTTCAATGTTCAATTGCCTCATGTCCCTACACAGTTTGGAACAAAACAGAAAATGGATTTAGTTAAACTGTAGGTGCTTGGCACCAGATTTCTCTCTTATGTGCAGGCACTGCCAAGCACATATTTATTTTTGAAACCCCAGAATACCAAATATTGTACAAATACTAGAGGGCTAATTTGTTCTTCCCCACAGAACATATGCTCAGAGGGAAACCCAAGAAATGGCAGGAAACAAAGAGTTACATTATTTAAATAAATAAAAGTAAGCATTGATCTATCTATCTGCAAAGATCCAGATGGAGAACCACAGATACAGTTAACTACAGTTTACTCTGAATGCCTGAGGACCATTCTGCTAAACTAGGAAGAATGTATAAGATACTGTGCTCATAGACACAGGGAAACATTTGTAGGAGAAACTGCTTGCCAAATCCTCATTCATGATGTGAAGAGACAAGAATGATAAAAAGTAAGCAGGTGAAATAGGAAGTTAGAAAAATTTGTGCATGAACTTGAAGGTGGTTCATTTAAGCATAAAAAATTAGTGACAAATATTATCACACCATACACCCCACCCCCCCATTTTTAAGCAGTTGAACTACATTTGAACTGAAAAGCAGGAATGATGTGAAATCTGAATGATTCAGAAGGTGCCATGATAACAAAATATAGAATAGGAAGTGCTGAAATCAACAAATATGCCAGAACTTTGGCAATATTTCTTAAAAGAGTGGGATTAGCTTGTGCAATAGGGTAAACCTTTTGTATTATAGTCCTGCAAAAGAACATAACATCATTCACAAAAGTTCCCCAGTTTGTCAAATTGTCTAAATAAAGAATTAACTTGTCATTTTAATCTAAGCAGACTGCACTGGGGCAAATATGAACAGTTTTCACTGACAAGCAGTAGGAATCAAATTCCCAGTTACTTAAATATTACCAGGTATTCTTAAATAAAATGCCAAACACTACTGAAAAGGAAACACTGAAACTACTACATTTATAATTGAACTGAATGTATCTTTTCAGAAGAATGTGACATTTTTCCCTGAGGAAGCAAATTAAAAAAAAAAAAAAAAGCTAGCAAAAGCATTTTAAATATGCAGGAAAGTATGTGCTTTTAATAAATATGTAGAGTGTATGCATATTTTAATATAATTGCCCCGTATAACACAAGCAATTTTTACTATACAAATACTACAATATATTCTAACTATAAAATTAACAACGTGTTTTAATGGAAAATTAGAACAAATTCTTGGTGTGGCTGTACAGAGGTGACACTCCTCTATGCATATATACTTATTAAAGTGGAATGAAGCAATTTGATTTGTCATCTGACCTGAAAGCACCATTTGTACCAGCTGTCACAGCAATCATTAAGTGCAGAGGCTGATGGGCAAGCTGAGATAAAGCCAAACCCTCTCCCTTGGAGAGAAGTGCCTTAGCGCCAACCTCTCTCATAGTGGTGAGGAAAAGATTCCTCCCAGCACACCTCCCTGCTCTAGGCAAATGATTTGTACCCCAGTGGTTCTTCCCCCTTTGCTCCGCCCCTGCACCCTCAGTTGATTTGCCTGATGCTCTATCCCACCCCCTAGCTTTCCTACATAAACCCGGCTCCCTCAGACCTTCTGAGCCAGTTTTGTCCATGGGGCCTCCGAGGAAGAAAACCAGTAAACTTCTCCTTGGAGCACCGTATGAGGCTCCCGTCCTTCTCTCCAGCATTGGCTGAAGAAGAAAATTCACAAAAGAGCCAAATCACTCCGCCTGGAAGTGAGGACGCGCCTGTGGCGCCAGGTCGTCCTTCTCAGGAAGTTTCTCTGGAAGGTTGCAGCACTCTACCAGTACTCTCTGCCACAATTAAGCAGAGCAATTTTTGATATTTTCCATGCACACTGTTCTCAGTAGGTTTCATTTAGACAGCGTTAATTGAATAATATATGATTATATTCTGATTATACTATAACCTCATACAAATTAATTAACAAAATTATCACTATATGAGGACACACCAACACTACAGTTGATGTGCACTTTGGAGTTCCACTCCTCCCTCAAAATACAAAGGAAAGAAATTGTCTTTTTAGCTCTTGCTCAAATTTCCGGAAGGACATGCTGTTTTCAATCATCCCAATGCTCACCTGTAGCATTAAACATCACAGTGCAATCCAGTTTTACAAAATCCACCCACAACAGAGGTTGAACACACCATGTACTTCTCAAGAGGATATTCCTTCCACATTCCTCAGTTTGTCTGTGTTAATGTCACTTATGACTTTCCACAAGGACTTTACACTGCAAAAGTGACATACATGTGTAAATGTATACATGTACACAGTATAGCCTCCTGCTGAAGCTGATGCTAAGCAAATATCAGGAAATACTAGTGCTTTCCTTTACAAGACTGAGTCACTTTTCAGTGCTAATGATACTGTTCCTCTGCAAAGTGAAAGAATTTGATTTTAAAAGTTATTTTAACCATCCTGCTGTTCTACTGAGGACATATTATAACTGAAGGTTAGATGGAATTATTTTACTTATTAGTTTCATTGAATTTTGCTCGATTATAGATGACGTCTGAACTTTTTTTCTCTATATTCAACATACCAACAATAATTTTTATTTTCTATTTCTCCGTGCTTCAAATTAGAAGAACATTTTTTCCCCATGTATTTAAGCTAGGACTGGTTTTACCCAATGCCCTACTCAAAGTTTACATACTGCATAATACAATCTTCCAAGAATAACAATGACAACTGAAGGAAAAAAAAAAAAAACACCTTTTGAGGAAGGTATAGGTAAATAAGAACCTGTTTTTAATTAAATAATACTGTATTTAGTTTTCATTTGGTATCTTATCACAAAATCATCCTGCAGGACCGGAGTGTAGCTATGCATGGATGAGCTGTCTTACTCCTTTATCAAAAAGGAGTATGGAGGTGTGGAGCTCTATCCAGCCATTAACTTATGCAGAGATTAAGGTCAGGGTGTACACATGGTATTCTAGCAGAAGGGGGAGAACACATCACTGTGCTTAGAAAGGTAATTAGCAACAACTATCTTCTCACTACCAGTCAGATATTTTGCATTAGAAAAATCAAAAAGCAAATGTGGGCTCCCTGCTGTGACTTACATAAGATATTCTTTCCCCGATTTCAGTAGCTTTCCAATAACCAATGAAGCACAGCAGCATCCTATCACAGTAACACTGAAGGGAAGACAGCAAGCAGACAACTAATTTTCTTTGTTATGTACTCATTTGAAATATAAATTTAAACCCCCCCAAATCTACACAAGCGTCTAGGAAATTATGTTCTTTAGAAAAAAAAAAATAAAGAAAAAGAAAAAAGAGAGTACAGTATTTTACTTCAGTATTAACTATTTGGTGCATCTTTTGGTAGCATTTGCACATAAACCAAAGCAAGTATTTTCTGGCAGTTCGGAATTTCAGTTGGCTTCAGTCACCCTGTACCTCCTGTAAAAGCCAAACACAGCACTTCCCCATCAAGTTGCTGCTGTCTGTCCCTCAAAAATACAGTGAGAAGTGAAGATAAAATCAATGTATTCTGTGAAAGAGGTAACTTTAAAAAAAATTAGGCTCAATTGAAGTGAAGCCTGAAATAAGATTAGAAAATTACTAATCTTCCACTCTAGTTGTAAAAATACCCAAGACACAGAGACACATCCTTCTCAGTCTTCCTCTGGTGTTTTGTATTGTTTGTTTTGTTTTATAAGCCCTTTTATATCAATTACAGAAGGCACACGACCCTGCTATAGAAGGCTCACAGCTGTACTATGAAGACAAGCTGCCCCTCAGATGTCAATGAAATGAAGGGATGGAAGAAAGAGGAATAAACTGTAGCCGGTAAACACAGACAGGGCATGATTTTCTTAGCAGAAAATGTATCACCTAAGTAGAGCTGCATAATGGGACGCAAAACATGCCAGTGAGCTTTGAGATCATGTCATATTTTGGTCCTACATGGCTTGACATATAGCCACATGTACACACCTAGAGCTCCAGGCTCAATCTGTTCCTGGGAAAGCCACCCTAGAACTCTGCTTTGACACCAAACTACTATATAGTTTGTTTCAAAATAACCCCCCCAAAACCAAACACAAAATGAAAACCAAATCAAAGAACAAACTAACTAAAAAACCAAAACAACCCCAGTCATTTAGTGTTAAATATTAGATGACTTGCACAAGATCATTTTCTGTGAGTTAGAGATTAACGCTTTTATGCTATCTCAATTCAGGGCTTAATTCCAAAAGCTGGAAAATCAGCGTTGGAAAAGCACCTTTTATGTCCCAGATAGAGCAACTGTTACCAAGCTGTGGAAGTCTTCAACATACTATGTGGCTAATATATTTTTTGTTTGCTTGAAACATTCTGAACTGCATTTTAAAAAACCCCCACGTTTTTCAGTCTAGAATCCTAGATAGTTTGAATCATCACTGCCACCTCCAGAAGATGGCACCAGCCAGCTTTATTATATTTCAGAAGAATATGTTTTCACTTACTACTATCTCCATTAATGCACAAAAAAACCTGTCATCTTTGCTGACTCATTTGCTTTTGAAGAAACTAAGTAGGCTGCAAATGGTTTTCCCAACTTATATCTGCTTTGCAATGATTTACTTGTTTTGCAGCATTTGATTTATATCACTAAAATGCATAACATCTCAACTGACATTGTCAATTTTTCTTCCAAAAATGTCTTTAGAGAAACAGAATAAACTAGAATATAACAAAATACACATACTTTTAGGATAGAGAGGATAAAAAGAAATCTCTTAAACATCATAATTCAACCATAACACTATTAGAAAAATATTTGCCTTGACTTTGTGGAAAATATGCGATATAAAATATCAAAGGATCAAAAAGATATTATTTTCCCCACAGATTGCAGTAAATTGCTCGTAATTCTACATATTACTTCTAAACCAGAAATGGAATATCATTACTAAAGTAATGACAATAATATTCCTTTGTGGGATTATTACTGAAATATCATGATCTTTTTGCTGGATAGAAAGGGCACTGCAATGATTATTTTGGGGTCACATTTGCAATTCTAACTTATCTCAAGTCAGGGTCATACATAACCTTTGGGTCCATGCATATCTTGGAACATCCCACTGAAAAAAAAATTTTGCAAAAGTAATCACACTACAGGAAAATATTTAAAAATCTACAACTTTTAAATTCGTAAAGTCGGGTAACATTCCTTCATTCATTACTTACTACCTGAATTCAGTACAGTCACAATTTTATTTTTCCCTAATTTCTCCTCTCTGCCTATAGCCCAGAGATACAGCAGGGCTACAAGCCCCTACCTGTTACAGTATCAAATATTTACACTGCTTGTAGTGCCGTATTCCACCTTCTCCTTTGTTCCACTACTTACATCTGGAGGCTTTCAACATTTTTAACCAGCATATACAACACCTGTCAACAAAATCAAACAACAATACTTGAATACATTCTGAATGAAGTTGCCTGGTGATACACAGAAAGCTTCAAGAAATACCTGCAGTTCCCTATATTTTATTTGGGTTCATTAAGACATTTTATCCTTTCATTGCTAACTAGTGAATAGATTATCATGGCACATATTATTTTCTCTACACTTTTTTACATTTCAAGCTGATTTTTGTGTCATTTTTTTTCTCCAATTTCTCCATTAGCTGTCAACATACACTAATCACAGCCATTAGAAGCGCCTGACTGAATAGGTGTCTTTTCCCCCACGATTCTCCTGCAGACCTGCCAGTCAGCAGGTTCCAGTACTTTATCAGAATAAGCCTGTGAAGTTGTTTTTCTGTTGGTGCAAAGGCTTTTGAGGAAGCTGAAAGACGTGTTGGTCCCTCACTGTAAATATCATGCCCAGGGCACAGCTCTCAGCCTGCAAATGTAGGTAGGCTCCAGACTTCCCTGGAGCTGCACGGGCAGCTCCCTACAGGGTCAAGATGTTTCTTCAAGGATGCCCAAAGAGAAGGAGCACAGAGGGAGGGATGGGGGCTGCAGGGGTCCCCTGGGGTCATAGTGGTGGGCCATGGTGTAATCCATGAGACTGCATGAGACTTGACCTGGATTGGAAGTGGAACCTCAGCAGCAACACTCACTGCAGGCTGGCCACAGTGGCCAATGGACACAGACTGGTCTGCTTGGTTGGAAAGCCAACACCAGTTCTGCAAGACTGGTTATACCTAAAATCTTAGGTATAGCTAACCTGTACTTCATTGTATACTGAATTTGCAATGTGTCTTTCGTGTAAGCAAAATGCCATGCAGTGCACACAAGCAAACACGGAGTATAAAAGCAGCTAGCTAGATGTTTTCAGGCAATTTCATTTGGCTTTGAAATCATACTAAAATCAAAGATCAATATAAGAAGGTAATTTAAATGACAGGATTTATTTAAGACTGCCTAGTCTAATTTCACATACAGTTGTGCAAATTAATGAAATTCAATGCAGTAAAATATTTTCTTTCCTTCATCAGGAGTAAGAATCACTTAGTATTAGGATCACTTTGATTTTCAAAGAATGATAACTCATAATACAATATCTCTCATCTTGAAAAGAAAGGAAGGATGTCACCTGAAGACTTCCCTGGAGCATATCCCAGAAATTTGCGATGAATCTTTCACTGCAATTTAGTTGAATTGGTTTAGAACTGCTTATTTGAAATTAAGAGGAACAGACTAACTTGTAAGAAGAAAGAAAAATAAAGGCTGCTATAGAAAGTTTCTATTAAATACCTCTTAAACTGAATTAAAATGTACTCTTGAGTGTAAATTACTGTTAGACATGTTTTCTTCATTCCCCTTGCATGAGCAATATAAAAAAAACCCTGAATATCCCTCATCAAAACTCAAATATTTGATTATATTTAAGGATATACCACAAAAAAAAAAGTTACTCCACTGTTTACAAATAAAAAACTTCAAATGACATTGACATCAAATGTTTTCAGACTGTATAATTATGACTGATGGCCTGTTTCAAGGAAAATAAACAAGAAAAGGCCTAGCTATTTTATATAGCCTGATGTAGTTTAGAAAGCAAATAAATTTCAAAAAGGCACTGCACTGGTGTGCTACTGACCAGAGGGAACAAACCTTCCTAGCCTGTAACCTACAGGCTTTGAGACCTCAGAAACTGGGCAGATCTGAAAGCAGGGACATCTAATTAGATGATCAGTTTCCTGGAACCTCTGAATATCATTCAGAATTTCAGTGGTTGACCAACTGTTTCAATTAAATATTCAAAGACTTCTGAGCTGACAGCGGATGTAGGATTTGTCCTTCTCAGCATGGAATGTGGTAGTGTCCAGCTGACACAGCTGAAGATACTGACAAAACTAATTCACAGAATCACATTAGCAACCTCACAGAATGAAACATTTTGAAGCATTTTGAAAAAAGGTAAAGAAACTATTTTCATTAAGCAATTTAGGTTTTTCTGCTCAGACCTATTTGTCATTAGACCTGCAGATGATACAAATGTGGGGTGAGGGGCTGACAGACCAAACTGGTGTGCTGCAAGCAAGAGGGACCTCGAGAAGCTGGAGAAACAGGCTGACAGTAGCTGCAATTAGTTCAACAAAAGGAAGTACCAAGTCCTGTCCTAGGGCAGCAATAACTTCAGGCTCCAGCACAGGCTGACTACCTGGAATGTGTCTTTTCAGAAAATGCCATGAGGACTCTGGTGAACAACAAAACAAAGACCAAAGTCATCTGGAGTACATTAGGAAGACTACTGCCAGCAAGTGAAAGGACATGGTCCTTCCCCTCTACTCAGCATTAGTGAGGCTGCATCTGGAGCGCCGTGCTCAGCTCTGCACTCCCCACTACAAGACAGACATGGAATCACTGGAGACAGACCAGCAGAGGGCCATGAAGATGGTGAAGGGCTTGAAGCAACTGTTGTCATATAAGGAGGTACTGAGAGGACTGGACTGAAAAAGAGAAAAGCTCAGAGTGATTTTATCCACATATATAATTACCTGATGAGGAAAAAAGATAATGTGGGTCAAGGCTTTCCTCAGTGGTTCACAGTGACTGGGACAAGAGGTGATTGAGATTTCCTACATTGAGATGCAGGAAAATTCCACTTAAAAAGAAGATTCCTTTTCAGTGACAATGATGGTTATGGACTGGCACAACTTGCCCAGAAGAATTCCGGTGGTGTGTCTGTAATTGGAGATACTCAGAATCAGGTGGACACATTTCTAAGCAACCTGCTGCAGCTGACCTTGTTCTGACCTGAGGGTAGGACAGAACAACTTGCCTAACCACTGTGGGATCTGTCTCATGATGAATTTGGTGCCATTTCATGATTATTTATTGATGAATAGGAACAAAAATTATTTCTAGATAAATCTTTTGAGAGTCCTTTTGCAAACTCTTAATTAGGAAACATACTGAAAGAAGAAGTTCAGTATTGTGAAAATAGGCCATAGTAAAGTTGACTGGGACCTCAACAGCAAGCTGATTTATTCAAGGAATTTATCTAAGCCTCACAAAATCAACAACTCTCTCTCAAAAATGACAAAGTTTTTCATACCATGTCCAGGAAACATGTTCAAAATTCAATTCACATTATGTAGAAGCTATTTAAAAAGTCATTAAACAAAGATCATCTCTTTTTTCAGGAAAGGAAACAGCTCTAATCTGGTTGTGTTAGCCTAAAACACCTGTGTCCTCTGCCTTTACTGTGAGTTCTGTGGTTTGAGTCACGGCATAGCAGAAAAGATTAAGAACAGAATCTCACGATGCTCGAAGTGGAACAAGTTCATAGAAAAAGCATAAGAGGCCTGTTATCTCCTTTAATATTGCCCTTCAATCCAGAGACCCCTGGGTCATCAGCAGAGGAAGCCCATGCATGAGAACACATCACTGCAGCACAGCTCAAAACAACCCTTACATGAGTCCTCCTTGGGGGAAACAGCAGACAAATTTACAACTGGGAGTTTGGTTTCTGGCATGCCAGCTTGCAGAATGAAATGCAGAAACTTTTTCAGGGGCCCAATCTGTTCAGATATAGTGTGAATGACAGACAGGGCTGTCTAAACACATCTGTGATTGTGAGAGATTGTACTGAAAATCATGCCTTCACACCCCTCCTGCCATGTGCTGAGTGGAGGTCTAATGATCCCAACGATTCTGGCAGATCCCATTCCAGATGAGGAAATCATAAGGAAGAATGTAGAATATGCATATAACTAAGCCTCTTCCCCTTGGTTTTGATATGGTTCAGTAATCTTTATAATATATGCAGACTACAAATTTCTTGCTGATTTTCTTAAAAATAGATACCTGTTTGCATTATTGGTATCTCTTTATAGATATGAAGATTAAGCCCTGGAAAAGAACAAACCCACAAATTATACAAGGCACTTGCTCCATGTTTAGATTTTAGTCTTTTCCTGGAAGGGTGCCAGCATTTTAAATCATCTTCTAAATTTTTGCCCTCACTGTAACATAAATAACACCTATTCTCATACCCCAGAAAACAAAATTAGTATTTAATAATTTGGAAAGAGACAAGAAAAAAATATCAATTCACATAGCCCCACCTCATCCCTCACATTCTTGAAAATAAATGCAATATTACTGTAATACTGTTAACTACAGCACTTTTTTGCTCAGCAAAACTGCCCATGCAATCTGATCTAGTCTATTTCCTTTCTATACTGTAGCTTTAATGTTCAGCTACTGTTTTTTTCATTGTTTTTCTTTTTCTTCTTTTTTTCTACAAATACATATGTGCAAATAATTCAGAATTTATTTTCACAAGATTGTGTAGCTGGCATAACTTGATCATTTATAAACAAACCAACTAGAATGGCATTTGTGGTTTTTTTCGGTATTGGAACATTAACTTTACTTAGTGACAGGACTGAAAGAATGTTTTCCTAGACTTTGCTCTCCATTCATAGAATCGCAGAAGGTTTGGGTGGATAGGAACCTTTAAAAGATCACCTCCTTCCAGCCCCCCTGCCATGCACATGGACACCTTACACTAGACTAGGTTACTCAGAACCCAACCCAACCTGACCTTGAACCTTCCTTGTCTAAAGGAGTGTTTTGTCTTTTTATTATTTGATTTCTTTAAAACTTGCATCTTGGCATCTGGGCTTCCTTAAGTTCACTCTAAAATCAGATGGATATTTCTTGCAATCCCAAGTAATTCAGAGGGTTAAATTAAACTACATAATGCACTGATGAGCTTTTTCTTGGCAAATAGCCCTCAAGAGAGACCCTCTGCACTGGAGAAGTGTGCTACCAGATTAATATTTGCAAGTAGTTTAGCAACAGTGCTTCTAAACACTCTTGAATAAAACACTGTGCAATGCATTTTTAACTTTACAGCAAAAATATTAAAGCTAACTATGTAACAACACTTGTCAATATAGGAATTTTTAATTGACTACATTTTATGCAGGTAGATTCAGAGAGGAAAATTAGGAATGCCCTAACATTTGAAATCTTTACTCCAAATTACACAGTAGCTTGATGCGTACAAGAAAACACAGAACATACATACCAAAATTAAAATAGTAATAGAAATTCTAAAGGCTCCTGTACAGCTTTGGAAAGAAGACTCAGACTTTTCTCAGCTCCACTAGATTATACTTTCATGCACTAATTTATACTGTTTCTGCCCTTTGCCCATTCCATTCATTCAATTAATGCAATTCTATCTGACATCTCTTTAAACAGTGAAAATTCCCTTCAGAGCATAAGACTAAGAAAAATATTTAAGAGGGAGAAATGTTGTAAGAGAAGTAGTTTTGGTTTGATATTTACACAGAATGTTCAGTGTTGGAAGAGACCACAGGGAGATCATGTGGTCCAACCTTCATGCTCAAGCACAGTCCCCCAGGATTTCTGAGAGGATTCTCCTCACCAATACTGCACAAATCATACAGCAATACCCATGCAGCAATAAAGACACTCAGGGAGTGTCTTTACTTCTGACAACAACTGGTTTTTCGGTTAAAGTCTGCTTAGTTTATAAATCCTCACGTAGAAGTGTTTCTACATAATGGTCAAAATTATTGCTGTACCATTGGTTAGCCTGAACCTCGATGAGGAAATCTACAGCATGAGTTGCATATCAGCAAACATTTGCCAGGAACAGGGGGAAATAATGCAATCTTACAAACAGTAGTTTTCATCTAAGAACATTGTAGATATGACTGTATGACTGAGGTGACCACAGGGAAGCAAAGATGCAATCTCCTTTAGAATAGAGTAGGGAGTAGAACCTAGAACACAGTTTAACTTCCTCTAGCTCTGGAGGCAAATTCCTGAAATGCTAGTTTCTCCCACTAGCCACAAAGGCCACACAAGTTATTTTCTTCCCTTTGGCTATACAAATAAGGTAGTTTTGATGATGTCCAAACCTGTAAATTATACTGATTGACATGTATCTTGAGTATAAAAAGCCTGAGTTTTCTACTTGTCATTTGTACATGTCTTGCCCCTACATGGAGCCTTTGAAACACTGCATAAAAATAGAATATAATACACCTTCCAATGGTTATCACTTCTCAACAAGGATGAGGCACTGTTGCTAAAACAGATTATATCTGGCTACACAGTATTGATGTGATCAAGCTTCTTATCAGGACACAGAACTAAAACCAAACTGCACACCTCCGTAAGTCTATGGTCCCTGCTTAGCACTAAAATGGTTTTCAAACAATTACTATTAGGTGCAAGTGACTGGTCTGTGAAAATGGCTTTAGGGATTTGCAGTGGCTCCTCCTAAGTATCACTGCATATCCTCTGCAGCATCTAAATTACAGCACAGAATTAATTTCAAGGTGGATTCATATTGCTCAAGATGGACATATCAAGGCTTTACCCACATACTTGTATTTGCTGTTACCACGTGTTGTCATAATGCTCCTCTGTTTATCTTGTGCATATAAAACTCCTTTGCCACTTGAACAGTTCATATCTTCCAATTTCAGCTCTTTTATATGCTCTATTTACAAAATTCTTCTCCTGCCTCCCTGACTAGAATGATTCTGATCTCCTCCCAGGATCCCTCACATGCACAAAATGGAGAAGTCAGATCTCCCCACAAGAGAGGATGAGAGCCATCCTCTGCTCGCTGAATTCTTGTCAAATGCATTCAGTACTTAAAACCTTTGCTTCAGTAGGAAGATTCAACTAAGTTGTCAAGCTTGGATCACAAATGACAGTGCCTGCATTTACAAAGTCTAGAAATTTATGTAACAGTAATGTCAAGCCAAATATATGTCAGGTTTCAGGACTATTTTTTAATTATAAGTTTTTCCACTGTAAGCAGAAGACTAAAGAGAAAAGATATACATATGTGGGAGTTTTTAGACATTTGAATGCAAATGACAATCAAAAGGCTGCTTGAGGAACATAAACGCCACACTTCATGCTTTCTGTGGTCTCCCTGTTTCTTTAATAAAATTAAATTTCTTATACAGCTAAGTGCAGGACTAAACTTCATCAGTACTGCTTTCAGCTGGTAGTCCTGGGACTCCCAAACCATCCCCCACAAAAATAAAAAATAAAAAAAAAAAAAGCCCCCTGACATTTTCATACAGTTGTGCAGAAAAAGAACAGCTAGCTGTTTCTGTTACGTTTAGGATTAATAATTTGAGGAAATCCAGCACAAATTAAGCTTGTTGTTTGGACCAGCCAGCCTCCTTGGATAAAAACGGCCAGATTTCTGAATAAAGAGGAATTGTAACAATATTTTTTTATTCTTCTGACTGTAATAAGACATTTGACATTACATATAGCAAGAGATTAGATAAACTACAGGAGATTAAACTGTTAAAGAAAGTCAAAACTACATGAAAGGATAGTTACGAATACAAATGCATTAGACAAGGGGGATATTGCAAGCAGGTTTGCTCATGTATCATTTTGAAGCCTACTCTTCTTCCACTGCCTTGTAAATTACCTTCACATTAAAAAAAAAAAACCAAAAAAAACCCCAAAACTGTTTCAACAACAACAGTCACATTTTTCAAAGAATTTTGAAAAGTACAAATCACACAGAAGTACCTGGATGACTATGCATGTTAGCCAGAAGATAATTTGGTAGTACAAAGGGGAAGATTATATGTTCAACAGCTATTCAGTGACAAGGGGGATTAGATGATAGGCCTTCATGCCACCAAGTCCTAGGAGTTATCAAGATATATATCCAGGGAAGAGAGTACTTTTGAAATTCTATATCAGTAAACTGTACTATCTAACCATTTATGAAAAGAAAATGGGGTGGGGGATGGAGAGAAGACTTGCTTCTTTTAGAGCATGCAAGCACAAAGAAGGGCTGTTGAGTGTCTGAAGAATGGAGAAGTGGACAGAGCAATGCAGAGACACCTTCCACAATTTCAATGAATTTTGGGCCTCTTTTGGTTTCAGGGCAGACAACTGGAAGTAGCTGAGGACAACAGGCGTAGAATGAGGTTTCCACATTAAACAAGCTCTCAGCAGGTGATCTCCTCTAGCAGGTCTCTAATGGACATCTCTAATCATAACAGGCAGTCACTTAAATTGATCCTCCAAAGAGGTGAAAGCATGCTGCTTGTGTAAGTGAGCTCTTGAGCCTAGGATGAATCACAGCATAGATATGAAAATGACTAACAACCACCAATTTGCTAAAGCATGATTGCACAATTATCTGTCATCTGGAAACTGATAAGGAATTTTCTAAGTCCCCTCCAGATTGTTACTGGATGCATCTAAGAACAGATGAGAGTCAAGACTGCATTTCTCTCATGAATCAGCCCTTGCTCTCTTGGGATATCTAACACAGCTCCATGTATTCAAGATACACATGCTCAACATGAAGATCTGCAGGAGTCCAGCACCTGTAGAGCATTTTAAACAGCAAAACATTCAGAAGAAATGACAGGCAAGAGATTATGAAATCACATTCTGCACACAGGTCCCTTGAAACCCAGAAGACTAATATTTGTTCTCCCACACTGCTTAGATAGGCTCTTTCTGCTATCGTTCTGAGGACTCTGTTCAAGACTTATTTGCAAGTCAGGGGCTGTTTTCCAGCAATACTGAAACAAAATTATTACTATGGGCTGTAATCTAATCTTGTCTAACTATGTGTGTGAATCAGTTCTCATGTGATGCTGTCAAGTAGAATTGCATTTCAATGGAAAAAAATATGCAATATACAAAAATCAGATATACACTTTACATTGAACACACTCAAGTAAGATTCATTCCAACAAAAAGAACTGATTCAGAATTGAATAGCCTAAACATTTGACTTGAAGCATTGAGCTCTTTTGTCATTATAAATATTTTTGTTTCTAAGTCCACTTGCTGCAATAGGTAGACTGTAACCTGTACAATTTATGCATATCTTAACTGTGGGTTTTTCTACAACACTAATGAAAGATCTCAACTTTTTTTTGCCAATGTTCTCCAGACACATCCCACAATGTCTGGCGAATGGATGACTGTGTTCAACAAAAATTTCTGCTCTCTTTGTGAGGAGAAAAATAGCCATGAGACATGCTCTTCAGAAATACTAATTTTTTTTTTGTTTCCCTTCTCTCCCAAAAGCCATAGTACTTTTTTGAAATGGCAGACCTTGCTATATGTTGAGAACAGATTAATTGGGATTTTTCTTCTTCTGTTGTTGACATCTGCTGACAGGTTCCGAATACAGTTGAGAATTCTGTCGTAAATATTCCTAAGGCCACAAATAAAAAACTAATAATAGTATGTATCAAGAGGAACTTTTTCTTCAAGCACATTTTAAAAGAAAAGTTGTAAGTTGTATACACTTCTATAACATCTACAGACTTTATATTTACTGACTTTGAAATCCACAAAAGTCATCTTTGAATTGTTATATTTTGAAATACATTCTTATTTCCTTTGCTAGTTTCATCTTACCTCTGTGGGGGTAATGATTCGGCAGCTCAACTGTGACCTCTCTTACAATAAAATAAAGCAAATTATTAGGCCAGAATTTCTGACCTCTCAAATTTCTGGTACCATGCTGAAGCAGACAAGGAAAAAGCATATGGTCATCTGGTGCTTGCCTTGAACTTTAAACTAACTGAAATTAAGACTATAGCCATTATATCTCACAGCAAGTCTTTAAGAAATCAAAAGAGCAGGTCCCCTACATTATTGCAACTCGGTATAAAAAAAAAAAATTTGTAAGAGATTTTTCAAATGTCCTATTTCCTCCATAGTACATCAGCCCTCCAGAAGCTTCAGAGTAACCAATAGGATACATTCCTAATATACTAATTCACTGCTTGAAATTTGGGAATGAACAAAAGATTCTTTCTTCAGTGAGAACTACAGCTGCCCTGCACTGTGACTATTTCAAGACTAAAACAGTTGACATTCTGTGCCACATGTTTCACATGTATGAAAGCCCAGACCAGTCTAAGTGTATCAGATGCCAAATGTACCACTCATACACAAGCCCCTTTTAAAAACACTTGTCTTCTAGTAGATCTACCTTGTATCTGCTAAATTCCTGCATGGGTACTCCAGATGTAGTGTATCTCTGAATGGAAAAATAGTCTTGGGATATTTAGGAAATACAATCAAAAATAAAAAAATTCCTCTGTACATGGACAGGTGGAGGCAAGTGGAATACTTCCTAGGCAACACCTGTTAGCTATACTTTCCATGTCCACTTCATTGTGCTCTGAATCAGCTGTTTGTCTATTACCAGCCCTTAATATGAATTTCAAGTGTTGTGTGAATGAATACACAACTATCACACAGTATAATAGTTGATTCCAACATTTTAACAGCTGATTTACCTCACCAAATTTATCATTTTCTCCCTATCTGCCAGCAGAGCATTGATTTCTATTTAAGGTGAACATCAAGATGCAGAGGCAGCTGAAGTTCAGCCATTAATAAAACAAATGAAGAAAACACTTAAGGATTTTAACAGAATGAACCTGACACCATACTCTCGGTATTTTAGATCTGATTATGTTCATATGGGCATCTCATCTACTCAGATTACTGGAGCAATGAAAGATCCTCAGTTTTCTCAATTTGATTTAAGTGTGCCTTCCTTTAGCATCCACTCTATACTGAGATAAGCAGGTGTTAGTAGAACACTCATCCCAATAAACAACCTAGCCATAAACCATGATCTCCCTTGCTGCCTGTAGTAACAGCATCATACACAGCACAGTCATTAGTACATGAGGCACAATAAGCTATAGCTTTCTAATGCTATATTATTCAGTGAAGCAAAACACTCTTATAAGATGGGAGGATTTAATTTATTTTTTTTAGATTTGTTGCAATAGGAAATGAAAAGTGTTTTAGCCTTTATCCAAATGGAATACACCTTATATTTTCAGGGCAAAACTAAAGATGACCCTAAAAATCATGACACTAAATAATATTAACTGTGAGACTAGTTCTATCAGAGACTATCACAGTTTCTGCCCAGAAATGAGAATCACTTACTATCCTGTTACAATGCCAACTGAGCAGCTGGAAACGTCCTTATACAAATTGGTCATTACATTCTTTTATTCTTTTCCAGAAGTTAAAAAATAAATAAACAAAAGAGGAAATAGCCAGACAGAACACATATTTGGACATACACCTTTTTTAAGTCTTGCCTCCAGTTTCAACATTAAATGGCTTGTTTATGCCATAAGACCCTAAGACCCCCAAGGAGTCATAGGAGTACCAGATATTCTCACTCGTCCTTTCAGTTCTGGCAGGTGGAGTCTGAGACCACTCTAAGCTCCAGCCTACGCCTCAACTTGCCTGACTCATCAGAAAAAAACAGGTACCAGTTTGGGCATTATATTAAATAAACTGTTGTTTCTAAGAAAATGAAACAAAGAAGGAAAGGCTGTGAGAGAAAATAAAAAAAAATTAGTGGGTAGGAGATACTGAGTCACTTGTGGCAAAGAGATATTGCTTCAGGCATCCTGTACTTATCTGTAGAGAAGAAACCCAATTAAAAAGTGGGATGAGCCCATCAATGCTTTTCAATTTAATAGCACTTCTGCTTATTCTTCAAAAATAGCACAATATAAATACATCCTTATGATTCATCTTTCAAAAATACTTTGTATGGATATCTATATACACACATTCATACACACATATATATGAAAATTTAAGTGGGAAGAGAAAAATATGTATAGAGATGGTAGTCTCAGTGTTGCAGAAAGTCTGAAGGAAAGAATAGGACAGCTAACTCATGCAAAGAGAACAGTCCAGGGAAATCCAGTGATTTCCAAGAAAACTGACATTTTAAAAATACAATTAATTCTTTAAAAGGGAGACTGAACTGTGGGAGCTTCAGAGAGTCCTGCAAGTCCTTCAAGATAAAATATGAAATGTGGAAAAAGAGGTGATTATGGTGAGAAAAAGAGAAGCACAAGAATATTTTGGTGAGTGCAAAAAGCAATCTACAGAAGCTGGATGAGCTGCATTTTTTCTTAAGCCAAATTAAGTCACCACACAAAGGAATCTGATTGCCTCTTGGAAAATTAGAAACGCTTCCAAAAGTATGCATGTTGGTTTTTATCCTGATCCCCTTTCCAAAAAAAAACCCAGATTAAACAGCTAAGGCAAACTTCTGCTTTAACAGACATTTTTGTATAAAGTTGCTCCTTTGCTAGCACTCTCTACAAGGAAAGGGCAATGCTGTACCCAGTAGGATACAGAGATGCAAGTAGTAACTTATGCTTATATCTTACAGTCATTGTGTATTTGGCATGCAGTGATTACCTTGTATCTGTAAGGAAAAAAATCCAAACCAGCATCTCTATAGCCTAGAAGCATCTTGTTCATAAGGATGAGAAAAACCCTTGATAAACCAAAATCACACGTGTGTTTCTTTAGTGACTTAAAATTCAACACTTATTTAAGATTAAGGAAATAATGGAAGGAATTTGTTAGGTTTTGAAAAATATCCTTCTGTGATTTTTTTTTTTTTTTGCAATTTTGCTAGTCGTACCCACTGTAAAGCACTTCAGAAAACTCATGTTATTTACAGCACTATGTCTCAGCTAATGAAACCACTTTCTTCTGCACCGTTAAGACTGTTGTGCATTGCAGCCCACCTCTTTTATTCTGCATTTTCCTAATTACTCAGCTTGGATTTTCAGCAATTGTAGGCAGTATAACTGTAGTCTGAGTAATGCCATCCTAGCTGGAATGTGAAATGGCTCCTATACTGTCACACCCCAACACTGAGACAAGTAAACCATTACTGCTATATTTGCATCAAGATGTGCCTGATGCAACAGACTGAAACAAGACATCTCAAAAGTACTCTCAGTACTCCAGAGGAACAACTACCTAAAATTAATTTGAGACTTCTTAATTCTTGTCCACATGAGCTAAAATCTTGAATTCTGATTAAACTGTGTTTTCATACAAGACAATATCTGTGCTCTTCCATTGTCAATGTAAGAGATTGACAGATATCTTTTAATATTAACTTTTAAAATAACTCTAATACCTAAATATTAGGTAAATACTTCCTTGAAACCAAAAAGCACATCTAAAACCAAAAGGTTGCCACCTTCAAAACAGTTATATTGAATCAAATGCAGCCCTGTCACAATTTTGATAACTGAATGGGAGAACAAATAAGTTAATGCTGTGAGGTGAATCCCACTGCATCCATCTTCACTGCTAAACTCATTAAAATCTCACTTGCCTGCCTTGTCGCTGCAGTAACTTTTCACTTGTCTCTAAGCTTCATTCACAACTTCTGATACTACAGCCTTAGTCATTCCCTATGACAACTTTTTGAGGCACAGAGCTTCCTACTAGGCCCTTTGAAATTCTAAGTCATCCAGTCGCAACATTTCCTTTTCTTGTATCCTATTCTCTTGAGACACCATAAGTGAAACATCCAACTGTTAAAGTTCCCCAGACACTAGAAGTTATCAGCAAAAGTTGGCTCGCATTGAAGAACCAGAGAAATCCGAATAAGTAAAGTTACTATAGATTTGGACTCTCCATGATAACTATCTTCAAAACAGAAAGAGCAAGTAGTAAAACCTACTCTAAATGATCAGCTTCTCCAATGAGAAAGCAATTCCAACATTCCAGGTTAGAGTCACCTTAGTTCTACTTTTAAACTACTTAGCTGAATCCCTAAAAAACTATAGTGACATTCATCTGACAATACTCAAAGAGTTGGCTGATGACATCACAGAGCCCTTCTCAGTGATTGTGGAGTGCTTTTGGGAACCCAGGGAGGTCTCAGCTGACGGGAAGCTGAAAACTTTGGTCTGATTTCCAGAAAGATGAAGAGGGAGGCCCCTGGAAAATACAGGCTGTCAGTCACACTTCATCACCTGGTAAAACCATGGAAAAGATTATTCCGGAAGGTACTGAAAAAACACTGAGAGGACAACACAGTCATCAGTGACAACCAGCACATCTTCATGAGGGGGAACTCCTTCTTATCAAACCTAATTTCCTTCTACAACATGGTAACCCCCTAAGTTGATCTATGAAAACCAACAGAAGTAATTTTTCTGGACTTCAGCAAATCCTTGGGAACTGTCTCTCCTTCTAGACAAAATGTCCAGCAGACAGCTGAACATTACTTGATGTCCTGGGGTGACTTTGGATTGCTCAGTGATGAGTGAGCAATCATGGGCTGGGCACAAAGTGCTGTGGTGAATGAGGTGACAGCGGCTGGAATCTGCTCATTAGTGGGGCTCTACAGGGCTCCATCCTCAGCCCACTTCTCTTCAACTTCTTGGAAATGGGATTTAAAGGAATACTAAGCTTGACAATGACACTAAAACAGAAGGAGGCGTCGATTCCCTTAAGAACAGAGAGACCCTGCAGAAAGACCTCAAGAAGTTAGTGAGATGAGCAATCACAAGCCATGTGAAGTTTAACAAGTGCTGGATTCTTCACCTGGGACAGGGCAACGCTGGATGTACAGACACACTGGGAAACAAGAGGCTGAAGATCAGTGCTGTGGAAAGGGACCTGGGGGTGCTGGTCAGTGGCAAATTGAACATGAGCCAGCAGAGCCCTGGCAGCCAGGAGGGCCAAGGGTGTCCTGGGGTACATCAGGGACAGCATCACCAGCTGGGCAAGGGAGGGGATTGTCCCACTGTGCTCTGAACTGGGGCAGCCTCACCTCGAGTGCTGGGGAAAGCTTTGGGTGCCACAATATAAGAAATTAATTGAGCTGTTAGAGTGTGTCCAAAGGAGCACCATGAGGATGGTGAAGGGTCTGGAGGGGGAGCTGTGTGAGGAGTGGCTGAGGTCACTTGGTCTGTTCAGCCTGGAGGAGACTGAGGGAAGACGTCATTGTGCTTTTCAACATCCTCAGGAGGGGGAATGTAGGGGCAGGCAATGGTCTCTTCACTCTTGCTACCAGTGAGAGGACTTAAGGAAACAGAATGAAACTGTGTCTGGGATGTTTAGGGAAAGGTTTTTTACCCAGAGGGCTGGTGAGCACTGAACAGGCTCCCCAGGGAAGTGGTCACAGCACAAAGCCTGAGCTCAAGAAGTTTTTGGACAATGCTGTCAGGCACATGCTGTGATTCTTGGCAGGTCCTGCACAGGGCGAGGAATTGGACTCTATGATCCTGATGGGTCCCTTTCAACTTAGTATATTCTATGAATTAATCAGGGGAAATATGGAGAAATAAAGAGAGAATAAATAGCTGTAATGAATTAACATATTACCATCAGATGCTTTATCTTATTACAGTATTTCTAGAGAGCAAGCATTTAAATTCTGGCAATAATAAGCAGAAAGTTTTCATTTGCTTGTTTATTTAGACAAAATATTCTGTTTTATTCCTTTCACCTTTGCAGTCACTGTGATTCACAGGGTTTCATAACATGTCAGTTTCTCTGCAATTCACGGTAAACTCAAAAAAATTGCAACAGGAGATTACCTATTTTGAATACCCTCCACAAAATACTTCCATTATGTCATTAAAGCAATTATGCTATCTAAAAGCAAAAAGAACATAAGAATACCAGGAAAAAATAATACATGTACCAGGAAATAATAAGACTCTTCTTTCCACATTCATTTGGAAATGTCACAGGATTGTTAAAATGCTGCTTTATCAGAAGAAATAAATTATGTCTGGGAAGAGTTGCTTTCAGCTAATAAACACAGAAAACAGGTTATAACAGGACACATCTATCACTGCCCAGCCACTGTTAGACTAAGTTGCACAGGTAAAAATGTGCTCCTGCTTTCATAACCAATATCACCTTCTCCAATAGATTAAAAAGTACTTCTCTATATTATGTTGTGATGAATAAAACATCTCATAAGCCTCAGATAGATTTCAAAAGGCTATATACATGCCTTGCAATAGCTGTGTCATATGGCAAAAACAAAACCAGAGAGAAGGAAAAAAAAACAAAAGTTGTGAAAAGTAAAATTGTCTCCTGATCTAGAAAGAAGTTTTCATGCTGCTTGTCATAGGTGTAGAGCTTTCTCATCTCCTCACACAGTTTATTTTTCTTTTTTCCCCTGCTCCTAAGAATTATCTGTAATTTAAAAATATTTATCTTTTTAACTAATTCCAGTATTTTCAAGCACCTGAGCCAGTGTACAGAAGGAAAACAGATAAAGCATCCTACAGGAAAGTAAGCCTTCAGAGGCCTGTTTTGCCTTTTGTGGATCAGTCACAGAAGACAGCACCTCTACATCACCAACTCTCAGACTCACAAGTTTATCCACATCCAGCATACAACTGCAAGGGCTCAAGATTTAAAAGATGTCTACTGATTCTGGATATTCTGGAAATCAATTTCTTAATGAAAAGAGAGGTCAGCCACCACTTAAAAATGATCAAGTCCCAAAGAAGTAAATGAGAGAAGCCAGAAATCCCCAATTACAAATAATTTTTAAATTCTGCTCATGGAGTTTGACTCTATCATCCTAATGATTAAACCACCACCTTCTTTTGAAATACATGTACTTCCATTTCAGATACAGAATAGGCAATACATTAATAATTAATGATAATTATCTCCATAAGAAAGGAAGAAAAAGAGCAAAACTTCAGTCTTTGGTATTTTCTTACATGCTCTGTCTTCAATATAATGATTCCTTATGTCTTTTTCAGGGGAGACAAGCAGATGAGAGTTGTGGAAATTGAACTTATGTTCAGTTTTTGGGGTTTTTTAATGAGAATTAATTTCCCCCCTTCATTTGGTTTTGAATTTTTTTTTCCTGTTTTTCTTATGCTTATTGCTAAAAAAATCACATTATATAGCTCTGCAGTGACTTGCATCACATATGATTGCAGTCAGCAATATTACACTCTGCTCTGACAGGTACAGAACACCACACTTGAAAGCTAAAGTATGACATAAATTAGCATGGAAGGGACTTCTGAGGCCTGTCTTATATAAGCATTTTCCAGAATTGTTTAAATCTGAAATTTCTCCTTCAGAACAAAATTCAGCTATTTCAAAGTCCCTTCATACTAATAACAGAGGTTTATTAATATTTATCCAGCATCAGGCAGTATTAGGTCCATGTCTTAGAAAACACCATCACAAAAATGTTAACAGGAAAGCAAAAACATTTTCACTTCTTATAATAACCTGATCCCTAAAATCATAATGAATTACTAACCTTTAAAAATAACACTACTTAACAGACTAGTCCACACATGCACCGAAGAAGTAATGCACAGTAATAACTTTTTTCCCACCACCACTAAAGGAACAAACATAAGATCAACTATTCAGACTAGTAGTATTTAGGACTAGTCTATTATAGGAAGTTTCTTGACAGGCTTCCTCACTAGAGGCCAGCTTAAGGGAGACGCTAGGCAATATACTCAGGAGAGATTCTAAAAGAAGGCAACCTCCTATTCAGACTTGGGAAATTTCATTTAAAGTAAAACTTAAATAACTTTCAGTCATAATTTCTAGCTTTATTACTAAAGCACCCAAATAAGCAGCCAGGAAAATTATTGCTCATCCATGGCAAACAGAAAAAAAAAAACAAACCATGAAAACACTCTGCTATGTACTACATAAAAATTTTTAAAACTACTTTATAGTTGCAAAAATTAAGAAGCATCTGCCTAAAATAAAAGCTAGACAAAATGTACAATTTGTCATACATGATTAATTGTTCACGTACAGGATTAGTTAGGCTCCCTTCTGCTACAAAGAACTTTAAAAAATTAACAACAAAAATAAATATTTCCTTCAAAGACAGTAAAACTGATTCAGTAGTAAATATTATTACATCTCATCTGATGATGCAAGTTCTACAGCATCACATCTGACCTGCAACCTGCACAAGCACCTCTTGCAGGCTTACTCTGCCCAAGCCTTCACCTCATTTCCCACTCATAGCACTGACAGAGATTTCTGGTTTCCAGTCTTATTGAACCCTTTATTACTAAGCTTTCTGGACAACAAAATCACCAGGAGAATACTGTGTTCAAATATAATGGACACGTGCTTTTAATTACTTCCTGCATGCTGGAATTTCTAGCAGGAGGAGGCAGCAATGAGCTGGGGCTGGATAGGCAGGCTGCTGCAGAGGGGGGTGATCCTCCACCCGTGCAGGAGGGAGATTGGTCAGACTGTTTTTTTCCCCCATCTTAAAGTACTAAAAAAAATAATTTTACCAGTCCTTACCCTCAGCTAGAACTACCCTTTTTGTTTTTCCTAAGAAGTGTGTTTTCACATCTGATAACCAATGTAGGCACACTTCTATGATTTTCAAGCAGACAAATTGTAGGTAACATTTCCTAGCTGTGGTAGTGTGCATCTTGTAAATTAATTCCCAAAGGACGTTCTGATGTGGATTTACACAATCCCAAGGTAACTCAGGCTGGCAGGGACCTGGGGGAGGTTTCTAGTCCCAGCTGCTGCTGGGAGGGACAAATCAGGCTGCTCAGGGCTTCACCCAGTTGGGATGTGAAACCCCCAAGGCTGGAAAAAGACCACTTTCTCCTGGCTCTTCCCTCACCAGCCTGTCATCCCTCCAAGACTATAATGTCACAGCCCAGCTACAAAAGCCTGGCTAGAGCAAAGGTACTTGGCACCCAGTGCTCTCCTCTCATCCCAGTTACATCGCAGAAGGCACGAGGGCTGGATCTGGCATGACTTCCCCTTAGTAAATCCTTGCTGACTGTTTCCTGTCACTGACACCGTCATGTGCCCGGATGTTCCAGGAGGTCTCCTTCCTTGGTTTTACCACAGACTGATGGCCAGCTTCTCCTCCCCTTCAGCCAAGTCACTGAGTACAGAGGCCTGGCAGACACGGGTGGTGAGGACCGGCCTTATCCATGTCTGCCGTCACTGCAACACCTTCACCTATAGGGATCCTGATAGGAAGACTATTGCACATCAAAGAATCAGTGATCCACACACCAGGCTATCTGAGCAGACCCTGGCTGTGTTGGACTGCACATATGATTTGGCCTTCAAGCTGCACTGTGCCACACAAATTCCTTGGTTGCAGCACAAACTCATTTCAGGACAGGGGCCAGCAGACAGCTCCCCTCACCAGCACCTGCACCACAGGGCTTTCATCTAAAACTGCAGCCGTACATTCTTATAAGAACATTGGTTTTGCTTGCCAGAAGAAAATACAAATATATTTGAGCTGTTATATAGAAAAAAAAATAATACAGTAGCTAAAATGAGCAAACAAGTCAGCCTTGTATGGACAGGGTCACAGTGTGCTGCTCAAGCACATTCAGTAATAAGATGTTTTCCCTAACCTCCAGCAATCTCTTGGATAGCTGGTGTTCTGATGTGTTACATTTCCCAAAGAGGATGGAGGTCTGTGGCTCAGAGCCTCCCTCAGGTTGTCCAGAGAAACCTCCATCTGCCTCCTTACCCTTGTCAGTGATCTGCAACACATCCCAGCACACTCAACAAACCCTCCTCTGACTCTGACCCACAAGCTTTATGCAGATCTGAGCCCTACACATCTGAGCTGCTTCTTCACATGAAGGAGCAGCCCCACTCCTCCTCTTCCCTGCCTGCCTCCTCCAAAGGGCTTGTCTCCATCAGACACAGCATTGCCACATCACAGGTATCCCAGCAGTGCTGCAGCTCTGGCCTCTACTGCTCAAATCCCAAGCAGTGTGCAGACAGGTACACACCCTGCACCTTATTTTAACATGCCCAAGCTCTGCCTTGCTCCCCCCACACCCTGTACTTTTGCTTTCAGTCCTTGCTCCACCATTTTATCACACAACTCAGGACTGCAGTGTGCTTCCCCTACTAGTGTCACTGCTGGTTTAACAGTATCCTCACCAAACTGGCCAGCCTCATGGCAAAGGTGCTCTTGCACCTAAATGAAAAAGGGAAAATGACATCTGATTTTTAAAATTCACAAATATGAAAATCAGAGGTCAAGCTAAATTTTGTTCAATCTGCTCCATGACTGATCTGAAATTCAGCTCTTCACTCAGTGGATTACACTTGTACACATAATGTTCCTCACCCACATAGACATAGTTCTATTCCATCAAAAAGGGTGCTGATTACTTCTCATCAGTCACTCGTACTCAGCCCATCTGATTTTCAGCATCCAATACAGGGCAAATGACCTGGTTTACAGCTATAATTTCACTGGCACCACAGCAAAGTAGTTTTATTTCATGTGTTCTTATGTCTCTCACTTGTCATTTTGTATCTGAGCTACTGTAAATATCCTGGGGGAAATTTCACCTCAAAAGCAATTTAATCTTTGAACAAAAGGGGAAAAAAAAATCTGCTGTGATCAGAAACCATAGAGCAGAGCAGCCAGTTATCTCAATTTTTATTGAACTAGAACACTGTGCAGCATCTGCTTAAAATTGGTTGGAAAACTCACATAATTCAGAGGCTGTAAGTACAAATGACTCTCAAGATCTTGGCAGAAAACATCCAAACAATCCTCTTTATGGGCAGAAATTCATCAAAATCCAAAATGTGATCTGCTGGTTAGCATGGCAAAATTTTTATCAGTTTGAGTAGGGGAGTTCCACACTCTTTTCCCTTTCCAGAGGTACACAGGCAGATGATGGACAGAGGAAGAAAGCAGAAAAGGCTTAATTTCTAAAGCTATAACCATACCTCACTTCTTCAATATTCAATTCCTTTCATCAAAATGAAACCAAGGTTATTCTAAACAAAGATCACAGGTAGAGATCATTTGGAGCCCACCACATGTGTGCTCTAGGCAGTGTTGGCTCTTGCAAGCATTTCCTATCTCAAATATCCTTCACTTCTTCAGCTTCTGACAACATAGCAATTCCCTTTCTATCACTCAAACACTAATATCAAAACGAGGCAAATAAAATTTAATACCACTCCATTCCACCCCTACCCTCCCAGACCCTCTTCCTAACCATTTTGGTAAAGAACACATTACCAATTATTCTTCAGGAATTAACAAAGTCATAAAGAAGCAGCCAAACCTCAGGATTATTCAGTAAAAACATAACAAGCGATGAAGTGTGAAACATCAGTATCAGCAATTTCTACAAGTATGTAAAGAAAAAGGAAGGCCAGAAAATATAGATTGGGGGGGGGGGGGGGGGGGGCAGAGTGGAAACAAACCAAACAACCAAAAAGTACACATGCATGGCATCACTTGTACCAAACTCCTGGTTCAGCACTGACCCCCAGAAATCCTCCTCAGACAACTAACAACCTTTAAAAAGTAAACTGTGGCAGACAAACAAAAGTTACCACAAAAATACAATCTGGGGGACAAGGGGAGGGGAGAAGTGGGGAGGAGGGGGGAGGAGGGAGGGAAGATGAGGCCAAAACACAGATGTTAAAAGGCTGAAAACTTACACTTTATTTTTTTTCCTCCCAGGGATAGCGTGGGTGCAAGTGGGAATGGGGGGGCGGGGGGGGGGGGGGAAGGTATGTGTGGGAAATGTCTTAAGAATTAGTATGTTCTGGCATTGCTTTGGAAAATGGTTCCAAGTGAATTATTCTTAGTGTTGAAATGTGATTTCAGAAACATTAAAAAATGCATAAATGAAGAAAACAAACTAATAGTTACCCACTTTCAACAAAAAAAACAACGTTTTCAAAAAACCTGACAAAAACTATAAAAAACCCCTAACGAATTACCAAACTAAAAAATTCAGAATCTGTCATTCCCATCTGTCCTGCACTTTATGAAGTTTAGTGGGTTTAACATAATGCAAATTCAGTAACATAAGAACACCAATACAGTACTACTTGAGAGAAGAAAAATGGGAAAAGTTGCTCATCCTTTCAGAAAGACTCTGGAAAAGCAAAGATTAAGCAAAGATTAATACAACCTTTCAATTCTGGCGAAACGCAACCTGAATCTCATTCAGGGGTCTGGCTGGAGTAAGAATTCATCTCAGCTGTAAGCCATAAGAACAACTTTATTTAGAACAACAGAAACTCAACAAGCCCCCCAAAAAACAAAACAAAACCCCCCACAAACAAACCAACCAATACCAACCCTCAACGGCATTGTGCATTTTTCTGGTCATATAATCCTTACCTGGGTTTAAGATATCTGTTGCAAAGAAAAGTTAGTGCATTATTAAAAAAACCCACTCCAAAACCCCACCCTATATTACCGTATTTTAATCTATAGCATCGTACAGATGAATGCAATGCTACTCGTGTTACCCCTCCATAAGATAATATTGTTACTTTGTAGGATGCTTTCTTGTTGCCATGACATCCCTTATACCACAGGTCTCTACCCATTATTTTCCCTATTGACTTTCAACATGTTTATTTTCAAAATTATACATTTGATCCATTTAATAAGGTGCATCAGTCCAGACCTCAGACAGTCTGCTTTAGGTAGGAATACGCAATGGTGTTTCTAACCACATGAGGACTGAGATTGTCCTTGGACAGTGACCAGTTCTTCCAAATTCCGTGTCTGTGTGTGTTTGTTCAGCACTTACCTATAGGATTCTGATCCCCAGGAGACAGACCGTCAAGCACTCCAGTGTCACTCCTGTTTGAATGCTCAGTCTGTTCTCTCAATTTCTCGTTATGTTTGGTCAAGATGTTAGCTTCCCCAACTTGTAATCTACGCCGTAGCATGCACCTCCATTAAAACGTTTGTCTACCCACCCCAGAGATTTCCGGGAAATCCCATCGATCTGGCTGAAGGTAGATACACCAACAAGGGGACACCCACCCAAGAGGAAAACCTCTGGTTCTCAAGAAACTGCTTTTTGCCTACGCGCCTTCGAGTCTTTCGCTTATGGTCGCTACCACTGTTGCCCTCGGCTGCCCAAGGCAAGCACGAGTCCCAGGCAGCCGCTTCCCACCCGCCAGCCGCGCTCCCGGCCGAGCCGCAGCTCGCTGCGCGGGGAGCGCACGGAGGGAGCCCAGCCGGAGACCCGCGCCTGTTAACACCTACAAACTCAGGCTCAGCGCACGGGAAAGGCGATTCCTACTCCCAAAGCGCCACAGGTTGCTCCTGACCACCCCCGCCCCAGCGCCCGGAGACTGCAGGTGCCCGGGCGGGGCAGCGCGTTCGCGGACACTCACCGCCAGCGCGGGCGAGGAGGGTCCGGCTCGCTTGGAGCCGCGCCGGGAGCTCAGCCGCCGCCAGGACTCGGCCAGGCGCCCTCGGCCGCCGCTCGCCGTGCCCTCGGCGGCGCTGCCCCGCTCGGCTCTGCCGGGGCTCAGCCGCCGCTGCTCCATGCCCGCGGCACGGCCGAGCCCCACCGCGGCCCCGGGCCCGCCTCGGAGCTTTATCGGCGCTGCCGGGCGCGGCGGAGGGGCGGGCCGGGGCGGCACCGCCCGGAGTTGGGACCGCCCCGAGCGGCCGCGGGGGCTCCGGGCGGGCGGGTGGCGGACCCCGCGGCCAAACGAAGTTCTGGTCTGCGGTGGGAATTACGGAACAGGCACCGAAAGAGAAAGGAAGGTGTGTGAGGTGTGCTGTGCTTAGACATGACAAGTTAGGACTCCAGTTTCTCTCCCATCTGGATCGTGCCAAAATCGTGCCGGGAGGTTTTTTCCAAGTACGCTACGTTAATAGTTTTAGGGAAATAAATAAGTAGCTTCCCTATAATAAAATATCATCATTCTTAGTGTCTAGCAACAGCTACGTGTGAACAGCCTCCACTCTAATCCAAGCGTTTTCCCCTCTTGTTTACACTTCGGAGGATGAAAACACCCAGTGAAGAAAGGATGGCAAAGTACCTGTTGTACTGTGACACACCTTGGTGGGGCCCGCTTTTCTTTCTTAAGATCGAGAAGGGGCACCTCTGAAATTAAGTGTCTTTACGAATACTGCTAGGGTTTCCTGCAGTGTTGTTCAGGGTCCTGATTCATTATGCCCTACCAGGGCACTTAAGAACAAGCACAGGGGTTCGTCATCTGTGCGGGCTGAGCACAGGACACTGCTGCAGTGCCACGGAGGAAATCTGCCTCATCTCTGCACTCCAAGCTCACTGCTGATTTTTCTTCCCAGAGGGAGAGGAAGCTCAAGTCCCCACAGTTGAAATAACAAGGCACCTAATCTCTGTTTTCCATCCCTGATTAAAAACACAGTGAGTGCTTTGCAGGTATTAAACCATTGCTTTGCATTTATGATTTAACACTGACAAAGATTTCTTAAAAGACCATTTTACTGACAAAGTCAGATATATCTCTGCTCCTTTCTCAAGTAGCTTAAATTTCTATTCTATTCTAAAAAATATATTACGACCTTATAATGAATATTGTTCTAGCTATAGCTTAAGTGATTTATGAAAGCATATACTTTCCTCACAGTCTATCTAATGTCAAACAACAAAGCTGGGTAAGAGTTTCCAAAGAACATATTTAACTCCTTATTAAGTACATGTTGGAAGCAAATGATTAAGGATTTTGTTGTGACTTTAGGTAGTCTAATGCTCTTCAAACCCCTAATCACACTCCAGACTTCCATTCAGTGGAGACAGGCATTACTGGGAGGGTCTGATCTTCTAATACCTGTGATTATAATAGCAAGTTACTTCATATGGTTGAATTATTCTCATGAGTGCTTTTATCTTCATTTATTCCTCTCTGAGGCACATCAACATTTGGTCAGCTTTACTCATTGTGTTAACTAGCTATATCATTTTAATGGGACAAAAAGATTAATAGATTAATTAATAGGTTAATTTTTCTGATGTCTCCTCTCTCTTAGCAACTATCAAATTTCCCAAATCCCATGTTTCCCTTTAAACATTCTTTAGAGTAATCTAGTGATTTTCAAATCCCACAAAAATCCATAAGCAAGTTAAAAAGTTAAATTGCCTTAAATTCAGAAGACATGCTCTTTTGGATTCTTGTTGGGATAATGGGGAACAAGAATCTCAAGAAATTAAACTAATTAAAGGACAGGATAAAAATATATTTGTGTTACTGATTTGTCACTAGTCTTGTTTAATGCTTTGCCACCTGGAATACGAAGCATGTTGTCTTCATCTCTTTAGCTACACAGACAGCACTATACCACTTATTCAGCTCACAGTACCTTGTAAGATATAAGAAAAGCAAAAAATGTTCCTATTTAAAACAAATATAGCAAACCCAGTAAAAAACCAGAAAGGCTATTTTAAATAAGATACAAACTTCAAACTAAAATAGAACAAAATCAAAGCCAAAAGCAATTAAGCTTCAGTAAGTCTAATATACAACACAGGTCATTTGAATAACATCAGAAAGTCAAATTTTGTAAAAAGCAATTCACACATCAATAGACAAGAAAATATTATTTTTCTCTGATGTTAGGATTAACTTTTCAGCACAGATAACAGCTTCCTTCTTCTTTTCTCTGTCCATGATTAGACTGAACCTGACAATCTAAGTTCCAGGCAGCTTTTGTATAAACTATCAAAAGTTTCAGTTTGTTGCATGATCTGACAACTTGCAGTGCAATGTGTTTGGTTAATGACCACTTCACAAGATTGTTTTCCAACACCTATGCACATATTTATATACATGTATGTATTATACATGCCACAAGGCAGTATACATTCCACATATGCTGCTGTTACTGTCTTTATCAGTATACTGTATGCCTGGCAAGAAAGCATTTTCATCCCTAGCAGAGAAGGACATTAGTGCATGTTATGGGTTATGCCTGATATCCTCATTTCAGCCCTTCTCATTCCACCTACAAACTTATTCCTCATGGTCATTCATTAGTATGTTCAAATATTTTTCAAGAGCCACATGAAGGCATGTCAATAGGTGGTGACAGGGTTGTGATATTTGCCTGATTTAGACCTTCTAGCTGAGCAGAGTCCAAGACCCACTGAAGTGTTTGGAACACTTTGAACTACTGAGAGGCTTGGGAGCAGTCATTCAAGGCTGATGAAAAGCTTTCTTTTCACTTTCCATTAACAAGACAAAAGTTAAAGTGTGATTTATGCTGAAAGGGGCCACTGAAGGTCACCTGGGCCAAGCCTCTCCTTAAAGTAGGTTGGTGTAGATCACAAGTAGTTTGCTCCGGGCTTTGTCCATTCAGGTCTTGAAAAACCCAGAACTGAAGATTTCATTGCTTCCCTGGACAATGTTTCAGTGCTTAAGCATGGTCTCAGTCAAAAAGCTTTCCATTACACCTAATTGGAATTTCTCATGTTCCCACCTGTGTGTGTTTCCATTTGTTTTCTTCACCATGCAATTTCATGGAGTCTGTCTTCTCTACACCTTCCCCTTCAGCAGTCATAGGCAGCAATTCAGACTCCCTGTAGGCTCTGTCCTTGAGACTAGACAACTTTAGGCTCTCAGTCTCATCAGCCATATGGATGAGAATCTCTGCAAAGGGCTGGAAGTAACCTTGTATTTTTCAGTCTTGGTGCTCATGGGAGAGGTTCTCACACCACAATATCTGGCACATTACATCCAGGCATAAGCAGACATTGGCCTCTTCATGAATCTGCTTGCAAGAGTCCCATAGGACAGGCAGCTGAAGTTAAAAGGGGCCCAAGAGAGTTGGTTGTTACTCAGGGAAAGGATCACCTTCCCCAGACTCCAGAGCAGTCCATCCTGATGAGTAAGGAAGTCAGACAAAACCACCAGGAGGCCTGCATGGAGCCTGGGGCAAGGAGCTTGGGGCAAAACACAAATGTAAAGAAGAGTGTACAGAAATGGGAAGACAGTGACAGGAAGACTGGGAGGAATACAGAGGTCCTAGCATCTCCTAGCACAAAGGAGTGACCTCAGGAAAGCTGCTATTTCACAACTGTGGTATAAGAAACAGAAAATCGATCATAAGCACCATGTAAGTACGTGCTATTCCTTGCTGTGTTCCTGAGAACAGCTTGTGATGTCCTCTTCCTGTTAGTGACAAATTTATTTGTGTGTATATCTGCTTTAGGTGTACTCAGATTGCTGCCACAGCAGCATGGGGCTGCCAGAGCTGTTACTGAGAGTTCTTCTGTGGGACTGTCATCTTTGCAAGACTGCCATTGCTGTGACATTGTGGGGCACAGACAATTGACTTTTGGGCTTGAAAGTACTTCTGCTTTTGCCTCAGACTCACAAGATTCCTTTTCAAAATGTGGGTCATAATATAAAAATACAAGTTTTTCGAAGGCCAGATACTCTGTCAAACTTTTTTTTCTTTTTAGTAAACAAATTCCTCTCAAAATTTCCTACCAATACAGAAAAAAACCCAAAAACCTCAAGAACTAATGTAAATCATTCACTTCCCTTAAAATGGAAAAAAAATGTTGCTTCTTTCCATGTATCTACTGCTAGGAGTGGGTCATACACCTCTGCTTTTTATAACCTGCACTGTGAAAAATTTTTTCTATTCTTCAGCTTACAGAATTTGAATTAAGGATGTTAAACACACTGAAATAAAAATCTGGCAGGAGTTGTATTCAGAAGTTCTGTACTAGAGTTGCTGTATACTGTTTTTATTTTCTAACTAACACAGGTGTTTTTCTTCTTTTTTTATACCTTATAATTTTGTATAGAGACACAGATAAATCTTATACTAATATTTTTTGGTGGATACTAATAAAACTTGCTTAGTTCAACCAAAGCATGTTCTGAGAGTGGCAAGACTCCAACAAAATACAACTTTGATTTTGAAAGGAGTAAAAAATCATAACTTGCTTGCAAAATGAATGAAGGTGATAATAGACTTTTCTGAAAGCCAGACAATAAAAATCAGCCTTGAGGGTCACTTAGAATTCACAGTCTTAATGTGCCATGAAAATATCTCAAATTCCAGATTTTAGGTCATAAAACTATTTCTATTGAAATTATTGGAAATTACCACAGTACAATTCATTTTCTAAAGAACAAAGCAACAGAAGTCTCTGGGTTTTGAAGGTTATAGGTGAAATCTTTTAAATTAAGTGTTGTTTGTATCATTCACAGAAAAAAAAATATAAACTAAATAGGAATAGGCTTCTTGTTACAAAACAAGAACATAATCATTGTAAGAAAAGAGTTGTGTTTTCTGAGTTAATTTTCTTCCACTCAATGTGAAAGATGTGGAGGTAGAGCTTTATTCCAGCAGATCACTAGAAAATGAACTTTGTATTTTTATGTTTATCTGAGTCATCATTGTAGGATAATGGACTAAATAGAAAAGCACTGTTGCCAATTTATGTCTGGAAAATAAAGTTAAAGTGACCTCTGGTGTGTCACAGTAACTTCAAAACAGAATCAGGTATTATTAATGCCTATTTTCTAAATTGTGTCCAATGCTTTAGCCACTTGATCATTCTTGCCTTGCAGTGTTTAGGCACTTGACACTGGGAACAGATAGATTGTTTTCTGGGTCACCACTGGAAGAAGCAGTATAGAACATTGGTGATTAATAACTACTTATTTTAAAGCATGCCTGGTCACCTCACTGAAGCATGAAAGGACAAACAATGGGAAAATTTTTATGGTTTCTTAGAAGCCTTTAGTGTGGTGTTTATTCAAGCTGAACTCTCTCTACACAGGGAAGTAATTTTGAGCACAGACTGCAAGATCAAACTTTCAACATTTAAGTTTTAATTACACTCAGTTTTTCTTTGCCCATCTGCTCACATCAAAAGTTCACAATCTCCACTACAACATTGTCAGAAATATTTGCAATACCTTAGAAAGTGAGCAGACACCATGAACAAATTCTCCACAGTATTTTTGCTAGGGCTGCCCATTCGTTATGCAAAAAAACAGGCAACACATTCAGAACAAAACAAAGAATTGCT
Source organism: Cinclus cinclus (assembly GCF_963662255.1). Taxonomy (NCBI): domain Eukaryota; kingdom Metazoa; phylum Chordata; class Aves; order Passeriformes; family Cinclidae; genus Cinclus; species Cinclus cinclus. Next base: position 14,826,614 of record NC_085084.1, on the reverse strand, counting down.
CAGCTTGGATTTTAGCCTATTTTTTACATAAACATTAAATTGAATATTAATTTCAAGACATATTTGGCATTGTAGTACAGCTACAAGCTACATGATGAGACAACATATTTATGCTTAGACCATGAAACTTGCTTGTAACCCAAGAAGTGAACAATTTTTTGTGCCATTACAGATGCTCATTCTGCCTTCAGGAGAGGGGCCTTTAGAGTGCAGAAATGTATGGAAACAATGTTATTCTTGGGCCTCTTGTCTAAGACAAAATATCAAGACACACGCTGGAACTTTCAAAATACTTGTGTTTTTGTTTAAAATATGCAACTGTCAGTTAATGGACATAAGTAAAGAAGTCAATATAGCAAGTAATCAAATCACAAAATGATTTGAGTTGGAAGGTACCTTCAGTATCACACTGGTCTGCATCATAGGTTGGGCCATATTATTAGATATAAATGTCAGTAGTTTTTCTTCACCAATATAAAATTTGAAGAGAATAAGGAGAATTATAGTTTTAATAATAACACTTTCTTTAAGAATTATCTTCATGTTTATACAGTCATTATAAATTTGTCATACAAATGCTTGCATAGCAGAGGACTACATAATTCAAAAAATATCTGCAAGTAAGGAAATAAAGCTTCCAGAAAAAGAGAGAGGGACAATATATTTTGATCAATTTTTCAGATTTTCCTGCACAGTCTACAGAAGTTCTGTGGCCCTTGCAATGCTTTTTCAATTTTTTTAAGGAAGGAGTACAGATATACTGTTCAAAAGTTCTGGAAATGTTGAAGATAAAACATAAAATATTTTTCCCTCACTTTTCTTTATGTCTGCAAGAGAATTCCTAGTGAGGGCCACCTTAATACCCTTCTCCACAGAAATCTTTCCAGTATTGAGAGCTCCCAATCTAGAATGAGGTGTGTATTTTTCTGATAGATAGAACTGCTTTATCTCAGGGAAGTTATTAATTCCCCTTTTTAGATTATCACATCATAATCTTTATCCATTCCTGTAGGTTTGTCTTCACTGTTTTCTTCATTCTGCCAGACTTACTGCCAGACTGGAGTGGCAGTGACCTCAGAACTGATTCATCTGGTTACCAAGCATCAGCCTTTGCTGAAGAGAAGCCCTGAAGAGGATTAATATTGAAATGATCCAGCCACCATTTTTTATTAAATGTACGTAAGAGGAATTTCACAATCTTTTAATGTAATTCTTACTTCTGACACCTGGCAGATGGGAGTTAATTAGTTCAGTTATTATTCACATACATTAAGATTTTGACTTTGAGTTGATCATCATAACATTTCTTTCAATTAAAGTGAAAATCTTAGCCCAAAAAAGCACTGGGACCTATACTGAACTTCAAAGTCAGTAGAGCTGCTAGTGATTTTTATTGAAGTTTCATGAAGTACTGCTGAATATGCAAGTATTGCTACATGGAGTACTTATGTGCCAGCTATTAAAGGTTTGATTATCATATCACCAGTGTTTTAGATGAGAAAGTTGGTCCTATACATTGCATTCAGCAGAAGTTTTATTAGATACAAACCCTGAATACAAGAATTACATATTGTGCATAAGTTTACCTCTGGAGCTATATACATGCTTAAGTAGATTAGCGCTTGAACTTTTGCAAACTTTTGCAAAATAAACCCACTAACATTACTCTTTTGTACTCATTCCTTTGACTATAGCACTTTGGGGGAATTTAAATAATGAGTAGAAGAAGGCAGTATTTTATACAACCTTCAAAGCCAAGAAAGAACCTACTGGGGTTTTTTTTAGTTAATGATCTATCTGTAATCCTTGAACTAGTAAATGCTATGTTGCAACAGAAAGTTGTTGGTCTTTCAATGCAGTTAGAAGGTATTTTTAGTTCTAAGCATAAAGACTGATTTTCTTTTCATGACTGGGTTAAAAAAAAAATTAAAATTTATTTCTTTGACTTATTTCATTATCCTATACAAGGTATCTTCCATAATTAGTGATAGATATCTTTTTAACTCCTGATGTAACTTGTGAATTCTGGAAATAATAGTTAGCATGGTGCTCATGTTCTCTTAGCAGCTTAATTCTCTCCCATATTTGGGACTTCCGTGTCTTTTAATATGATCACATACTAAAAAAGACTGAGTTCTACTAAGAGGAGAATATTTGCTATCACCCAGCCTTCTTTTCTACTGAAGTGACAGTCACTGTGGTCTTAGAGCAGAGATATGTGTTACATTAAAATACAGGTGAATCAGTTTTTACCTCTCCTTATGACTGTAGAGTAGGAAGAAAATAGCAAAGTTTTCCAGGCCTTTTTTTCCCAAATATTTCTCCATTTGAGGCTGTAGATTTTTAACAGAAATATTAAAGTTGGTGTATGTTTGCAGTATGTATGAATGGAAATACCTCCATGTCCCCTTGGACCACACACACCTTGGTACTTGCAAGTACCTCTGTGTGTGTGTGTGTGTGTGTGTGTGTGTGTGTGTGTGTGTGTGTGTGTGTGTGTTTAAAAGAGTAAGTGCATGATGACCACTAGAGAACAAGCGTGAATGCATAAAACCAGCTTGCCTAAAGATTTCATAAACAAGTATCACATTTTCTGTCCAAGATATTTCATACTGTGTTACTTTGTACTACTTTTCCTGCAACTTGTATGCATAGATACCGGAGATTGTTTGAAAGTGAGAGAACAGGGACTGGAGTCTAAAATTCCCTGTAACCACTTGATGACTTGGGCTGGAAGAAAAAAGACAGAGGAGATAGAATCTGTACCACAGTCCTTCACTTTAAAATCTAAAGATATGGTCATCATTATTTTGGTTAAAACTTACCTCACTCAACCAAGGAATTTTAGTGTTTAAAATGAGCAGTCCAGATGAGTGTAAGGATCTGGTTCAATGTACATAAAATGAAGCTGGAACAAGACCTTCTGGTATAGGGTGGAACAAAAGGAGCAATTAATTGTTTTACAGATATGGAGCTATGAATGTACAGTGTGAGACTTTTCTTCCAGAGAGTGCCGGAATACAAAAAGCAGAATACAAAATTCATTAGTTAGGTTATTCTTAAAAAAAAAAAAAAAATCCCATCAGCAGTGGCAGTTTAGGAGAAGTTATTTAAGACATTCAGATGTTATATACAGGTACTGATTATTTAAAGGGATTGCACTGAGGCTGACTTATTTCAGGTCTAATCTTGTATTATGTCTACTGAAATAAGAAGGAAGAGAGGTGGATGGGGGTATGGGACAAAATTCAGGGAGACAGTACTACTCTAGTTTAGTTTATTAAGAAAATAGTGAGCTTGGGGCCATGAGGGAGAAGATGGGAAGATGAAAGAAAGGAAGATAAACCACATGAAAAAGATGACAAGCCAAAATAATTTTACCATGAAGCAAGGAGAAGAATGGTATGCCACAGAGGAGCTGCCATAAAAACATGGTGCAGAGGAGTGAGGAAAGCTTTGTTTTTCAGACTTCAAGGGGTCTTGCACAGCCCAGAACTCCCATATCATAAAAAAAGGGAAGTGAAATGGATATTTGTTCTTTAAAGGATATTTGGTGTTTCTGAAATTATTCATGACCAACAGATACAGGAGAAATTCAGAGGAACTGATGGTTAACTCTGCATTGCCATCCAGCATGGCCAGTACCATGGCAGACCACTCCATGGCAATTATAGCAACTGGGTGGAAATACTGGGATTGATTCCTGCAATCTCCTGATAAACTACAGAGGAGAGCTTGTGGTTAAACCATGATTAAACCATGGCAGCTTGCACTGACATTGGAGTCCATATAGCACATTTTTGAAAATCCATTAATCAGAAGTAATAAAGCTGTGTTTAATTTTACTGAATGATTCTGCTAAATACAAATAAAAATTTACAAATACAATTATGCTTTTATTTGACATTAGGCAAAAAAATTAACACTGATTTGCATAACTCCCTAACACCTTCTACAGTAATTTTTAATTAGCCCCCTGCTCTTGTTATTAATAACATCTATTTATGACTCTGTATCTGAGCAGTTTTGGGAAGTAATGGTAGTGTGCAAAGCACATAGTGTGCAAAGCACTTCTGATCCAAATCAGTCCACATATAAAAAATTAATATGTTGATCTAAGAACCTGCTGAAGCCCTCAAAAAGTAAAAAAAATCCCCAAACACTCAAAAAACTAAGCTACCTATTTGGAACATATTTTTATATATTTAAAAAATAATTTTAAAATCTAATTTAAACATATTATAGCAATAAATCAACAACTCTTGACATGATTCTAGATTAAAGTTCAGGAGAATTTCTCCTAGATTTATTTAAAAACTTGTTTCCTTAACTCTTTGCCAATGTAGAAAGCACTGCACATTTTGTTTACTGTAAAAACTAGAGTCTAGCTGTATTTTCTTAACTTAATGGCTCCCATTACATTTTGAAAGTTAAAGAAAAAAATTTAAACTGCTTACACAAAAATCCTTGTTTATATTGATCATGTTTTGAAGAAAGAAAGAGTTTATAAGAGGTTTTTCTTAGAAATGGAGAGGAGAGGAGAGGAGAGGAGAGGAGAGGAGAGGAGAGGAGAGGAGAGGAGAGGAGAGGAGAGGAGAGGAGAGGAGAGGAGAGGAGAGGAGAGGAGAGGAGAGGAGAGGAGAGGAGAGGAGAGGAGAGGAGAGGAGAGGAGAGGAGAGGAGAGGAGAGGAGAGGAGAGGAGAGGAGAGGAGAGGAGAGGAGAGGAGAGGAGAGGAGAGGAGAGGAGAGGAGAGGAGAGGAGAGGAGAGGAGAGGAGAGGAGAGGAAGGTTTTTTTTTACTGTACATTCTGCAATAAAATAAACAAGAATCAAGTGTGCCATTTCACAAGAAGCAACATTAAAGGTGTGGTTATATTGAACATTAAAATACTCCATGCAGACTGCAAAACTTCTGCCATACTTTATAATGCTTAAAGAGTAATGCAAAAACTCTGTACTCAACATGTGTGTTGATGGTGACTAAGTAATACAGAATATTTCTTGGAATTGAAAGACATGCAAAAAAATATAAGAAATTTAAGCCTTCTATAATTAGATGTTACTGATAGTACTGGAGAATTTGATACATACCAGAACACATCTGAGTCCATGTTTGATGTGCAGGCAAAGATATTTCAAAAGTGACAAATGTCCAGATGTCTTAATACAGATGTTCAGTGTGCAGAAGGTATGTGGGGGTGAAGCACTAGCCACTCACAGAAGTTTAAAGATTGGATTTAAGAGCTTTTCTAATAATTTCAAGATGGGTACATTCTTCCTTCTACAACAAATCCACCCTTTTTTATTTGTTAATTTGAAAGAAAATTAACTTTACCAATAAAGCATGGGGAAGACAGTTTACTGACTTCAGTCCAAAAAGGAAGAAAAGAAAGGAAGATAGACACGCAAAAGGAAAATAGGAGATGAGAGTTCTGTATAGAATAACCACACAGCTAATATATTGTTTTCCTTTGTGTTTACACAGATCAATTCATTTTAGAATCCCACCTGCTTATTTTTAATTTTTCTAAGATTATCCTTCCCATAGCTGTAGAAAGGAATGAATAATTAAAAGAACTAAGCTAAACAAAAATTCCATACATATTGGCATTTTTTTAAGCTCACAGCTGAAAATCAAGTGGTGAAAATAATCCAGCTCTGATGACTTGTGCTGTGTTTCTTCTGCTGAGCCTGTTTACTGGTGCAAAATAAAGCAGTGTAGCTGCTACAATTAAGTTAGCCCTGGTAAATGTGAAAACTTCCCTCAGCTTTCCCAAAAATTCTTTAAAGATCAAGTACCTCAGTAGAGGGCACCAAATTGTGGCTTTTAGTCAGAGTAACTTACAGATTCTTATTTCAGTAAGTTCAGTAAGTTCAATTAAAGGCATGATTCCTGCAATCTCCTGCTGAAGCAAAGAGAAGGACAGCTCCACCCCCCTCCCCTCCAATTTGTATCTCTGGAAAGTAGGTCATTACATAGATGTATTTTATTGTTTAAAAGCTCTGGGACTTACTGTGAAATGACATGAAACACGCTGCCCACAAGAGCAATTCATGAGATTTCTATGCCTCAGCTCTCCTCTTTTCTCATCTTCCCGTGCCTACAGGAAGCTTCTCTGCTGCAGGACGTTCATTTCTACATCAGGGCATGGGTGAAGTTAAAGACCCAGTGACAGCTCAGAGTCTCACTGACATCAGCAAGGGGCATTCACTAGCATTCTGAGAATGGGCCTCAAATGATTTAGCCCCATTTATTTGGTCTGTTCAGGCCAGGGCTTAAATAGTAATCAACATAGGAATTGTTTTGCCCTGACTGAGCTACTCTAATTTAACACACTTCTCATTTGGAATCCTTCAGCACAGCTCCAGTTGAAGCTTGGTGGGTTTTTTTTGTTTGTTTTTTTTTTGTTTTGTTTAATTCTTTTCTCAAATACTTCTTTACACATACAGAGCACAGAAATCTCAATTTCGTCTTTATATCTCCCACTCTCTTGTATACTTAATGCTGTACTCTCATAAGATCTCTGCCCTTACTTGCAAGGGCTTAAACAGAAAAAGTCAATGAACTAAATCTCATCTATTCTTGATTTAAAGAGGAAAGTAACATGTCACCAGTGTCCTCTATAACTCTCATCCAGCTTTAAGAGCTGGAGGACAGCAGCTCTTCTTGATAGGAGCTAAGCTCTTTTATCCACCAAGTAACACGAAGGCAAAATACCATCTTAGCATACTAAATATGACTAAATATGACTTAGAGTGACTAAGAACCTCAGTATCACTAAATTTCTCTAACTCCTTTAGATAACTATTTTCCTAACTCCTCAGGAAAATACATTATGAGAGTGCCAATTGCCACAGTCCACTTTTAAGGAAAAGTATCCACTCTGCCTGCTTTCACAAGAACTGATTGAGAGAAACACTTCTCACAGAGGCTGCAGACTGCTGCCTGCATTCTTTGGGTCACATCCTGTAGGGGACATTTATACCTGGATCAGCATTCCTACGAGTGAATCTCTTTCAGGCTAGTCCCTTTCCAAACCATTTGCTTTTCAAGTTTATCTTTCCATATTAAAAACATTGAATATTTAATGGCTTTCTGTTTTCCTCATGTTTGTGCATAAGAATCACCAGCAAGTATGTTACAGAAAAAAAGGCTGAAAAAGATGTGTCTGGGCAAACTGAACAGCAGCTGTACTGAGTTTACTACAATATTTCTCCCTCATAGACACAAAAAAAAAAAATACCAGTAGAAGTTCACTTGTCTCATGATATTAAAATTGATTAGAATACAAAGAACTAAAGTAATTGAAGTATCTGAGAAAATCCAAACCTGAAGAATCTATTCATCCAAACAGATGAGCTCTGAGCTGGTATGACCTCTCCTCCCCCTTCCTCCCCAGTTCCTTTTCTTTAGTAAGATCTTTATCATAGGAACTACATACAATCATATTTTCTTGACCTCCAGCACAGATTAATCTCTGACACACAGTAAGTCAGGCCTATGTTAAAACTCATGAAAGACTAAAAAGAAAATGTTGCAGCTGGTCACTTAACCCTAAATGCAAGTCAAATGTGACTACTTTAACAATTAGTATAGGAGCAAAAGAATATAGCAAACAGTTTAAAAGGTTTTTGTTGTAACAGGGTAAAAATTGCAGTTGCAAGTGACTAATTTTAAGTTAGCAACAGCTAACTTAAAAGAGCATTAGAAAGGCATGAGAATTAAATGTCAGTGGAAATAATAGTCTGGTACATTATGACATACACCCACTGCAGAGCTGTTATTTCCTCTCACTCACAGAGGGGAAGGATACTGCTAACTGGCCATTAACAGTGATACAGACATAAAAGAAGGGAAGTCATGGCTAGTGATTTTTATTATTATTTAAATTATTATTTTGGTATACTAGCTACTTCAGTGAACAGTAAAAGCACTACTTGTATAGCCATTGAAGTAGGAGAGTAGAAGGATGCAATATGCCAACATCTTTACATGGGAGAAGTCCACTACTTTTCTTTAAAGTAGGATTTTAGGGATTCCATATCTTTTAAAGTGACTGCAGCAAAAGAAACCAGAATTCACTGTGGAAGGAAATCAAGAAATCAGATCCCAGTTTGCATCCTTGGGATACACTCTTAGGCTGAATTTGGTCTCCTATCCATGGTTCATGAAGCTGTCTTGTTGTGAGTACCTGTATTTTCAGCTACAGCAAGTGTACAGCAATTTGATTCAGCTTTACCCTCTCAGTGTGGGCTAAGCCCACAAAGGACACATCTTACTGCCTGTAAGCACAGACTGGCTGGCAATTAACATGGCTCAGATGCCTGACAGCAGTTAATAGAGACACAACTCTCAGGATCAGCTCTCTGACTTAAAGCACTGGAGGGCCATGATGCATACTGCAGGTAAACAGATGTTTTGAGCTTCAGTGCTGTGTTATAGTGTCAGCAGGGTAGATTATTCTAGAGGGCCACACCAACATTTGTGGGCTCAGATAAGCTGTTTGTGTTATGACACTGATTCTCTTTATCTCCGTGATTCCTAAAGTATGACAGTAAATGGAAACCTCTGTCAACCTGAGATCTGCTTTCATGGACATTCCAGAGGACGCTCTTTTTTCTCCTCACCTCTTCTGGAAAAAGTAGAGGGAATTCTGGTAATTCTCTATTTTGATGACCAGGTTGGAATCTGTATGGGAAGTTACAAGAAATATTGGATCTAAGAAACACTACAACATATGTTCCTTCCTAAGACCACAATGTTTATTTCTAAGGAAGACCTAAAAAGATTTTTACTAAGCAAAGGTGCATGGAAAATAAGCAGTGAGTCAGATCATTAAAAAACAAAAAAGAACCGTTTCTAGCAAATAGAATAATGATGCAGGAAATATGTATCAGTGGAAATGTAAATACAACTTCCCATTACTTCAGATCAGTGACAAATAGCCAGTATTCAGAAGAAAGAAACAGAAGCATAAAAGGAGTTACATTAATGATGTATCATCCTAACTAGTCCAGGAGCAGGGAGCCTGCACAACCAAAGTATAACAGAAGTAAACAACATGACATATTTGACAAAAGGGTCATTAGCTACTGGGCACTTTTTAGAGCTTGGCCTACATGATCCTGTGATTATATAATGAACTCATTTCATACCTCTAGCACGAGGTCCCTGACAATACCCAGTGTTTACAGAAAGATAACTGACAACTATTTCATCAACTATTTGCTGTTCTCCAGTTCATCTTCTTTTATAAAGATTGAGTTCTAAAGAGCAAAGAAGAGAGGGGAAAAGAGGACAGGCAGAGTTCCCACAACCCTCTGCATTCTCATTTCCAGTTCTGAGTGTATGAAATTGCAGCAAGACAGAACCAAGCTTGCCTTACTTACTTACACCTACTTAGGTGCCTCAAAGGTTTATGTCCCCCAGGGAGAAAATGATAAATCCAGGTCTATTATCTGAAAATGTGAAGTTGTCTGTTATGACTTTTCTGCTCAGCCCTGTTGCCTCTGCCAAGGTGAATAGAGGTGGATACCAGGCGATGCTCTGCTGTTATACTGCTCTTAGCTGGTGGGTCACAGAATCATAGAATATTTTGAGTTGTCCTTCTAGCCTGAGGCCCCTCCAATTAGCAGGAACATTCTTAAGTGGATCAGGTTGTTCAGAGCCTCGTTTGACCTGATCTTGAGAGTTTCCAGGGATACAGCACTTACTACCTCTCTGGGCAACATGTGCCACTGTATCACCACACTCACTGTAGAAAACTTCTTCCTTATAATGGTTCAAATTAACTCTCTTCTAGTTAAAAAACATTACCCTTTGTCCCAGTTCTACAGGCCTTGCTGAAACATTTGTTCCCATCTTCCTTAAAGGCCCCCTAAAAATACTGCAAGCCCACAATAAGGTGTCCTCTGCATTCTCTTTTTCGCAGGGTGAGCAATCCCTATTCCCTCACCTTTTCCTCACAGGGGAGATGCTCTGTCCTTTCAGTCATCTTTGTGGCCCTCCTCTGAACCTATTCCAACAGGATGAGGCAGCTCTCACTCAGGTTGGGGAATGGGCACTTCCAGACAGAAAATTATATGACAATCTGAAGCTCTCCCTCTTATACTTAAAGGACAGAGTTAAGTAAGCCCTTTTGCCATTATTTACAATTGCAATCAGTGTAGAAGGTGTAAGAGAAAATCCCAGACCATGGGGATAAAAATTCTTTTAACAGCATTTCACTGTATTTTATTGTGTCTTATATACCTACAAGTGCTTAAGTGGTTACAATTTAAATGACAGAACATGTTGCATAGAAAATGGGGAATTTAATATGTCCACATTTATTATTCTGATGCAGAGTTTTGACCCACAGCTGAAAGTCCCACTTTGAATAGTTAGGTCTAATTAGACCATAGAGTAGCGGAAAATGTGTTGCCCCTACATATGCTTATTTTTCATCTTCTGTTCTGATTACTAGATTTTAGACCATTCCAAAGAGATTCAAGTATTATTCCAGTGTCTTCCTACTTTGTAGGGCAAACAGCTATTCTCACCTCATTATGCATTAATATCACATCACAATTTGGTGCACTTCACAGAATCCTTAACATTAATAAAGAAAAATATCTTTTCCCAAAATTCATAAACTTTAAAAATTATAATTTTTACATCTTCATTGCACCTGAAGAGAAAACAGCTTAGCTTTTTTTAAGTTACTCTATTGCCTCTGTGATTTGTCTAACAGATTAATGAGTCACAAAGGGCTTAATTCTCCAAAATCCATTTTAGTGTCTAAATCAGAATGTATGCCAGACCCTCTGTGACAAGGATTTTATGGCACTAAGAACAGTATTGTGTCTGACAGGTTTTTCAGTTTATTACAAGTAAGGCGAAGATACCTCATGGTACATGTATTTGAAGAAGCCAGCCTTGCTTCACTGAACATGTTCTGCTTTGGAGGCAAATTCCATTCCCTGATTTTAAAACAGTTTGTATTATGATGTTAAAAGAGAACATGGGGGGAAAAAAAGATGTGCACCTCTATAAGAAGGCAAAGAACAGCGGAATTGTTGATAAAACATCATCCAGGAGAGCACAGGGATCCTTACAATAAAACACTTAAGTAGGAAGTAAACCTACCTGCGGACATCATACATCCTATAGAGGCAACCCCACACACTCTGAAAAAAAGATGCAGGTCTTGCCCCCAGCTCAAACCAGTTTCCTGATGACTGAGCAGGGTTCTCCCAGGGGAGACTGGAGGTATTCAAAACCTGTTTGGATACTTTGGTAAAATATGCAGGACGATGTCTGAAATTACGATGTAGAAATGATCACTAAGCTTAAGTGACTGTACTAGGGAATTTACCATTCCTACACTATTTTGTACAGTAACCAGCAGAACAAGAAGAAAAGGGCCAAATAAAATGGCAAGGAATTATACAGATAGAAGGGTGTAAGCATTTGCAGTAGAGAGATTTTGCAGAGTAGAGATTTGGCTTTCCAAGCCAAATCCCAATTATCAAAGTGTTTGGATCTTGCAGGTCTCAGTATTGGTCTTGATTTTCTTTCCTCCTCACTGCATTGCCCACACCTACTCAAGTGTTGGTCATAAGCCCTTTTCCTCATTCACAATTTTCACCATATTTAAACTCTTGAACCCCTCCAACAGCACAGATTCCAAAATGTAAACATCCTAATACCAGCTTTAAGTTCGATTCTTTATTTCATCTCTCCTAATTTTCTTCCTATGCTGTCTCATTTACCCATTTCTCAGCCTCTTCACATGGTTTTAGATGTTGTACACTAAACATGGAAAGTCTTTATTGTAAGTATCCCCAAATCTCTCCATTCTTAATAGTGTTTTAAAAGACACCTACTGAGAAAACTGAAACAATATCAAAGAATGATTAGAAGCAGCTTATATTTGTGTTTGGAAATGAATTTCATAAATATTAGCATTACCAAAGCTAGTGTTCCCAAAGTGCAGAATATGTGTTATTCTTACCAACTAACTTAGAAATCCAGATTTTTTTGCCTGCTTTGAAAGCCTATATTCATGCAGTTATTAATCATCTTTATGTTTCTTTATCCTTTGAAAGAGAAAAGTTCCCATGTAAAGACATGAAATTTTAAGAGAAAAAAGAAGAATCAATCACAAGTACATCACTTTTTCATCTTCAACAAGAAGAAAAAGCATGTTTTGAAAGTGAGTAGCTTTGCAAATTTATTTCTATTTTAAAAATAAATTCTGTGTTTTGAACAGACTTTTTAAAGAAGTCATTCATGCTTTTGTCCAGAATCATAATGTAATAAACTGGAAAATTTTAACATTTTAAAGCATGCAAGTGATTCTTCCCAAATATACAGATGCTGTCCAATATAGAAACTCTGATGATACAAGTTGTATCTCTGGGTAATTATTTATTTCAGGGCTTTGCAGGCATGGCTGTGTTAAGAAGAAACCCTTTTTACTAAAAGAGAGTATTGAAAGTTTGAATGTTCAAATCAGAATTGATAGCACTGTGGAACCTTTAAACTAAGATACAAGAGTTTCTCTTTTGTTGCTAAACACTAGCGAAATTGAGGATGAGATCAAATTCTCATTTGACATGAAAATGTTTACAAATTTCAGGTTTTAATTTAATCTTTCTTCTACTATGGGTACAAAATACCTTGAGAATTCTGCTGCAATTAAATGGACAGCATCATTTTGGGTAAACAGAATCTTGTAATTTCTGATGTAAAAACAACGAACGGCTGATCTGTGTGAGGGGAGTGCTTTCCAGACTTTTTTGGCTTTGGGCTTCTTAGTACTGCTATGACATCTTTGTCAGGACACCATTTTCTGACCATAGGGATCTAAAACCAAGGGATCCTTGGTTTTAGGTGATGTGATACTGCCAGAATAACAAAATTGTACTGTACAGTCCATTTCCAGAACAGTGCTTTGCAAGGCTTAAATAATTATATTCAGGATCCAGACCATGAAAGAAAAAACAAATGTTTGTAAGAAGGGAGGTATATGTGGTCATAGAAATGATAGGAAAGATTATTTTATTGCTCTTTCTTTGAAAAAACATGATATAGGATATGATAACTGCAATGTCCAAGCAAGGTCTGTCTCCTATAACCAGACTATTTCATAAGGCAGAGAAAAATATGTAAAAATACATAATTTGTGCCATGTCCTAGATGTTATTTAGTCATTTATTAGTAGCAGTTTCCTCAAAATTATTGCACTACATTTGCAATACTGAAAGCACATTGATTCTCTTTTTACTCATAATTTCTGCTTGTAAATGCTAAAATAATAGAATGGGGGAATCTGTTTGCTTTCTTATATGACTAGATGTGACAACAACTGTTCCAAACATTTTCCCTAAGACTAAAAAGTCTTTTGTTCAGGAGAAAAAAAATCCATCCTTTCCATGAAAGACATTAATCTCTTCTTTCCTTAATTTAAAATAGAAAGAAAAACAGCAAAAACTTTAAATAAAGCTGCAACTAGACATTCAAAATGTGCACGATTTTTTTTTTTATATATTGCCTAAGAGAGTTATTCCCCTCAAACTGCAACATTCTTTATTCTAGTTGCTGCTGGACACCAGATTTATACCTCAATTGTATTCTCAGATAAGCATTTTGCATTTCTTACCCTTATAGGCTATAAATAATTGGTAGTTTCTTTTCCAAGGGGAGAAGTTTTATTCATGTGGGTTTTATTCACACATGCAGAACTGCCAGCACGTAAAACACCCAGGTTGTAAAAATAAAAAAACCTGTCTCCCGTCAAAAACATCTATCAGCTAAATGGGAGGCCACTCCCTGAAAGCCCTTTGGGATAACTCAGCGTACTCAGAGCTTTCTGAGAGATGGTGAGAGGATGTCTCCCACTGAAGTTCCCAATTCCCCAGAGTTCTCTCCATCACCAAGATACAGGACAGTTTTTTCGGGATGTGTCCTCATAATCAGGTAAGGAACTGAGCTTCAAGAAACAATACTTGCAATATTTTTCAAGTGTATGTATTTGTCATGTCAAAGGATTGGTCAGAGCAGTGACGAACTGCATTACAGAAAAATTCCTTCTTGTGAGGCTTACCCCGATGAAGGAGCACTGAACTTTGCTGCCTCTGACTTTCCTTGGCATCCCCTCTGGCATCCACAGCTCCGATGTCTGCCAGACCTCTCCTTCTTTTAGAGTACTTCCACATCCATCACACACACCTGCTGTTTCCCCAGATCTTTCCAGGGTCTTCAGAGGCTTTCTCACTCTCTCCAGCTCAGGGACTCTTTCGAGCGGGTACCACCAGAGGGCAAAGCGGGATCAGGAACACCCGAGCTCATCCCGGCTCTGCCCTGCAGCCCGGGCTGTGGTGGGGCTTCAGGACCGGCCGGTGAGCAGCGGGCATCCTCACAGTCCACACACTGCATGTCACGGCTGAGAATAACTGCAATCACCAGCCAAAACCCCCTGCCTTCAGGAACGGTCGCACTATCTCCCAGGTATGAAATTAAAGGCCTGGCAGCATAATTAAACAACACACAGCTTCGTTACCTTGTGACAACCTGTTTCAGTATTTGTGAGAATCCCCAAAATTTTGCTATAAGAAATTAAAGAGAACAACATGAGAAAAACTAAAGGAGTAATTCGCATATTAGGTACTTCAACCCTTAATTTTGAATTCATTAAAAGATACTCTGGCCTAGAAACTTAGAGAGAAAAAAACATTGCAACTTCTGTAGAAGCATTGGCTCTATATTGGAGTGACCCACAAGCCTGGATGCAGTCTCCATTTCAACGACAAACTGTCATCCTGTTCATATGGCACATTTAAAATCATGATAGGGTAGCCAGCTATCACGAGACAACCCATCCTATTTCAAATTATGCTTAGAAGATGCCTTTTACTTGAAGCTGATGAGAAGAACCCAGCAAATATGCATTTATTCCCTAGAAAGTATTCATAGAAAGTATTTCAAACCATTCATGCACCTGGTTTTCTAAGAGAAGATCTCACTTAAGGAAAACCAAAATTCAGCTGCATCTCACTGTACTTCAGACAAAACACCTATCCAGGGGCTTCACATGAAGGCTGCTTCCCTTCTCTCTTTCTGATCAATATCTTCCTAAGATTTTACATTTTCCCCTGAGACTCTGTGCTATTCATACTGAAGAAAATTGGTGATCAGACAAAAATAATTCATGGTCATCACAGTCAGTGTAACCCTAGATATAATTCTGCAAATACAGTATTCTCAGGCAGCAGTGCCATCAGTAACTAGCCATTCACAAAGAGAGGACAGGGTGTTGAATGCCATGGAGACTTCACACCAGCTTCTAAAGAGAGCCACCAACTCCCACACCACACTCACATACCCATCACCACAGCTGGTTTTCAGTCATAACAAACTTCTGCTGACCCAGACACTGGCATATCACCCCTCCAGCTGAGAGAGTGAGTCAGCTTCTTGGTAGAGCATTTATTTTCCAGTGAGATATGATCTCATATGCACTGAAGATCTATGAAACATACTTCAGCAGCAATGAGCACTCCAAAGGCAGAAAGGCAATCCTTCATCCAGCAGGCCAGAGTGTCAGAAAGTGGAGCAGATTGATACCCAGATGTGTGGAAAATGCCAGCTTTCACAATCACTGCAAACAAATATGCTGCTATGCCCACAATCTAGGAAATAATCCACATTGTACTGATGAGGGATACACCCATCCATCTAAAATCCGTGGATGGAAAGTGTTGTGTTGTGTAATTCAAACACACTTTCAGGCCTGACTGCACTGAAAATGTGTCCTTGAGGTACTTTGCTGGATTTTCTAAAGAAAGGACTCCTGTGAGCTCACCAGTCCCAGTCAGGGCTGGAACTGGAGGACACTAATAGAAACAGACTCCAAGAGACCAAAGCAGTAGAAATTACTTTAGAGATACATGATACTGAAAAGTCTTCTCTTTTGTGCTAGTCACAGGAAAGCTTTACCACATGAAAGCTTTACCAGAGCCACCTTGGGCAACTTGATCCTCCCTGGCCAACCTTGAAACTTCAACTTCTTGGAGAAGACATGTTATGCAGCAACAGGAGGTTTTAAATCTTATGCTCATCCAGTATTGTTACAATCATCAGGAGGGCTTTCTCCAAAATGTTCCCTTTAAACAACAGTAACAATTTACAATATGTTTTAGGATGTATGTGAATATGGAGTCACTACTGTTCATGCTAATATTGTACAGTACCACTGGAAGTCAAAAATAAATCAGTACAGGTAGGGAGTACACCCGCTCTTTTTGTAATAAAGATATTTAAACTGGGAAGAATGCCATTGCACAGCTGAGCTATCATTTTCAATATCTAGAAACAAAACCTGCAAACAGCTAATCCTTTAATCTTTGTTATCAATTATATCTTCCAAATTACATCCCTAGGTATTTTAAAATGTACTGCTGTCTTTCTGAAAGGAGTCTTATCCTTCAGAAGAATTCCTGCTATCAGAAAACATTGGGGTTTAATTTTCTTCTTTTTTAATATTATTTTGTTCTCAAGTGAACCTATGTTTATTGTTTTAGTACTATTGCACTCCATGTTTGCATTCCCTTCATCATTTGTGACAAAAACAGTCACAGAATTGCTGCAGAGAGCACTGAAATCAGCAGCAATAGGGTGTTAAGATACCTTAAGTCTGTGCAATTTTTTTGCATTAAAAGAAGAAATATAAAAATAAACAAAAAGCGTGTCAGACCTCCACAAGACAACTTCATGAAAAGCTAGTGACTTTCAAAGGGTATTTGTACATTTATAATTGCATGAAGAGAGAGGAATTCGAAAAAATACTTCTGTCACTGGGCTTTAAAAAATAAGATCTTTAAAAATAATTTTTATATATAATTTTAGCATACTACAGAACTATATTTGGAATCCAGAAACTACAAATAACACCAGTCCTAACTTCTCCCTGAGCCTGCTTCCCCATACAAGTTTAGTTAGCATAGCTAACAACATAAACAGTGAATTTTTAAGAATCCTTCATAAACATTGAGATCATTTTACCATTCTATTCACTTGTTGGGGTAATACTCCTGGATGTCTTCATCTCCTTTGCTATAAAAATATGACAGCCTCTGCACATCTGCCTCTGAGGCTGCACACAAGTAAGACAGATGTGCATATTTTGCACCTCAAAATATTTCTCTGCTTACACCTGAATAGTAGTGGAGAAGACACAGAGAACATTGTACATTTCATCCATCCCTTCTCCAAACAATAAGAATGTTATCATTTCCAGCCATCTATAGACAGGTCTTAATGCTGTCAATATATCAACTTGAATGTTTACAGCAAGCCACAAACATAAAATGCAGGTCCCCACTCTTTTGTGTCAGAGGACTGTGATGGCTTTTCCATTTATTTTTTTAAATTTGCTCAAACCCTACTCTGTCCGAAGAAGCTCCTTCTGCCCCCTTCCATAACACTGCTGTCAGACATCATCTCTCAGCACTTACCTCACTTAGAATGCCTCTAAACCAAATTCATAATATGGAAAGCAGAGGAGAGGAAACAAGACATTTCACTTCACAGTTGAACTTTTAGAAAGCAGTAAGTTCACTTACCATAGCTGGAACACCTTTCCAAATTAGCCTTCTTTGAGAAAATTTCTTTAATTTGTACAGTTTTAGTCACAGAAAGCTGTGTTCAGTGTAAAATATATTTCACAGAATAAGAAAATTCTATGTTCTTATCACACAAGTAGCATAAAAAATTTACTGCACCTAAAAAATCCTTGTCTCTTTAGTCTAATAAACTCTGAGGTCCAAAGCAATAACTATCAAAACCCCTGATGAAAACATCTCACTCATTCCAAATCAATTCCCGCTGGTCAAAGTTCTCAACAGAGTTAAATCTCAGCCCTTGAAATGCATTTGCATATTGATATAAGAACAGGGTGCAGAAACCAACTGTCATTTAATCAACTTCCTACCCCAAACAACAAATGCTGCTGAAAAAATAGACAAATTCTATAAGTAACAAAGACCAAAACAGTGATATACGCTCTGTGTGCAAGAATTAAACATCGAACAATCAGAACAGAGAAGTCAAGACACTAGTATTCTTTCATAACTTCAAAAACTGACTTCTGATTATTTTATCCTTATTATTTGAAAGCATCATGAATTCATTACTTAAGTTATATTACATTAAACTAGGTGGTAGTTTTGAACTTCATCTTTTCCCTTCCACGACAGTGTCAATTTATCCAACACACATGAATCTTTCTTTATTCATTACTTTGTTTGCCCGTTCTGGAACAGCAAATCTACAAACAGCTTATTGCTGTATAATACAAGGTCTCTAGTATCCTGATGCTGCATCAGTCAAGAAGAGTGATATTTTCAGGCATTCATGGCTTTGCAGTCATTCTACTCCAGCCTGCAGCTGATCTCAGAGGATCAGAGAGAGCTAATAAAGTAGATTTCAGAGCTTCCTAGCCATGCTATATACCCAAGAGACTTAGGAAAGAGCAATCACAACATCTGAAATTAACCTTTAAAAAAACCAACCCTCTTATTTCTTTTTGACGCATTTAAATAGAACAAGAAACTCACCAAATTCACCTGTTTGTTCTTCATTTGGGCAGCCAACACTCTGCAGATGAGGTGCTATGAATCCAGCTGCCTTTCCCTCATTCTAGGAGATGTAGGAGATGTGACAGGTTCAAGTCTATCAGCAGAGTGCAACGCTGGTGCATTTCTACAGCAGGGAGGCAGAAAAAGCAGAGGTGGAGGGAGAAAAATCAGCCCTCACAGCAGTTTAAGAGTTCTGGCATGTTGTTATTGCCACAGGTTGCTATGACTGGCTTTAGCTGATCTCCCCTCCTCTGACATTGCTGCCTGTAGAGCTGGGGAACACAAAGGAAGGCTAATCACTGTGCACCTCAAGTTGTCTCCTGCAGTAAGCCCTGGGGGTTTATCAATACCTGGGGAGGAAAGAGGTTTTGCCATCTGGCATCTGGGATAAAATGATCAATTTCCTAATTCTAGTACTAATGTTGGATTCAAAGTCAAGTGATAATTATCCCAGCTGGTTCTTAAAGCAACCTCTGAATGACACTGATCATGATTATTAAGACTGGTGTGAAAGGCATTGTGTAATATGAGTTCATTTGGTTTATTTATAGATTAATTTTCCTCTGTTCACATTCATGTTGAATTCAGGAAGGGATAAGAGTTTTTCCCTGTGCAAAGAGCTTCTCTTTTCCTAGTTGATGTAATTACTTTCTAGATGCATAAACTGGCAAACGTTTCAGACTAATGGCAAACTACAATAAAACAGTTGGTGGTTACTTAACAATTCACTTTATTTATTTATGGCTGTATAAATAAAGGCTTGAATCAGCTTTTCCAGTGTCACAGAGAGATGAAGAAGATGCTGTTTTCTAGCATGTTGAGGGGCACGAGCTACCAGACAAAGCACCCCTGCTGCCTGAGCTCTGCTTCCAGGCATTGCTTATTGCCCTCAAAATCAACAAATTCATGAGATCATTTCACCTCTTTGTAAGCAGGTGAAGGAGCAGGGAGAAATTCTGAATCACTATTAGAGGAAGAACAAAATAATTTGTTCAAGCTGAAGTTTGCCTGACCTGTCCATTTGCCTATGGACAGGTATCAGAATATTGAAGAATGTACTTGTAAAAGTACAAGTACAAAAAATAATACCCTGAACAGAAACAGTAATAAGAATGAGACTTTTTTTCCCATATATGCCTTTATATCATTTTACTTTATCAAATATGAAAAAGGTTCAGTGACTCAGTAAACCCAGACCTGTGATTTTCTCTCACTCTCCAAAAATGGAAAAAGTTCCTTAAATGTCTCCATTTTTACTTTCATTTTCCAGATAGCTTTAGAACCTTCTAGATACTAGGAAGCTCTAAGAACCTTGAGTGCAGGTTTTGTGCTGTTGACTGTGACATTCAGCCAGAAACACTCTGACCTCTGCTTCCATAGCAATGCTCTCTTTTAGATAACCAATACTTCAGACTGTGTACAAATACCTTATAGCAAGAGCCTCTGTCTGTTCAGAACACACTGTTAAATTGCCCTCATTTAAAATTATCACTGAGACCTGGCCAGGAGGAAAGGGTCACCATCAGTAAGGTGGGTCACCTGTTATGTAACAACACCAAATTCCTTTCCTCCCTCTGCTTCTACTTTTCTAAAACTTCTCTCCCATCTCACAGCTGTTACCCTAACCTCTTCCCTGCAGTGCACTGGTCAAGATTGATGCAGGACTGAGATAAACCAAGGACAGTGCTTCAGTGCAGAAGTGAGCTCAGGTGTTCTGCAGCAAGTACAGAATCTCACTCCTATATGAAGTCTTATTACATGTGCCATAACATTTGTTTTCCAGTGGCTACCTTAATCACCAGAAATGTTAGACATCCCAGAAACAGGAAGCAGAATTTCCCCTTGCTTAACACTTATTTTGTCAACTACCCCCTTGACCCAGTAGACCCTGAATGCTTCTTCAGCCTGTTCCCACTGGGATGTCCCTGAGTTGCCACAGGCACCTACCACTGATTTGCACCCCACAGCAGGCAACATTCAGCATCCATACACATTCAGATTTCTATGTGTGCATCTCCACAGCACAGAAAGGAGATGTACCAGTGCTCCCTGTTTTTAAGGAAATTGTAGACACTACTACATATAATTAGACCTAAATTCTACTTTTTACATCTCGAAGTTAATCTGGGGGTTTTTGCCTTGAAAAAGCAGAATAATGGGACCAGGTCCATCTAAGAATTTATTCTGGAGTATGTGTATACACCCCTCTGCAGTTTTGAGTGCAGCATTTGAAAGGTTTGATGAAAGTCCCTGTTCACATTGGCATTTTCTTCCTCACTAACTGGGCAGTGCTGTTCCAGGCTGGTTTGCTGTTCTGGGTCAGTTTGCAGTTCTGGGTTAGCTTGTGCTTTCTGGGTTACCTTGCTCTTCTTGGTTAGTTTGCTGTTCTGGGTTAGTTTGCTGTTCAATGTGAACTGACTTTGAACCAAGGTCTAAGGTGTACCATATATAAAGAGTTCTCATGCAAAATTCGAGTTCAGGTAAGAAATAAAAATATTCCAGATACAGAAATCCAGACCCTTTCTGCATTTAAGATACTCCTCTCCTCTCCTCTCCTCTCCTCTCCTCTCCTCTCCTCTCCTCTCCTCTCCTCTCCTCTCCTCTCCTCTCCTCTCCTCTCCCTCTCCCTCTCCCTCTCCCTCTCCCTCTCCCTCTCCCTCTCCCTCTCCCTCTCCCTCTCCCTCTCCCTCTCCCTCTCCCTCTCCCTCTCCCTCTCCCTCTCCCTCTCCCTCTCCCTCTCCCTCTCCCTCTCCCTCTCCCTCTCCCTCTCCCTCTCTTCTCCTTTCCCTCTCCTCTCCTCGTCTGTTTGCAGAGACATTTTTTACAGTAAAAAAGTTAAAATTTCTAAATCACATAATTAATGAAGAAAATAGAAATCAGGGAAAGACATTTTCTTGATGACATACAACGTTCTTTATCCTTTTCATCTCACTCAAACTATTTTCTTCCAATAAAGGTTTTGACAGCTAAGATAACATGTGGATAAAACAGCAGGTGTGAGTCAGACCTTACTCCAAATTTCATCCTGGAGAGAATAACAAGTACAATCTAGATTATTTTAAAACAAAAGACAGGGGGATCAGAAAGAAAAATTATACAATTAAGATTTTTTTAAGTTAATATATAAAGCTACAGTACAAACTAAAAAATTTACAATATAAAAATATACATTACCTCTCCCATCTCAAATATGTCTAAAGTCAATGCTAAGAATTTGTCCAGACAAAATGTGTGCTCTGTACAACTGAGAGTTTCTAACTTGTAGCAATAGAAGAAAATAATGGTGTGATTTATGATGTTCTCTTTCAGTTATGCAGTATTGTCTGAGTTTCAAACACTTTATTATTTGAGGAATTGTTTTCAACTTTATGTAAATTTTTATATTTATAGTGTAGTGAAAAAATTAAAGCATTTTAGAGCGTTTGAAAAGTTGTTTTTAAACTTTAATTTTTTAATGGACTGATTTCTAAGTTGTTCGGAATATAGAGTACAAGATAATAATAAAAATGGCCTTACTATAGCATAGCTGCTGGAATTTTAATGTGGAAGAAAATGACATGTTAAACTCCAGAAACAAAGCACAGACTGCCACTAGATGTTCTCTGGATTTAAATTACAATAACATAATGCTATGAATAATTACTCTTGTGTAGAAGGTAAAATTACATTTGCTTTTAAATTAGGGTAGTTGTTTCCCCTGAAAACAGCAGGGTAACCCCACCGGAACTTCACAAACTTTGCTAAAATCTCACTGCTGTTGTGAGTGACATGCAGTGGCAGCATAACACAGCAGAAGTAACACATAACAAGGAGACAACATGTAATACAAGTCACTCCATTCCTTTTTTTACTCACAGAAAAATAAATTCCATTTCCAAGCAGATGTAGGCATGCGCTGCATTTATCTCTGGACTTTGCTACTGTTCCCAGATTTGTTGAGATGACCACTGGCAGCTTGGTAACCTACTCACAGGAGTAATTTATGCTCTTCTTCATACTAACATTTTGTAATCCTCTGCTTTTCTTATGTTGTTCAATGTTGTTTTTTTCCAAATTATGCTTGGTATGCAAATATGCACACACATGTTCAAGTCTGATACAACATTTTTTTGAGAACTTCACCAGCAGAAAAAGCCTTTGATCCACCAGTGTAACCAGTACAAAACCTTGAAAAAATCTTATTAGGTACTCAACTACAGTTAGAAGTATTTGCTTTACAATGATGACATTAAGAAAGCTTTTTTCCCTCAAAGTCATATATTAGATGAAACTGAAAATACATCTCCTTCTTAATCCTCATGTGCTCAAAGAAACATTCATTGCAAACATGTAACTAAATAGCGTGAGATTGGTGGAGTAGTTGACTTAGAATGAAAAAAACCTTCAAAACTTCATAAAGCTCAGTCTTCCTTGCCATAGCTTTTACAAGCTATTATTGCTAGTGAAGTACAATTATTGCTAGTGAAAAGTAGCTTTGAAAAGGGGTACTAGAATGTGATTAGTGAACACTCAAAATTGAAGTGGAATGTTTAACCTGAAGTAAGATTTTGGAAGTAAAATATACTAATTATTTTTTGATTGCTTATTCATGTATTTGTTTTACTATTTGTTACCAGGTACTCAGCCATTTTATTAATTCTCTAATTTTGAACTTCTGGTTTTTTTCTCGGGAACAAAACTGGCAATGAGGTCAAATGGATTAATATGTTGAGCTCAATGGCTTTTACACAGTACTGAGTGGTTTTGCTGAGAAGCACCTGAGACCAGTTGCTATAGTAATATTTTTCAAGAGAGCCCTGTGTTGATGTTGTTCACATGGGGTAGAAATGCAGAGAGGAAATGAACCACTTTGTTTTTCTATGCACAGGAAGGCCAGCCTGCACAACTGCTAACAAATGAGCAAAAAATGTCACAGATTGGTAGCCATTTGGAG
This sequence comes from Cinclus cinclus, assembly GCF_963662255.1. Classification (NCBI taxonomy): domain Eukaryota; kingdom Metazoa; phylum Chordata; class Aves; order Passeriformes; family Cinclidae; genus Cinclus; species Cinclus cinclus. Next base: position 14,803,060 of record NC_085084.1, on the reverse strand, counting down.
GTGGGTGGAGTGGGAGCTGAGTGGAGAAGAAACAGGTCAGATCTGCACCACAAAGTTGGGGGAAGGTGTAAGTAATGACTATATATACATGTATTCTAATTATCTCATTAGCTGTCAGGGCAGATACCAAGAAGAGCATTAGAGAAATGCATTTCATCTTTCCAGTATGAGCAATTCCCAGTATGAACAAGATGAGGTTGAGCATCTCATCTCCTTGAACCAGCTCTGGTAGCACCTGACAACCTGATTCAAAGCCTTCACAGCCAAACCTCACATCAGAGATTTTTTGCTTGAGACAAAGTGCTGTCAAGCAGGACAAGTTTCCTTGATTTTCTCCCTTCTCCCCATTTTCCCCCACAAACAGTTCCTGTATTTGTTGTCCTTACTGGCCAACAAGTGGTGCCACTGTCAACTTTCTGATTGTGAAAAAAAGAGAATAACGCATGCAGTACCACTATGGGTATCTTACTGGACTGCTATAAAATTTGCTTTGATGCAGTTTGATTCTGTCAGAACACAAATTTTCATCTTTAACTTCTCCCACACAGTGGCATTCATGCAAGCTGTGATGGTGCAGACTCACACTTTTCTTGAAAATCTCCCACCGGGGTGAAGCTTGTGTAAACAGGACAGGTGGAGTTTCAAGAAAAAGTGATGTCCAAAATAATGTTTGAGGTTTTTTAAGTCAGGCATAGCTTGAGATATGACTACTACTCTTATTATCCAGGAAGTGATCACACAGTGAGAAATAAAGGTGCCCTCCTGGTACAGAGCTCTTGTTTAATGGTATGACTGGCTGTCAAAGGAAAAATATTGGAAAGTGAAGGGGAAAGAAAAGAAACTGAGATTGCACATTAGCAAGGAAACTCCTTGTAGACTTGGGTGTCCTGGATTCCTTAAAGAACCTGGCCAGGAGCTGTGGAGAGCCTAAGATTAGCAAAATATTTGTGAGGACATACATGGTTTTGCTAAATATTTTAATTTGTTATCAGCCACTAAGCTTGTCTATTGTCTGTGTTTCAGCCAAGTCACAGTTGATGCATCTTCATGTGTCTGAGGATATAATTATAAACCAAGAGCATTTGCAAGCTTTGGGCTTACAAAAGGAGCACTAGATACAGGGAGTTCCTATGGAATCAGAACTGGTCCTGTGGACTTAACCTTTTGGAAATTAATTCCTCATTGGCTGTAGTTCATGCTATGATGGATTAAGGCAGAAGCAGTGAAATGAGTGCTGGTGCTCCTGTACTTACTTTAGCAAGAGCAATATGTGGCTGCCTAACTGGACTCCTCTGTCATGGGGCCACTTTCAAGCTCCTCCCTTAGAAAAGAGGCTCACAAGAAGGCCAAGTACCTTGCTAAATCAGTACAGAGGTACTAATGAGTACTGTCATAGGAGGCAACCCTGAAGTAAGCTGGAGTATTCAGAAAATAAAAGTAGATGAGAAAAAAAGTAAGACCGTTCTGTGGATTATCTTTCATAAATCTTATAAATCAGTTACTTATTTTTATCCCTAGTTTGATTCAATTCTTCCAGCTCTATTACAGTTTAACTAACAGGTACTAAATGAACCTACAAACTGCACAACTAGGCAAATAACTGAGAAAATGGAAATTGTTCAAATCAGTGGTCAAGGCTAAAACTGAGATGTATGAGTGGCATTAGCTGCTTGCTCTACTCGCATCAATGAGTGCAACATCATTTTAGCAATATAGATAATTGCAAATGAGAACTCTTTTAAGCCAGTTTTGCTGTCTGTTATTTCATTCAGTGCTACTAAGCTCAGTCTGTTTTCACCAGATAATGCCAGTCATAAGTTAAGGAACGCAAAGAACATGAAGAACATGAAGAATTATGTGCCAACACTTTCCAGACTTAGTTTCATAAGAGTTACCAATGGATATTGAAATTCTGGTAAACACAGTTTTTATGCAAAATTATGGACTGTTGGTTCTTTGGCAAAGAAGCTTTGAAGAAAGGATCAGAAACAGACTCAACTTATTCGGGCTACAAAAGAGCAGATCCAGAGCTATAGCCTGGTTATCCTTAGTGAATATGCTTGTTAAATAGAGTCTTGTGTCTCATAGACACCAAGCTGAGTATAAAATATATTGTTATTTCTGCACACTCCAGTAACTTTGCAATGATGGAAGAAAAGGTAACATTCTAGAGGAAGCTGTGGGTTTATACATACAAAATAATCAAAACAAAAGTGGATTTATCTAAACAAAATTTCCTGGCTGATTAATGTTTCTCTGGTTCCATGGAATCATCCAGAACCGTCCAGATTGGTAAGGACCTGAAAGGAACACCTGGTCTAGTATTTGTGGGAAAAGGAAGCTATATGAGATTATAGGCATCATGAAAGCCTCCAGCATCAAGGACTCCACCACATACCTAAGGACATTGGTCCAGTGATGGATTGTCCTCTCTGTGAACAATTTCTTATGTCAAAATGAAATCTCTCCCAGTGCAAATGCCATTGCCTCATGCTTTCTACCTGTGGCTGCTTATGAAGAGAGCTTCCATTCTCTTTGTGTCCACCCTTTAAGTTTTGGAATACTGTGATCTGGTCTTCATGATTAGTATTTTCTTCAGGAAGAAGAGGCAAAACTCTTCCAGCTTTTTCTCAGGGAAGATTCCTCTGCCCTTTGATCACCTTCATAGCCTTCTTTGACTCTCTCCAGTCCTTCTGCATCTTTCTTGATCTGTGGGGCCCAGAGCTGCACGCAGTAGTCCGGGTGCAGCCTGACAAGCACTAAGAGGAGTGGGATGATCCTGTCTCTGTCTCCAGCAATGTCCCAGTGGATGCAGCCCTAAACTTGATTTGCCTTGGTTGCTGCTGTGGTGCACTGTCAGCCAACACCTAGGCAGAAATAGGACAAGGTTTGATGCCAGTGCTGACTGTAGAATGGCTCTTGTGGGATACAAAAGTATACAAGCATACTTCCTTTTATATACTTATATATACCTTATATACTGTAAGCACATTAGCCATCAGTTACAAAACAGGAGAGGTTTAAGCATTCCAAATCCCACTAGTAAACAGTTAATCCAATTCCAAATTTCCACTTTCACGGTAAAAGAGCTATCAAAAAAGAAGACCGAATTAAATTTTTTTGTCCTGGTAAAGAAGGTCTTTCTAGCATAAATGTATTTTTATTATTACATTTACCCTCCAGTGAATAAAAACATATGGTACATAGGTAGACAATTATCTTCCTGTCTGTTGTGAATTCTCAAGCCTTTCAACAGAGTCTATTCCAATTTCAGACAAAATCAGTTGGATTTCTGGTTGTTACTGGAAGGACTAAAAAATTGCCCTGATTATTTGGTCTAGGTTTCAGTATGTTTTATGTAATTAGGTTGGTATTTTCAAGGTGAAAAATTCTCTCAGATCTTGTCAGTGGATTCTGCTGGTTTCAGAATTCTTTTTTTTAAAAGATTCTTTCTATGCCAAATTGTTCAGAATATTTTATCTTTGACCACTGATACAGTTTTCCCTCTGTTGATAAATTTTCATACAGCTCCATATTACAGCCTGAAAAACACAAACTGTGAATTTTATTTGTAATTATTCCACGGATATATGGAATGAAATAAGCATTGACAATCAGACCAAGAAAACATTTGAATATTTCACAGCACTATTGATTCCCTAGGACAATGTAGGCGTTCTGGATTGCTGACACATTTTTAAGAGATATTAGTATTTCTAACCAACCTGACTTTTCTATCTGTAGACAAGGAAGTAGTACAAAGAGAACTGTAATAACAATTAAATTATTTTGTTGACAGCTTTTCTGTGATGCTTTACCTCTTTAATTTTTTGGGGGTTTTTTTGTTTGTTTGGGTTTGGTTTTTTTTGTTTGTTTTTTGTTTTGTTTGGTTTGGTTTTGGTTTGGTTTTTTGTTTGTTTTTTTGTTTTAGTTGCTTGGTTTAGCTAAAAAAATAATCTCCCTTCAGGTTTCTGTGCTTTCCTGAAACAACCTAATATCTTAACCTGTTCCCTGATCCTCTTCCTTCTTTATTTACAAAAAACAAAAACAAAAGCAATTTTATTAAATTCAAAGAATACATGGACCTTGTGATTGTCATCTTCAGTTGTGGTTTGTCAGGTTTCTTTTAGTTTAACTTAAGCCTTTGAATATGAACTGGAGATCTGATGGTAGCACAACTTAATGTTGTGTCATATCTCTTGTTTCTGAACAACTTTGCAGTCCGTCTCATTTCATGTGCCCACATACAAACACAGAGCATCAGCCATCTCCAGTGGGAGGGTGACAGCCATGCAAGCCCACTGGTAACCAACCAATGCACTGCATGGCAGTGGAAAATGGGAATAGTGGCCAGGGATGCCACATAAAACCCTCCTCTGCAGTGTATCCCACAAGATTTTCAATACCTGTGAGGAGCAGGTGTCTTAATTGCTGATCATTAAAGAAGATGACCATGCCAATAACATGACTTAGTGGAAGGAGAGGCAAGACCAAATTGTCAATAGTCTGGGATAGCAGTCTTCCAGAAGTGAGACAAGGCAAATAATTGGAGCATAAAAGCCTTCCCTCTGTCCTTGATGAACAATCTAAGAGGACCAAATCTGTGAGGAAGCCATCACCATAAGGTACAGCAGGAGACAGATTTGCAGCCTACATGAAGGTGCATCAAAAGCCCCAAAAATTCAAAAGCTGCCTCAAAAAAATCTAACTTTGGCACAGCAGCAGAAAGGACAGCTATATGCAACCCATGCTAATGCTCCTCAGGACTGGATTTCATGCTCCTGCACGACTGACATTAAGCAGCTGGCCTACAGTGTACACTAACATGCTGTGAGAGTTCCCAGCAGAGGGTCCAATCCTCCATGGTAACACTCTTCAGGGAGCTCTGGAAATGCTTTAATTATTAAAATGAATAATTCCTACCAACACATTTAATTGGAAAATATTACATGTTTAAATGGGCACTAATGGAAGGGCTGTGAAAAATCTGACTATGTAATAGAATATGCTGTTTGAAGTGAATTTTAGCAATATTTTTTCAGCGAATAACACCATACATTATTTATCCTCTCTCTTTTTAATCCTATCTGGTAGTTCATATGAACAGGGAATCACTGGAACCTCAGAAATAAAATGCAAATCTGTGAATTGCCCCCTACAAGCTTAACCTGCCACCACTAGCTCATCCTCCTTCCTTGCTTCCTGTCCCCCAACTTCCAAGGAAGTAGTTCAATTAATTTATTGCTGCAGGACAAACTAACCCCCTGTTTCTGCCTCAGCACTGGTAGGACTGTGCAGGACTGACCAGTTACAGGAACACTTGTTACCATAGCCTGTCAGAGATGGGACATAATCAAAGGCAAGAAAAGGCCAATGTGAATGCAGGCTTGTGGGAGTCACAAGGGAGGAAGGCAGAAAAGAAGGTTTCAGGACATAGCTATCAGCCACACAGAGGAAGCAAGGATAGGTGTGAACAAGGATAACCAAAAGAGTAAGCAAATATCTGCCAAGAGGTTGCTCTCTGAAGCTCTCAAGGCAGGGGTTTGGGTCTTTAGGGTGCTTTCCATCCCTGGTCATTCTGTGATTCTATGATTATATGAAGTATACAGCTTCACAGCTGGAGTTATCTAAACTATTGAATTTGCATTCTGTGATGAGAGAGTGGGACTCAAAGATTTATGCCTCCAGATTAAGTTCTGCCAAGCCCAGAGATCACAGTGAGCCTTTCCAAAGGGAAATACCCACTGGATATAGAGCCTTGTAAAGTGTTTGTACTGTCAGACTTTGCCTGATCTAACTTAAAAAAAATCAATCTTCATATTTCTTGACAGTTTTTTCTTTCTTGAAATGTAAATGTTACCTTCTGGATATAAACAGGGTGGAAAAATCAGGAAGCCACTTGTTTGTGGCTTGTTAGTGGCTTTGTGGAAGCCACAAAGTTACCTTCTTTCCCTCAAAGTCTAGTGGGAACATAAGGAGATGCAGGAAAGGAACATTCAAAAGAGGTATTCTCAGAAAAAAAGAATTGTCAACAGTAGAGGGGAAGTCAAACAACATTTTCTACTAAATAAAACTTTGATTTGAAGATGGTATCTTACATTTACTGACTCTGAGCAGGACCTATAGATACTAGTGCAAACTTGTTTCGTAACCTGGTCTCTGAAATAAGCGATCTCATTACTTTTTGAGCTCTTTTTCTTCATCTCAAACCATACCATCAGCTCACACGTTTTTTTCTGCTTGTTGTGACACTAAAACAAGTTTGTGGAAGCCTCTTATTTGTTGCAAATTCAGCACTTGTCAGGCCTGTCTTTTTTCTGTCTTTTTCTTTGTTGTCGCTGTGCATATTAATTAGTGCTGGAAGAGTTGTTGAAGGGTTTGCACTCCTGGATTCTAAAAAAGAGGTTCTGTAGGTATCTTTGCTGCTCAAAATTTCCAGCAAGGGTAGGAGGGGAGCCAGCTATGCTCTACTGCACTTTGCAACACTGACACATTGGGACTGTTTGGGATTACAATATTCAGTGGTATCACACTAGTGACAGCAGTTACCAAACAGACCTGCTGCAGCTCACGGATGAAACTCAAGCATTCCCAGAGCTCTGAGATTACCACAACCCCACCAGTTCCTTTGGATTTGATTCCACTGTATCTTGTCTGCAGTTTGGCTGTTTTTATCGATAGCTCTCCCTTGAATTTGTGTCTTCTGCCTAACTTCTGTGTTTAACATACTGTGGTTCCTTGAGTAAACAGCTTGCACACTGGAATCTCTTCAAAAGTGGCTTCTTCTGCTGAGTCAGACATCAAAATCCAGCTTCTGGTAAGGAGTCTGTGACACATGGGCCAAGCTGTGTTCAATCCAACCCTTGGGTGTGATTTGAAGCTCTGATTAACTCAATTATAACCAATTTCATCAACTCTCAATACATTTTAAAAGAATAATGAAACGAGGGGAAAAAGTAAACCCAGGATATTTTCCAGTCAAGAAAAATAAATGAGAGTGCAATACTGGCTTCAATATGAAAAGACCAGAGTTTCTGCAGACACTTTGGGCATTTGCAAGGTCCTGGACTATGGTAAAACAAGAGTTGAACACACAGCTATATATGCCACAAGGAGAATTTCTACAGAACCTTTGAGCTTGCTGGAAGAGAAATGTGAGTATAGAGAAGCAAATGAAAGCTGTATTACCCTGTTTGTTCATACCCCATATCCCTGCCCACGTGGTGACTTGCCAATTCTGAAAAGCCAGTTTTTCTTCAGGCCTCAAGAGACACAAAAGACACCGGCTTTTGGCTTTACCTGCTGCTCTTGGGAAGTTTCAACACATACATTTCATTTTCTCCACCATACAACCAGGTTCTGAAGTGTATCAGATATAGCATGTAGCAAAATACCACATATTGCATCCTGTTAAGAAAGAATTTGGTCAAAACAATTTTGTTTAGCAAGCCTAAAACTCGACAGGAATTTCCACATGACAGATGCTGTTCTAGAAACACTCATTTGAAAATGCACAAAAAATGTAAAATTACCTAATGCAGGCAAAAATATTTTGATGCTGCATGAAAGTACGGTTACACATAGAGAAATTATTTAATTGTTGTTCGGAGAAAAGAACTAAACCTGGAGGACATGGAGAGGAGGAGGGAAAAGTTTAGCTCAAAGTGACCTTGCAGCTGGGAATGCAAAAAATGTCGGTATGAAAAATGCCATTTATTATGCTTAATGTTGTTCATCCTCTACCTGCAGGGAGCCTGTGTTCCCAGGGAACAAGAGACTGTGTCCCCATCCAGCATTGTTAGCGAGGTAATGACATAAATCTACTCTCAGCATTTTGGCTCTGATTTGATATTGCCTTTGCTTACCTGTATGTGTTCATTCACACAATGTTATAGGTTAATCAGAATAAATAACTTTCAGTTAAGACAGTTTTAGAATATGGTGTTCTTACATAGCCAGAAAGCTAAAAATAATACTTTCTGTCCAGAAACATCTATTTTCATATCAAATCTCTGTTACCAATAGACACATAGAGCTAAAACTCTGAAACTAGCATATAGCTCATATCTATAATGAAAATCAAAAAGCAGAACCCCTGTAACAGGAGAGCACATTTAAATTACATGCCAGTGAAGCAGAAATTAATTTAGATGTGATGAATATTCTTCTCTCTTCTTTTATCTTTGGTGTTCTAGGAGCAGGTAGGTCTTGAAGGCAGGGTCTGGTCAGGATCTGGGCCAAAATATTCTATGTTTTGACATTTAAAATTGACAAGAAAAGTAAATATAAAGTAATTAAGCTGAAGTCCATTTTATTTCCCAAGTTAAATATATTACAGCATTTCCAGCTGCCTGCTCAATATATCTATGCAGAGAAAACCAGGGCTGAGTGTTTAGATAAGGTACTGTAGTTGCACTCTGAAGATGAGGAAAGACTTGTATCCTTACTATTTTAAAAAGAAAGTGCTAGGTAGGTAAGCTTTTATGGAGAAGAGGCTGAGTAGAGACCTGAGACCTAAAATTGCCATTATGTTTAGAGAAGTTCAAAATGAAGCATGAACATCCTCATGTTTAATCTTGGGTGAATTAAAAAAAAAAAACAACCAACAAAACCCATTGGGATGTTGGGGGGGTTGGGGTATACAGTAACACAGTTTTACAAAAGCTCTAACACACTAGTCTTCCTCAGGATTTCAATGGTGGTGGTGGTGGTGATGTTGACAGAAAAATGAGAAGGATTTTTGAAGGTTTTTTACACTTAGCTTGTCTCAGCTTGACAGTTTGATTTCTCAAGTTCAAAGAAAATCATATCAATATTGACATATGCCTTTCCCCATCCCTTTATCTTTGGCTTGAGGCTGTCAAGCCATTTCATAATGCCATTGCACAGCCTCTGCCAAGTGTTCACTCTGCACCAGGAGGGAAAGAGCTCTCTAACTTACTCTGAACACTTTAAAATGACATGGATAAAATGCAAACAGTTGTCCTGAAAGATCAGGGCTTTGTTATGGTTATAAAAGCCAGCACTGCATTCTTGCTGTTCAGCTGTTTTACCTGCCTGAAATCTGGGGAATGCTGTCTGTATCATCAGGAGGCCACACCAATTTTCTTAGCTGTCTAAATAAAACACCCTTGACATTTTTTCTAACTTGCAAGCTCCCCTTATTCAAAGATATGTAAGTATGGCAAAGAGAAATGCATTTTTTTGTCTTTTTCTGACCTCTGTGGGAGAAGTTGATAAATCCATTAAATGGTTAGTACTTCTTCCTCACATGGCCTTAAACTGTGTGTCCCTCAATGTGAGCTTGCACTTATATTTGTTTCAGTGAAAACTCCAGGCTGCTATCCTGTCCCTTCCTTTCTTTAAGGTTAGTGAAAATATTCCAGCTGGGATTTATTTTAAAGGTGTGTCCTTTTTCACAAAAAAATGCAGCAATCTTAGGCAAACAGAAGAACAGCAGGCAAGAGGAATTCTTCAGCTAGCCAATGTTCCATATTTTATTTTCCAACAGAGAACCTTAACAATCACCCATTGTGTTAGAAAGCCACATGATGATAATATAAATTCACTGATGCAAACCAAAGAGCTACAAACCTTTCTAAATCAACATAAACATATCCCCAAATCTGCGTGTAGACCAGCCGACAGGCGTTCCCTCTGTTTTCCTAGGAGCCTTGCCCAAGGCTGGTTGAGCTCAGAGCCACGGGTGAATATGAAAGATCAGAGCAGAGCCAGGGTTCACTGCAGCAAGGCACCAGCCACCCTCCTCAGCCAGAGGGTTTGACTTCAGCTAATGACAGCTGAACCATTTCTCCAGCTATACATTCATACTGCCACATGGGAACAGAATGCCACCCATGCACACCGTGTGTCCCACAGAGGTTGTGGTGACGTTTCAGAAACCTCTAGGCCTCTTCTCAGAACATTATTCTAGTCTAGGAGTCTCTGTTGTTGCAGCATAACTAGACTGGAGCCTCAGGGGCAGGGTGTGCTGCTGAAGAGCCCAGGGTCTAGGTCTTGTAAGACTAATTTCCAGCATACTCCTGTGTTTTATGGATAAAATCATCACACACTTATCTGTTTCCTGTTCTCCATCACTAAACTGAAGGGTAAAAAATTTACAAATTTACAAAGGGAGGATTAATATTTCGTTATTTGTGTACAAAATTGTGTGTAAGATATTCACTAAAGATTGCTACGTTTGGTCTATTTATAAGAATGCAGGACACATACTGAGGAAACTGAGCCACTCAATATACTTCAAATGCATTTTGTATTTGAAGGTATTGAAACATTAGAGGTTATAGAAATATTAAAGAGCACTTATTGCACAAACTCTTCCCCACAGAAGTAAGAGATCTGAACCAATTATTTATACTACATGCCTTCCTTTATATCTCAACACCATATACTTCCTTTTTACCAAGTGTTGTCTGGATAATTCTTGATTCTAATATGATCAGCGTAAGCAATCAAAATAATAAAAATAATAAATTTGTTAACACAATTATCAAAATAATAGTCTTGTGGATGGTCCATAACACAAAACACTTTGAAAATGAGATTGAAGGTGCTAGGTATCTTGAGCTGTTTGAATAGTGAGGAAAGCTGTGTGTTACCCTTTTTACTGAGATTTTACCTTTGATTTATTTTTATTTTATTTATAAAGGAAAAATAACCTTTTTAACAATTGCTCAATGCAGGTTTGAATTTCACTTATCCTAATATTTTTCCTAATTATGGGACTTCTGTAGATTCTCAGTGCTTTCAGGTGGAAAAGATGAGATGCACAAGGACTATCTACTGTACAGACTTTATTTCTGATGTATTTTGTGACTGCAGAAAAGAATTTTTTTTTCCCAGCACTGGCATGGAAGTAGTGTAGCTTTTTAAAGTAATTTTAAATTCTTCAGATAAAATGTGTATATTAAAAGAGCAAAAACAAAATGGCTTGTGTTACCCAAAAAACCCCTATCTGGACTACTCTCTCCTTTGACCCTGGAAAATTAAATTCTGTTTTTACTTCTGAACAGAGCCAGAGCTTTGTATTGGTCAAATACTTCATTTTTCCAACTACATAATGAGTAGGAAATACAATCCCTTAGATAGGCAATATGACTCACTCATGATCTTTCACTTTTTTCCATTATTTTAAAATCAGAAATTAATTTGCAAAGCTCATCTTGTTTTGTTTTAGCATGTATAGAATTTATCCTTTAAACAGAGTTGAATCTGGACCATGATTTAAGGAGCTAACTAACTGGCAGGATAGTTTTTAATGGCATACTCACACACAGACTCCTATATGCAGACCTCCGGAAAGATATCACAACATTTTCAAACCCTGTGTTTTGCCATTGTGTGGTAAAAGGAGACTATTGCCCTTAGCTGAGACACGAAAAGTGGCTGTTCTAACCCACCACCAGTGGGCTGGCATTATTTGGGATGTATCTCTCAAGGAATCCCAGGCTGCATGTGTCTTACTTTTCATCTGCTCTCAGAACAATGTTTCTCAATATCATAAGTGAGAGGACAAAATGTTAATAGAGTTCTTCATTTAAGCTTCAAATTAATAGTTGGAGATTGATGGAACAACTTACTTGATAATGGATTCATCAAAAAATTAGGCTACTACTCAGTTTGTCATTTAACAATATCAGAATGGCTATTAAAAGTATTTAATAACATTTCAACATCATTCATTACACTAATTACAGGTACTTGCCTAGTTCTGTAGAGAGTCAATAAATTCTTTATATTTTAAGAACCTTTCCTGCCACCACTTTATGACCATGGAGGACTTGGAAAAATCAGTCATTGAGCAGAAGGTATCTGAATCACCCTGCATACATGCAATAAAGGGCACAAGGACCACTTTTTATTTATCAGCATGCCAGAATGTGTGGCTTCTGTGAGTTCCATGCTGCATCTTTCATTTTTTCCCTCTACTTGTACTTCATTAGTGTGATAAGAGATCCACTATGTCATAACCATGCTATGCTTACAAATATTTGCATAGTTTCTTTTTCTTTCTTTCTTTCTTTCTTTCTTTCTTTCTTTCTTTCTTTCTTTCTTTCTTTCTTTCTTTCTTTCTTTCTTTCTTTCTTTCTTTCTTTCTTTCTTTCTTTCTTTCTTTCTTTCTTTCTTTTCTATGTTTCTTTTACATAGTTTCATTTGTGGGTTCTGCTGATTAAATGATCAAAGAAAAGTGAAGACTAATTATAGATTGGAAGTGTTTTGGCCTTCTCCAGCATCTAGTGGCAGGATAGAGGTTGCTTCTGGCACTGCAGATAATGTAGAATAAAACCCCAAAAGAGAAAACTAGATAATGCCATTGAAAATACAGTTTATTTGCACCAAAATTCAGCTGACAGAAGAAGACAAAGAGGTGGATCCACAATAAAGATCCCCTCACAGAGTGTTTTAGATAAAATTGTTATCAATCTGGAAATTTCAATGCACAGAGAAATATATCACACATTTGTCTTCAGATATTTCCATTTTATACTTCATTTATTTTCCAAATGCCGCCTTTTTGTTCCCCCCCATGACTGTAGATCCCTTCTGCCATCCATAAAACTGCTTCAGATGGCTAATGAAGTATCCAAACAGAGACTACTTATTGAAAAAAGTGTGCCCTGTGGAAAAGCCAGACTAGTAAGCCAGGAACTCAGATCAGACCTCTGGAGCTCTGCAGGAAACAAACCATCATTAGTGGGTGTGAGCAGAGTGATGGAAGTGAGAAGATGTGCAGGCTGTACCACAAAGCCTCTCATCCCCTCCCAAGGAGACATGCACAACATGCTTTTCTATCCAAAGAGTACCTCTGTAGGACGAGAAACTTCCATCTCCAGGTAACCAAAGATTTCTTAAAAGACAGCAAACACTTTTTGCTCTCACCTTGACTCCCAAGTAGGCTGTGTTCCTCATAGTTTATGTTCTCCCTCCCCCAAAATTATTCACCATTCTCCACAAACTTTTCCTCACTCCAGTACCTAGACTATTATGGCTGCTTGATTTCCACTATTTTCTTTCTAGTGGTTGATATCTTCAGGAAACCAAAACTTTTTTGTGCATAGGATGCAGCTGTGATTATCAGCATACTATGGATTGGAACAAGGCAGTGGATGCTGATTGTGAAACAGTACATGCAGCTGTCCAGATGTTGTTAAGTTACTTTAAAAGAGAGAGAAAAATAATCTAACACAAAGAAAGTGTATCCATGTAGGAACTGGACTGCCAATATGACTCTGATTTAATTCTTACACATTAAACATTTATGTATGGATCTTCCACCACATATTCAAGATTTGGGTCCATATAAAATTAGTGATACCTAAAAACCTCATTACTTTAATTAGAGTGAAAAGTTCTAAAAGCCATGTGCAAGGTAGCAATTCCTGATTTTTAAAACTACTAGGAAAAAAATTGGGAAATTCTGTTTTAGGCTTCCATCCTTGAAACCATCCATGTTCCAGCTGCCTGATCTTCTTCCTGAGGTAAAGCTGTAATTCTACCTTCCTGTCAGACCAAATGGAGATTATCATATGTATGTTACAATTCTGTCTTCATCAAAACCCTCAAATTATATTATTAGTTTCCAAAATCTGTCTAAGACTGAGCCGGAAGACTGGAATGAGCTGTACAGTTTAAGCTTCCTGCAGTATAGATATGTTCAATATGTTACTGCATATTTATATGCAATATAAATATGAACTAAAATGATAGTTCAATAAATTCTGCCAAGGTGCTAAATTTTCAAAGGGTTTCTCTAGCTGCACAGCAAATCTTTTACGAGCATATACTTGTACATGAGGAAAAAATCTGAAGAGTCAGACCAACATATGTTTCAGTGTGTAATTTTTCATTTATGTAAAAACAGGTTGCTACACCAACCAATTAAGAGTAAGCGACCAACATTTAAACAAAATTATTATTTTTATTATGTAATAGCAAAAGGTATCACTAGCACAGATTAAAGTACTAATTTTAAAGCACTCTAACAGATAAGAAGGAACACATAGAAATTGATAAGATAGCTATACCTGGTAGTACAAAGAGCAGAAGCATTACTACAAAGCAAAAACCTGTTAAATCTAGCTAGTGGGGACAGCAGCCCAGCATGTAATTCAAACTAGATAACAAGTTTGAATGTGACAGATTTCCAATGGATGTACTTTATTTTGCTTTAAAAATCTGTATTTCTTTTGGAGGTGCAGCAAAAGCATGCCATACAAATATAGTATATTTATAATTCTCGTAAAATGTGGTCAAGAAAAACCTCTTCACAACAATTGACAAGAGTAGGAGTAAGTTGCTGTACAAAATGTCTTCAGACAGATTTCCATGCACAAAAACATGTTGGGAGGGTCTGTGGCTGGTAACATTTAATGATTCTAATGGTCCAGGCTACCTTCAGAGGAAAATTAGGCAAATAAAGGAGCATGGGGGGCGCAGGGAGCAAAAGTACTGTGGTGTCCTCAGAGGAACATCCTCCCAAGTGTGGGTGTGCTTCCTCCCTCATGCAGCAGGTGATTTACCTCAAAACCCTTTCCCATACTAGCACAACAGGTTTTCATCAGGGCCTGTTTGAAGCCTCTGCTGGCTGCTGGTGCTTTTGATGTTCAAGTGCTCAAAAGATAAATTACTTTTTTGGAAGAAACGCTTTGTTAACATTTGGGGCTTGACAGGCTTCAGTGATCTCAGACCTAGGTGGGAGTTAACAAAGCTTAGGAAGAAGGATGTATCAATCATTTTGGACGCAAAGAATGCAGAATTTATGGGCCACAGGAACATTTGGCAGAGCTCTGTTGAGCTTTGTGCTGGTGTGTTACTGGGTCTCCAAATTAAAGCCAGAGCAACAGCTGCAGGCTAGGAAATTAGAGGAATTAATCTCATCCCATCAGCAACCACTTTGCAGGAAAATCTACTGTCACAACAGCACAGGGCTGGCCATGGGCAAGGCCATGAGACTTAGAGCATACCAACAGCAGTGTGGCTGAAATATGGGTAAAACTCTGCAGTTTTTCCTGGCAAAAAAGTAGCCACCAAAACTCTTGCTGGAACATAAAAACACCACTTGCAAAGCAAGAACAACTAAATGAGAAATGAAGCTGTTAGAAAGCAGCACATGCCAAAATGGATGACTTTTCACCAAAAGGTTTTTTTTCAAAATGAAATAACTTCATCAGATGCTGACAATACTAAACAGGGTCACTGGAACAGCTCCCCAGGGAAGTGGTCCCTGCACTAAGCCTGACAGAGTTCCAGGAGCACCTGGATGGTCTGAGTCATGTGGTTAAGTTCTGGGTAATTCTCTGAGGACCAGGCAGTGGGACTCAATGAGTCTCATGGGTCCCTTCCAATCTGAGATGTCCTGTGATTCTATGATTCTCTATGAATGTGCCTGGAGATCTTCATGTCATCAGCATTGCAGGGTAGCAAAGCTGGGTCTTGAAGTAAATATAGTCTGCTGCTCTTGGCTCTCAACTGTGTTTGAGAGCATTTATAATACAGTGCTACCTGCTGGGCTAAACATCTGCTTAGATGGTAAACTAGTGGGCTTGAATGACATACATTTATAGGCAGCTGCTCTTGAACTGACTCAAGATTTTACTCTCCTTACCACACCACTCTTTTCAGGTCAAAGTTTCCAAGCCTAAGCACAAAGACTATTCTTCTCTTCAACCAGTATTCATCTCAACAAACTTTCATAAAGACTTGATTGCCCTATAACCAGCTTAGACTGAGAGAAGCAGAAGTCCTCTGGGAGAATCATGTCATATTAAATCACAACATCCATGACAACATTTACTAGCACCTCAGCATAAAGAAAACAGGCATGCCATTTTCAGCTACCTCCCTTTTTATGACACAGTGAAATGTATGTGTGGGCATCCTGCGAGGTTCTAACAACTAGACTAGGTATGTGTACACAGCAGCAGATGTTATAAAAATATGTAACAAGAAAACAGTGCTGAGAAGGCTATCAAAAAATCTGCATCAAAGATTGGAAGATGGAGAAGCCTGGAATGAAATCAGAAAAATATGCTGGATTTGTGCACAAATTCAAAAGAGATACCACAGCCACTGTTAAATGTGAGGCTATAAATCATCTTCACAGGTATCAGATCTAAATGAGGTAAAGTTGATTATGAAATAAATAATTACCATCTAGTAACATGCTTGAATCACTTTTGAATCAAAACCTAATCAAAACCATGCTCAGAGAGTCTGCAATATTTCTGAAGGGAAGAGCATTAATCTCAGAATGGAGCCATTTAAACCATTTGCAAAACAAGAATCAAATAGGCTTGATAGTTTAAATTAAATAGTTTGTCCAGTGTCATTAGTCTAGCTAGCATGATTGATATGTACACTGGGAGAGAGGCTGTCCCTGCAAGAAGTATGTAAGGAAATTAAGGAAATGGGCAGAGGAATGACTTGATGGGGAACAAATGCTGAGCCAGACCATATTTCTCTTCCCTGGCATCCCCACCTTAGTCTCCCTGCCCTCTGTTGCTCCCTGCAGGGTCTCCTTTGCTTACCAATGACCACGGCGTGCGGATGAGGCTGGCTCTCAGAAATCTGCTCGGCCACAGGGTACTCCTGCCCTGGGGAGATCAGGACATCCTGCCCTTGCTCTGGGACAACCAGTTCCACCGCCAGCCACGGCTATGCCTGGCCACTGTGAGCACTGCTGTTTCCCCACTGCTGCTTATGGGCCCCCAATTGCTCTTCTGGCTGATAGGGCCACTCAAACCTGCATATGTGTTTCCCATGTCTCCGGTACCTGCTCTGCATCACAGCTTCTCATCTTCAATATTGCCCCCTCTCAGACCAGCTGTTCATCTAGGACTCACCTCCATGAAATGCAACTATAGCAAACTCATTTTTTTCTGCAGTCTCTTTCAGCCTGACAGGGCACAGCTGGGTTATCATGGGGACAATTAGCAGTTTTATCCACAAGAAATAAAAGGGGATGATCTTACATTACTGAACTGCTATTTACACTGACAGACTGACAATCTAACTCATTTTTGTTGCAATGGATGTGCTACAAATTACTAGAATTCCATTAAAAATTTTTGTTCGGTTTTGTTGGTTTTTTTTTAATGTATAGATATAAATGACAGCATGGCTACATAAAGTCTATCTTCACATGAAGGTAAGT
This sequence comes from Cinclus cinclus, assembly GCF_963662255.1. NCBI lineage: Eukaryota > Metazoa > Chordata > Aves > Passeriformes > Cinclidae > Cinclus > Cinclus cinclus. The sequence continues at coordinate 14,785,887 of NC_085084.1, read as the reverse complement.
GTTTATGCCAGTCATGCCATAGTTTATTCTCATCACTCTGGTCATCACCTGTTTCTTTTCAAGCCAGTACAAATGCATAGTGAATTTCTTCTTCTCCTCCTTCTTCTCACATAATGTTAAATAATTTTAAAACACCTGAAAAAGTTGAACATGTAGCCCTATTTTCCATGCTTCCCATTTTATACAAGCTGGGGGTGACAAGTAAAAGGCAGTGTAGGATCTCTTTGTGTCTTTTATGTGTATTCAAAAAGAATGAATAGTAAGTGGCAGCTGTATTGTAAATGTCAGTGTACAAAGGCAGCACTGCTTTCTTACAGACCTGCAGTACCTACAGGCTCAAAAAAAGACACCAGAGAGAGGCTTTTAAAGACACTGGGAATGGCACATTTAGAATCACAAATAGGGGTAAGTATACTTTTTAAATTGCTTGGTTTGACCATGCAGGGCAGAATGGCCACAGAGGTTATTTCTGTGGGGCAGTGGGGGACAAATGGAGTCACACAGTAAAACCACCAGTCTTCTGAAAGCAACTAGGGTGGCAACATGTCAAATGAAAACCAAAAGTAGAAAAAAACAGGCATTGTTCTCACATTGTCACTGAGGCTCCTGTTAGCCTCAGATGTCATGTTCACCCCCAAATCAATGACATAAAAAATTTCAGACAAGCTGTACTACTGCAACTCTTCCTGTGGGTGGAATAGGAACAATAATTAGATAGAGGTCACTGTTGTTTGACTTGTACAAACAGGTAGATTTGTTATTTAGTACATTTTGAAGAAAAAACTTGTCTCATTAGGAGGATCCTGCTGACAGCTTGTTGTTAAGGCAACATGTCAACAAGATGGTGGGCAATATGCCATAAACCTTTGCCTCAAAACAGTGCATAACTACTGTGTTTGTCAGGTATATTGCATATCCATGAGGCTAGAAAGAATTCTGAGGACCTATGACTCCAGCAGGGCAGGACTCTACCCCACAGCCCACAGGAAACACCCCTTTTTGTATTACCTGTTTCCAGTGCTGGCATTACAGACCTGTAAACCACAGAGAGCCTCCCAAGGTCTCTCCCAGCTTTCCCAAGGTTCTACTGTCCAAGTCCTGTATAAAGGATCAGAACCCACACCATCAGGACATGGTTGTCCACATATGGAGTGGATCATGTGCCACAGAAAATAATAGGTGTCTAGCACCACTCTAGCACCACAGCACCTCACAGAACCCAGGACTAAAAACCTGATGACTAAACCACAGGGTGCTTGTGTTTTTGTTTTGCAAAAATATCACATTTAATCCAGAGAGGAAGGGAAAGAAGAGGGTCATTCTTAAAAAACAAGTTGTTTTCCCTCAGAAATATGCTGCCATGAAAACCAAATGGAGATATCTTAAATAAGATTTCCTTTCTGGAGAGCTCAAAGCAATACTGCCAAGTCAGGTATGATCTGTGAGAAATACAACATCACTTTTGGATACAATAGCATTAAATAAATACAACTTTTGGACAGTAGTGGCTCAATGGAGAAAATTTAAAGTACGATTTTACTAGCCTGTATTAGTTTCTTTTTGTTATTCTGACCTCATTTTTTTATATGAATATACTCATACAATCCTGAAAGATTTGACTGACTTATCTCTTAGGGAATATTATCAGCTACCTAAATGGCCTTATATGAAAAATCTCTATTGCTACCCTTTTACTGGAACTTTCTGTGTAGCAGCTGAACAAATAGGATCAGTCAAAGTGCAACTGATAGAAACACCTTTGCTTCCTATTCACACAGGAGCTGCTCAGCTCACAGTACCTGACAGAGCAGGGGCAGCTGGAGATGCTGGATGTGCAGTGGCCAGTGTACCTTGGGCTACAGCAAGGACAAACTGCTGGGTTTGGTGGTTTGACCCTTTGTGTTCATATCCTCTGGTACAGTAGATGCTGTAAATTCTTTGTTAAAATGCCTACTCAGTACATCATTGTACTGTGGGAAGCTATGGTACCCTAGAGAAAATATGTCCAAGCCTTTACTTAGCTAATTTTTCCCTACAGAAAAGTGAGGAGATTATTTTATTTTTAAATATATTAATCAATAAGTAGTTTTTCGCACTTGCTTCCTGCCTCTTAGCTATGATGAAGAGGCAGTGATTAAACTGGAGAATAAGTAAATCCTACATCTATAGCCCAGTGGTTTAAGGACTGGGGAAAAACAGAATAATATTTTTCCATTTTCATGTAACCCAATCAATGAGTTGAATTCTAAGTATGGTCACAGTGCCCTCTGCTGAAATATAAAGACCTACATGAAAAAATAAACAATGTTAAAAAATTCAAACGGGCATAAATAAGAATAGCACAATTTATATTCAAATATGAATGATCAAGATAGTTTTGAAAATCTATTTGGGATGCTAGGCTTTCCCTTCACAGCAACGTTGTTGCGAAACATTTTGTTTCCAACTTTGTTGCTCTGCTGTGAAAACTGTGCAGCATAATTCACAACAAAAACCACAGAGAGCCTTGTTAAGGGCTTGTGCTGACAGTCACACTCTCACCACCAGGGACTGTCACTGCTGGGACCAAAGCCCCTTCGTGGTGGCCCCACCAAGTGACCTCATGGGTCCCCACCTGACTCTTGCATTCTCATGGGGTCAACCCAGGTTTCCTGGTGGTTTCTTGAGCCCTCTTTCTTAGTGGTAGAGGGAAAAAAATGGTAGCTAAGCCCCGGAGAGAGAAAAATATCTAATAGATGTTTAAGTCTGAACTCATGTCAACTAATGACTTTTACACATTTGACATCTGTTAAAAAAAATTATTCCTTCCTGTAACAGGCAAGGAAAAAAGGACTCAGATGCTCCTCCTGATATGGTGTGTTGGGCAATGCATGGGGCCTGACCCCCTGCACAGTATTTAAAGAAAATATGTAAGCAATAGTTTAGGAACAAACAGCTCCACAGGCTCAGCTACAAGCATGTTTGGAGCAGGATGCTGCTGCAATTATTAGCTGGCATCAAATATCCCAATGCAGCTGCTGTCCTCTATCTCCATCTGTACATTTCAATATGCTACCAAAAGGCAAAAGTTATCTTCATTGCCATGCATATTTGCTCTTCAGAGCCCACATACTAATGTTTGATGAAAGCGTAACTTTAAAAGAAAAAAAAAACCCAAAATAAGAAAAACAGACTCATACCTTCCAGCCAATTCCTCTTTCCAGTGCACTGTTGCCATGTTTTATATGAGAGGCAGCTGCTTCTGAGGTTTCTTTGCTGTGTTTTTAATTACAATGCAAAATGGCATGACAGCTATGGCAGAGCTACCTGAGAACATCTCTGCTGGTTGACTAAACCATGATCCTCAGTCATGCTGAGTCAGCCTCAGGTTTTACTCAACAGCTTGCTCTCAGGTTGTTGTTTGAAGATGGACACATGTTGGAGATTTTCTGTGAGTAACATCTGCAGTTTAATGCTTGGGTTGGAGTGGGAGCTAAGAGGCAAGGAAAATCTCTTCTTCAATGCCTTGTGTTGTCTCTTTAAATTCTTCTTTGATTTCCCAGCGCTCCCATCCCTGATACTCTTTAATCTGAGCTCATGCCAATGCACCCTTTATGTTTCTTATTGTGGTGCTCAAATGATAGCTCCAGCTAAGTTCACTCAAAGGTTATTCTAATTCCCTCCATCAAGATTTCAATTTACAGGCTTACACTAAACCATTAATTAAAGTGACCTTTTTTTTTATTACAGCAAATTCATCTTAACCAGTTAATGTGGTGGCAAGTCTTCCTTTGTTGTTTTGCCTGGCAGGGAGATCTCCTGAAATGGCAGTATCTGCTGGAGAAGTGCCAAGTGCTGCAGCAATCCACAATCCCTGCCATTTGGCACTGCTTCTTCTGGCTCCAAGCACATTGGAGCTGCCAATATCCCAGCAAGGAACCCCCTCACCATTACAGGCTGTAGCTGAGACACACCAGAAACACCTTTGCAAACAGTCACAAGCCTCCCAGGGTCTGAGGTACTGTGCACTAGCTAACACTCCTGAAATGCTCAAAAAAAAGTTGTGTGTCAAAGAAGCATCACTCCAAAACGTTTCGTTCCAGAAATACTTGGCTACAGATTCTTCTGAACTGAATTTCTGAGCTGTTCAGCCACATCCTTTCTCTCCCTGTCTGCTGGCTCCAGCCAGGGAGCCAGGTGTAACACCTCTACTTCTCTTCTGTGAGTTTGGCTATGGTTTCTCTGAGTATGAGATGACAGTGCATGAAGGGTTTTCTCTGCAGAGCTTGTACAATCAATAGGAGTAAATTTTAGTTTTGCAGATCATTGTGCTTCTTGCTTCAAAAGCATTATCTTGCTGGAGGCACAAAAAAGTAAATTCTACTGGTCAAAGCGGTTCATAGTCTGACTGATGCCAATCTTTTCTTGAAAAACTTCCTTCGGAAGAGAACTTTCCTTTTTCTGGTAATATTCCTGAGAAAATTATTTTGCTGGCAAATGCATTAATCTGCCTGCATTTGCTTTTCCATATCTGTTACCTTTTGATCTAAATATCTGATAGGATAGAGTGTACATTACTCTAAATCAGATGTGATAACTGTATTGAAAGCTGGAGAACTTGCTTCTCTGCAGTTCTGCAATGAATTATGCATGACAGAGGAAGGAAATCAGTAGCCACTGTACTTGTTTTGCTTGCTCTGCCACTGTCTTGACCTAACACATTCTGTTCCCTGGCCCCTTTAACGGAAGAGCTGTTTCCTGCACAGGAACCTATTCCTGTTTGTGACATACTTGATCTGAAAAAGAAAAATCATGCCAACATTTACAGACATTTCTTTCCTAAACTAATTGTCCTCCATGATGTATCAGCTCTCTTTCTCTGTCCTGTGATGGCCCCACAGTTTCTTTGGGTCAGCCTCTATGCAACCCAATAAAAGAAACTTGGGGGATAAGCTTTGGTGACTTTGCTGGAAATAAAAGAATTTCTATATATATATATACTGCATTGGATTTCAAAACCAGACCTGAAGGTCTGGATATCCCATTCCTAGTGGATTATTATATGGACCGCATATTCTTGATATCTGTATAATTTGCTTTCCAACTTCCAAAAGAAAACTATGCACAATTATATTCCTGTTACTTACTGTCACATGAAAAACAAACAATTTTCCAGCAAATGTATCAATGCCAAGGAACAGAAGAGTAATCTGTGGAAAGTCAGTGAAAATACACACACACACAAAGTCCCACACCCAGCTACCCACTGTTACATGGAGAAAGGTGGGTTTTGTTGGCTTTTTTTTTTTTTCTCTAAATCTCACCAATGGGTCCTCTGGAAGAAGTTGGGTTCACTAATTTTTGATGAAGAAAGTTCACAGGTCCATTAAATGAACTTGGTTTACAAGGAGTAGAATTTAAAGCAAGAATTAATGGACTACAGAAAGAAAACCAGAATTAAACACTCACTTTAGGTGCAACAATTACGAACAAAACCCCACACTTGCATTCAGACACTTGTTCCTGTGACCACGTCCTCACATAAGTTCACAAGTTAAGCATTTGTTGGATAACAGCTTAAACAAAATTACAAAGATGGCCAGGGTACTGTCTTTACTGTCTCTACTGTCTTTAGAGAGCAAATATTTGCCTGTACCTATATTGTTGCTTTTCTGCCTAGTGAGAAACTTCATCTCATTTCGTACTTTCCTTTTGCAGGTATATTCTAGCAAATTGCATGTCTCTCTACAGCTTCATTACTTTTGCATAACATTTCTGAGAATTCTTGATGTTTACAGTCAATATACATTGTTGGAGTCTTTTAAAGCCATGACCAGAATTTGGTTAACCATAGGTGTGGGTTCACATATTGGTTATAGCATATGTATAGTCACCTGTGAGAGAGAAAACTTTCTCTTTTTGATTTTTACTTAAATTTACTCTTCACTGTGCTCCTAACAGAACATTTCCTTCCTCATTAAGCTCTGTATTGAGACTTCATGCTCTGGGGTGATACAGACCTTCCAAAACAATTTCAGTTCTAGGTAATTTGTGATACAATTTATTCTTTCACAGATCGGAATTTCACAGGCAAACAGGGGAACTGACTGTACATAAAAATATTTTTGTAATTTTTAGGATCTTCTTTGGAAAATAGAGTAAAATAGTTGCTTACCCACTTATGTATTAAAGACACATAAATCTAGAAATTGCAATTCACTTAGGACCCTTGTTTTACACTTGTACAATCAATAACTGTTAAACATACACATATTTGTGTGAATTTATTTATTAGCTCCATTTTGGAAACTGAGCTTGTATGTAACTATTAACTATGTGATGTTATTTGTGTAGGACTGCCCAGGGCGGGAGCATGGGGAGAGGGGGGTAAAGAGTGCACAGTGTGAAAGTGTGAAAGTAAGGAAGTTGAAGAATAAAAAAAAACCCAACCAATTATTTCCACAAAGAGGGGATATCAACATTTCTAGGCTTCATATTGACACTCATTCTAATTCCATTCTGCACTGCTAAGTGTTTGATCTGGGTCATTCAACGTGATGCCTATGGAAGAATTCAAACCCACCCTGACTCACAGATTATAAAGAGCCTGTTTCATGCTCAGCATACAACACTGTCCACAAAAATAGGGAGTGGAAATCAACATTTTTACACAAGTTCTGTGCTATTAATTCCTTCAGTTTGACACTGAGAGGTTGTAGAGTCTCCCTCATTCAAGAACTATCTGGATACAATGCCTTTTGCTCCAGAACAACCCTGCCTGAGCAGAAGGGTTGGACCACAGGACCTGCTGTGCTACCTTCCAAGGTGACTGATTCTGTGGCTCTGCAGCATGGGCACTGTCCCCACACCCGATGCCTATTTGCCAAAAATATTTCTATGCATCTCTTTGGTTTTGACCGTGTTGATACAACATGAGTGACAAGGAGCAGAGAATTTTATGAAAGAAATATATTTTGAGTGGTAACTGGTTAGAGAGACATGAATGAGTGCCTTAGGTTGCTCAAGGAATCACTGGTAAAGCAGGTTTAATATAGAAGTGAAAGCATAAAAAAGTTTGTTGGCAAAGTTCACTCTATTAGTTACTGGATAGTTAGAGCACACAGAAAAATCAGACTAAAATCTGAATCAATCAATCTAAAAATAAAATCAATTTAAAATTATATACATAGAAGCTGGGGATGGGAAAAGGGTAAGGATGGGAAAGGGTAAGGATTAAAAGGGGTAATGGACACTCTCTTTTGAATCACAGGCTTCAGAGTGGATGCCCTTGCCAAACTGAGCCTTGGACTTGACCTAAGGGTTTAGGCCTAAAGGGTTTAACATCACTTAAATTTAACAGCACTCAGTCAATAGCCTGACTTTAATAATTTGTCAGAAGATTCTATAGAATTTATTGCAAACACAACAGTAATACACTTATAGGTCTAACTTAAAAATCTGAACTACCTAAAAGAGGAACATTCACAGCAAATTTGCTATAGCATATTCACACCTTTATGCACACAGACAATGAGCAGTATGTGCAAGGTGTATACCTGTGGAAAACTGCCTCCAAGTTCAGTGAAGTACTCACATGAGATGCCTTTGTGCCTTCTCAAAGGGTGAGAGGTTGAGCCCCAAGGACAGGGTCAAGCTTGCTGTGATCCCTGAGGATCCTTCACTGGCTCTGAAAGGGCTCCACTCCAAGGGAAGTTTCTGATCACACTCCACAGTGGGCCAGGGGAGTTCAAAGGGTCTCACTTGGCACCACTGTTTTTAGAGTTGCAAGAGAGTTTGCTTTAGCCACAGTGGTTTCCCACATCAAGGTCAAAGCCTAATGAGCATCTCTGAAGTCAGTGCAGCTCAAGGAGGCAGCAGGAGAGGAGCACCACCACAAGAGAAACATTACATTCTGAAACTCAAAAAGGGTGGGAAAACCCACACTCTAAGAAACTTTGTTAATAGATTTAAAGGAAAGGAAGCATGGACAATTACTCAGACAAATCTGCAGGCAGAAAAAATGTTGTAAGTATCAAAAAATTCTGTGGGAATAAGATACTTCACCAGAGCAGTATCCCAGCCCTAAAGAACTGAGAGGAAAGTGGTGAAGGTCCCTACAACGCAAAAAGAGAAAGGTGTGAACAGTTTATAGGATATTGAGACTGCAAAAAACTTTTTCTTATGCCTTCATTTTCGTCCCTGTTCACCTATTAAAGCCTGACAATGAGCTCTTACTGCATGCTTGTCTGCTGGCTAGCAGAATCAACCCAGGGGCAATTGTGCATGCTGCTATGATTCACATGATTATAGATACTCATATCTTCTAACACTTTGTATTTCACTGTAGTGAGGGACAGAAAAACCTGGTACCAATAGAAGAACATTAAAAAGAAGAATGTAACCAAAACATGCTGCATATGGAAATTTGTATTTCACTATTAAAAAGCAGAAAACTGCAATATGCACTGCTGGGTGATGCTCACCATAGATTAATTTTTCAGAAGTAGAAATGAGACCACAGATATCTATAGTGGTGTTTGCTGTTACTACAAACATACACCAGTCATTTGCACCAGGGCCGAAGGAAAATTATTAGGTCATGGTTCACACCCTACAGATGGAATAAACCATCTTCTGGTCATGAACTTCAAGATATTAAAAAGATGATATCATCTGAGATCCATCCCCAAAAGCTACCAATTACACAAAACACACCCTGAAACTGACTTTAGGGTATCTGTTTAAAATGTCACTGCAAATGCTACATGGAAAGAGACAGCTGTGTTTCCAGCTGCTTATAGCAGTTCTAGCACAGAAATATTCTATTTAGAATGATTACATACACCAAAATAATCCCGAAATACCACTTTTGGGTTTTTGCCCATTTAGAATAAGCTAACTATATTTAAATATTTAAATAAACTATATTTAAATTAAATATATATAAAGTCAGACCTTTGTATGTTCTACAAACAATTCCTCAAAACAGTATTATAAATTAGAATATTCACCTGTCAACTTATTCAGCTTGGAAAAAGATGAAACAAGGTATTCACTCTCCAGGAAAGGTAGTCACGTCTACTTTGTACTTGTAAATACAACAGAAAAAGTTTTAAAGTTCACCTTTAAGGAGGAGGTTTATACAGACTGATTACTTTGAAATTTCTCTGTGATCCAACCAAGCCAATTTCTCACTAAAGTGAGAAATATCAAATGTGACATCTACAAATCTGTCAAGAAAATCTGAAGTTTCTCTGAATTTTTTCATTATGAGCTAAGAACACAACATGATGTACCGAAAAGGCCAGGCTGATCTCCGAAGATCCTGACACTGCTCTCTTCCAGAGTTCATAGGTTCATAGAATGGCTCGGGTTGGAAGGGACCAGAGGATTGTCCAGTTCCAACACCTCAACACCTCCCTCTCGACCAGGTTGCTCACAGCCCCATCCAGCCTGGAACACTGCCAGGGATGGGGCAACCACAGCTTCTCTTGGTAACCTGTCCCTGTGTCTCACCATCTCCACAGCAAAGAGTTTCTTTCTAGTATCTTTCCTAAGGCTACACTCTTTCAGTTTGAAGCCATTCCCCTTTGTCCTATCACCACATGACCTTATAAAAGGTCCCTCTCCAGCAATCCTGTACCTTCAGGAGGGTACTGGGAAGTAGTGGTGTAGTGGAGTCTTTGTCTAAAATTTTTAAACTACTTTTTTTTTTCCTTATAATTTCATAATGGAAAAAAAAATAAAAGGGGAATTCTATGACCTGCCACAGTCCCATCACTCCAAGTCATGCAAGTCAGTGGCCAGACAAGCCTTTTATTTTATTTAGCAAGTTACAATTGGCAGTACAAATCTAATCTGCAAAATTGCAGTAGTCCCCAGCTATACAATTAAAAAGCTATGAATTTTCTCAAGCCAGAGGTGGCCTTATGTACTTCAATACTGAATATTATTTTAGAATTTTAACAAGCCCAAGACACAGGGCAAAGAGAAGGCATTAGGAAAGAAAAATACATTTGTGAGCCCTAGGAAGGGTCAAAACCTTCCCATAAAGTGCCTAGAACAAGTATGACCAGAAGATATAGAAAAATGACTGGGTAAAGCTCACAGTTTGAAGTAGAAAAGTTACTGCTTTTCACAGATATTCCAGCTCATCAGGGTTATCTTAAACAAATACAACCACAATAAGCAGTAAGACCTTCACTGACCAGCTACAGATCCAGATAGCTTCAAACCCAGCTGACTGAGCTTTTCAGAGCTGGACGACTACCCTTAGACCTACATCCTTCCTACATAAGGTAAAAAGGACTTGAGTGGAAGCAGAGGAAATCATGGGACTTGCCCTGAACAGGAAACTCGTGGCCTGGGTCAGAAGTTATCTGGGGCCTCAGCTGTCACACAATGCACAAAATTAAGTCTGTATTTTCCTAAGCACGTCCTTGCCATCATCCTGACTCTTTGGGATTGTCCCTTGTCCCTCGTATACTGGATTTCCAGTGGTGCCTTTGGCGAGAGAGGGCCTTATTGATAGTACACTTAATCTACTACTGGCTCCAAGGATTTTTTTTGTCGTTGTTTTTTTTTTTCTTACATTTCTTTACTGCAAGGACAACATGATCGGAGCAAGGAATGGAAATTAATCTATTTGTATACAAAGCCTGAGCATGAAGAAGCAATAACAATGCCTTTTGGAAAGGGTTTGAGGACTCACTGACTTTCAGACATGAGAAGTATCTGGCTTAACCCTTGCAGTCTGTGGCAGCTGGTGCACTTGAAGAGAGAGACTTAGGTACATCAGTGGCTTTAACTGCCCTCAACTACAGCACCACTGGAGAGGGTGTAATGGCAATCACCAGTGGAGAGGGCCCAGGACACTTGCTGTCCCGAATCAGGGTCAGTTAAATCTGTTCCACCATAGAAAAACTCCACAGGTGCTCTGGCAATCAATTCCAGTGCTTGGCCACCTACTCAGTAAAAACTTGCCTTTTGTTTTTGTGGAACTGCCTGCATTTCAGTGTGTGCCCACAGCTTCTTTTTCTCTGCTACTGGGCACCACTGAGAATGGCTGGCTTCACATACTTTACTCCTGAACAGGTAAAGATATGGATAGGATGCCCCTGAGTCAGTCACAGCAATGATCCTTGCTTGCCTGAGCTGAAGTGAATATAGATTCAGCAGCTCAGACCTTGAGGTATCTGGCTTTCAAGACAGACCCATAATTTCAGTCACCATCAGTGTCTCCTTTCCAGTATTGCTAACTTGCCTTTGAATGAGGAGTAGGATATACTCCACAAACTTCACAAGTAAACTAGTGTTAAAATAAGATAGTTTGTATTACTCACACAGCACACATCACAAAATTACTCGATTCAAGAACAGATGACACCCAAAATTTTATTCTTGTGTCAGATGTAAAAATTTATTTATGCTATTTATCAAGTATTTAAATTTACACAAAAGACAAACACTTTAGCTTCAGGTCCAATTGTTCATCAGTAAGCCCTACATCAGAATACCCTTGACACTTCAAGGACAATTTTTACAAGACGCTTAGAACAGCAGAATATCATAAATAATGGCCAACTTCACAAGCCTGAGGGTCACTATCTCATCACTATTTCTCTGCTGAGCATAACCCACAGAACAGAAGAAGCCTTAAAGCCATTTTAATCCCCAAACACTGTCACTACTGCACTCAGAGCATTTAAATCACACTGCCCTGCATTAACACCAAACATTACAGCTAAAGATTTATCACAGCTTCCCCAAACAAAATGACTTTTCTTTTAAACATTACAAGAGAACTGTGCATCAGAAAAACTGCAAAATACACAATCATCCATTTGACTTGATTTTACAATAAAAATAATAACGGTCATCTATTTGTTAATTTCAATTCTTGTGTCATACTCCTTACCCCCTCCCTTCTCACTTAGGAAACTACACTAGACCAGGCAGTTTAATTGTAGCACTGAGGTAGCATATTTTAATTGAACAGAGTAACACATCTGATACTGTGCCTCCTCTCCTTTAAAGCACACACACACACACACACACACAAAAAATCCCCACAGTTTTTCAACATCTTTGGAGAAGACAGGCATGTAGTTCATTTCCAACAGCACTCTATTTTGAATTCAAAGCACAAAGCATTTCTGAATGGTATATACATTATACCAGCTTCAATGAATGAGAACATATACAAGAAGGAAGTATGTCAGTTTTATTAGATCTAGGGTTACATTTTAGCCCTATGGCACCTATTGTTCCCTATTATGAAATGCATCTTTACAGTCCCTGAAATTTAATTTCAAAGACGAGGATCCTGAAAAAGGGCAGCTGTGCCACTATTGGCAGAGCCTAATAATTGTAACAAAACCAGATGAAATCAATGGACCTAATATAAAGTCATCAGGAATTAACAACATGAGTACACTAAAGGAATCAAAGTTAAGGCAGAAGGTATGAATTAATCAACTGAAAGCACTTTTCATTCACTTAGAAGTTAAAGCTGAGACAGATAGCCCTAAAAATTACAGAAAAACCAACACCAAAAGACAAACAAAAACAACCCAAAACCAACCAACCAACCAACCAACACAAATCCCCCAAACAACAACAAAACCTAACAAAAAAACCAACAAAACAAAAAAAAAAAAACCACACCACTGCAAGAGTTCTAGAAGCCTCATTTCCTAACAAATTGAGAGTAACAGTATCTCAGCTTTGCCCTTCTGGCTAAAAGCTTTGGAAGACTAAGCTAAAGTCAAGCTGCACTCAAGACTGTAGCCTTAACTTCTAGACTGTTTATTAAAGTAACTCTTACAGACACACCTGTGTATTTAGAGGGAATAATAAACAGTGATCCTAAAGAACAGGAGTAATTTCCTGCTCTGCATGCCATGCTTGCACACATAGCCTTGTAAAACTCTGCTGAATGGTACACAATCCTCACCCAGCCCCAGGCTGGATTTTTGAATTCTTCCCTCCATCTTTCACAACAGGAAAGCAAAAACTTTTACTGCAGTTAAAATCCCTTGAGTCAGCTGCATGCTTAGGGGAAATTGGGTTTTAACACATTGGGAAACAGATTGAGAATGTAACTGAGATGACTGAAAAACTCCCAAAAAAACACCTGAACAGCGGAAGGAAAAATGCTTAAGTTATAATGACCAATTCAAGCTGTTTATGAAGGCATTGATGTTAATCTTTCAAGTAACCCAAAATGGACTCCAACACCTGTTATTAAGAACTTAAGGCTTTTATGAATACCCTCTTACATACAAAAGGAGTATTAAACAGAAGGAACTTGTTTACAGTAAATACAAACATCTGAAAAATCTCTGAAACCTGTTTATACAAATACTAATAAATTCTTTATTATTTTGTACAACTAGAAGGTGCACAGATTGGCATTCAAGCAGTCAATGCTGGCAAACATCTGTAAGACAATAACATGATTTACTTGGATAACAATATAGTTTAAAATGCCATAAATTAAAAAATAAGTTAGTTCACATTTTTTCCCCAGATTTTATGTACATCTTAGTCTTTAATGAGATTGTGCAGCCTTCTTCAGAAGCTCAAGGTCTTTCCGACGGCTTTTAATCACTCTGGCACAGCCATACTCTTCCAGTTGCAGAGGGATATACTTTTCTATCTGAACGAGCCCATGCCCAGCAGGACTGGTAGAGAGCTTAATCCAGGATGGCTTAATGTTTCCTCTGAAGCCCAGAAAGGCCAAGCTTCCTGTGACAGAAACATTCAGCGTTATCAAACCAGCCAAGCTCACTGCAGCACAATGTAGGATGGTTAGGTAGGAAAAGGCATGCTCACCCAGAATTTCTTCCCCCCCATTAGTCAGGACATTAATCCACTCTTAGCTTTACATGCACCACACAAGGAAATAATGATTTGCAACTTCCTTTCTCCTTAGTATTAAATACCCTGAAATCTTAATTTGAAAATACAGCTAATTGGACAGTTACAAAACCTGCTTTCTCAAGCACAGCTTATGCCATCACTCTGAACAGATGAGAGCTACCCCATGTAGCCTATAAACTCATAATCCCTCAAAATACCAATAGTTTTTCATTGCTAGCTTCAAGGTTTTTTAGAGCAGGAAATACTAGGCAGGCACAGGAGTATGCTTAAAGATAGATTTTCTGGGTGAGGCACCAAATACAGGCTTTAGGAAAAAATAATTTTGTGTGATCCACTGGCACAAGAAAAATGCTAGTTACTTCTCTGTTTGCAACAAGCTTCACACAATGGGATAAAAGGGGTTTCTGCCCCATCTGCTGAAAAGCTGCTCACCTCCCCTCTCAACAAGAACTGACACACAGCAGCCACACCAGTGCAAACTGGCAACCACCCTTCACCAGCTGCATCCTTCTCACACACCCCATGAGAAACCCACCATGCCAACATAAACAGAAAGACCAAGGCAGTGTCAAAGAAATGTGTAACATTTCCACCAACCGTTGCTCTGAAGATAAGGTGGTTTCACTGTCCCCAGGGACATAAAGGCTTCAGCTAAATTATTAGGAATTGCTACATCACCTCTTGTGCTCAGCAGAATGACAGACCTGCAAAAAGGAACAGCATAGACACAGCTGCTGTTATAAACATACTTTTCAGTATTTTGCTGCACACCTTTACAGCTAGCTGCCCTCAAAGTCCAATTCCATATGAGTATTTATGACATAGAAATAGTCAACCCTTTCTGGAAGCAGTACCCAGAACTTCTTGGTTTAAAACTGACTTTAAATTTTACTTCAAAATCATTGGAAAGTGTTACTTAAACACAGTTTAGCATTTTGTACCAAATAATCAAGTTTAGATATTGATCCAAAATTAAAAAAAATAAAATGCTGATTATTTTCTGACACTAACTCCTTATCTTTATTTAGTGATAAGGAATTTTCTCTCTACAGGGGAGAACAGTACAGTATCTTTCATGTGGTCCTTCCCATGGTCCTTATTAAACAAAGATATTCTTGTTTTAAGCAAAGCAGTGTTATTACATGGTGTTTTGTTAAAGAAAATTTTTTTGACAAAAAAGGCAACACCAGAAAAATTTTAAGAGTTCAAAATCTGCTTAGTTTTCTTAAATAAGGCTACACTGTCATATAAATTGCTCCTATGTTTCTCCTTTACCCTGAACTTGGACATACGTTTTGTTCACTTTCAGCACTCATGTAACATTATCTACCCATTATTGTTTAAATCCTTGTCAGAGAGCAGAGCTACAACTTGCAGGACATACTGCAAATGAGTGGTCATTGCACATACCTTTGTGGAATTCCAGATTTTAAATATGCATGTACATGCCTAATGTCTACTCCAGAAAATAATTTGTTTCCCAATATGGTGCCAGTGCAGGCATCCACTGCAACAGTAAGTATTCCATTATCCTTGAAGGAAAACATGGTGTCATTGACCTGAATGGGAAGAAAGAGAAAAGGAAATTAATCTGAGTCAAGCAGCAATTCTACTGCTAATTCAGTGATAACCTTAACTCAGTGTTAATCAATCAATCAATCTAGTTTAGACATAGTAATTTCCTTACAAATACTTGCCTCTCCCTAGCATCTCTTCAGTTTTCCCTTTGAAAGAACACTGCTAATGAGACTTCTGAAATTGCATAGGAGTCTTCAGCCTGTAGATTCTATAGGAATATTGCACATTCCAGGTGACTTACCACCTGCCTCAGTCACTGCTCCTGCTTTGGGAAGCTAAAATTCTGATACTGAACCCCCTGAATCACTTAACAGTAATACAGTTAATTGATTCCTGGAGCAGACTAGTTCCAGCCCAGTTTCTCCCTACTGAGTGCTCTTACTGTTTTGGATATGGCAAACACACTCCTGGAGAAGTTCACAGCTGCAAAGGTTAAGCTGCTCATGTGCCATTTGTCTACCTGGATAACTGAAGGCTCAGCCAGGCCAACAATGACACTGCAGAATGTAAGGGATGTGCAGACTAAGCTCTGTGGTGGGAAGGTGTCTGCAAATGGTATTTCACCACCACATACAAGTCTATTTCAGCATGTGAATGGAAAACTCAGACTAATCAACTTGTTATACAGTATCACATCACTTGGCTTATTTGGGCCACATTAGAACAAATACAAAAATCTACTGAGTCTTTAGCAATTGCCATTTAGAGGACTTCAGCAAAACTTAGTGGCTTGTGTGACCCATCCCACTAACTTGCTAATCTGCTTGCACTAGGACAGTTTCAACAAAATGGATTTAACTAACAAGTTGTTAGGTTATATGTTCTGTTTACTTCCAAAACCAGCCATAAATGTATACCCACACAGATTTAAACATGAAGCTGAACATTTTAAATTCTAATGGGAACATTTTTCTCTTCAGCAAGTAGGATTAAAATATAAAATGGAGATTTGAAGCCTTGTTTTTCTAATTTTTAAACATAAGCTTTTTAACTTTTTTTGAACCAATCTTTTCATCCAAGTGAAGAAAACTGAGGTCTGCATTATGTAGATCTGTACAACTGTTATAATACAAACTGCTATAGTGATATTTAAGAAGAAAACCATAAAGAATACTTACATATATAAATGCTTGCTGACCTCTGCTTGACTCTCTTTCATCAGATGAATTAATCTGCACAAGGAGGTAGTTTTTGTGAGGGTCACTGGTGAATACCATCTGGATATCAAACAAAACATTTAAGTACACATATTAATATTTCTTCAATACTTTATCATGCCAGTTTACAACAGACAGTCCATACTCCAAAGTAAATGTACCCATTTGTCAAGTGGCACTATTTATTGTACTAGTAATCCCAATATATATAATGATACATAGTGTAATCTATTTTATCTCTTAATTACAATCTCTTTAATTAATTTTAAATCTCTCAATTTTATCTCTTATTTTTTCTCAGCTTATAGCTGACACAATTTCAAGTTCATGCTAATAAGCAAAGATCCAAACAGAGAGAAGGTTTGCCACATAGATATCTGCAGCAAAGCTCTCCATGTAGCACAGACAATACTGCAGTGCAAGACATCAATCCACCTATGTCCCTTTTCTGTGGCACTTGGAGCAAGAGTTGCACAAAAGAAGAAAAAAAAATCCCTGAAACAACGTACTACAGAAAGAACTCCACACCTTAAAGGAGTCCAAGAAGATTATCATGCTGACCATTGAAATTTGGTAAGTGCAGTATTCTGCACTGAAAGACTGAAATTTGGAGTTAAATTGAGTAGACTGCATCACCAATTATACAATGCATGATAATTTTTGGTTATTTTATTTTACCTGAGTTGTGCCACATTTTGTACATGGTACAGTAGTTTTTTCTGGCATCTGCTTTATGACTGTTGGTACTTGGTAGTACTTTGGGTAAGCTTTTGCCATGCAATTACTTATCCCTTTTGATGAATCTTTGGTCACAATCTTGATCCTTTCACATCCCTGAGATGAGCAATAACTGTGACCATCCCTATTATATTTGGCTTGAAGAAATAAAAACAGTAATCTACACAAAAAGAGGAAAAATAATTAAATTAACTGGTGAAATATAGGTATTTATATTGAATCTTAACAGCTGTATTTCATGACTTTCAGAAGCAGACAAACTACAGTATTCACTTCTGTACCACTATCCAAAGGTTACAAAGTATTTACAGTTCACTAGAGTTAGGAAATCTCTAACAATGTATCTAAAATTCCCCACAATTAAAGGAGACATCAATATAAATGTATATGCTTCACAGAGAAGAACCAGTCCTCAGATCACTGGCTTGCAGAAAACAAAAACCAAATTGCAGGGCATTACTTCTTCCCTTGGTCATAGATCTTTGCAGAAATATTCAGTTTCACCCACCAGCACTCAACCATATAGCTGTGCTACTTCAAATGTCTGGAAATGCAATTTAGGGTGTAGTGGTCCATCATGTTCACAGAAGGCTGGTAGTTCTTCTATTACATTTTAGACTGTTATCAGAGCAGCTCTTACACAAAGCAATATAAATGTCTGTTCAAAAACTACATTCATTTGTGTATTTATAACAGAAAAGCACAGTAGCAGGTAACAGAACACAATAAGAGAAAAAATGACAAGCTCAGAATCAACGTCTGCAAAACTCACAAGTGATGTACACAGGACTTAATTTATTGAAAGCTGACCATATCTAAAACCTCTCAGAAGGATTTTAGTGGCCTGTGTGAGAAGTACCTTTGAAAGAGAGACTAGGACTTTTAGACTCTTTTGAGACAGCTGAAAACAGCCTAGGATTTTCAAAAATATGATTTTTAAATGTTGGAAGAGAAAGCTTCTTGGAAGTTTCTAGAATTTTCAATTTAACAGATAATTTTCTGAAGACTAAGGACTTAAATCCTAAAAGGCACTGCTCGGCACCACACCAGATACTACATTTTCCCCAGACATGGGGTAGGAAATATCTTTGGTGACTGTGGTGCTCCTGAAAAGTATTTCAATTACAGCCATGGTAGTTTGGAGATTTAAAGACATATAAGCATTCTTCCAAAGGATTTTGGGGTCCTTCTCAACAGCTTTCCTTTTATGCAGGTGTCCTAACCAGTCGCTTTTAACACTATTGAACTGAACATTTTAGGGTTAAACAACATCTTCTAGTTACCCAGTACTGTTGTCAAAGTAAAACCTCCTGTCTGATCGATTCTTTTCAAGCTCCACCATTGAAGATACAGACAGGTAACGCTCCACCTTGCTTGACAGAGCAGACGAACGCCTTTGAAAGGTTTCCAGTACTATAAGAAAATCTGTCTTTGGTTGGTAACAAAGACCAACGCGAATCCAGTCATTCCTAAAACCAAAATAAAATGGATGAGTCCTTGCAGGAACAGTTTAGGTGTCAATACAGAGCAAACAGATCACCAAAAAAAGAAAAAAAAGAATTGAAACAGGAAAACGAATAAGCTCCTAAGTCCCCAAACAGATGATCAAATCTGCACAGCCTTTCATTAAACATTTTAGTAACTCTGATTGTCTCAGGATATATTTGATTATACTTAATAAGTATATCTGCTAACAAAATCAAGTATCATAAGCTATTCAACTGCAATTTTGCTCAACCTCTCTATTGGTACATATTCTTTTCCAATAGTTTTTCCTTAAAGACACTGTACTGGATAAGTGTTTAACTTCAGATGCAGGTCTGTTGCTTAATTCCTTACTTTTCATACTTTAGTATTTGCAATTATGAAATAAAAAAACAAACCCAAGCTCTGGTCTTCCAGATGGCTACAAACTCATGCACAGTAATTTTGCAGGATGTAACTTCAGTATCACCTTACAATCAAAGCCACAAAGGAAAGTAAACATACTTGTTGAAGTTAATGAGATACAAATAGGTGACATTTGGAGCTTTTCCATTCCAATGTATTGTATAGCCCTTTTGGAGCATCACCACTGGCTGGTACTGCTGAAAGGCAGCTGCTCTCTGATTAATACCTCGAAGAACCATGGGATAGGCTGGATACTCATCTCGGACAATAGTCATGGAAAGATTCTGTCCATTCCAGGTTTGGACATAAACCTATATGACATTTAAGAAGGTGAAAATGGGAAGATTTGGTCTCTTCACAAAAGAAGATGAAATAGTGAAGCACAATCAGTACATTATTAACCAAAATGCTGTAATTTAATGTTCTTATTTATGCAATATACAAATCTCTTCTGAATAAAAGTCCTATTTAAAAACTATTACAAGTTTTTCTTGTTTTACAGATAAAATGTATGGAAGAGAAAACAAAATCAGCTATAACACCTGGTCACACAGACCAGGAACTAGAATGGGAATCAAACCTGTAAGACTTGTATTCAGAAGGTGGTATTTAACATCTCCAAAAAACAAACCAACAAAACAACCCCTTAAAATCCACTCTGAAAAAGAGCAGACAGAATTTGCATGGAAGAAGACACCTTCAATGCATAAATGTTTTAGCAGATACAGCTGCAACACAGAACTCTCAGCAAACACATTCAGTTTTATCTAGCAGGATCTGATACTGTACCCTCAGTCTGCTGAGAGGAAGTATGATATATATACAACTGGCTGAAGAGTGTGACATGAATAAAACTATTTTTTAAAGTAAAAAAGTTTTGAAATCCTAAGACAGGTAATTTTGTATTTCTTACGCTATCTGACTCCACAGGTAGGTTCATATTATAGATTTGCCCCAAACAGAAAGCCAAAATTACTAGCCTGTGCATAGTTCCCACTGCAAACCACTCCACTCCATTCTGTTATGTTAATGCATTTGGGGTGTTGAATCAAGTAATTATCCATTCGGCCCACATAGGTATCCCTGTAGTCAGTCACTGAACCATCTAGATCATGAAATATTGAGTTCTTGTCACCATCCAAATCTCCTTCTTCAAACCAGGGACCAGGCTTTCCAAAGAAGGCTTTCAAAGAAACCTGACAATGACAATAAAGTTTTTGCTTTTCCTGAGGTGAAACACAGACTAACAGTGCACATGTGCAGAAACACATTAATTTGACAAAGCTGATTAAAAACTTCACAATACGGACAGAAGAAACTTGCAAAGCAGACATGCTGGGTTTTAATAATAGGCTCTAGCCAGCTCTTGCTTCTGAGTGTTAGTATTACCTGCAGAAAATTTGTTACCAAGGATATACCAAACCTTACAAAATCTTACAAAAATTTCTTTTCAGCTTTACCTCAAGCCATGAATCATTTAGTGCTACATATCCTACATCTGTGTTGGTTTTTTTGCTCAGGAGACAAAGGATACACACTGTGTGACCTCCAGCCAGGAGATAAACTCTGAAGTAATGACCTACAGCTCTTGTCTGCATATGTTAAATACAAGAAAAGAAAACCATTTACAAGACTTAAGGAAAACTTGTCAAAAACTTACATTTGGACCAAACTTCACAAGAGAAATGTTATTTTTTGGAGTCATCTGCCATGGATTTTTCATCAAAAATCCAACTGCACTGGTAAACCTGTCTGGAGTTGGCACAAAGTTTTTAAATGTGCACTTGGTAAGGTGAATAGGTCCATCATAAATCTGAAAGCCTCTGATTGGAAATGTCCTGTTGATGCAAACAAATATTTATACCATCCTGTAATGAAACTCATTATATACTTGAATCTGTGTCAAATACATTTCCTCTCAGAGAAATCAATAAAGCAACAATTAGAGAATGACTCACAAGACAGATTTTAGTAAAGGAAATATGGTTTCTGTGCTTCTCTAATGAGTCAAAAAATCCCCTACTCCTAAATTTTCCTGTTTGCAGAGTTACCTCTGTCCATTTGCAAATGTGCCCCATTTTCAATATGAGGAATACAGCAGAAAACTAATACCACCTGCTCTTTGATTGATAGTGGCAACTGGAAGTGACTGCAGACTGAAGGAAAGCAAATGTTACTTCTAACCCAGAGAATGGCAAGCTGGTAAGGCTTAGCTTGATCATGACGGAGCCCCAGGACATGATGGAGCAGCTAATGCTAGAAACCATTTCCAGGTGCCTGAAGGACTGGAAAGTCTGCAGGAACAATCAGTATGGATTCACAAAGGAGAAGCTGATAAACTTCTGTGATGAAATGACTGGCCAGGTAGAGCAGTGGACACAGTCTACCAAAACTGCAGGAAGAGTTTTAACACTGTGTCCCATAAGATCCTCGTGAAGAATGGGCAGGATGAGAGGACAAATAGGTGGCACAAAGTGATGACACAAAGTCCTCTTGGAGACCAATAATTGGTGATGCACCCCAAAGGTCAATACTGAGTCCAGTCTTGTTCATTATCTTCATTCATTATCTGGATGACTAGGCCAGGTATAGTCTAAGGGCCAAGTCTGCAGAGGGCACAACACAGAAAGAAGCAGCTGATGCAGCAGAGGGCTGTGCCATAACCCACACAGGCTGGAGAAACGGGTGGATGGGAAACTCAAGAAATTTAACATGGAGGAATGTAAGGTCTTGCACATTGGAAGCAATAACAGCCCTTTGTGCCAGTGAAAAGGACTTATGGGTCCTAGAGGAAGCCAAATAAACCATAAGCCAAACAACGCGTCCTTGACACAGAGAAGCAAAAGGTATCTAGGGCTGCACTGTGAGAAGTGTTACTAGCAAACTGTGGGGAGTAATACTTCCCCATTTTTTCAGCACTGCTGAAGCAACACATAGAATGCTTGTCCCCAGTACAAGGCAGATATGGAGATACCAGAAAGCACACCAAAGGGCCACAAAGTCACTGGAGCTTCTCTCATTGGAAGAAACACTGGGAGACATGTTCAGCCTGGAACAGAAAAGCCTCAGGCAGGAATATCAATGTGTATCTGAAGGGAGGGTGCAAAGAACATGGAGCCAGGCTATTCCCAGAGACAAGACCAGGAGCAATGCATACAAAATGAAAAACAAGAGGTCCCTGCTAAACAGGAGAAAAATTTTCACTGAGAAAGTGACTGAGCACTGGCACACGTTGCCCAGGAAAATTGTGGAGAATCTACCCTTGGAGATATAGGTAAGAGACCTGAATGTTGTTCTGGAACATGAGCCCTAGGTGACAGTTCTTGAGCAGGGGAGTTGGAGAAGGTGACCTCCAGAGCTGGTGACCTCCAGAAGGTGACCTCCTCAGTTATGTGATTCCACACAACAAGACTGAATACCTCATACCACCACCACATTAACTTCTGCCCTTTAAATGGCTTAACAGCAAAAAACTAGGGTAGCTGGGGCCCACTGCACCCTTTATCCTACTTGGCCAAAGATGTGTGGGGACAGAACCTGGAGCCATGTGGGCAAGGCCAAGACATTGTGCTACTTGATACCATCTTACATCATGGCTAGGAGGTGGGGGAAAGGGACTCTCTCTTGCTTCCTGAAGGGACAGTGTTCCTTTTTCTGGGGAAGTAACACTGAGGTGACACTGGTCCTGATCAGAGGATCTATCCACCTGGAGAGCACTTTGGGGTGCTGACAGTCTCTTGGCCATCTTGTTCTTCATCTTGCAGTCCAACCAGTGCCAGGCTGAGTGGTGAGCTTTTTTTTGTACATAAATCACCTTTGTATTGTATACTGCTGCTATTACTGTTACTATTCTTAATCTCATTGTTTCCAGTACAATGTCTCAGCTTAAGATCTCAGTCTTTTATCTCTCTCACCTGAGGAGGTGGGGAATGGGGACAGGCTACAGGGGGCTCAATTTCCAGCTGGGTTTAAATCAAAACAATCTTCTTTCTTATTCTGTGGCAAGGATAGGACTTGCTACTATGTTAAACAAGCATCAGTGCAAGTCAAAGAGAAATGGATCATGGTCACAGATTGTGATCTGCCACAGAGTCCAAAACTGACCTTTGAAATTCTTTTGCCTGAAAGCTTTCTTCGAGACCCAAATACTTTTTAATCTAAGGTTTAATTTCAGTAGGATAACTTAAATTGATACAGCATAGGAACATGTGAAAGCATCAGATGAAACTCTGAGTTTCAAAATGTGAGTTTTGCTGCACACACAGGATGAAAAACAAAACGAGAGCATCACTTTCAATGGAGTCTTATTCTCTTACAGCTCAACTAAGAAGGTTCTTTACACCTGATACAGATAATTTTTCTTGTATTTCTACTACGTTTATTACATACTTACCGATTTCTAGGCAGAGTGCGCGTCTTGTTGTCTATTCCTCCAGTTCCCACATATTTATTTTGTCCACCTTGAAACCCATAATTCTTGCTCTCACCTATGAACAGTGACTCTGATACCTCCTGGCTGGCACCTTCATCATTTGGGAAGCTCCCATCACTATCAAAGCACATCAGAAATTAAGTCTTTAGCCAAGACTCTCCAGCATATGATTATACCAAGACACAGCACAGCTTTTACTTCTGTAACAGTCCTCCTCAAGTACAGACTTCATGTACAATACAGAAAGCAATAGATTTAATCATTAATATAGAGGCTAACTCAATGAAATGTTCAGCAGCACCAAGCATTAGAATTTCTAACTCCCTTTGTAGTGAAGCACCTTTTTATTTACAGCCCACTTTTCCAACCCTAGAATGAATTTGTCATAATCTAAATAGCAGTAATTTCAGCTCACTACCGAAGTTACTTGATATTTTTCATTAGAAAGAGACTCTACCCCTGCTAAATGCTCACCCTTCCTTCTTTTCCATTGCTCACTTTCAGCTGTTCAGGAGGAAAATAAAATAATGCCTAAGGAATCATACACTACCAGTAATACCTGAACTAATATAACAATTCTGGTAAAGAAGCAGCAAACTGTGGTGTAAATCAAGCACAGGCTGAACTAAAGTGGAAACTTTGGCAGCTGTGCCAGTTTACAGCCTCAATAACATCATCTGCATGACTGGAAACACAACCAGGTCCCTAACCAAAACTGCAGTATTATGAAAGCATACCTATTAGTTTTAATAGATGCATACAGGTTTTATAAGCTTCTATGCAAGGAAACATAGAAATTATTAACAAAGCACTCACCTAGCAAATGTCAAACCTATTCCATTGTCTGCAAACCTACAAGAAAGTCCAAAACATCAGTTGTTTTTTCTGAATTATCCTACAACTGGCTAATGCAAGAGCATATCCTGCTATGCACTGAAAAAAAATCTTTAGTTTTTCAATTAATGAACTTAGAACCATCACAAAGTTAACTTTTTTTAAAAGCATTGCTGTTAAAAAGTAGCAAAATAATTTTCTACACATTTTTGAGGATCTTCAGGGAGACAACAGAAATGCCAGTCTGAATTTACTGTCTCTACCAGCTTCTTTTTACTAGAGATGTTTTTTGCTCTTTAAGGCAGGTTCTCATTTAATCACATACAAACTTGCATATCTGAAGTTGTGGGATAGTATGAAAGCTAGTCATACTGAGAAGATCCTAAAGTTAACCATCACTGCTCTCCTATAAACCTGTTGTAATGCATTTTCATAAACAAAGCTTTCAGGGAGAACTTCTTAACAGCATGCAGCTGTTTGCTTCCAAACACCTACCCAGAGTTCTGAATGAGGATATCCCCTCCCCTGACCCAGGCTCCATGATCATTGTTTTTGAAAGATATTAATCTGTCAATCAGGGCAGCAGCTCGGGGTTTTTCAGGGTCTGCATCTTGATGAGGTCGGAACCTGGGAGAGATAAACAGTACAGTACAAGAAAACTTTTTATTTTACATGTACCATATACATTGTACTGAGTAAAACTGAAAGACAAACACTCATCTGATGAGCAAATTCCACTCTGCTTCATGTTTGGAATGGAAGAAGCTAGAAGCAGGTACATCTCTGGCTCTCTAGTACTAGCAAAGTATTTGTGGGGTATAATGAAGCAGGCATGTGAAACGCCTCTTTCCCAGTAAGTCTCACAGGCTCTTGCTCAGTCTTTCTAAGTTTCTTTAGCTGCCTTTAGCCTCCCTTTCTCCTCTTTTTCTTTCTGTCCTCCCCACTTGTAGTGAAGCACTAATGTGAAAGTTTGATGAAGGGAATGATAAGTTCCCTGAAAGGACACACAGGGCTGACATTAGATATGCAAGAACAGTCTGGACATTTGTCTAACTGGTCCTTCAAATGTTCCAAACTCTTCTGACATACAGCCACGCTGCTTCTTTGAGCATGCCTGAGATTTTTTTACTGCATTGCCACCAAGAATGTCTTGTACAGTAAATTATGACTGGAATCTAATTTAAATAGTAGGAAGAAACAGTCTGATTAAGAACTGCTGACATTTTCACTTGATTATCCCCAGGACCCCAGACAAAAAGTAATGTATTTTTAAAAACTGCCAACAGATACTTTGACTGTGTAAAGATACTCATGTCTGTTATCCAAATCACATAATATTCTTTTATTCAGATTTGGATCTGCCCCCTGCCCATCCAAAGGAGAAAGAGGAAGATAGGTAAATGTTGGGTTTTGATACTCTCAGTCTTCTCAACTAACATTTAAATCCTTCCAGTTCAGCTCCATGTACAATGATTAGGGACCTCACATAGTTATGCAGTGCCTCATTCCTTTTTTTTTCTGCTGTGAAACATAACCCCATTTCATGCACTGAGTTTCTTGCATCCTCAACACTTAGAGGCTCTCAGAGGGCATCTTGCCCCTCTCAAGTTCTTCCTGATTACCTGTTATGACTCAAGTAAACCGCAAGGGTTATATGGGAGCAGCAGTCACTTAACTTGTTTTAAATACAGGTCAATTGACAATAATCCATGAACCATATTTGCAGTGCTAATACATAGCTGACACAAAAATACTGACAATATTGGACAATATCCAGTATTTGTTTAACCACTATCCCAGGCTATTTTATTTGAAATTCGGGACAAGACTAACCAGGTGCAGTATAACCTGGAACTTTCCTAGACTTTTCATTACTTTCTCTCACTTTGTAAACTGAAGAAAATGCGGTTGATTGCACCACCTCTGCAAAGAGCCTTCAGCAGAACTGTACTACCGAGCTATGATCTCCAAGTCTAGAAGGAACAGCAAAAATAGTCAGCAGTAGGAAAGGTAAATGGATGCACTACTGAAACCTTTTTCTAATAATTAAAACTCAGATAAATAAATCAGAAGATCAGATTTTAAAGGAATACGTTCCTTTTAGCAGCAATTCCAGAAAAAAATTTAAGCACGATGGTAGAACATGCTTAAAACAATGTCTTCTAAGAGGATGGACACTACCCTGAGCAAAAGCTCAGAAGAAACCCAAATCCTTTAAGAGATACCACCTCTGTTGTTCCCAAAATAGATGAATAAATGAGGGAAAAGAACATACGAACTTGCGGTTTGGTTATAATTTATAATTTTTTTTATTGTATTAAAAGGGTTTTTCCCCATGTGAATGCAAGAGCAGTCTCAAAACTTTGCCATTTTTCACTCACTTGAAAAAAAATATCCTTTACCTTGCATTGTTGTCCAAACAAAGATATTCCCTGGGATCATCAGCACTAGCATTAGTTGTTTTAACACCCTTATCAATGAACAAACCAGCCTGAAACAAGCAAGGAAAGAAAATTCATACTATCCAAAATCAAAGACAGAATAAAAATGAAGTCTTAAAAATGTAAGCATTGCATTCCATACACATACAAGAAACTCTTAGATCTTTCCATTTGGCTTCAATTGGCATATTGTCTAGGGGAAAACTAGCTAATTAATATAATAAACCAGTTTGTGCTAAAATGAAAGGAATTATCTGTGATTAAAAAAAAATATGGAAAATTATCAAAATTCACTTCAGATTTCTTTCACAACATCTATTTCAGGTTTTCCATTTATTACCAGATGCTGTTCTGGAAAATCTGGAAGGCAATCTTATGGTGAGTTCATATTATTCTCATAAATGAAAAAGAATAGAAAACCCAAAACCCACTGAAAAATCCTTTGTATTTCGCTTTACCACTAAACTACCTTTACCACTAAAGATCATTTTGGTCCAAGCAGCAATAAGCGTGAAACTCAATAATCCAAAATTAAATAAATTACTTGAGAAAATAAAAGCATGAGGAAGCATTTGTGGTCTTTTACCTGAATTACCTACAAATACTTTCACCTCTGATCCAAATTACGATTTCAACTGAGTCTTATACACAAGAAGGTTCTCAGACGTGCTAGTGGAGCTGTCTTTTAACATGGAATTTTAGCACACAAATTCCTACCCTTGTTTAAAGATGACAACAGGTGAAATTATTTTCTTCACAATGCACTCTTGTACTCAGTATGTTCTAATTCCAATCTGAACCAAGTGCCCTACAGTCCCAAACACAATGTTAACACAACTTCCATCAAATACTGCATCATTTCTTGGTTTCCCAGGCAACCAACTGTCAGGCAAAATCAGTTTCATTTGGCAAAAAAAAAAAAAATCCCATAACAATTCTATGAGGTTTCAATGGTTAAACTGTGAGAATCTCCTGCATCAACCAAACACAAATAAGTACTTATTTAGAGTTTGGTAGCGTTATAAATTTCATTATATTTCTGCATACACACAGCAACTGGATTCCAAATGAAATACTTGAAGGGCTTCAGGTGGAGTGAAAATTTAGCTGAGGTGTGG
Organism: Cinclus cinclus; assembly: GCF_963662255.1. Classification (NCBI taxonomy): domain Eukaryota; kingdom Metazoa; phylum Chordata; class Aves; order Passeriformes; family Cinclidae; genus Cinclus; species Cinclus cinclus. Next base: position 14,757,836 of record NC_085084.1, on the reverse strand, counting down.
AAATGGTTTAAAAGTCATACTAACAAAATACTCCTCAGTGACTGTAGGCTGAAAAGTCCATAAGAAAACTTGCAAATAAGTGAGCTCCTGAAGGCAATTTTAAAGCTTAATCTCTAGCCAGAGACTGCATCACCATGTGCAAACACCTGAGGCTCAGAAAAATAAGTTGTAGCTACTGCAGCAAGCTATTAGGTGAATCACTGCTATAATAAACTTTAATTCTTCAAGGCTCAGCTTTCTTCAGAGTAGGAAACAAAGCTGTAAAGAGTAGCATTTGAAATGCTACTTCTGAAAAAAGTATTTTATTAGAAGTATTGATTTTAGCTGTTTGTGCCTTAGGAAGATCTGAAACAGTGAATACCCAAAATGCAGCTAGAAAATACACCCATGCTGATTATACATTGCTCTACAGTACAGTTCAAACACAGCACAAAATCCAACCCCTACCCAGTTTAAAATGTGAACAGTCAAGTTCTAATATAGAATACTGAGAAATAAAAACTTCACTTTTTTAAAATAACATACTACATTACCTTAAAATTAGAATGAACCCTGTTGTTATAGAAGATTCCTAGGGGTGTAAGCTCTGATTTGGTTTCAATGGCTAAACTATGTGAATCTCCTGTAGCAACCCTGTGGAACAAATACCATATTCCAGCATCCTGCAAGTAATGAGAGAATAATATTACATAAAAGTGATTTTGACACTATTATTGGTGCTGACATATATTTTAAAATGAAGTCTCCAAACAACAATTTAATCAGGAAAACAGTCAGATTTTGCAAATAAGGCTATATTCTAGTGGACAATATCAACTAAAAGTGTTTTGCTTCTCAGTGAAGCCATTCAGAACCACACATTTAAGATGTTCTAATATTTCAAAGTAGAAAAGTGTCCAAGTTTATGTAATTTCTGCATTCCAGTTATGTCATCCCAAACATTAGATTTTCATTTACTAGTAGATAATACTATTAACATAAGATACTCAAAATCATTCCTCCTATCCTTACTGTTCCATTCTGTTAAGGTTGGTACATCTCTGTTCCCATCAAAATTTAAATGGCACAGCCAAAAACACCCTCAAGAGCTTTCAGAAGACAGGAAGAAAAGTACATCAAGCAATCTGGTCAGTTCAAGGCATTGTGCAAATGACATGCAGTAATAATTTTAGTATCTGTTCATTTTCTACACTTCTTTAATACCTCTGCCCTTAAAGAAGCCAGATTTGTCTGCTAAATGAGCTCCACAAAATTTCCCTTTCAACTACATCTGTGTTCACAAGATGTGGCATCGTGACATCCACATCACACACACCTACAGACATCAAAACCTTTACCTGACCATAGGCTGTGTGCCCTTAAGAAAATAACACCCCACAAGGCACATTGAAGGATTATACAGTAGCTAAAGAAACACTGAGTGCTCCCTCTCACAAAAGTAGTCAGCCTTTTCAAGAAACATGGATAAAGTGAATTCATCCTGGCTTAAAAGATTTAATGCATTTCACTCCAAGAATATACTGATTTTCCAATGAGTGCTTGGAAATTCTACTTTACAGTAACGTTCCCATCCCAGTGTGCAATGATGACACACTGACATTTCTGGTGATTAACCATTACAAAGCAAATATGGATGTTCCATTAATAAAAATACCAAAATCTTACCTCACATATAATTAAGTACAGTTCTGTGCTTGGCAGACTCAATTTTTATCCAAAACACCCCCTGATGCTTGAAAAATAGACTTAGATAAACTTAAAAGCTTGTTAAGCATCTACAAGCATTCAGAAAAATGAAAAGGTTGGGGTTTTTTCCTCTTTTCTCTCATACACACCAAAACAAAAGAAACATCTACTGCCCATACAGCCTTACAATAAGCTTCACTGCACAACCAAAGACCTGGGAGAGGAATGGAATTATTTGGCTGTGAATTGCTCTAGCTCATAGCAGCAAAAACTCTATAGTGCAGAGTCTATATGAGAACAGTTGAATTATTCTATTTCTGAAACAATAAGCTACGGTCTTTTTATACTGATGTGCTTACATCCATGCAAGGACGTGTATCAGAGCAGCTAAATTTTGTAACAAACACAATGTTTGCTCCAGTCAGGCAGATCCTGCTAAGAAAGGGAAGGCATCTACTGGGATGAGCTACACAGGCAGAAAAAGACCTTGCAGGACTTAAGCACCAGATCAAAGAAGCAAAGAAGCTGTTTACCTTAGCCTGCAATGCCTAAACTAGTTACATTAAATAAAGCAGGCAAAATGGAAAGACATTGTGTTTGACAGAAAAGAGCTGTTTTAATTTGGGAGATGAGTCCAGATCCCTCCTAGTGGTAGAGAGTCAAGTAGAATACAAACAAACAGAAGCAAACCCACTGCAATGAAAGCAACAAGAATGAGACCATGCAAAAGCAGAATGAAATTTTCTGATTTTTTTAATATTCCAGATATTTCAAATCAGCTAAGTATTTTGAATTCTATTCTATTTATTAATAACAGTTACCTGTTAACAAATAAATAAATGATTCAATTATATAAATGTTATCAATTACAGATAAATGTTATCTGTGGCTAAAAGTACACAGGCTCATATTCTTCCAACACTGGAGCCTTTGCAACAACAATCAACAACCTTTCCTGTTTTGCATTCCCACTGATCTCTTCAGAGTAATCCAACTAAAATAACCTCATATATCTCAGCCTCTCATCCAATATACAACAGACTCCAGTTCTCTCCTCCACAATAAGTAGAGAACTTTATATGACAAGAAGCTATGACAAGATATTTGCACTAATACAAGGTTCAGAACAAGCAAAAACACATCAGCAGTCATTGGCTGGAAACAACTGACTAACCAGCAACAGAAAGTAAACAATGTTTCTTACACAATGAACATTTCTTTGCAGCCATTTTTCATTCCAGTGACTACAGCTCTTGCAGAGCTGTCACTAAACTAATGACAACCTACAGAGAATATGGAAGGCTTAACATGAAATACACCAATTCCGTGAAAATAAAATTATTTCGACATAGACACTACTACATTCCTACAGTGACACTACTGTCAGGTCTATAAAATACAAAGAATAAGATATCTCCTCTGTTGCAGCCACAACAAAGATTTTTGGCATCATTTAAATGCACACCTAGACATACACTGCACTTTCAACGCCAATAAGCTGCCAAACATTAAAATACTCTTATAAAAAAAAAGAAAAATATATGCAAATCTGGCAGTGTAAATGTTACAGATTTTACAAATGCCAGTGACATAAGCAGTTTGTCATTAATTATACCCATAAGCCCTACCTGTGAGCCTGCTGCTGCATTATTTATAAGATGATTGTTGGGATGAGAAATCCAGAATGTTGAAACGGCCCTGCAATATTATCCAGAAACAAGTTACTGCAGAAAACCTTTAGCTCCAACAGAAGTATCTTTCCTTTTTAACATCCACATCAGAAAAAGCTAAACTGATAAACTAACTGCTTTATATTCAAAATACAAATCACAAAACCTTCCACATACAGAAGTCAAAAATGCCTTTTTTTTAAGTTCAGTGCACAGTATTTTATTTAATGTTGTACAGATATTCCATGCAATTATAAACTGTTTTAAGAAGCTTTCAAAAGAAACAAGTTGTATTCAGAAAAAAAAAGTGGTGACAACCTGAGAATATGCATACATCTATGCAGTGGAGAAGATTTTCAACAGACTTTTAAGGTTCCAAGTACCACAAGAAACAACAATATTCTGATAAAACTATTTTTTCTTTACTATTCTTTTAATATTTCTGTAAATAGAAGACTAAATGTTTATTTTTATTGCTATTTTTTAAATACCCATACTATGTGAATTACATTCATTAAACTATAGATAATGTTTTTCATCTGTACTTCCATCTGTATTGTATGATAATCAAGAAATTATCAGCAGTTCAACTGCTACAGCTGGTTGGGTTTTACTTTTTCATCATGACATACTCACATGCAGTCTGTGGCTGGCACTGGGACATAACTTCCATACACCTTATCCCTAATCCCAGTACACATGCTGCTGTTTCTGTCTGTAGGTAGAAGAGTGCCTGGTTTTGTGACTAGCCCAAGGTTGTGGAACAAAGTATTCCTCTGCTCAATGCCATCTTCTATGAAGAAACAGTGACCTAGTGTGTCGTAGCCAATGGTGTCCTTTATCTGTAAGAATACAAGTTCATTATGTCAGCAGTAACAGCACTTACTGAGATTTATTTGACAAATACCATCTAGTTTTACTATCTTGGCACAGCTGCAGAGTGCCAGTGTCGGCAGCTCAGATGATTCAAGCACATAGATTTATTCACCTCTTATAAACACACTACTATTCACCTCTCCAACACACTGGAGAGCTTAGCTGCCTTACAGCTAGCTGCTGTAAGAATCTGAAAAAACAGAATGATGAGAACTGTTAAATTACTGTTTGCAGTAATTTATTCATCCACTGAAATACAAAAACCATTGCTGAGCATTGAATCTGCAGAATGGATGGGATTATTTTGGCATCTAAATGCTCTTTATTATTCCATATATAATATATAATATTTATTCCAACAGAATATGTTTTACTCTTCATGCACCTACCAGCAAACCATTAGTTGCATGAACAGTCACACATCTGGAAAAACAGTGATGAATGGAAAGACCTTCCAGATAAGTTTTAAAAGTATATCCTCCTTTTTCATCCACATCCCCACAAAGGTGAAAGTGAACAGGGTAACTTCCAATCTGCTGCTGGCCCATTTGCTTCAATTCCACATAGGAAAGGTGAACAGATGTAAAATTTTTTAAAATCTAAAAAAAAAAGAAGTCCAGAGTGAATAACCAATTATTTGCTTTTTAACCAATGGAAATTTTAAGTTAATACATCACCTACCCCAGATGTACAGAAGCTAGATGTACACAGTTGCCACAGACCAACACAATAAAAGTTAGAACAAACTTTACTGTCTTGGTCTACAAAGATGCCAAAACTGTATCCTTCATAAATTAGTTCAAAATTTAAATCTCCATGTGGCTACAACAGAGGAATTTACACCAGACATACTACCACACTTTACTCTTAGGTCTTACTGGGTGGCACATTAAATATCCTCACATGTACTGTCCAGCCAAACAGAGGTCACCCACATCTGGGTGTGTCTGTCATGAAGCTGCACCAGCATGACCCACCTGGGACAGGCTTAGCCAAATAAAAACCACAGAATAATGCAGACTCAAATGAAACTGTTGAGAAACCTAGTCCAGCTGAGAGCTTGGTGCTGGGTCAGCCTCATAAAACAACTGCTCAGCACATTGCTCAGAGAATACCCCCAGTCACAGACACTCATGGTGTCAATTTGTTCTATCCTTTCACTTTCCCAGTACAGTGGCATTACTTGAGTTCTTTCAGACTGCTCCCATTGCCTCCTGTTCTACTGCTATGCACCTCCAAGAACTGCTGTGGCCACTATGAACCCTCACCAGCACCTGAAGACAGCAACAAGATCCCTCCTCTCAGCTTCCTGTCACTCATCACCACACACTGCCACACCACCTTTCCTGCACACCCCAGTGCATCTGCATTTTCATTGCAATGAGAACCCAAAACTGGACACTGCACTCCAGAGAAATGGCTTCACTAAGGAATATATGAAGTTATCCTCACAATCACACAGCTTCACAGTAAAGTTATTGTGTACAAAGTAAAGTCATAATGAGGTTGTACCAGTAATACAGGAGAGAGAAAGTATTTTATTTCACCTAACCTGCCATGAAAGCATAAACCAAGTGCCAACAGCTGAACTGCAACAACCTGAGTCAAAAAACAAAACAAAACAAAAAAAACCAGAAACCAAACCAAAACAATCCCTACCTTTTTTTTGTCACTTCATTTCATTAACTTACCTGCACTGAGTACTTATCAAAAATACCAATTTTCATAGGGGAATCCATAATATTATTTTTCCTCCTCCTTTAATTGAACTCTTAGGGTTTGCATACCTAATAGCTAGAGATGGATGGTCAAAACCTGATCTTTTAGGAATCCCTAATCTTTAGCTCTTTACTACTGAAAAGCACCAGAACTGCAATCCAATGCCTCTTCTCACTGACACTAACCCCCTTTAGGCTATTGAACTTGTGTCCAGTAGGAAATTCAGGATGTTCAAAAGCTATTACATTTCTTTCTGTCTAGGATCCGTCTGCTTGAGCATCTAAGATTAGCATAAACTAAAAATACTTTCAGTGCTGAGGTCTAGTCTGGCAACAGACACTCACTACTCAGTCCCCTGGGAACAATTTCACTCTGATGAGTCAAAATATTTCTCTTCTACCTTCCAGACAACTGAAGGTTTGCTCATTTACACTTTTGTGGCAATCAAGGTCACATTTAGCAAGATTCATAGCTTGTCATTATCTCCTTTCATTACATATCTTGAACCCTTGACATCTTGAGTCCACCCACCTTCTTCCACAAAACAAAAGCTCCTGCATATTAGGAAAGAGCTAATTTTCTTTACCGCTATTATGGTCACCACTATGAAATTAAAATCTGTATCCAACCAAATACATTAGAAATATTTAAACTGTGATGACCACAAAATGAGCACAAATATATTTGAAATTAAAGTCTGAGGCCTCAAACTTCTCTAGCATCACTGAAGCACTGCTGTTCAAATGTTTCATCTAAAGATGTAAATGAACACAAGTGTAAAAACTAGTTTCTAGAACACTCCTTTCTCTCAGCTTTGTTTATGTTCATAATACAAGAAATTTGAAGCAGCTTCCTTTATATAACCTTATATAACCTTCCTTTATATAACCTTCAGATTTTTAAGAAACTAAATATAAAACCCCATAGTACAAGTCAGTTTATTCCCTGTCCATCCCTCTCTAGTCATCAGGTTCAGATGGGAAATCTGAATTGGGATTCAATGCCCATCACCTGGGGAGGTACAAAGGCAGTGAAAGGAAGGAAGAGAAATACAAGGCAGATCAAGCTCTATTCTGTAATGTTATAGGATGTACATGCATGGATATAATTTGTTTAATCCCTGCCATATAATGTTACAATACCTGCTGGAGGTTTCTAGAACAGTTTGTGCATTATATCCCTTCTTTCAATTCTGCAGACTGTCTTGAGGAGTTAATCTAATCTGGGTAAAGCTGAGAATGAAACCATTTCCACACAAAGCAACTGAATGAATTTATATTCTTTAAATTTTCAAATCCCTTGAAGTTAAACATTAATCTTTTTGTCCTTAATATGCCTTTACATGACAGAGAATTAATTGGAGATGTTTTTCAAACCTTGATATGTCCACCAAATGTATCATAACTGAAGAACTGACAGTCCTTTTCAAGATAGCAGGCATTTTCTGTCTCCCCCCTTATTAGGATGTTTCTTGTAAGAACTCCAACTTCTGCTCTCATGTCCACTCCATCAATTATTTCTCCTACATGAAGAAACTGAGGGTTTTCTGTCCAACAATAAGTTTTGAAGCAGGAGAAAAAAATAAGAAAAAAAGTCACCACTGATTAAAAACCAGAATCAACTTATATAAATGAGCAAGATAACTGTGGCAACAAAACCTATGCATTCCTCCTCCTTAACATGCTGGTCTCTCTCTCAGCTTTTCTTATGGTAGATGTATTTATCATTTTAACAAGAAACCAATGTTCAAGAAATATCAACATTTTATTTGTACCTTACAGTTTTGATCCAATAATTTGAGAATAGGAAAAAACCAAAAAAAAGAGCTTAAATTAATAAAATCAAACTTTTCAAAGTATCAAACTTTTAATGAAACACAGATGCAGACTTGCTATAGAAGAAAAAAGAATCTGGCTGCTTAATCTGTTTAAAGACAAATTAAGAACTGCAAATGAAGCCTAAACACTGTTTGAAAATGCTGTACTGATCTCCTCCTAAAAGAAAAAAGCATTTGCTTTACTAACTAAATTTCCTCTTTCCTAGGTAGTTATTCTGAAGATATATGAGCTAAAAATTAGGGAAAAGAAGATAGTCCATTTTTACGCCCTTCTTCAAAAACCCAATCAATTTCTCATTCAAACTGAGAAAATTATCTGGTTCTGTAAACCTTAAAAAATGCATTTATGCATTTATTGATACCTTGAATACAGACTATCACTATCCTTCCAAGCCTTAAAAAACATGATACAAGCCTACACTAGCACAACATGAAGCAGAACTAAAAGTGATACTGACATTGTATCTGCTTTTGAGAATTTAAAAAGACAAGATGTCTGTAAATGGGACTGCACTCCTCTGTCTAAAGGCTCACCTATTGTTTTTCCCTGTATTTGACTAGCAACTCAAGAAATCAAGTGCAGAAAGAGCAACCAAGGCTCCTACAACACAATACTTCTTCGTTTTCCTACTACAGGAAGGTGAAACTAGCAAAACCCTTAGCAAAACAATGCAAGAAATAATTTCAAAAGATGGTAGGTTCTTCAGCATGTCAAGTTTACCATTATACAAAAAATTCCTTCTTTGTGGAACAAGTACGTAGGATGATGAGGGATTTTTTAAAACTGTATACATTACTATGACAAAGAAAACTATATTGAGGGTGGCAAAGAACCCCAATTGGGAAAGCTGACGGTAAGTTCACCTCCTTTAGAATCTTTTTAATAGTTTAGCTAGGATTTAATTTCAAAAAAAGGGAAAAAAGATTTTGTATTTGATGCCATACTATATATCTTGTGAAATCAGATTTTTTTAACCTTTAAAAGCAGCTGTTTTTTCACAGCACATGATTTCCAGCATGAAATAGAGTCTATACACAACCATTCAGTGGTGACAAGAAACTTAATCTTCATACTGCAACCTTGCAATTAAGTTTGCTCTTTAAACATTGTGCCACACAAAACACAATCAAGCCCAGGAGGTATCATGCACAAAGTTAGCTCTACAGCTTCCCTCAAACTGGTAATCTCTAATGTTGTAACAAGGTAAACGTGGATATGCTTTCTTCATACTTGAGATTTCTCAGTGCAGTAGAACATATGTGACCCCATGCTAACAAATGTGCAAGAAGCAAATTTCACCAGAGGGACAGACAGACTGGCAGTCCCTTAGGGCACAAGTGGACAGGGAAATCTGAGGCTGTAAACAGAAAACTTCAGAGAATGAAGAAGGGGAAGAGCAGTTTTAAGAAGAGGAAGTTTCATTGTGCAGAAATTAATGGGACAAAACCAGACTGAGAAGAGTCTGCAAGAGTGAAGAGTCTGACGAGTCTGCAGAATGAGCTGCTGCAAACTAACACTGCAGAACAACAGTTAGTTTGTGCTGCAGCCCACCAGGAGTGAGGGGAAGATCCAGACCAGAAGCTGGAGGACAGCACGGGGAAGGGCAGCACCATGGAGCAGGTGTGGAGCAGAAGGAAACAGACGTCAGCATAGCTGGCAAGCCAGTCCCCTGGGAGGCTCTTGTGATGTCAAGCACAATGACTCAGATAATAAAAAGGAAATGGTCAACAACATGCATGACCATTTACTTGTGCATCACACCCAAAGGAAAAACAGACTGCAACTACGCAGGGATATCCTGTGAGAGCAGAATCTTGGAAGGGTCACTTATTGTATAACCATGTTGTTGGGGAGGTGGTAAAACGGAGACAAAAAGAGAAAAGATACAGGCTCAAAGACCACAATTTTCTTTTTCTCTTCCTGTTTTTATTTCTAGTTTTTTAATAATAAAAGAAACAAATATTTCATGATAACGGTTCAAAAGATGAGAATGACACCAAAGGCAAGGGAAACAAGTAAGGACCACAACAGCTATTCAACCATGCATAAAGAGAACTTGTGAAAAGACAGAAAGGAGCCAAGGAAGGAAAACAAGCCTAACCCTACTGGAAAAAAAAATAAGGCATTCAAAGATCCTGGGAAGAAATAAGAAAGTAAAGTTAGCATGGTGAGCTGTGAGGTAGACCTGACATATTGAGTCATTTTACAGCAAGGAGAATTGCACACCCGTGTATGTGGCAACAAAGCCATACAGTGGATTTGAGAAATAGCTGCCCTTCACTGCTTCCACTGCAAGAGTCCAGCAGCAAATACATATTTCACACAGATCTTCACGTGGTGACTGCTCTCATACCTTTGACTTTAACCTGATGCTTGGTACACTCTGGGCAGGGAAGGAGGGTGAATTCCTCTGTCTGATACATCGAATAGTCTGTGCTTGCAACCACAATCCTGTCTCCTGGTTCCCAGCTACTAACATCATCCAGAAGATTCAGTATTACTCCACCCACCGCTTCCACTTGGAAGCCTGATACTGGGACACCTAATTTAAAAAAAAAAAAAAAAAAGATTATATTCACCTTATATTCACCTTTATATGAAACAATTCCCAAGAAGATACTAATAAAATATGTATGAGATTTTGCAGGCCCCAAAGCCTTCTAAAGTACAACTCTGACCTCAAACATGCCAGTGTGAGATGCCTGCCTTTACAGCCTGCTTACTTACTGGATCACAAAACAAAGGGAAAACACGGAACTAATGGTGACTGGAATGATCTATGATTTTTTTTTTCTTCAGAAAACCCTAGTATCATATGGCAGTAATTTGTAGGTCCAGCTACCAGTGACTTATTTTTGCTAATTTAAACTGTAATCAAAATTTTAAATTACATTTTAAATGTAATCAAGGACGTGGAAAACAAAGCAGAGGACTTTCTTTTTTAAGCAAAACTAATAAATAGTTTGGCAGAGTACATTGCACACACAGAATTTTATTGGCTTATGATGAATTTGCATAAATTCAGTTGCTTTTGCTAACACTTGAACCTAACTCTACAGCACCAGCAGGTAAAAGATGTGTATTTTTTTTTAAATAAAAGTGTATACATTTTAAGGGGGCTGCAATGAATAGCAAAGGGGTAGTACCAAATAGTTCAACTGCCTAACAGATTTATGACTACCATTAAAAAATTCTGAGAAAAACAAAATAACATTCAGTAATTCTAAAACAGAAAAACTCAGATATCTTAAATTTAAAAATTTAATAAAGGGTAAAAGTAAGCAAGTGGCAGGTCTTCCAGCTTTTTATACCACAGACTGAACTTTGTATCAGAACAGCTGCCTAAAGTTCAGCACTCTAACAGCAAGTGAAAATTGCAAGAAGAATAAAACATTTCTTTCGGATTCTGTAGCTTGTTTTTTTTTTTTTAATCAACATCTCAGAAGCTAAGATTTGAAATATACATGTACTGTAAAATTACAAAAATAAATTTTCAAAGTGTCACAACTTACAAGACTCCTATCTTCATCTAAATATACTAGAATTTAAGACTCAATATTATGCTGCTCACATACTGTATACAGAGTGAGAAAATACATAGTACTGAAGAACTGTGTCCTCCTACATCATCCATAGCAAGAAGAAACATCTTACAGCAGCACTCAAAAATTTAAATTGCAAGCAGAAGTTCTAGTGAAAAAAAGCATAGAAAGTATTTTTTTCTTTTTCCCCCAACTGTAGCATTTCACAAAACACTTTCCTACCATCATTCCATTCGCTGTAAGCTCTCACAACAAACTTCTGACCATCCACTGTGAAAAACTCTTTTTGAGCAAGAGCTTTCCCACCAGTGCTGTGGTTTTCATAGTTTCTCACTGATTCATTACAGGAAGAATTTCCACCACCTATAACACCAACTAAAGCCCAGGCTTGCCTGTGAAAATCAAAAGTAAATGTTTAAATATAATGGCCCTTCAAAAATTCTTTACAAAACCAGGAAAAGACAAGGAGCATAGAAGTAATAAAAAAAGCCCTCTTGCTTGCTCTTCTAAATTAATTTTAAAATGCAACTTCAAAATATAGAAAGAAATGGGCATATGTGAGGAAAATACTTTAAAGTAATTGAGCGTCATATACAAAACTGGAAAATACAAGAGCTCTTACTGGGGAAGACTTTCATATAAATTTTTAGTAAACATCCAATAAGATACACATTTTTCCAAAAGCAATTTGCTAGAGATGTGTGACAAAAGCCACACAGGATCCTACTCTCAAACAGCTTTAGCAGGGCCAAGGAGGAGCAGGAGTCAGGAGCAGTGCTCCTGCCATACCCCCTGCCATTTGCCAAAAACACCCCAAACGACCACTCAGAACTCCAGGGGACCACACGTGCAAGCCAGGAGGGATGGACACAGCCAGCAACAGCCACTGATACTGACCCCGTGATGGACAGGCAATAGCTTTCTAGTCTTTCAGGATGCTCAGACCCAGAAAAGGAAATGCATGCTGTTACACAACCTATGTACAATATACCACTGACGTGTGAGTGTTTGGAACTTAAAATCAAACAATGTGCTACAGATAGCTGCCACCAAGTTCCAAAAAACAAGTTTATTTTGCTGTCCTTCACTGCTCTGTAATGCCATAGCCATGTGCAAAAAGGAAGCAGTCGAGATCATCTATTAAAAAGCCAGACAATTTGCATCATTAAACTTGAGTCATTCACCCCAAGTGAGAACAGTGTCAGCTAGCTGGACTGCAGTCTGTTGATAATGATTGATTCAAAGGCAGATATTAAACCCACCTTCAATCCAGTTGCCTTTACTTTAACCCTTCTTGATGTTTTTGTTGAGAAAGATTAAAAAGTCAAACAATACTTTAAAATTAATATGTTCACAGGAATAGTATATACTGGGCCAACTTTTTAGCAGCAGAAGCAAACAAGAACGTTTCACATACCAATATTTAAAACAGTTACTTTGATGCATGCTTTGCATTCCAGGTGTTGCAGGAAAAAGTAGAAGGGAGAGGGCTGTAATGGAGAATTCACCTCCACAATGATATCTTTTTCATCAGCTTTAGAGGTTTAAGAAAATGACCCTGCTTTTCCTGAGCAAGCCATCAGGGAGAGCTTCCTGCCCATGTTCCACTGCAGAGATAGTTATGTGCTTACAGAGCCTTTACTGACTAAGGAAAGCATGTAAGAATCAGCTCAGCAGAGAGTGAAAAAAGGCTGCTTCTCCCCAGCTACAGGCTGAAGTAGTTCCTCATTTCAGACAAACTGGTGTGGCTGTCATGGGCAGAGACAAACCCCAGAAACCTACACCTCTCAGGACAGGCTGGGCTGGCTGGACCACAACCTGAGCAATCTGAAGCCACACAGGCTTTGCTGCTTTCAGGAAGTGGTATTCTACTACAGGACATCCAGGTCTTGGCAATTTTGGCCAAACTGCTTCAGAGGCAACAGCATTCCATCCCACACCCCTGTGCTTACACAGCCAGTGACACAAATGTACTCCTGGCGGGAACTGAGGTCAGAACATGCCATCCTGACTGACACGCCAGCTCGCCTCTGCCAAAGCACAGGGAGGAAACTAACTGGAATCCAGATGTCAGAGTATAGTGAGGGTTAAGAATAGAACAGAAAAACCAAATGGCCAGTTTCCTGGAAAACACTGGACAACACAAAGAGGTTATACAACACTATCCCAATATAAGAACAGACTGACAGGCAGTTAGGAGACGGGGTATACTTTTAATTTGTATTGCCAACATAGAATCACAGAACCATTTAGGCTGGAAAATACCTCTAAGATCATCACATCCAGCCTTTGACCAATGGCCACCTCGTCAACTAGACTATGGCACCAAGTACCACATCCAGTCATTTCTTAAACACCTCCAGGGATGGTGACTCCATCATCTCCCTGGACAGTCTGTTCAATACTTAATATCCCTTTCCATTAAGAAATTCCTCCTATGTTCAACTGTAAACCCCCCCGATGTAGTCTGAGGTTATGTCCTCTTGTTCTGTCCTGTTCTGTTGCTTAGGAGAAGAGGCTGACCCCCACCTGGCTTGTAGAGAGCAATAAGGTCCCTCTGAACCTCCTTTAATTCAGGCAAAACATTCCCAGCTCCATCAGCAGCTCCTCATATAACTCACATTCTAAATCCCTCCTCAGCTCCATTGCCCTTCTGTGGACACACTCCCAGCACATCACTCTAAGGGGCCCAGGATGGGACACAGGACTTGAGGTGCGGTTTCACCAGTGCCCAGCACTGCACTGGTCCTGCTGGCCACATTACTGCTGAAACTAGCCAGGACCTTCTTGGCCACCTGGGCACATTGCTTTTTTTTGCCCAGAGCAGTGTGGACAACCCTCTGTGGCACAAAGCCAAGTTCAGAACATGTGCAGCAAAAAGCCATTTTTAACTAAATGAAGAGCAGTGTTAAGTTTCCTACTTTGGTAACTGCTGTTATATCTCTTCCACTATCTCACCATCCAAATCCCAATCAACTGAAAAGAATGGCCAAAAGACATACACCTTATAACTGCATTTAAAACACAAAATAATTTTACAGATCAGGTCCTTTGAGAACTCAATGGAGGGGTAATGTACTTTTATTTCAACAGCGCATGAGTATAAATAAGATGTTTGATACCTGGGCTTAGTATCCCTTAGAAACAACACTTTGGGTTGGAAGAAACCTTAGAGATTATTAACTCCACTCCTTGTTCTTCCAAAGTCATACAAATAAAAGCTTCACCTAGCAACTGTTACCTATTATGTCTTAGAATGAGGAAAATATCTTTGCTGCACCCAGTTTTAATTTCTATAAAGAACAGTGAAAGCAAGCAACTAGGAGTAAGTAATAAAGTCTGTCACACAGATACCAGTCTTTGCACTGTACTGCTAACTGAATACTATTATGGCAGCACTACAAACACCATCAAGAATTCTCAGAAAACTTTATGAACTGTCAAAGTTTAACAAATCTCCCACAGCAGAATCTGCATAGCATCTTTACTCAGCACAAAAGGGAAAATAAATTACTTACCTGTAGCTTAATCCTCTGACAAACTTACTTCCCAGAAGATTTTGAATAGTCACTCTGGTCTCCTCCAAAAGATTTTTAGCAGCTGAATCTCCTACAGCAATAGCAATAATGCGACCAGGATGCCCATTTTTCAGTAAGTTCTGGAGCTTTAAGCTTTCCTCTGCAAATTCATGAGTATCAAACTTCAGCACTTCCAAAACCTCCGCTGTATCCTGATCGATCACTCTAACATTTAGTCCTCGGTAAAAATTCTTTTTAAATGTATAATGGCCATAGGCCAGCCCTGAGAAATATATAGTCTTTGACAGAAGAGTCCATGATACCTTCTGGTGCCCGTGCAACTCCAGTGCTCCTTCAGGGCCCACACCGATAAATTTTTTGCCAAATTCTGGCACATCAGCACCTTCATTTGACTTCCCATACAAAATAATAGTTGCTTTGGATTTATAGCGGCATTTCTCTGCTCCAACATGAAGCATTCCACCATCCTTTATCAGGATAAATCGAGTTCTCAAGGTAATATTTTTAGAACCTTCTTTATCGTCACCAAAGACAAGTAAACCTAAAGGAAAAAAAGTATTTCTGTACATCAAAGCAAAATTCAGAGAGACTCAAATAACCAAGTTCTGCAGTAAGAACAGCAGAAAAATTACCGATTTATTTTTCAGACCTATATATTATGCTGTTATATTCTTATGTATATTTCTTACACATATTACACATATTCTTACACATATGGGAAAGTAACTGCTACCAATTGTGATTTATCTTTTTAAGAATTCACTGGTTTATTCCTATTTTTTTGCTGACTGTTTGGTAGGATTACTCATATACAAAAGTTACCACTGGAGGACCAACAGGTTGAGTACCACACAGGCTACTAAGCAAGCTTGTTTTCCTATACTGCATAGAAAACCACATCAATGCTGCACTGAAAAAATACTGGAATATCATCATAGAGAATTCATCTTTTGAATTATATACCTGACCTGGTGGCAGGCTGAAAAGTAAAAAAGCATGGGAACTGGTCAATCAGCTGCAAGATAAAGTTTCATGATACTTTTACGCAATCAGAGAAGTAAAAAAGTAAGCAGGACAATGAAACAAGGTGTTCATCTTGCTATTTCATACCTCCATCCTGTATAACTATAGAGTGTACTGTAGCGTCTGAGTTCAGACGAAACAAATCCCCTTTTTTGATAATAACTCGTTTTTCAGGATCTTTTCCAGGGCTCCAGTTTTTAAGGCGAGGATTCTGATCAGGACAATTCTCTGCAATACAATGTGAAATTCGACTTTTAAAAAACAAGCAACACCTCACGAATCAAGGCAGCATTATGATGAACATAAGCAATGCCTGCATCCTTCTGTGCTTTCAACACTGCAATCACTGTATCTGAATAGCCAAAAGGACACTGGAAAAATAGCTAAAGTCTCAGGGGAGGAAAGCATTCTTTTACTGAATTAAACTACTATTGAACACGCATTGCTGACCATAGATACTTTGGAAGAGCATCTGATTTTTCTCTTTATTTGTTAGGTCACATGGAGGAGATGAAAAGAGATAAACAGAATGCAGTCAGATAGGGAGCAATCACACTGCACACTGGAAGCCTTAGACCAGCTAACTAGGTTAACACGGCTGTAAAGCACCTAAGCATCTCACCTCCTCAAGGTCTCAACCCTGTCAGAAAGGCTGATCCCTTCCTACTTGTAAGCATTCAAATAATTCTTTCAGTGGACATTTGCAGGAGGGACAAGACACCCTTAACATATTTAGCATGAAACCTAACCAGCTACAGCGGTTTCCTGGGAGATGAGACATTTGGGTCTAACTTAAACATTTGTATCCCTTAGGAAGTCAGCCTAAATATCAGGCTACAAACTACACAAGATCAGAGACACACACAGTCCTTGCTGAAAGGCCTGGCACTACCCAGTCTAGAAACCAAGGCATGAGGCCAGAGGAGGAGGGAGAATAGCAAGAAGCAACAGGCTTGTCTGATTTCAGACAAAGTTAAAGCAATGTAGTATTTACACCACACACTTCTTTAGCAAATTAAGCATCTGAGTAATGGAAGCATAGACACACTATAAAAAATGCAAAGTATATTCCCTGGATTATCTTATAAAAATTAAATATTTAAAATGTATGTATTAAAAATATTTTTCCTATGCAAAAGACAATCAAAAAGTTGCCAAAATAAACATGTTAACAGGCCAACTGAGGTTAACTGCCAAAATAAGTCTTTTCATATCCTATCTTCTGAAGAAACACACTCACACTTCTGAACTGCTACTTCAGAGGCAAAAACCTATCAGAAATAGTCCATTTTTGCAATATCTAAAGAAACCAAAACATATCCCTAAGTTTAATACAAACCAGCCTTAGTTTTGCTAACAGAAATGTTTTCCCTTTGGTATTAACTCTCCACATTTCAAATCCCTCCCAGCTCAGGAAAGCCACATAAACCAAGATTTGACTACCAGTGGGGGAAAATTAGCAAACTGCAGAAAGGGCAGAAGGCATACAAGCAGTATTATGAAAATAAAAACAAAATAAAATCTTTTGGGATGATCCTATGAAGATCAGCTTTTAGAAGATGTAATTCAACACAAGAATTGCTATCAGCAAGACTGCTAAGCACCACCAGATAAAGGCAAGTCTACTGCCTGACTCATGCAGAGTCCCTAATCCCTTCTCCCCAGACACCACACACACAAGCACTGTGAAGAAACACTTATTTCCTGGCTGGCAGCAAAGGGCAGTGTGAGGAAACCATGAGTCAGCAACCTGATGACTTCTGCTTAGTGTGATTCACAGAAGAGCAGATCTAGCAACCATATATTTTTCTACTGAATCAGAAAGAAGACGTATAAAACAGTAACTAAAAAGTATTACAATTTAAAAATCTATTGTACATTACAATCCAGCAAGAAAGCCAGAAGAATCAGAAACAGGCACTCCTGTAGCGTAAACATGCTTTTGGGGCACAGTGGGTCAACTTTTTTGGCAAGAAGAACATATGTATTTAGCAAAAGTATTTTGAAATTCTCCCTAAGCTATTGTGGTGGGTTGCATGAAAACATCAAATATTTAGAACTTCACCATATGTTATCTCCAAAACTACCAAGCAGATTTTACATATAACAGTTACTGCCTTTAAAGTTAAAATAAAAACAGAAGCACAGACCAGAAACCATTAGATGCTGACCTTGCCAAATTTAGCCCCTCATGTTGAAAATTTTTCAAGTCAAGCCTCTGCTTCAAAACATTTCTGTAAAAATGGGTCAGCACTCCTTCAGGTTTAGTGGCTTCTATTAGAGTTGGAGGGAGATGTAAAATTTCTGCAAGTGATGGGGGAAAAGTACACCATCCCATGCACAAGAAAGCATCCTGACCAAAAAAACCCCCAATGCTAGAACTTTTCATCAAGTAAGCACATGAAATTTTAAAGGAGAAAAAGACAGGCAGAGAACAATTCTTGAGATACAACTAAATAGTTATTTTCTACTTGTTTAGACACTATGTCTGGAATTTTTAATGCCTCTGGGAAAGTTATCAGTGTTATACTATGCTCAGCAGAAGTTTATCAGACTTTGGCATCTAAATTTTCTGAAGGTCTTGTTTACCCCCTGGGCAAGGTCCAGCAAGAGCAAAGAACTTTCCCCTGTCTCCCCAACTTGTCATTCTGATCCCACATCAGAAGCCTGGGGAAACGGGGAAGGAAATTCTATTTCCACTGCTCTCCCTGATCTCCAGTGTTCAGGACTCCTTAGAAGAGCCAGGAGTAGATGTCAGGAATACAGAAGCAAGGAGGAAAAAGAAACCATCTGACAAGCAGGAACAGAAATGCTGACAAGCAGCACCTTCCTTTCTGGGAAGTACAGTGGCAGTTTAGAATTTACATTTACTACCGTCACATCCCTTCCACTGCTTTTTAAACAACCATTAAGAGTTCTGACAATATGGATTTCCAACTAGCCTTGAAGAAAAGCACACCTAACTGGAACTGGTGTTGTTTATTGCAGTACTACACATGCTTGGGTCGTAGCTATTATGCACATGTTAATGCACATCAACATTTCAGCCTGCTGGGGAACTTTTGGGGAGTTTCTGTGACAACCATACTGCAAGATTAAAACATCAGCCCGGCTCGCCTTAGTGCCTGTAGGAGTTTCTCTTGCATCAGGGTTTCACAGTATCACAGCATAAATATGCTGGAAGGGACCACAGTGGGTCATCTGGTCCAGCCTCCCTGCTTAAGCAGGGTCATCCCAGAGCACACTGTATAGAATTGTGTCCAGACTGTTGTGGAGTACCTCCAGTGAGGGATACTCCAGTCTCTCTGGGCAATCCGTTCCAGTGCATGGTCACTCACACAGTAAAGAAATTCTTCCTCATATTAAGGTGGAGCTTCTTATTAGCTCTTGCCTAATTGCACAATGGAGAAGAACGGAGAAGAACCTGGCTGGACTTCAAAGTACTTCACATGTTAACTGGGTAAGTCACCCTCCAGTTTTCTCTGGAATTTGTCTGTAACAAAATTGCTTACTGCATATCTTCTCGTTACCAGCAATGTGTATCATAGCAAAGGAACAATCTTCAATTTACTAGTCCCTAAGGTTTTGTTATTGTCTTTCATAATTATTAGGAAAGCTCAGTAACTTCACCCAAAGATGTATCTCAGCAAGCTACCAGGAAGAGCACTTCAGTTGGATGTGCATTTATTTTGCACTGTCATCTGAAATCATCAGTTGGTTATCTGATTTGTTCAGCCTGTGTTGCACTGACTTTGGAAACAGCTTCTTTTTAATTACTATGTCAAAAGCCACTGAAAGTCTGCTATTACAGCAGCCAACACTTTCAGTGCAAATTTCCATTTAGCTTTTAGAAACCTGACTACTGCCTTAAAAACAGCCAAAAACTCCAAATTCATGAAAACAACCCATACTCCAAACTTTACTACCAATATTTAGCAACTGCACCTCATAGCATCTTCTAGGAGTAATTGGATAGAGGGATGTATACTTTGTGATCACATCACCTGATGATGCTTTACAACCACTGACGCACTTTAGAGATTCTGAAAATTCAAAAAAAAAAATGCCCAATTTTCTAAAATGAGCTGAAAACAAAAAAATCATGGCTAACAGATCAAAAAAAGTCCCTGATCAATCTGCATATAAACAAAACAAACGCATACTATTAGCACAGGTTTGCAGAGATTTCTAAATTATTTCAACAATTTTTTACTATCTAACTTAGTTACTGCTGAAACAGATAGGATTTAGTTTTGTCTACAATTTGTGAACCTATGAGACAGGCTCTGTAGATAAAAATAATTATGCTTATAAAACATTCATGCCTCTTTCTCTCCTCACCTGTAATCTTTATTTACTGCTATGCCTTTCTGTTTCATATAAGTAAATCAAACCACACATTAACAAAAACAGCACTGATAACAAAAAAAGGAACTGATCTTTGCCCCCAGGCTCTGCCTCCTTCAAAATTAAAATCACAGTGAGCATCCTACTAGATTTCAACAGTAATCCTGATGCTGAATTATTGAGTTATGTTTGCAGGTAGCATAACTTCTAGGAAGACTTCCTTAATGAACTTACCATCTGGAGCATATTTTGAAGCTATTCCCAAAAAAATTCCCAGTGCAACAAAAAGTGAAAGGCTAGAAATGGCAGAACAAATGAGAGTATTTTTATGCCTGTTGGCTTCTGCCTGTCGGTGATGCTGCTCCACTGGTAAGGACGGGAGTCTTGTCTGGGCTTCTTGTCTCGCCGAGGTAAATTCTGCTGCAGCATGGCTCTGCGAAGGAGGCGGGGGACGGAGAGGGGCAATTCTCCCCGGGACATACCCCGAAGACCTGTGACTGCTCCCGTTCTGAGGACGGAGGAAGGCAGGGGAGCTCCCCCTGGCATCAGTGCCTTGCATGTTATAAAGTCACTGGAAGAGACACACAAAGGGGAAAAAAATAAGCGACAGGCTTTCAGAGTACAGATCAAAATGCATAAAACAAAAAAATAAACAACAACAGAAGGCAATTTTAAGCCATGTGTGTTGAGAACAGCCACTGAAGCTGTGACTACTTACAGAGTATCTGTTACTCAGTTGCTACTGGTCACTTGCCATGGTATAACTGCATGGAACAATAGCGTATGTGTCTTCAACAAAATTAAACTCAAAAGCATGTGGTGTGGGAACCCAGTACAGCACAGACCACTTCTTCATAGCTCCAGTGTGTATTTTTCACATAGTATTTTCACAGTTAACTTGTATTATGAGATTAAGAAATCAGATGAACAATGAGAAAGCTTGCAACCCCTGCTTCCCCACAGTTATGCAAAGAATGTCTAAACGTATTTCTTCTGTACACAGAAGCTGAACAAACTCCTCACTTTCCCTTACAGAAAAGAAGCTGAAAAAGACAAGCCTGTCTTCTACACTGGAAGTCCTAAAAGATGTTTAAATTAAAATACCAAATACTATTTTATTGCTAGTCATGCTGATGCAGCTTAGTCAACACTTTTAACAAGCTGAGGTGCACAGTGCCAGCAAACTCTTAATTTACTCACAGCAAGATTCAAAGGTGCTAGTAAAGGTGCATCGTGAATGGCTCTGTAAGACAGTCACCTACCTGTTATTCAGCAAACCTCGTGATTTTTGTCTGCTGAGATGCCTGGGTTTGACACAAAGCCTGGAAGCAACATGACTGCTCCAGATCTCTGTACCTATTGCCTAAAAATAAATGCTACTTTTACTACAGTTACTAGTATTGTTTCCATCTTTCCTCTGAAGCACACCAAGAGGAAAGTGTACCAGCACCATCACTGCCTGGCCCATCCTCAGCAGCACTTTTAACTCACCACATCTGCCTAGCCTAAGAGACAAACCTGCATTTGACTGTTTTCTGTGGTTTTCCAGCCAACAGTGTTGCACAGAGTATTCACAAGGCTGCCATAACTTTTTTTCCTAACTATGATTAACATGTCTTATAGATGAATTTTTTTGAGAAGTATGTACTTTGCTGAAGTCTCAGTTAACTGAAACCTAACTTTTGAAATTAAATCCTGAAGGGGATGTGCATTAAACAGCAAAGTGTAGGAAAAATAAAAACTACAGACAATGGAAGAGTATAAAGATCTTCTTTCTCTTCCATTAACAAAGGGAAGTCTGAGCCATACTCTGAAGCGTCAGGCATGCTGATGAAGGAGAAATGTGACAAATGAGTCAACTATTCTTATTCTGAGAATAAGCAAAGGAGCCTTTTGTCCCACATGCTGCAAAATCTGATACTTCACTGTTTCAAGGAAAAAGAGCTGTTACTATTGAACAGGCTGGATTACCCTTTCATGGGAGACAATGCATCTCCAGATGTATACACTATGACAATGAAGGCACTGAAACATTAACTGGAGTAGCTATCGCAGAGTGCAAAAATTATTCCAAGTCCTCCAGAAGTGCTTCTTGCACCTGTTCATTATAACAAACAAATTCTCAGCATTTACCTTTCTGTTCCCTGACAAACCTAATCCTCTCCTCTCAAACTAAACTGCCCAACCTGTTATGTGCACTGTGGAACATTTTGCTTTCATCTAATGTGCTTTTACACTCAGCTTATTATCTCTCAGCAGTGAAACAGATTTCTGTGTTTTAGATGTGGTATAAAAAGCTGGGTAGAGATGGAGCTTTTCAGCTAATTCAAAGACAGTATTTATGTCTAGCTAAACAAATGCTGGACTAGCTTCTTAATTAAACATTTTAAGAAATCTGATACAGCACTGAGATTATTTTTTAATGGTTTGAAACCCCAACTCCTTAAACTTGGTTAATTTTTCAGTTAGGATATTTTTCTGTGACACTGAGGAAATTACTACAGTGTTCATTACAGAGTAATAGCAACAGTTAAAAAGTTTTTCAACTACTCAGCTATGTCAACTGAATCCAGATTGGCTATGGAAGAGTTGAAATAGTTTTACAAAATAACTTTTCCACAATTCTTCCCAATAAGGCCTCCTAAAGTACTGCCAGGCCTCTAAAGAAATAATAAAGAAAACCAAACAAAAAGCACTTATTACAGCAGCCATTGGAAACACTTGTGTCATATTTCAAGCATGTTTTGTGTTACACAAAGCATTCTGCTTTGTTTGCAAACCTCATTTTGACAATTACAAAAGGTTTTCAACTATTCAACTCAAGTGAAAAGACAGGTCTCCCTAAGGATGGGTGGGAAAGAGATGATAGAATTTGCGTCTTACCCATTACAAAATAAAAATAATTAAACTAAGCCAACAAGGAGATACTCAGCACATTCTAAAGACTCACCATACAGTTTTCCATTACAACAGGAGTAACCATTGCAATACTTCCTTCCCTCTTCATGTGTTATCTGAAATTTGCTAGCTCAAAAAGGATCTCTTCTATCCTGTAAGAGTAGCTACTAGCTATTTTTGAAAGACAGAGTGATAATCTGATTCAAATTATTGGCTTGTTTATTTCCACTCTGTAGCAGCCTTCAGAAAGCACCACACAAAAACATGTATAGTAATTGTCTGTATGGCCAGTTATGCCCCAGAGAATGCTGGCTGCATGAATAGAGATTGTGTGCCACAAATACAGCACAAGTTTTACTCTGCAAATGCATTTACAGAGTAAAATGCAGAAGAAAATACCCAAACTGTTGAACTATTTAAATACCACATTTACTTGAAAGTTCCTATGCATCTGAATTTTCCCATGCTTCTCTTTGACCTGTGCCTATGATGTGGTCTTCTAAAGGAACTCATGATCTGGGCATCTCTTCCTGAGGGTCAGCCCCAGATAAGAACATCTCCCACTTTTGCAACCATACTGTAGTACACAGAATGGTGTCATACTTTACTTTGCAGCTCGTTTCAGAGCTCTTTCAAAAGTTTTCACACCATGTACAACCGATTACCTAACATTTATACACAGGTCTATGTGTACAAATGTGCTGTTTGTCATGCCATTTACGAATACTGCTGTCTCACTATTCCCAAACTTCTTGCAGGTCAGCTCTCAACAGAGTATTTTGCAAGATTTTAAATCCATTATTCAACATAGCTTTTAGTCAGAGCCACACTTAAGCATGTGCTTC
Organism: Cinclus cinclus; assembly: GCF_963662255.1. Taxonomy (NCBI): domain Eukaryota; kingdom Metazoa; phylum Chordata; class Aves; order Passeriformes; family Cinclidae; genus Cinclus; species Cinclus cinclus. The sequence goes on along the minus strand of NC_085084.1, from coordinate 14,733,853 downwards.
CAGCCCATCAGTAAGAGGGAAGCTTCCAATGCACAGACTCAGCTGGAGTATCTCAGATGCATCAGCCCACAATATATCTGGAGTATCTCAGATATTTCATAGCCACCCATCTGCTGGATGACTGCACTATTCGCATGTTATTCTTTTGCAAGAGTAGTGCAGCTCCACGCAATCCAGGTCTCTGCTCATGCACCCCTTCCTACAGCATGAGCAAGCAAACAAGTACTTCTCATACTGGTCACATCAGCCAACACAGCTTAAACCACCTTAAAAAAAAAAAAATTAAAAGGTTTATTTTGCTCAGCTTCCAAGTGAAAACAGTGAATACCTGCAAGCCTGGATATGTCTACAGAGCAATTGAGCAAACAGCTGTGGACAACAAACCCCAGCAGGCAGATAGCACTGAGACACTGAACAGGCTGCAACATCTCCCGTCTCAAGTATTCCTTTACTGCTTTTAACTTGTGCCACTACCACACTCTCTTACAAGCCCACATTGTTCCACACAGTCAGAAACTGGAAACATATGCACTGTAGAACCAGGGGATAACATAAGAACCTCCTGAGACATGACTGTGTGCTCAGAAGCAAGCAGCATGCTTATCCATTACTCATTTGGAGGCTGTTTCCTGGAAAGAAATTGGCTTATTTTACCAGATAATTTAAATGTCACAAGACACCACTCAAAAAGTGAGAAAAATACCAAGTTATTTTACAGTTCTGTGTTGTCAAATGCTAAGTGTAATAAAACACACCAAATATGCTAAAACATTCCCACACCTGCACCATCTGAAAATGCTGTAAATAAAGTTTGCTTACTTCATACAGTGCAGAGAAATTCATGCTTCTCTTTAAGCACATTTTAAGGATCACAGGTCTTAAAAATAAAAGAGAAACCAGAAGAAATTACACACTTCTATTGATCTGGGCCATCAAACACCAGCAGCTCTAGTGCTGACTTATTACCACACTGTCTCATCTCAGAGTATGTAATTCTTGCTAAGGAAAAAAATTGAGCAAAGTGTGGAGGAAAACAACACATACACAAAGAAGCATTTCCCCATGCAACAGAGTAGTAAATTTGCAGACGACACTAAGCTGGGAGCGTGTGTTGATCTGCTGGAAGGTAGGAGGGCTCTGCAGAAAGACCTGGAATGGTTGGATGGATGGGCAGAGTCCAGTAAGAAAGTTTAATAAATCCAAGCACCAAGTCCTGCATTTTGGCCACAATAACCCCCTGCATCATTACAGGCTGGGGACAGTGTGGCTGGACAGTGCCCAGGCAGAAAGGGACTGGGGGCACTGGTTGACAGTCAGCTGAACATGAGCCATCATGGCCCTGGTGGCCAAGAAGGCAAATGGCCCCTGGCCTGTATCAGGAATGGTGTGGCCAGCAGGACCAGGGAGGTCATTCTTCCCCTGTACTCAGCACTGGTGAGGTCACACCTTGAGTGCTGCATCCAGTTCTGTCCCCTCAGTTTAGGAAGGACACTGAGACACTTGAGCGTGTTCAGAGAAGGGCAACGAGACTGGTAAGGGGCTTGGAACACAAATCCTGTGAGGAATGGCTGGGGGAGCTGGGGTTGTTCAGCCTGCAGAAAAGGAGACTCAGAGGTGACCTTGTCACTCTTTATAACTTCCTGAAAGGTGGCTGTACTCAGGTGTGGCTTGGTCTCTTTCACCAGGCAGCAACCAACAGAATGAGAGGACACAGACACAAGCTGCACTGAGGGAAATGTAGGTTGGATATTAGAAACGTTTTCTATGGAAATAGTGATGAATTGTCTGCCCAGGGAGGTGGTGGAGTCACCCTCCCCGGATATGTTTAAAAAAAGACTGGATGTGGGACTTGGTGCCATGGCTTAGTGGAGGTGGTAGGACCCTTTGATGCTCTTGAAGGTTTCTTGCAACCTAGTGATTCCATACCCCAAAAGTTATTACTTCTTTCCTAGTAAAGGCACTCGTCTTGTATAAAACCAAAGGGCAGTGAGAAATCCATGAAAAGGAAAAGGGACAAGAACCCAGTATTAAAAAGCTCCTAAGTAAAAACAATTACTCAGCAGAATGTGATGTCAGGCAAGCTCCTAAAGCATGATGTGCACACCCTTACAGACCTCCAAGCTGATCAACTACAACAAAAATACAAATTTCAATGCTTCAAGTGCCTTATAAGTCCCCAGTTCAACAAATCTCAACATCATCAGTAAGAACAATTCCAAACAGGTACCTACATGCTTTCTTTTGTGGTTCCACATTTTTTCCTCCTGCCTCATTCTGAAATTACACCTGTTCACTACGACAACAGACAGCATATTGGAAGGAACCTACTTTTTCACCCATGTACAAAAGCTGGAAAGAATATGTGCACAGTAAGATGTACTGCTACAGTTATGTAACTTCTGGAAATGACAATATTTTAGAACAGCCTGAAAAATCTCAGCTGAGTTACAAAAAAAAAACCTGTAAAAACACTACTGGCATCTAGACACATATACTGTTTACTGCATGCCTTCAAGTTTTCTCCCATGCTCAGCACTTTCAGAAAAAAAAATAGAGCAAAAATCAGCAAGAAATAGAGATATAAGAATAGTAAAAGTTATAAAACTTAAAAGATAAGCTCTATGCAATACATTTTTCTGAATTTCCTGTGTAGCAACTAATAGTAACTAGTGAATTTCTTGGCATGTAGAAAACATGTAAAATTGCACAATACACAACCACTGGAAACCAGCTGAGTCAAGGCCCATACTTCTTAAACCGAATCTTTCAAAGTACAGAATCACAGAACCACTTCAGTACCACACATCAGGAGACAGAAGTGAAAGCATGTATTATGTTTATAGTATAAGAGGACTATAGACAGAATTAATCTTCATCAATTGGTCTAATGAAAGCTTGGAGAACAAAACCCTCTCTCCAGTTCAGAAGAAGATCAAACTTACATACAAGCAGAGAAAGTTGGACTACATATGTTTAGGTGATATGCAAAACAATCAAGCTATTATCTGTGGACTAGAAAGGATGATGAGAAGTGAGGGGGAGAGGATGGTGAGAAGATTGTATTCCAAGGGAAAGAGGTAAATAGACACTCTTGAATAGAATTTGTCTGTGGGAAAAATTACAAAATTATGGGCAAGTAAAACCACTCTCACATCCACAGCTGACAGCATACAGGAGAGCCATGAATTTCATTTCTACCCTCTCATGCAGGTGTTTGGCAGATCACTATTAAGGATGTGACAAAGACCAGAGGGTATTCGCACAAGAAAAATGGTTCCCTGCTCCAATGACAACTGGGCTTTTGTCCTTCACATACAGTCTGTGTGAATAAGCTCTGCAGCACTCACCTCATTTCACTTACACAACATCTGCTGCAACAGATGAAGTATATGATCTTACAGAAAGTTTAAATACAAACTTAGGGATTTTTGTAGCTGTACAGAGATGCATCTGACTGCAGAAAATGCAGGGACATGTTTTTTTTCCATTTCCTAGAAGCCAAACATCCTGTAAGCTTTCAAGAATTCTAAATTGACCAGAAAACACTGCAGTTTTCAGTCTGCTCAAACAGAATTGTAGTAGCTTCAGATTTTTGTCCATTGAAACAAAGAAACATAAGCCAGCACCCACAGCAAACTGTAGTCAATGTATCTAAAATGGTATCTGACATTTCCAGTAATTCTAAAGAAATAAAATAAATTAAATAAATAAATAAATAAAATTCTATCTTCCTGACCTTTATTTCTTTTTGACAGTTTATCTTTATAAATTGCTTATAAACTGGGGAGGTCTATTCTGTTTTTCATTCACTGTTTAAAAAATAGCACATTCTGCTGGAGGAAACCATGCAGAAACAAGTGAATTATCAACAACTTAAATACAACACATCCAAGAGCACACTAGGAAATACAGCATGTGCTGAAATAGGTAAAACAAATGGAATAATTTTTACTGCTCCACTTTCAGAAAGAAAATGTTTAATAATTTGTATAGGAGATCAAGAGTGGAAACTTGCATTTTAGACATCATTTGCCATTGGCATTTGCCATTAGCTTGCTGCATGAGTCACAGATTATTTGGGCCCCAAGCCTGTAACATGAGAAATAAAAAGTGGTCACTGGCCTCACAGGGACATTGTAAGGCTTAGTTTAGAGAACACTTTGGCCTCAGCTTAGTGATGCATCCCAGTACAAGCCTACTTTTAAGTAAATAAATAGCTACACTTAAGTCAATAACTTGCACATGAAAGTGACAATTTGCTACATTCACCTTAGTGAACCTGAATAAGACCGCAGGGAAAAATCCAAATAAAACTCAGTGAAAAGCATTTAATCTACTCCTCATATGGACAAAAAGGAGTACTATACAGGTATCTACAGTCTCTAGAAAAAACACAAATCCCAACCAAACAGACACATCTCAAGACTTCAAAGCAGAAAATTTTCTATGTAATGTTAATACACTTCAGAGAGGTAAAGTTGAGTAATGGTACTACCTTGAATCACTGGGCCTACAATCCTCCTCCAAAGACAAGGACAGTTAGATTAGATATCAATTATTCAATTAGAAAAGTACTTTATATAAATAGATTATAAGGATATATGAAAGTACAAAATATAACAGGCAGTGGGAAAAAGAATCAGATCTGATATCTAGCTTTGGTAAACTGACATATGCAAAAATACTCCTGAGTGTACTCATAACTTAATCATCAAAGGGTTGTCATATTTAAGTTATACTTAAAACGCGAATTGGCTAACACACTCTCTTCCATATCAGCATGCGAATTTATATCTTTCCTAGACAAAGTTCTTAGGTTTTTGGAATTTTTTGTTCAGTCCAACTCAAGCATCAGTAAAGGTCACTCCTTTTTTGCATAGAAGGACTATCTCTGCAGCTTTTTACTGTGCATCAACCACATAAAAATGCTGCTTGACAAACAGAATTGTTGTAGCTGCACACCCACATTCTTTTGTCCTGCCTTTGTATGAGTCAAAACTGTCTGCATTAAAAAATAATTAAGAATTGCAGATCACATCCAATCAGACACAGCTGTGACATCAGCACCTCTTAACTCTTTGATCTCCCGAAGGACTCTTCATACTGGTGATGGATGACTAATAGACAGGCTACATGACACAGGTCCATAGAATCAGAAGTAGCTGGTAGAATGCAAACAACATATCATGCCTCTTCAGAGGAGGAAAAAAATAGCTGACACAGAAGTCTCTGAACTTGAATCGGTATTATATGCTTTGGACTTGAAGAATTTATGCAGGTTCAGAGTGCAACAAGGGTTGCAGAAGAGAAGTCATTTGAGGATTTTTGAATAAACAACACTGCCTCAAGTTCAGAAGTCCTTGAAACACAAGCTGGAAGCAGTAGCATCACAACAAAGAAGCTTCACCAGCTGACTATTACTCACCACTGTCAGACACTGGGTAACTGCCTATGGACACTTTGCCTGATGTGATGTGGCCACTCTCCTACTACGCTTTAAAACCTCATTTAAATGTATTTCACCTTCACTTTTCCAAAATCACCTCTCCTCCTCTAAGGACCAAATCCAAATCCCTCTCAACTCAGCTGCTGCAATTGCCGGCTGAGATCAGCAACACAAAATGCACCTTTACCTGATCACTACATTAACATGCCAAACTGATACACAGTAGCTGAAACACAGCAGAGTTTTCATCTTGCTGCAGGAAGGGTGGCAATCTAGCAGAAGAACACAGCACACAGCAGCTAACACATGAAGGCACAAAGTCTTGTGGAAAGAGTTTCCACTGATGAACTAAAAAATAACTTGTGTGCATACTGGAATGCCAACGTTACCCATGGCTCTAAAGTATTTCAGAAATCACAGGACTACATGAGCTGAGAGCCTGGTGAAAAAGGAACAGCGATTTACTTATGCGACATGATACTTTTTTACAATTTCGTAAAAGAAAACAATATGCTATAATTTTCTTTTTATAAAAAACACAAACAGCATGTTTGGAATCTCAAAACAGCAAATTCTCAATCTTCAAACAGCAAAACAAAGCCCTGTAATCCACCATTAAGTATGCCCTCTGCTGAGCTGGTGGCTACACTCATATGTTGGCTTACTACAGTGAATTCCATTCTAGGTAATTCCAAGAACTCCGCACCCTACTCCCAAGTACTGCAATACTGCCAGGTATAGCTAGTCATCCTGCATGACTGCACTACTCTTTTATACATATTCTTCTTAATCTCATCTGTCAAAAAGATAGAAGAGCTACCTAGAGATAGAGACACTAGCACATACCCCTCTGTTAACCTACTTAACAACAAAGCAATAAAATCAGTTACAAGTTTTAAAGTATGTATTCTTTAATGCCTTCAGATATTGGCAAATGCATCACTTTTTGCCCTCACATCTTTGCTCAACTTTTAAACTCCTTTTTCACTTTATTACTCAGTTTCTTAATTACTATTCCAAGAAAATATTTCTGTGGATTTCTACACCCCCATGTACAAATAACTCATTCCCATTTGTCCTGCCAAAAATACCTCCATTAAATCAATAGTGAAATCCCTTTTGGTAAAAATAAGCTGAGAATGTATCAAGACTAATCACAGTTTGACTCCAAAAAAAGAAACTGCAATTTACAACATAGGCTTCAATCATGTTTTGATGCATACCACAGGTGATTCTACAGAACAGCCTTACTAACAGAAAGCATGAACCTTACCACTACACTTCAAATTACACTCCTATGAATTAATTTTTTAATATACGGAAAGCAAGATAGGTGATAGGTATTAGGTGATAATTTTCCCACTAATTTCTGCCTGAAGTTTTTTAAATCGCTGGTGTAGGGACATAGATGGTGAAGAACAGCTCATTGCAAGCACCGTGGGACAAGTTTCCTTGAAATCATGCACGATGTGGCCCATCAGCCAAGGAGCTCCTTCAGCTGCAGGGCAGAGGTAGCAGAGGGGTGCCCTTACAGCAGCTGCAGCACCAGCCTCCAGCAGACAACGGGGAGCAGGTTCCCTCTTCTCCTGGGCTCCCCCCAGCTACAGTACAAGGCAGAATCAAGAGCCAAGGGAGCTCCAGTCCCAGCACAGAGAGCAGTCAGAGCCTTCCCACAGGTAAAGAAGCAAACAGTTCCCTCCTATTCAACAAGTAACATAAACAAAACTGAGTCACTGCTCATTTTCTGCAAACAAGACTTCCACAGCAAGAAGCTGAACTGACTTACCTCAAAACACACAAAAACAGTACACTAAAACTGTTTAATAAAACTTTTCTGAAACACACTGGACATAATAAAGGAAGTTAATAACTGTGCTTTGTATTTGAAGCACATTAAAAATTATCCATAATTAAACAGCATTTCTAGTCCTGACTGTCCAAGGCATGCAGACATTTCTCTGCAGCCTTGGTGGTAAGAATGCTGTTTGGAAGTATTTAAACAAGACTGAAAAGCACCTGTCCTACTGCACCCTGTCATTTCTTAAATAAAATAAAACCTCCTAACTTCCTTTGGAGTTGAAGCTACACAAATATGTATTGACAAAAAAAAAAAAGAAAAAAAAGAAGAAAAAAAAGAAGAAAAAAAAAGGTGCAAAATAACCAAGATAGTCCCACATACTGTGTTCTACATATTTTTATATTCATGCCTTAGAGGAAAAATAACCTTTTTTATCCCCTGGTTTGTCAACTTGGAAGAAAAGTGAACTGTACCACCAAACAGTAACTTCCAGTCACAGGACCTGTAACAGCTAGGAAACCTTTAGTGGATTTCACAGGGCCTTCTGAAAGCAATGTTTTTTACACAGAGGGGCCACTACCTTCTACTGTGTGGTGTCTCTAACAGCTAGCAACAAGTCGGATGAACAGGCTAAAAGCTTCCAGTCAATCCTCAACACCACTTCGCCCACAATGCAAATGGGGGTTATGTTAATATCTGTAGTTAAAAAAACCCACTGTGTGACACTGGAAAACATCTATCCCCATTTCCAAACCCCATAAAAAACACAGCTCCTGTTGAGATCATATGCTGAACTTAAGAAGACACTCTCACTTTACCATGGACCTTGCAAGACCTCTTGTCTTTGTCCTCTTCCCCTTCACACTGCTCTTCTTCCTGAATCCCTTTGTATTTGGGGGCACTTCTTGTGCTTTACATATAGCTTATTTCTCCGGCCTCTCTGCCTAGCTCAATTCCCCAGCATACAGTCTGCTGGAGGCTGTATTAGTAGAGGGAGTGCAGGAGGAGCAGGCCTGACAAACTTGATCTGGCAGAAGACTTCACATTTGTGCAGGCAGCGCGCAGGATCCGTGTAGACAAAGCACCTCAAAGAGCCGTAGACTCCTAAGAACAAAGCTGAACCTCCCTCCTCCTTACTGCTACCCCTGGGCCATTTCACATCAGCAGCTAAACCGCTGCAAATATTTTTCTCGCATTCATGCAAACAAACTAATGCCACACAAAAATGCGCAGTACCGCTTTATCCTCCTTATTATATTATCTTTGTCGAGCCACAGCCGCTATTTTGTTTTTAGAATTACTCTGAAATATAAAATCTCTTCCCTTTTAAAGAAACCGTGTCACTAAAAACACACGTAAAATACAAACAAGGCTAGTATCTTCATCACATAGCCTTCACCTAAGCTGCGATGCAGCACCAATGCAGCGCATTAATCGTTGCACACCCTCTTTTCTTAGAGGGGCCGCGATGATGCACAACTCCCACTGGGGCTTCCGCGCCTCTGGGCAAGTAAAGCAGCTGTTGGTTATCAGTCACACGGACGGCATTCCACGACAGCCCAAGCACTCGGGGATGCCTATGACAGGTCCCAGCGCAGTCACGCCGCGATGCGGACCCGAGCCCGGTCGCTCCCCACCGCGATCCCGGCAGCATCCGACCGTGCGCGCCAACAAAGCCGCAGCCGCGGCCCCGGGAGCGCGGCCCCGCCGCCGCACCTGCCGCGGCCCCGCGGAGCGACGCGAGGCCCACACCTGCCGGGCACGCGCGGCCGCGGGCGGCTCTCCTCAGGGCGGCCGCGCCCGCCGCCGGCTGCCGCCCGGCCCTCCCCCGCCTCGCCGCCGGCCGCTGCCGCCCCCGCTCCCTCCTTCCCTCCCCTCCCGCCGGCCTCGGGAACAAAAGAGGCCGGCGTGGCGGAGCCCGGCCGGCCAGGCTCGGCGGCCCGGGCCGCGCCCCGGCCACCCCGGCACGGCCCGGCCCCGGCCGGGCGCGCTCTCACCTGGGCCCGGCGCAGCGGCGCGCTCAGGGCGGCGGCATAGCGCTCCCCGCCCCGGACACGGCGGGAGGCCGCCGGCTGCTCGCCAACTCCGCCGCTCCCTGCCTCGGCTGCCGCCCTTACGCAATTGGCAGCGGCCGCAACCCCCGCGGGGCGACCCAGATCGCGGGCCCCGAGCGGAGGCGGCTGCGCCCCGCCGCCGCGGCCCCGCCTCCCGCGCTCCCGCCGCCCCCGCGCCGGGGGAGGAGCGGGGCCGCTCGCCCGCCCCTCTCCCGGCCCGGCCCGGAGCGGCCGCACCTCCGCTCTGCGCTCCGGCGGGCTCCGCGCTGCCCTACCCTGCCCGGCCCGGCCCGGCCCTGGCGCTTCCCCGCCGGACTGCATCCCTCCGGCCCTCCCGCCGTTGCCGGGAACCAGGTGGCGCCTCCTGCACCACCCGGCCCTGGGGGCAAAGAGGAGGCTAGGGGGTACTTTACATCCGTGCCCTGACCTACGGCTCTCCTCTGGGCAGCGTGGAGAAGAGCTGATTTGCAGCGTTAGATACCGGTGCCCGTGTTAAAGTAATAATAACAGCAGTAGTAGTAATAATAACAGTAATAGTAATAACAGTAATAATAACTCCACAGTATAAACGCGCAGGTGCTGCCTGGGCGGTGTGAAATGTACGCGAGGTACGAGAGCTAGGCGGCAGCGGGGGAAGACACAGCGGGCTGTCTCCGGAGAGACAGCGGGGGCAGAATCGGGGACACCCGGGGCGACAGTAGCGGAGAGCAGAGACACGCGGCGGCTGTCGGTACGTGCAGGCTGAACAAAGTTACTTACGGTGGTTGTAGTCCGGGCAGTCTAAGCAGGGGGAAGAGCTGACCGGAGAACCTGATTCTGCTTTCTGATTCGTTTTTCTTTGTTTTAATTTTGTTTCGAGTTCTAATTTTTTCAAGTAAAATCAAACTAAACCCCAAAATGTTTTGAATTTCAGGGAACCTCTGCCTATAGCTGTTACACAGCAAAGAGCATCAATTGATACAGACGTTCAAGAGGGACTGTGAAGCCTCAGGCTGTCAGCTTTGATGTAAATCTGACAACGGGCTTCTCTTAAATTTGGGACCTCCCACCATTTCCGTGCAGCAAGGTTGGGCCACACTCATTACTAATGAGACAGTAAAAAAAAAAAAAAAAAAAAAAAAAAAACCAAAAAACACCAAAAAGCCGCACCCTGATCGGATTCAAGATGCTTCAAAGAAATGCTTCAGAAAATACAAGCATTTCCCAACCTAGTTATTTCCTTGGGAATATTCCAAACAGATGAAGTCAAAGTGATAACTCGTATGTCTATGAACACTGACCTACTAACTCTGCCTCCAGCGATTTCCTCTTTGTTTAAGGCATAGTAAGCGTAGCCTGAGTGGTGTGCTTATAACTCGTGGAGACATCTAGCGCCTGAATAATAGACTACAAACCAGTATGTTTCATTACTCTGAAATCTTGGAGATCACGGTCGGGTCCATCGCTTGCAGTATTTCACCCCAGGACCACAGGGTGCAGAGCAGTTTTTACTGCAAACGATCACACCACTGAATAGCAGCTGTCTGTGGGCAGGGACCGCGGTGGTGTGAGCAGCTGCACTAGCTCAGGAGGGGACTGTGACTGCAGTTGTGCTGCACAGCTTGAACTTCAGGCCTGAGATTTACAGAAATAATTGACTCAAGACAGAGACTTGCCTGTATAGACACAGAAGGGGTTGAGACAGTTCCTAACTTGCCTTTGTCACTAAACCACAGAGAGGAAAGCCTTTAGGTGTACAAATAAGACAATTTCATCTTGGCTTTGACTGTGTATCTACTTCTATCCTTTCTTTGTTAGTCCAGGAGCACAATCATTCTAACTCATGTAATTATAAAACTTTGCCTCTTTTCAACAAACATATGCATACTGAATACTTAGATTTGCCAATTGCTTTGGCTGAAATTAAATTGAAGACAAGCACTGCTTATCTACTAGAAAGATATTAGTCTAGTAACAGAAAGTAATTACTTTTTTATATATTTGTCTAAAGAAAGAAGAAATGCAGACAGCTGATCAACATTTTCAGCCAGAAGCCTAGAAAAAAGCTAATTTCAGTGATACGCAAGTGCAGATGTTTTTACCAGTACTACTGTATAGGGACATAAAGTAAAACATTTCTATTTATTTAAATAATCTGAAACTAAATATATTGCATTAGGTATGTGTGTTTGTAGGGGTGCAGCATGTGTATATTTTAGACAGCCTACATAATACATTCTTTTCAGTCTCAGGCAGGTCATAAATACCTTTGAGCTGTAGAAGCACTAGATCATAGGACCGTAGAAAGATTAAGGCTGGAAAAGACCTTTAAGATCACTAAGTCCACCTGTCAACCCAGCACCACAGCCATGTTCACCATTAAACCATATCCTCAAGCACCATATCCACATTTTTTTTGTTTTTTTTTAACACCTCCACGGATAGTGATTCCAACATTCTTTACAACCATTTATATGGAAAATAAAATCCAAAAATTTAATCTAAACCTCCTCTGGTGCAACTTGAAGCCATTTCCTCTCATTCTGCCACTTGTTACCCAGGAGAAAAGACTGACACCCATCTCGCTATGACCTCCTTTCAGGTAGCTGTAGCTCTCTTACAGAATGGAATTATCACCAAACAACTATAATGTTTTTAAATTATGGGTACATTTGAATAAAACACTCCCTAAACCCTGTAAGTATGCAAAATATTGGACTTTGAAATTTCGTATTTGAAATCTCTATCAAACCCAGATGATGCACTAAAGCATTAGTGCATCTCCAATATCACTTGTTTCTCCATTCTGCTTTGGGTTTCAGCAGACGAAAGGTTGGTAAAGTGCATAATCCAAAATTTAAAAATGACAAAAGATGGACTTGAAAGAGATGATTGATGCCATCTCTATAGTCTAATGATTTGAAAATAAGCAAGAAGGAAGCAGCTTTTGTCCTTCTGAATAAAAAGAGATACTAGGCAAGAGGAGGGAGCAAGTTAGGAAGCAACAGATGAGAGTAAATAAGTATAGGCAGTTACCAGTTAAAATTGTGTCCTATTCTCTCAATTCCAATGCAGATCCTTAGAAAATATTGATGTTGGTCTATTGAGATAAGAGAGCAAATGTACCTATTTCTTTCCTTATTTAAGCCTTTCTGGCATATGTCCCACGTACTCTGTGCTAGTACCTTTTCCATATAGTAGCCATGTTTTAAATTATCATAAAACCCACATATTTTTAATTAACTCTCTGGCAGTTCAGCATGTGTGGCAAAGTAAAAGTTAAATAATTAAAGTAATGCAAACACAGCCTAGTCTGGGGGAAAGTTTGCTCTTGGTAAAAGCATGGTCTTACTTTGACATATTCTGCTTCAACCAAAGGCAACAGCAGTTAACAAAACGTGACAGTTTAGGGGAAAGACAAGAGTGCAAAATGCATATTGGGGAAATGTAGAGGTCATTTTTAACCAAATTTAGTCAGGAGCCGATTGAGTGCATCATCTTCCCCTGCTCATTGAAGAGCTAATGCCTTTTTCTTTCTGTATGTCAGGACAACCCATATGCAACTCATTTACTTTTTGCCAGTTTACAAAAAGGAGTAACCTGTTTCTGAGTTCTGCTAAATCCTACCTGTCATTCTCTTCTGTTACTCTTTATGTTCCCAAAATCTTTACAGTGTAGAAACTTGTCAGAATTTCAAGATGCTGGGTCATATAAAGATGAAAAACTCTTGAAAACCAGCAACATAACCTAAAATATTTTTTAGTGGCTTTTAAATTTCTTCCTCAGTAATCAAATGTTGATAGTGAATCAGCAAAATACAAAAAAACTTGTGTTAATGGAGTGTTATAGGCTGCACTGAAGGGTGAAATGAGAACTAATAAATTGGGTTTTTAAGAGAATAGTTGAATATAAATATAAAGAACAAATAAGAATGGAAGGGGAAAGCAGATATACATAGATGGAACACAGGAAGGGGAGCACATAACTGAGACAAAATGAAACAAGAAATCAACAAAATCAAAAAGCAGATGTGAGTACTGGAAAGCTGTATTTTGCCCTTTACACTTCTAAAGTGCAGTTTGATGAAAAGCAAAATGCAACAAAGCTATATTACATTAATTTTAAATATCATCAGAATAAAAGTCACAATCCCCTACCAAATCAACTCATCCATTCACATTAAGAAACACAGATACTACTTTCTCATTGTGCTTATATTTTAGATCAACATTATTAAAAACATTTGTTTGTGATTGTCTTCCATGTTTAAAAATTTTGCCTTGGGAAAGCTTCTTGCAGCAGGTGTCCACCTTTCAAGTCACTTCAATATTTATTTTAATGTGACTATTTACTTTAATGTGCCATTTATGTCTATTTTACAAGCCAAGTGCAACAGTAAATTTGCCTTGCATTTAAGGTAAATGTTGATGGAAACTGTTTGGTAAATGAATGAGGACATAAGGACTGTTGGTTCTAGTTGCTTGTTTGGTCAATAAACATAAGCAATATAGAAGCAGATACACTGTTAGGCTAGACAGATGCATGACAGTTGAATTTGGAGTTCTGTGCTCATGAGATGATTCACAGTCTACAGACCTTTTAACATCTTTGAGAAATTTTTGATTATGAGGCATTCCATAACCTGTAAGGCAGATAAAAAATTGCAAAATGCATCATTTCCTAAAAATTGCCCCCTCGACTTTGGGTGAGACTATTTGAAATATCTTTGATCATTTTCTTTTCATCTCATATGCCTGGTATAATTGCTTTTAAATTCTGCATATAATGTTTCTATGTGATAAATTTAAATCCTGATTTTTTTTTGTTTTTATCTTAACAGAGAATTATTTTGGTTAAAACGCTGTGGATTTTAAAAGAATAAGAACAGAGCTTAAAGCACAGATTTCTGATTTGCATTCAGATACTAGTAAGCCAGAAATATGACAAAATTGCGTTCTTTTAATTTTTGTGAAAGACAGAGAGCCTGACTTCCACTGTAGAGAAATACATTTTAAGTTTATGCTCTTATGGTTGTTTATTATGCATCTGATTGCAGAGAAATGTACATATTTAAACAAAGTGAAATGCTCAGGAATATTACTTATTTAAAAATCATTAAAACATTTGTAAATAATAAAGTTGTAATACTTCTAAATTAGTGCCAAAAACAGATATGGAAAGTTTGAAAAACCTGTATGTGCTGGTACCTCGTTTCATCCCAGAAGAAACATATGTAGGTAGGAGCACTTTGTGTACTTGAAAATATAAAAGGCAAACTGCAACATTAGGACACTAAGATAACATTGTTTTCCACGGCATTAAACCAGGTTCAAAACAGAACTCTCCATCAAACACAAGGTATATTTCTTGCACATGATGATTTGCTAATGCAAATCTTAAAAAGGTTGGGGCTTGTCAATTCATTTTCAGACCATAGTCCTCAAAATGTCATTCTTTTACAAAAACGTCTGTAAAATTCAGAAGGAACACATTTACGTTTGACACTTTTAAGTAATATTGTAGAATAAGGCACTTATGCTTACTTTGTTTTGTAACAAAGCAATAGCATGCATATGTAAAATTAGGCGCGTTGTTTCCAGTAAATTTTCAGTTTTCTGCCAATACAGTGTGTCACCAAATGACAGACTGAACCTTTTTCCATTTTGGAATGTGAATCATAATAACAGGAAAAGTTATCTGTTGGATTCTGTGCATAGGATATCATCCTGACCTTTTGGGGTTTTTTTACAAAAAAGCTCTAGGAACCGAAGTGTCTAATATAAATGACAATCAAATGTAAAAACAAGAAGTACTTGTTTGCTCAAGAGAAATGAATTCTTTGATTCTCTGAGATGCATTTACAATCCTGCAGAACATTTGGTTCAGGTTGAGATAGCCAATATTCCTAAAAATTGTGCTACTTTTTAAAAATCAGTTCTTTAAAGAAGAGCTTGAAGTGAAAGCACCATGATCATTACTGGTTTTGCAGATTTGTTTCTTTACAAAAAACCATAAATTAACAATAAAATAGGACTCTGTAGTAAAGCAGAGATTCATCTAGCAGATCAGCTTCTTTCCCACCACTGTTGACAAGACGTTACAAGAATATATTCTAAAACGTTAAGTACACATCAAAATCTGATAGGCTACTTCCCCTTCTTCAAGTGATTCGCAGCTGTATCACAATTGATATGCTTCTTTTTACCAGCTTCTATTGAAGAATCTATTGCTTTCTGAACTATGTAAGTTCCTAACATACATTATATGATACCCCATAGTTCTTATGTTGAAAGTCCTTATTCACCTTTTCCATGACACTCCCTCAAGTTATCTCATGCTCATCTCTTTTGAGATAATAAATGTATTAACAGAACATATTTCTCTGCCCCTTTCATGGAAACTGTTTCATATTTCAGCACCTTTATTTTCCATTTGCCAATTTTGCTGCCCATTTATTTAAAGAAGACAGAAAGAGAATTGCAGTATCCTCCAGAATATGGGTACCTTAAATTAAAAAGAAGTGCTTTCTTTTCATTGCATTTTCTCCCTAAATCATATCTCCCTAAATCTTTTTGTTTTATTGGTCACCATTGAACACTGAGTTGAAATTTCCTTAGTTGTATTTCTGACCTGTAACTCTTTAGAGCCTGTAATTGTGTAGATAAACTTTACTTTGGATTTCCAACAACCTCTAAGTATCATATGCTATCACACTCGCATCAGCAAGCTTTTAAGAAGGAGATGCATTTAAAATTGTTCGTGTTCTGTTCTGAACAGCAAGTTCCTGTTCTGTGTCAACAGCAAAATAAGAGCCACGCAAAAATGATAATATTTTCCATAAACTAGCCCTTTGAAAAAAATAGGCCATCGGTTCCCTATTGTCTCCTCAAATACTGTAATTTTATTTTAGGTAAGCAATGAGGGGGCGAAAAAAAAGACAGGAAAAAATACCTAACAAAATATATAACATGCTGAAGGCAAGACAACGTTCTCAGTACAAGCTTGCCATTCTTTGTGCATGTTAGGCTATTCAGTCAAGGAAGTTTTTTTCTGCTGACCCTTAATTTTCCTTCAAGTTCTCTTGCTATCTTATAGTTTCTCACTTGCTTTTTGGTTCCACTCCCTTAGCCTATTTCCTATTTTTTTGCAGTAGAAGCATATTTACTAAACCAGGCAGATGTACATGTTGGACTAACACCAACATTTTGTAGTTAAGTTCTACCTCTGCAAAATTCTGTGGCACTTGGCTGCCTGGAAAAGAGAGCACAGGAAAAAAAAAAGAAAGAAAAAGTCTACAAATAGAGACATACTTTATGTTTGTACAACAAACTCAGATGGGAAAGATAATTTAGACAATGATTTCTCAGCTGAAACTTCAAGCTGAGCACAGCAAAGGTGTAGTATCTGTCCAAGCAATTTTCTCCATTCTGAATTAGACAGAGCACAGACTTAATAGAGATTAAAATCTTAACTGAAGTCAACTTCTGGGAAAAATCAGTGCCAGGGCTGGGGAGGGCATCTACAAGAAAAACATCACAAGTAAGCTTCTAGAGACTCAGAGGTAATGACTACACAGAAAAGGTCTTTCTGTCTTAATGTATGATAAAGGCTATCTAAAAGATTTATTTAGACAGTATATTCCATCTACCCTGGTGTTTCCTGCCATATGTTTACACTTTTTACAAGCATGAGGAATCACCAATGGTGGTGAGTTATACAGTGATTAGACCTTTTTATGGGTTCAAACTAAAATTTGTATGAGGCCAAAACAATGGAGCAACTTTCATCAGCCCCTGCTACAGGGATGAAATTCATGCAAGATTTGGACTAAACCAACACCTCTACATGGACCAGATTCATGCTGGAGAGATGGCCAGAATAAAAAGCTGTATGAGACTGGAAAATTTGTGTCCTCTCCTTTAAGCACTCGGCAATTGGACATAAATTTTTAGACCTTTACATTCTGGCTAACCAAAAAGACAAAGAGCAGGACAGTAATTTCCCAAACTTACGGATGCCTTAAATCAAATTTCTTGCTATGCAGAAAGGACTATTATATGGTTATAGATTGTTATTTTGCTTCATTTGTCATGTAATTAACACTTTTTACATTACTGTTTTAAATCATACACCCTTCAGGAGATAAAAATCAAATCATATATGTAAATTTTTGTACTGAGGAGGAGTAAGGATACCCTGAGAAAAAGAGACCTGCAAGAGGGAGGTGCAGGAGGTGCTCCTGGTGTTGGAGCAGAGATTCCTCTGCAGCCCCTCGTGCAGCCCATGGTGAGACAGCTGTGCCCCTGGATGCACAGGATCTCCAGGAAATCACAGGATGCTGGAGATCCACTGGAGAGCAGAGGTCCACCTGTGGCTCATAAAGGATCCCCAGCCTGGAGCAGGGGGATGCCCAAAGGAAGCCTGCATTGGAACAGGCTTTTGTCAGTCAAGGAGGGGAGTGATAAGAGTGGCTGAGTGGACACCATACAGCCAGCCAAGGTCAGCCCACCAGAATTACAAATCACCCTAATCTTTGTGGTGTGTCATTTTAACAGAAAGACTTTAAAAGAGGCTTCTCCCTGTTTCTTCTGCTTTTTTTTGATAACAGCTTATCTTTGGTCAGCTTTATAAGTCTCTCGCATGAAACAAGGGAAAGAAGACACTCTTTTAGAATCAGAGAAATGTGACAATAAATCATATTTTTTCTGAAAGCCAGAGTGTACAGAAATTGCATTCATTTTTAAAACTTATTCCCCAGTGCAAAATGTTGACTTTGTGTACAGATAATGAATTAATATCAGACACAAAAGGACACAAGTATCTTTGCATGCTGTTAGTTTGGACCTCTTCTCATAGAATATTTTTGAATTTGAAGCAGTACTACCTGATCCATCTATCTTCTGTAGCAAATACTCAGGAATATGTTGCTATATACATATCTAAGGCATTATTCAGTAGTAATGACTACTTTTTTTAAAATGCATAGCTTTATTTGGTCTTCAGAGTTTAAACTTTGGTTTACTAATCATCTCTCATACCCCTCAAAAGGAATCCTATTTTATCTGATGAATTTACAATCCAGTGTCTAAGTTTCTTGCAAGATACTATACAAATGTATTCAAACAATCTTAATATCTGCCTTTAAATGCAGCTCTACAATTAAGTTTTAAAATATGCATATCAACAGAGATTGCTGGCTGGTGTAACACAGGACATGAGATGTGAATGGCTCCCATATGTCTCATGGGTGCTAATCCTGAAACTGAGTAACCACATTTTAAAGGGAAGTATTAGTAAACTCCTTATTACTAATTGGGAAAATAAATTTTTAAAAAAAGTTAGTGTGGCTAATAACTCCTCACCACTATTGGTTAGTGCCATATTCCAATTCAGACCTGGAGTGAAACACTTGCTAACAGGAATTAGCAAGTGGAATGGAATATCTTGCCACTGGAATGGAATTTCTTCCTCCATTTAAAGAAATTTAAATTGTATCCTGGTATACATGCTGTCCTTTTCACTAGCCATATTTTCAAATGTTCCCTCAATGAGGAATACAGACAGCTACAACTTTTCTTTTTTTTTTCTTTTCCTGTTTTTTTTTTTTTTTTTTTTTTTTTGTGGATAAAATGTTGGCTTTTTCATATGCAGTTGAAAACACCCAAAACCTCACCAGAGGTTTGTTTCTTTCTTTGGATTAGTCTTAGAATTCAAGATAGAAAATATCTGAATAGAACTGTCTGGTGAATGCAGCTTTCTTGATATGAACATGGCTAAGGAATAAGATAGCACTGAAAAAGATGATTCCTAGACTTTCCATGCAAACTAGAAGAAACAGAACTTTTAGCATGATGTTCTCTATAGCTTAAGGCTTTTCTGAACCTTTAGATAACACTAGAAATGAAAAATCTGCATCTTACTGTGGACTGGGTAAATCTCAAGCAGCAGATGTCTGGCTGACACAAACATATTTAATCTTTCTTTTTAATCTCCTCTGAAATACAAATGGGTTAAACTTAGAGAAGTTGTGGATAGAAGCTGAAGCTGTGGCCTCCCATGTTATATACACCAAGGTATCTGCTGGTTACAACCTCAGGCACCCATCATGAGACCAATTGGTCTCAAATTGGTGCTGCAAGGAACTGTAAGTCAATGTGGAAATGAAAGCTTATTTGGTGTTGCCAGCTCTCATGACTTTTTCATTAGTTTGAAGTTTAATAACATCTGCCTTACAGTCTCTATACCCTCTTATTCTCTTTTGGATGCAATGAGAATCAGAATCTAAGGTTTCTTTTTAAAAATAAGTACTTTAGCATCTGTTTTGAAGCTGGACTTTGGAAACACAACTTTTGTGTCCACTGATGGTTCAAAATTCAGGAGCTAAATTGAAAGGACCAGACTTGGGTTTGTTTGTGTTGCAGGAGAGGGATAAACGCAAGAATTTTTTGTGGTCCAACACATGTTTTCAATGTATTGGATTGGTATATTAAAGAGTTCACTATCCCTTCCTTGTTGAAAAGACTCATAAACATCCTCTGTATAACATATCTTGTACAAAACTTTATAGAATACATTCAATTTACAACTAAATCTAAAAAACAGCTCTGTAGGCCTCTTTCTTTTTTAAGTTTATCTGATTGATAATGATCTAGGTCACAATGCAGTAGGGTCTTCCTACAACTCTGCCAGTATTGTCTCACAAACAGTACAGTCATTAAATACTACTTAACGGATAGCAGAGTCCCAACACAGGATACAGACCCTTTTATGTTTGAGTCAACTTCAACCAGCACTCCAGCAGATTAAAAGAATGATGGATTTGTGTTTGTAAAGTGACTTGAAAACAAAGTACAGAGTAATTGCCTGATGCCACCGTGAGGAAGCATACTGAAGACAAGCAATCTTCTCAGTCCAAATCAGTGCAAACCGGTGTTTCTTTTGTAACCATTACTGAATTTTCTAATATTCCCAGCAGAAAGGTCAGACCCAGGAAAACTAAACACATGTTTTTGAGTTCTATCCATTCTGGTCCTTAAGCTATTAACATGACTGGTTGATAGCACTGATCAACTCTTACAAATCAGAAACCTCCTTCCAAACACTAAAATCCATAAAATACATATTTGATATATAAGTATAAATTTGACTAAAGGGGTTAATATAATTTGCCAGGTTTTGTGCTGGCAAAAATTCCTGTATTTATAGAGCACTCAAACCCAGCCTTCCCACTGAACTGCAGACTGCATTAGATGATCTGCTGGTAAAAAAGATTTATTAGGTTAGGATGTTAAATGTAATAATGTCTGGTAATTGAAGTATACATCAGCAGGGGGCATAAAGAAGGTCAGAAAGCATTGAAATGTAAATTAGCCTGAAAATACCTATAAATAATCCATAATTTTATCATAGTTTTGTTTTACTATAAGTATTTGAGTTCTGTTATTGCTTCAGATTGCTGTTTCTAAACATAAGAAAATTAATTATACAAACATTTAAGTATAAGTGTTGTTAAATAGGTATAAAGAAATATTTTTTAAATACAGGTCTATGGTTATATTCTCACAGTTCTTACCTTCCCAAAACCATTGTTATATGTATTTCCACAGGAAAGCACATGGGAAAACAACAAAACAAAGGCTTTATTCATGGACTTACCCTTCTCAAGAAAGAGCAGTATAATTTATTATTGAAGTTTTGAATGTCACAATACTTTCAAACGTGTTATGTTAAACACATTTGAAAACCAAGAGTCAACATATATAAAATAAAGTTATGCCTGAAAAAGTGAGTCTCATCTGTGCAGATGAAAGCATGATTGCAGGTGTAATTCAAAGGATGTGCACAACTCAATTTGCTGATCCTACTTTGACAAGAAACTTAGAAAACTATAAAAGACTAAACTGAATCTCAATGTCTTTTCTAATAGTTCTAGGTCTATTTTGGGTGTAGCTGGTCTAGAAACCTCTAAAGTCATGGCCACTGCTTTCAGTATGTTGTGCTTTTATTTTTGGAAACAGTAATTTTTTTCCCCTGTGGCTGGTAACTATAAGAAAACAGAACATAGAAAATTCAAATATGGTCAGGCTGAATTATTATTTTTATCAATTATTTTGATAAAATTTGGTCCTAACCAGCTATTTCTGAATCTCTTTCTGTGTGATACTGTAAAACACTTATGAAGAGTTGAGACTGCTCTGTATATTGTGATAAGGAGCCACCTCCTTATCCTCCTCACCAAGGCCATCAGAAATGTAAGGAATAGCTTTGGAGAGAGCTCATCACAAAGCTTTAGACTTTGCATTAGGATAGAGTCCAGTGCTCTCCAAAGTATACGTGTGGCAGGGAGATGTACAGCCCAGGATGAGTGCCAGACTGGAGTGAAGAAATATGGGTTCTAGCATTAACAAATAAAATAATATAAAATCAAAATTTTCAAAATAGTGTTTGTTTGTTTCATCTTAATCTCACATTGTTTTAATACCTATTTTGGTAATATTTTATAATGTACATAATACACTAATAGAATTGTACATGTATACAATTTATAAACAAATATATATGCCTCTATAATGGGTGCATGCTCTTACTGACAGAGGTGTGTGATCAAAAAAACTTTTGGAGGTCACTGGTCTAGCCCTAGTACAGCAATAGTATCAGTGAGTAATATCACAGGATATGCCCTTGTTAGACATAAATTCTTTTATCACAGTGAACAGATGTGCCAAGGACATACGATAAAACAAAGGAATTGGAAAAATAGAAGTAATGTAAAGTGTTCCCCCTCCCCCTTTCCACTTCCTTTCATTTTTACATTTTCCTTCTTCCTCTATTTTTCATTATATTTGGCACTTCTCCATCTATTAATTGCTCCACTCCCATTTGGATTAGCTACATTTTTCTTTCAAAAAATATTTTATTTTGAAAAGACAAAAGCTTTAATCTCCTTTTGTATTTTTCTTCTCATTTTTCCTTTTCCACATTTTGCCTAGTTCTGTCAAAATCTCTCACATCTCTCAGCATCTACCCTTTTTCTGCCTCATTCTGCTGGTTTTGCTTTCCACTACCTAACCACAAACTCCTCTCATCTGATCTGCAGATCCATCTTTGGGCCTTCACCAGGCCAAACATTTACCTTACCCTTTTTCCTTTTTCCCCAGTGGAATGTCCTGTTTTCCACATCCTCCCTTTCCTGTTATTTTCTTTTCCCACAAGATGGAAGAGAAATACTTAGCAGATACATGCTTTTGCAGTGTTCTGTTTCCTCTGGCCTTCCGGCTACTTGGCAACCAACCTCCCCTTACGAAAGCAGGAATATCTGAACGTTTGCTGCAGCAAGACCCTTCTCTTCTGTAATGCAGAATGTGGCATGAGTCCATGGACCCTCATCCCCTTCTGGCTGCAGGTTGGAAGATTTCTGAGATGGGCTTGGGAAGCACTGAGACTAGGACAGCTAGGGTCAGCCAGACAAGAGTGGAAGGGACAACAAAGAGCCTGCAGGAAGAAATGGGTGTATGAAGGTAAGGAACAATCTAAACTCAAGGGAAGACTGGCCATATCAGCAGGTGCCAATTGCTGCTATTCGAGTATTAGTACAGGAGAAAACATCACAATAAGCAACCTGGCAACCTGCAACTTAATGATCAAAAGCCTTTGAAGTCTGACACTATTAAATTAGTTGCTTCTCTGCTGCTGCACTTTACAAAAATCATTAACCTAGGTGTTTCAGGACTCAACAATGGCATATGAAATTATCAGTCATAATAAAATGTAATCAAACAAAAGCTATGTAGATACCTATGCACTTAATGTTTTCTCCCCTCTAGAAATTTACTAAAGTTATAAGAAAGAATCAGTACAAGAATTGTCAATGTATATGCAACTTCTTTTGGTCAAAAATATCATAGTACAAAATATTATAGTACATATCAGAAAACTTCACTAACAAGTTAAAGACGACCATTTAAATTAGTTCTCAAAGTATTTGCTGGTACCTGGTTACACTGCTTACACTATGCTAAAAAAATCTAAGTGCTTTGGAGACATGGTTTCTTCTAATAGCATATTTTTTAAAATATTGGACCACAGAAACAGTATCAGCACCTGCATCCCATAATATCCTATATTATATCCAATTCTACACTAATGGTCTCAAAAGAGAATAAAAGTATCTATAGAAATACTAATCCATAAAATACAGCAATGACCAGTTTATATATTTATACACTATTTTTTCTATAGATAATACATATTGTGTCTCTTTTTATCAGATTACTTGAAAGCATAAGCACATATTTTCAGTAATGCAGTTTCTTAGTGCACCCTCAGAATACATTACATTTCAAACAAGACATCATAGGACAACTAAATGTCTAATGAGAGGGAACACTTCCTTCACCAAGAAGAATCATAAAATCTGCTAGAGAATAGCTGGGCAAGATAGCAGCAGAACTGTTCACCAAACCCTGCAAACACAAAAGGGAGGACATTCATTTATGAGTGAAAATTTAAGAAAATGGATTTTAAAACAGAGAAAAGGAAGTATTTATTTTGGAATGATGGAATTGTTGGGTTTGTAGCCATGGAGTAATAGTATCAAGAAGTTCAAAAAGGCAATAAATACAATCACACACTAAAGATTTTAAAGGGCATAGGTTTGTATGTAGTGTTCAATATTTCTAGTTCTCCAGTTTAGGACATCAGCAGAGCACGAGAAGATCTGACAACAGAGAGTATGCATACTAAAAGCCCTTTCTAAATCACACCTCTGACTATCAATGCTGCAGAGAGAGCACTGGGACAGATGGGCAATTTACTTGACTCATTACAGCACTTTTAAAGAGAATTTGTTGCAAGAAAAGTGTTTTCTGAGTATTAGTTGCTAATCTGTTTACAGGTTCTAAGCCATGTGAAAATGTGATACAATTAAAGAAAAGCATAAGTAATCATGCATTTATAGTTGGTCACATGGTTACTGCAGAAAATTTGGCTTATAACAAAGTCATTTGTTTACCTAAATAAAACCTTTCTTGCACACCTTATCCCTATTCCACGTGCAGTCTACACAGTGCAGAAAGCTGCAACAATATAAAACTTAGATATAGAAACAGATGTCTCTGCGTTTTCTATAAGCTCAGTGCAGTGGATCTGCTCCCATCCTCATAATCAAATTGGTTCTTTAATTAGACCTTTGTAACAGGAAAAAACTCCTATGAACCATGAAAGAGAAGCATGGAAAAGCACTGCAGCAACTGAATGATTAATAAATAATAATGATGAATAAAAGGAGTTCAATTTTTAGCTTATCATAAGTGATCACATGATTTACTACAATGAAACTATACAATTATTCAATAGCTGTATATGTATCACAGTCAGGATACATGGAAATGTGTATATTTCAAAACATGAATTCCTAAACAAACACACCTTAGTGGTTCCTGGTTACTTCTAAAATCCAATTGCTTAATGAAGTCATACATTACTAATTGCAAGTCAGAACAAGTGATAGAATAAATAATTAAAATAACAGAAAAAAAATACCATTAAACACGCACATTCTTATGGCCCCATCCTCACATGCCACAATGTGACTCAGAACAGCTGTTGAACACTGACAAAGCAATAATCAGAAGTAATAATGCTTTGTTCACATGTGAATGCTATTGTTCATATATGATTATTTCTTAAAAGAGCGACTTGCCATGGAATTCATCAAATTGTTAAAGCTGCAAAAGGTCTTTAAGGTCAATAAGTCCAATCACTACCACAGCACTGCTAGGTCTTCCACATCCCACTCATGTCTCCAAGTACTTTGTCTACTTGTCTTTTAAACAGTGACTCGACCACTTCCCTGACCAGCCTCTTCTAATCCCTGACTGTCTCTTTGGTGACAATATTTTTGTTAATATCCAATCCATACCCACCCTGGTACAACATGAGGCCATTTTCTCTTTTTCTGTCACTTGCTACTTGGAAAGAGAGACCGAATAATTTAAAAAACCCTGTTGATGTAACTTCTGTGGAAAGCAAGCCTAAATGTTACAGACCAGACAGACATGGGGAAACACAATATGATTTTGTAATGCATGAATAATGCCTTGTATAAAAATCAATTTCCTTGCATTAGAAAATGAAAATGTGGCAGGACAACAGTGCTTTGTACCAACAGTCTGAACTGGCCATGGACTAAAGGTAATATTTACCTTACCTGCATTACTCTGGAGTTTCTTCTGGATTGCATATTCAGATTTGCCAGTCCTTGTGGTTTTATCATACCTTGTGATATCATATATCTCTGAAGAGGTCTAGTTACTGACAAGTGAATCTCACCTTCTCCTTGAAACAGAGCCCTCATGACTTTGTGACGACAAAGAAGCACATAAAATACAGCCTACATATCATCCTAACTGCTAGATTACTCAATTTGTCATCGGTAACCCAAAATGTTGCTGTATTCTGTATCTCTTTGTGCCCAAAATTGTTCCTGTCTCTCTGACCCTGCAGCCGGGAAGGGGGTGTGGGCGTTATCAGGTCCTTTTGAAGTCGGCTTTCACAGCAGCTCATTCCTACTTGCCATGTGGGTTTTGGCTCGCTGACTCCTGGTCTTTGCCCAAGCAGAGCCGCTTCTTTTTGGGATCTCGTTCAGGTTTTTTTCTGTCATGTTGGAGAGTCTGCAGCTAGCAGTTTTGAGCTGCCAGGAGGAAAATGCCACACGTGTCGCCTTTACCACCGCACCGAGCGGGGGCGGCCCGCTCCTGCAAGCTGGTCCAGATCCATCGGTCCCCGCTCCAGGAGAGAAGTCTGCCGAGCCCAGCCACCTTGCCTTCACTGCTCCAGCCGAGAGAAGGGGGAGTCCTTCCGCAGTTTTACAGCCCTTGATCCGCGTGAACACGAGCCGGAGCCCCAGCTGGAGATAAGGAGAGCGCAGGAGGATGGTGGGGAAAGACTGGCACCACCTCTCCCTTTGTCCTTCGAACCACACACTTGGCTGTGGAGCGTCATCCTGCGGGGCTATCCCCAGCATTTTGGGTCTCTCTGTTCTGTGGGGTCTGCGAGGTTTAGCAGTTTTGTATCTGGTGGCCACTTGCTGTTATTTCTTGACTGTTGCTGTCCCCATTGTCAGTAAACTTACCTTTTCACTTACATCTACTTATATTCATTGCTTATTGGTGGAAAGGGCTTGGCTGAATCTATAAAAGATGGCAGTTCATTCCAGAGTGTTCTCCTTCAAGTTGTCTTAAAGCAGGACACAAATTCTTTCTGTTTCAGAATCCTTCAGCACGGTGTCTATTACACGCCTGCTATGATGGGCAAACTCAAACAGTGCTGGCCTCTACCAATACAGCAGAACAGGAACTCAAACATTTTTTCAAGTCTGCAGTTTTTGTCTATCCCCCTCTTCTGGCTCCAAGCATGCAGTTTGTTTTCCACCACTTTGGAGGCCAAAATCTCCGACAGGAAGAAACTTTTATTAAAGTTTGTTGCTAACTATAAGTGATACTACAACACAAGAAGAATTCTGATACAATACAAACAATTCTGATAAGTAAGGCATGCATTACCTTACTTTTCTCTACACAGAACACTATGATACACTAGCACAAATACAAAATAAAGAAGCAAACTATTTATTTAACTAGTAGCATCTTGAAAAGCAGAAAGGTCTGAAAACTGCAAGGTCTCATCAGCACTTAGACTTTACCATCCAAATCTTTTGTGAATGTTTTTCTAATGAATTAAAGCATTGCCATCGAGGAAATAAAACAGCACCATCCTGGGAGGCTGTTTTAAACCAGAGACCAGACAGTACTGTTCCTATTTTGAAGAGTGTGCAGCATCTACTAAACAGACCTAGCAAACATTTTTTAAGAACTGTTTGGGACAAAATCAGAATGCATCATGTGTCTCCAAATCAGTAATGATCTTGCAAAACTGCTGGTGATTTTTATCCACACGCTCCTTGTTCTCCTTAGAATGGCTTACACTGACTTACATAAATGTACAACATTTACATTTAAAGTGTACTTAGACCTTTAAAAGCAGATTACTTGGCCAACCAAGCACCTCTGCAATACTTAGGTGCTGGAGAAAGAATTGCAGTGCCATTATGTGCCCTTGAGCTACCAGATGAGTTACTGATAAATGACTTGAAATGCTGTTCTAGCTTAAGGCTTATCTGGATCTTTGGCATAGTTGTTTTAGACTTTTAGTCAATACACTGTTTACCTGCCTCCAGAAAAAAGCTTCTTGCAAAAACTTTTGTGGCTTTGGAAGATTGAAGATGTCCCAGTATGACAACCTGATTACATTCACATTGCATTCACCCAAAGCTCTAGGAGACAAGGCACAGTTAGCCACTTGAGGTGTGCACAGCTTCCAGCCTAATATGAAGTTATATTGGCCGCCTCATCAACGTCTCTCTCATGTCTTCTCTGCAGTGCTCATTGCAGTTCAGAAAGCTATTTGCCCTCTTTAAGCAAATAAGTCTGAAAATTAAACATTAAAATAATAACCATTTGTATGATGCCTCCTTTACCAACCACAAAACCTCTTGTAACCAACAAGACCATTTCAAAGTATTCTTATTATTTTGAAAGATATTATTAGATTATGCCTTACTTATGCCACTGGGAAAAAGTTAATGCTGGGAAAAAGATAATTCTTTTATGGTTGGCCCTTTCTCACTGGAAGAGGAATCTGTAGTTAAGATAATTTCTTTTACATTGTCCTCTTCCTTAATCATTTTCCTTGCCTTTTCACCAGAAGTTTTATAGGATTTTATTTCATGTCACAGAAAGAAGACACCTTAACTGAAAAGTTAAAAAAAAAAAAGGGACACAGATACAGTGTGGAAATTATCATCAGACAAGAGAATTTATTAAGGAATAATTGTTGCTGTTAATGACTATTTTACAATTAATAATCTCACAACTCAAATTGCTTATGAAGTTCCATATGTTAAGAGCTCTAAGGTTATACCATGCTGACATTTCAATCTGGTGGTACTCAAGCTGAATAGGTTTTCACAGTAACTTTTAACAGTCAAAGTTATCTGAACTGTTTAAGTGATGGTGAGCAAGCCTGACACCGTTACTATCTTACGACAAATTTCCCCAAAAACATTTTTTCATTTCTGTTTTGCAAACACTAATCAGGTGAAGCAGAACCAACTTTATTACCCATTTTTATTGAAATAACCCAAAACAACCATATCTCATAACTTAATAGTAGCTGTGAATACAACATTTTCATCTTTGATAATGTTTAGGATAGCTTTCAAGCTCTTTTTCTCTTTTCAGGATAGCATGCTTATACGTTGCTTCTAGCTTTTCAACCTTTCTTTTATAGTACACTGTTGCAATCTGTGGTCTTTGATGACACTGTGATATAAAAGTTGGTATTAGTCTGACTCAGCAGCAGTGCATCATACAGTGATGGTCTCAGGACTAAGAGAAAAAGGGCTCTTCTGTTGCTTTAAAATAAAGCATCAAAAATAGGGAAAAGTAAATAAAGATAAATTTAAAAAATAAGTGTCCACTTCTGAGCTAGCATATGCAGAATGGTAGAGGCTGAAATGAACCCCTTGATCTACTTGTGTGCTCAGAGGAGGGTAAGCTACAGAAGGCTGCCTAAAGCTGTGCTCAGATAAATTCTGACTATGTGTAAAAATAACAACTCCACAGTCAGTTCCAGGGTTTGACCTGCCTCACACACACACACACAAGGGTAAAAAAAAAAAAAAAAAAAAAAAGCCTTCTAATTTCAGATTACATTTTCTGTTTTTTAATGTGTCATCATTGACTCTTGCTCTCTCAGAGGGCAGTACAGGGGGAACATCCAGCTCTTTCCACTCCCTCCCTCAGATATTCACACAGAACAGTGAATATCCTGCCAAAACTTTTCTTCCGCAGGATGAACAGCCCCAGCTCCCTTAGCATCTCTTTCCATACTGGATCACCAATCTTTCAGTCATAGCTGTGGCCCTGCACTGGACTTCCTCCAGTACATCTGTATCTTCCTCATGCAAAAGGCCAGAGCCAGACCAGCATTTCACATACATCTGCACTCATAGTGCAGAGAAGAGGGCTAGGATCACTTCCCATGTCCTGCTAACAAATCTCTGCATATCGGACTTGGAATGCCCTTGCTTGCCAGCTCATGCGCAGCCTGTCCCAGCAGGGACCCCAACTCCTTTTGTGCAAAGTTTTCAACCAATCACCCTCCTGCTTACACACTATTTTCCTTATTTCTGACTTTAGGATATTAACAATGCCTACAATGTAGTGAGAAAAGTTAGTATCTGTAGGACCTGGAATATTCCATATGAACAGTACCTTGATGTCCAATTAATTGTCACCCAATTCAAGAAGCCCAAAAATAAATATGCATATTTTTCCCCAATAAAAAAAGTCTTGAAAAGGACAGCAAATTTAAAATCAATCAGTAACTTACTGAACATACACTAGAATTCTCTTCTGCCAGAAGTAGACAGTAAAGAGAGGGGAGTTTTATGGAGCTGTGATTGTAAAAGCAAAACATTGTCCCAAATAGACATTACCTCTAGAACGTAATCACATATTTTATATAATCAAGTTGTTTTGAAAAGTGATTTGCCAAGGTTTCCAGAACTGAAAAAGACAGTTTACTGTCAAATACATCTCTTAAAGGAAAAAAAAAAACTAACGAGGAATAACACCACGAAGCTTACAAATTGCTCTTTTCTTTTACCCTAAAATACAGGCATTGTCTTTTCAATGAATGTTGAATCAGCTTTATTTATCACAACACAATTGCATCTGTAACATTAAACAAGAGCCCATTATCAATTTCACCAGCGATGGTGTAAGGATAAGACAATCAGGATGTCAAATGTTTTCCTCATCGTTGCAACAGCTCAGAGTTTCTTTCCATCAAGCAACAAGTTTGCTGCCATAATACAATTTGCACTACAGGCTAGGCTATGCCTGAAACCCATTTAAATTCCTTCACATATACAACTCCTCTGAAAAAAAATAAAATTATAAAACATAAACTAGCACGAATTGGCAATAATTAACTATGCATAAATGGTGCAAAATAGACCAGAATCTCTACTTACCAGTGCAATTCAGAACAGCTGCACATACTGAAGACAAAACACTGTTAGTCAGATCTTTTGTTCTGCTTCAACAAAACACAGAAACAAAAGCAGCAAAACTGCTATGACACCTTTTCTGTCTTTTTCAATTACAGGGTGCAATAATATCCCCAGCGTAATCAGATAGTTCTTGTGATGACAGTTGATCTTTTGCCTGCAATGGACAGGCAACCAAACTACACCCAATACGTATCACTTAACACTGCATTTCTATACCCTTTATTTGTGAATTCCTGAAGGTGAATCTCAAAACAAGCTTCATCATCACAAAGAAAGCACTTAAACATTTAATGGTAATGATTCCCATCTGAGATAGTGGCTAGAAGGTAGTAAGAAAAGGAAATCAAACGATGTATTAAACACAATGTTATAAAGCTGAGTTACACACCTGCATCCAAAAGTCTTGAACTAGGGTGAAAATCCCTAAGTCTAATGTTGCTGTTCCTGACTATACTCTGAATTTCAGAACTCACTGAGGCATCCTTGATCCAAAAAAATCAAACAGGAACTATGGTGCTTGAGAACAATTTTTCTTTTCTATTCAATTAACTTACCAAAGTACACAAGACAAGAATTCCTTTTAATTTCAAAGAAGGCAATAGTAGAATTAATTACAGAAGAAAAGTTTACAAGCAGCTTTGCAGCAGAAAGACTGTATGCTGAATGGCAAATGGTAGAAAGGTGAGGCATGGAGGTGGGAGGGTGATCAGAACAGAAGCTGCTGATAAAGAAATGTGCAAGCAATTCAGAACAATGGGTTATTGCTTCAGATGTCACATTTCCTTGAATAAATGGGGAGCTGCTAAGTATTTTGATCCTGCAAGCAACTGCTGCTATTTCTTTGAATAAAAAGAAAAAAGAAGAACTGCCAGTTTGTGGAACATTGTTTACTGTTAATCAACACATCTTAATCGAAGTTTTCACAATGCTTAAAGCTACATTTAAGTACACAATAGTCTCAATCACAAAAAACAAGCAGAACAATTAAACGATGTAAGGCCTTAAAAGCACAGTGTGTATTGTTGGAATATTATTTTGTTTACAATTAGGTTACATATAATTTATTTTTTACAGTTTTATTCACTCACAATGCATTCAAGGGAAAGGCAATTAAAGTTTATTTCATGATGAGTTAATAGAAGAATATCAATATTCTCTTCTTTCCATTCCTCCCACCCCACCCAGGTCTGATTAGCAAAATTCCCATACAATACTCAAGAAACCATAAGCTTTTACACTAAACATCCAAAATTAAGCCTGATCAGACAACAGCAAGTTACAAATTTTTTATTACAATGTTGGATAAACTTCAAAGTTCTTCTTAATGACATATTGTGGCTCTAGAAAATCAGTGTTTAAAACTACATGGTTCAAGAAGTATTCTATGTTTTAAAAGTCTTACTGGTTTCAATGAGGTATTTCACCTATTTTCAAAGAAAGGTCCTCAGTAGTAATTATGTGAATGATACTTGCATTACAACTATGATAACTTGTGGCATTATTTTGGCAAGATTAGGACTCCTGAGAACATGAGTGGGTACATTTTATTATCTTGAAAGCTAAGGGACAACAAGACTAAAAAAATAACTAAAGGAAAACTAAGCACAAAAGAAATGAAAAATATGGGAAAATATATCTATTTTGTACTCCTCTCCCTGTAACAGGGCATGAGTAATTTTCAGTGACTGTTGGTTCTTATTACATACATTAGTATTTGCTCAAATTTCATGGCTATTACATTTCTACAGAACAACTGCTTGGAAGTCTGTTTTTTAATTACACCTGTGCAACAGAGCAAGTCACAGTACACCTTGAGATATTTAAAAAATATTTATAAACTTGTTTTTGATATGCTAAAGCACTTGGCAACATTTTTACAGCATTTGGTTTTATATAATTAAATTTCCTTACAGTACTCCTTGTGATTTTTTTCTTCAAGTCTAAGAAGAAAAAGATCTCACACAAAGAAATATGAACTGCCAAGTCTGACTGCATGATCATGTAATTCCAGTTTATAATGCTGGCATTAAAACCTTCATTAATTATGTTGACAAATCATTCCCTGTACATTTAATGAAGGCAACCAAGATGATTTGAAAACACAACATTCAGGTTTTAAGTTACATATTTATCAAGGTGTGCAGTTCTGCAGTGAAATGAAAAAAAACATGTAAATACACAACAAAAGTTACAAATTCACGAGTTCCTGTGACACAAACTGTTTTAATCTTTCAAGGTACTGTCCATAGAGTTCCACATCATTATGTCCTGCTCCTTCTACCCACAGTGGTTCTACAGGTCTCTGACAACGCTCAAATAACGCCAGGCCATGTGAAAAGTCAATTACTTCATCCTCAGTTCCATGGATTATTAAGACAGGAGATGTTATTTTAGAAATTTTGTCAATGCTGTAAGAGAAAGATTGTATCTAAGAAAACAATGGCATTGTTCTGAAATACATGACAGGAATTTTCTTCAGTTAAGATCTACTTCGTTTTTCAGTCTTACAGAAACATATTGCAAATGATTTTGTTCACAAATATCCAAACTAACAATTCACTGGATAGAACTACTTGTTAGAACTAGGGATTTACATGTTATGTATAAATGAAAATTAATTACTTCTTTACAGATATCCACTAAAATAATTAGAGATGCAAAGTGCCTGTAAGGTTTACAAAGTTTTGTAAACTTCTTGAAATTAAATGTTCCTCTTTGACATCCACTGATTTTTCTCTACTTGTTTTATTAAACTTTTGAAAAAAAATTCAGAGAATTTGCCAGACTACTTGTTTCTTTAGTTGAAAATTTCTGTAATAGAGAAAATGCATGCTAAATAAAAAACAATAATCCTACAACTTACTTTGGGAATGCATCAAAGCAGTACGTCTTCTTTGTATCAGGAAAAGCTACTCGCATTCCTGAAGTCAGTGGAGAATGAAGAATTACAGCAGCACTTTCATACCTAGCAGCAAGATCCACAGATGGTACCGTTCCTATACTCTGGCCATATATAATCACGTTTTCAGGGCGAATCCCATACCTAGAAAATTAGAAATGTTTAAAAAGTGAAACAGAAGAAAGTGAAAATTAGAAATGTTTAAAAAGGGAAGCAGATAAAACCACAGAGCAAGGCAAAAAAGGCATTTCTGAAGGTGATAATTTTCAGAAGGGTATCAACTATGAAACAGGAGCTGGTAGAAGAACAAGCAAGTCTGTTCTATGACATTCCTGACTAAAACACACAATTATTTATTTACTCTCTATTTGCAGTATTTTTTTTCCTTATGCCTGATTGGTATTTAAATAATTATTTAATTTTTCAAATATGGATTTGTGAATGCAGTGTGGCTTGTATACTAGTCAAAACTCTTCACTATTAACTCCAGTGAACTTACAACAGAAAACAAAAAAAATTATTAGAGCCTTAATAGCTCTTAGGTTACATCACATGATACCTGATAAAACCTGCAAGCTGGTAACTTGTTTATAAATTTAACGAGACTTAAAGCATGCCCATACTGACAGTGATCAGTACAATAATATTAAACATTCCATGTGATAACCAAGAAACTTGTTCTTATCAACCTAATCCACAAGCGAGATAGCCTAACAGGGAATACAGAACTGAAGTCAAAGACTGCCTCCTAGTAAGATGCAATTAACAAGGGCAAACAAAAGAAGCATCTAGTTAACACTTAGACAAGTCAGTTTAATATATTTTTTGACATTTTCATGAATACAGAAAGTAACTCCTACCTAAGTTACACAGGAAAGCCTTTAAAGGAAATGGTAATGTGGCAAAGAACAGAAGTGGGCTGCTGATCCATTGCCCTCTACTAACCAGGCACTCTTAGCATAGGTCAGACTGTGGCAGTGTATCTAAATTTGGGAAAGGAAGTACCTTGAATTGGAAGGGATACTACATTGCATTAATACCAAACCCAGGAAAAACTCATACACAAAAAAACCCAAAACCAGCAACAACCACCCTCCCCAAATATAAAAGCTTTTAAAGTATTAGCACAGAGGCAGACTTTGCTTGACACAGGAACCTTGCTGCATCATGACTGCTTAATTACTGTCAGTGTTTCCTAGAAAGAGCTTCGAGTCATAATCAGATCATGATCAAATTAAGACTTCTAAAACTGTAAGTCTTCACCACCAGCCTGGAAACAGTAGCAAGCTGTTCACCTCATGACAATTCTCAAAGAATAAGCAATTTCAAGCATTAACAAGATTTTCTGAAAATTCCAACACACATAAATACAATAAATTAAAGCTTTGAAACAAAAAAAACCCCCAAATCTAAGGTTTCCACTACTTCTGCATCTCTTCTGAAACACCTAAGAACATCTTAGCACCTACCATTTTACAATTCATCTCCCAATTCACATCACATTTGTCCATTCTGAAAGTAAATTATGACCTTCCCTCCTTTTCCACATAATCTGAACAAAATTTGCATTAATACCTGGCACGTTGCAGCACTCATATGGCACACATTTTGCACAGCAAATTATTATAAAACAGTTTTTTCAAGTAATTAACCTTGCCATAACACAATTGCGTTTTCTTGGATAAATTTTACAAGATACAGGCCATTACCCAGGAATTTAAAGCAGAACTTTAAAAAATGTATATTTTGGAACATATATTCTTCTCTTTCTCATTATTCTTTCCCCTATTTTTTGATCAAATTCCTTCAGCCTGAAGATAAATGATGACTAAAAAAAAAATAAGCAAAGCAAAGCATTTACAATATCTGTATTAAAATAATCCTTACTCTATCATAGTCAAACAGATTGCCTCACAATGCCCAGGTGAAACTACATACTTTGCAACCTGTAAACTAAAATAAAGAGGTGAATAACTAGAAGTGGTGGTTCAAAGTAGACTTCTGAATATTCTGGTTTGAAGAGGATGAAAACCTAAGTAATCAACCCCCAACTACCAAATAACCAACTCCAAGCAGCTTGGAAAAGAGATTATATTTGCTCATTCCAGTCTTCTCTTTTCCCTTGAAAAGGTTTAGTGGGCTGACCCTGGCTGAATGCCAGGCACCCACTAAAGCAGCTCTCTCACTCTGCTCCACAGCTGGACAGGGGAGAGAAAAGTTTAACAAAGGGCTTGTGGGCTGAGATAAGGACTGGGAGAGACCCCTCATCAAATACCATCATGGGCAAAACCAGCTACAAGTAGAGATATTAACTGAATTTATTACTAAGAAAATCAGAACAGGATCATGAGAAGTAAAACAGAACCTGAAAACACCTTCCTCCCTCTCCTCCCCAGCTCCACAGCCTACCCCAGCAGGCAATGGAGACAGGGAATCAGGGTTATAGTCAGTTCATCACGGGTTGTTTCTCCTGCTGCTCAGGGCAAGGAGTCCTTCCCCGCTCACCATGGCATCCCTTTCATGGGACACAGTTCTCCATGAACTTCTCAGATGTGAGTCTGTCCCACAGACAACAGTCCCCCTCAAATTGCTCCAGTGAGGGTCACCCTTCCATGGGGTGCAGTCCTTCAAGGACAGGCTGCTCCAGCACAGGAGCAGAGCTCCTTTCTTCACAGGTCTCTCATGGGGTCACAGCCTCCCTTCAGGCATCCCCCTCACACATCTGGTGTGAGGCCCCTCCATGGGCTGTAGGTGGATCACTGCATCCCTGTGGATCCCCATGGGCTGCAGGGGCCCAGCTGCCTCACCATGGTCTGCACCGTGGGTTGCAGGGGAATCTCAGCTCCAATACCTGGAGCACCTCCTTCACTGACCCTGGTGCCTGGAGGGATGTCCCCATTACATGTTCTCACTTCACTCTTTTCTGGCTGAAATTACAACTGCACAATGATTTCCCCCCCCCCTCCCCCACCCCTTCTTAAATATGTTATTCCAGAGGCACCACCATCATTTCTAATTGGCCCAGCTTTGGCCAGCTCTGTCTTTGGAGCTGACAGAGATTGGGTCTGCCAGACATGGAGGAAGCCTGTGGCAGCTTCTCAGAGAAGGCACCCCTGTAGACCCCTGCTAGTAAAGCCTGGCCATGAAAGCCCAACACAACAGGCTTCTGAAATGTTTGGAAAAAGAAAGAGCCCAACTATCCTTCTGTCACTATCTCTCAAAAGGATCACTTTACAATTGAAAACAGAAAAATTCTTGAAAAGGTAACTGTTTTTAAGCTCCCTACTCACAAAATTTGTTTACTTAATTTGATAGACTCATAGCCTGTTAAACTCCAAGGAGTTTTGTGCCAAATTATCAAGACTGCATACCTAGCCTCCCAAAGGAAGAGTGTCAGATCAGGAGAAAAGGCCACACTAACATTTTTCTCTTAATCAGTGCTGTATAAGTACAGACCATTCAGAGGAAGGGGAACGTGACACTCACAGAGCCGTATGATTCAAGTAGTTCCTCTGGTTACAAGAGGTCAAAGACACGCTGTAAAGTCTGTTGCTATCTCAGAAAGCTCATTATGTTGATAACAGGACTAATGTAAACACTGTTGTCCACTCAAGTAATCTTAGATTACTTGTGTCAGCATAGACAGACCTTCATTGTGGGGGTGAAGGTAATGGAGGGTGTTTTTAGGTTTGGGGATTTTTTTAAAGCCATAACCACCAAAGAGGACCTTGAAAGAAAACCTTAAAAGTAGCTATGCACAGATGTACCTTCTCAGAGAAAGCACTATTCCTCATGGACAAGTCATTCTGGGCAGAATCTGGTAGAAAACTAGATAGATATTTTCTGCAGTTCAAAGGCTGACTGTAACATCTTCCTCCTTCCCAGAGCAACTGGGATTTCAATTCCTTTCAACACCCTTTATGTTCACACACTTACAGGTTACCTGCCTGGAAAGCAGATGGAATCTAAAGAGCAGTTTTGACACAGAACCTGTGTTCACATTAGCTTCCTGACATCCTCACAGAGTGTGAGTGCTCACGAATTTCCACCTCATCACCATGCTAAAGGCACAGCTCGTGTCACTACAAAGCTAAGCTACTACCAAACAGAAAAGAATCACTTTCCTATTTGCAACTTCAGCAATTCTTCCCCCTCATTAGGTTTAACAGTTAATGAAAATAACTAAATAAATATTGTCTGGGAGTAGGGGAACAACTGCTTTTGTGCTCCCTTGTGCTGCCTTTGTTCAGGAACA
This sequence comes from Cinclus cinclus, assembly GCF_963662255.1. NCBI lineage: Eukaryota > Metazoa > Chordata > Aves > Passeriformes > Cinclidae > Cinclus > Cinclus cinclus. The sequence goes on along the minus strand of NC_085084.1, from coordinate 14,696,286 downwards.
GGCAGGAAACACCACGCCACCGGTGGGTTGAGGAAGGAACAAGCAGTAAGTTGTTGCAACTGTCCCAACTGTTCCACTGCCTGGAACCAGGGCCCAACACTAATGAAGCCAGTATCCTTTTCTGTGGCCCAAGTATCCTGACCAGATACAGATGGTCTCTTGCAAAAGAGGCAACCCTAAACACACCTAGCCTGATCTTTTCAGGTTCTGGTAGGAAAAGACCTGCTAAACAGCAGTGAAATATTATTTTTTTCCTTTGGTGATGAACAATGTGATTTAGCAGAAACTCTTCCACTCTTTTCTTGATATTTCTGTCTTTGTAGCAAGACCTTTCCTGCACTTTATCTTGCTGGTGGTCCACCTTTTCTCTGTCCCTCCATTCTCCTTTTTTTCCTCTTCTTGGGATCATAGAACAGTTTAGGTTGGAACACGATATAGTCCAGGCCCCTGGCATAGGGAGGTATTTCACTGAATCAAGTTGCTCAAAGTGCTGTCTGAGCTTTCCTTGAACACATTAATTTCATGTACATAACTTACAATGGATATTCACTTTACATTTTCACTGGATATGTACCACATTGCCATGATGACCCATCAGCAAACTACAAAATATATGTCTGGATGTGAAAAGGTAGGGAGAGTTCTTTTGTTTATTTGGGTTTTTTCTTTGTTTTTGGTTTTTAACTTTGTTACCTTTAAGAAAAAAATACTTTAGCAGAAATTACCATGCTACACTGTCAGGCTCTTAAAAATACCTACCATTTTGATATGGATATACATAAGGGAGACAAAGAAATTTATATTTACTTCTGAGCTGCTGCTCTTAATCTAGAAGACTCCACCGCTTTACAGTAAGAAAATAAAGTATTCATAAGATGAAGTTTAGAAGGGTAAATTTTCCACAGTTGTCCTAATTTGAAAGACAGGTATTTACTAACAAAGGCAGAAGCCTCCCTTTGAACTGAAAAATGTAATCCCTCCTCCCTACAAATTATTAGAATTTTGGAATTAAGGGAGCTCTCAGGCAAAGATAGGGGGGATCGAAATAGCAGTTCTTTACTAGTATATCTAACAAGACAAACAAGAACAACAACAGCTATGAAATTACCCACAAACAGAACAGTAACTCAGTCCCAGTGTTTTTTGGCTGCAGGCACCTTTTCCCTGAGCTGCAGTTCCCGGTGCTGGGGACGGGCAGGTCCCGCAGAGCTGCAGGAGGGCTGGGGGTGATGGCAGAGCTGTCCCAGGGGAAAGAGAGAGATGGAGAGAGCCCTCTGCTCATGGTGTGGGTCCCAGTGCTCAGCAGAGTGCTGGATGGTGGCAGGTTACAGCGAGAAGGCAGCAGGGCAGGGTCTGACAGCAGTGAGGATGGCTCCCGACGCTGGGATGGCAGCGATGGATCCGAGGCGCCGATCATCCTTCTGATCGTCCTTCTCGTCCGAACTCCGCGGGGGAAATGGGGAGAGCCAGAGCCTTCCGCTTCCTCTTCTGGATGTTTGGATATTGAGGGGTTTTCCCTCTTCCCTCCCCTCCCCCCTTCCCCTGTCATTAGGGCCTGATCAACAGGTATCTTAGCATGACAATGGGGAAAATTCCACAGAGGGAAAAGGGAAAGAACCAACCCCCAATAACAGTACTTTTTTAGGCTTACACTAGATGCTCTAGAGAAGCTACTGCAACACATACAATTAGAAAACCAACACAGCACTTGGGACACATAGAACAAGGGGGAACGTCCTCAGGGAATTTTCAATGTACATTCAGAATTTTTTGTCATCATGGACACAACACATGAAATTACAGCTGCAAGTTGCAGGACATGAAGGGCATAAGCATTTTCCACATGTCTAACTACAAACATTCCAGGCCATGAACAAAATTCAGGAGCATACAGCTCTTCCTCAACTGTTGTGTGCATTCCCCTTCTTGTGCATACAATATTTGACATTGGGAGAAGAAAAAAGGAACCATCTTTTATGAGAGGCAAGCCCATTGTCCTCATTATAATCAACAAATTGCATCTTGTATGCCACACTCATGACAGTTTGGTCTTTTCTAAACTTTAAAATGCTGCCAATTCACCTGTTCTGTTGCCAAGATTTCTCTTCCATGGTTATTGAGCTACTTTTCCCTAGCAATTTAAATAAAATGTCAGTTTCTCTCCAAAAATACGACGCTATGTACCTTGACTTCTAGCTGAACCCCACCCCTTCTGCTTCTGAACAAAAAAAAAAAAAAAAAAAGGTAATTTGTAAATTATCAAATGAACACTTTTGGCCAACATCCAAAGAGATTCAGTATTATTTCTATACCTGGCTGTTCAATTTATGGATATTCTGTTCACTTTGACACACTGTCTGATGGTGAGATTTACCCTTCAATTTTTCAATTATTATATAGTCCATGATAAGCAACAATGAAAGGGCTGTTTGGCTTCTTACAGGTAAATCTGGCCATGAGGCAATTCTGGCACATCTTCAGAGGTTTCTGAATGAGTGCTACTTGCCCTGCATTTGCCTGGGGCGGGTTAAACCTTTCCACCCCTAGCAGGGTGTCATCAAAGGCTTTCAGAGACCACAATAGCAGAAAATAGGCGTATCCCAAAATGACTCCTGGTATTTCAACACTTCCTAGCTATGACAGCTGGAAGAGCAATGTCCTCACTTGCGATTTTGTATAGTCCCATGCACACGAATATGTACAACTTTTCCAAACCTGATGAAGGTAGTGAATCACTCCACATTCTTTCATGGCTATTATCCACATATGTGGCTAATGCTTCCTATTAACATACTCAAAGTTAATGAACACAACTCAGCATCTACATCTGCTGTTCACCTGTTGTGATAGACTGCTAAACTAGTTTTCTGTATTCACTTACATGAATATTAATATTCACAGCAAAATCCCATCATCACCCTCGGTATGAGTTCCAGACTATTTCAACCCAGCTGTCCAGTCCCCACTGGACAACTGTGCTGATTTACAGGTAAGCATGTGGATTGTCTTTCCAAGATACAAAACTTAAGATGCTAGCAAGTCTACACCACAAGCAGTTTTGTTGACTGAAACTAAGTCAGCATCAGCATTTCAATTACCCCAGAAACATCTTTTAGTGCTAGGTTCCATGATTCCATTTTTCATAACAGGGAATGCAGGGAGCTATGGGTAACTGTGATCAATCTGCAAAGGTAACTTCTCCATTCTTTCCTTCATCACATCAAAAACTGTGAGGCTGTTTAAAACTTTAGGGTCCCTTTCTTACCTCATCAACAAGAACTTCCAAGGAAATTCTTTTCCAAGCTATACTCCCATTTTTCCTACAATCCATTGAATTAATTTGTTTTTGCAGAATTAGTAATAAATGTTAAAGATAGTGCCAGTGATGCCTTGGGTTTTAGCTTTTATGTTTTTCAGAATCTCTGCTGCTTAGTGCGTAATTCTGAAACTTCATATTAGGTATTAGTAAGTTCTCTTTGTGAGGTAGTAAGACAAAACAATCCCTTCCTAACTAGAGAATCAAAGACACCCATTACTCAAAAAGCATAAACAACAACACGGGAAAAGGGGGCTAGCCAGGGGGCTAAGACTTCAATAGATATCTATTTTATTCCTTTTGCTCTGCCTAGTCTCTGTTCCAGGTCAGCCTTTCCAGGCAAAACCAGATACAATAATTACAAATTAACTCATAAAGCAGAGCCTGTAAACCAACATGAAGTATTATGTTTCACCATCTAGTTCTCTTCCATTTTCAGCTAAATTGAAATAATTCAGACTGTCTTCCACATTGTTCACAAACCACAGCACGTTTTTGGTAAGTGTTACTGGGTAGTTCACTGAGGAACTAACATACAGACCACCTATCAGCTACAAACCATAGTCAACACTGCACTTGTTGCAGCTTTCAGCTTATGGAACAGTCATATCTCAACTTTCCATTGCAATAAAAATAAACACCAAAAGCTAATCTAACAACCTAGTATGCATTTTTTGAATAGATTAAGCTGAAAACCTGTGCCATGTGACTGAATTAAGTTTATGATAATAACCTTTTCCCTTATTTAATATATAAAACATATGCTTCTTTGAAAAGAAGAATCATACTGTTGTTGCAATGTAAAAGGAATGCAAGACTAAATGTGTATTTAAAACATTGAAAAGGGATAATCTGCTCATTAATACTACACCGATGAAGTTCTGAAATCACTGGGACAATTACCAGGATCCAGGACTTAAAGTCCACATGCCCTTACACTAAGTCATATCCCTGATACTATAATTATTAAACAGGATGCTCAAGTGGCAATGATCAAGCCATAACAGCACACTTAGGTTTTTATGCCTTTTTGGTGTAAAAAATACAGTGCGCTAGGATTTTTTGTAAGCAGTTATTCATATGATTGCATACTATTTAAAAAAATAGCTTTTGCAGTGGAGGTATTTGTAACATGAGAACATTGAGCTAAATGGAAAAAATTAAGGTGAAAATTGCTCTCAAATTAGATAAGCCACATTTATTTGGTGCAGGATTCTCTAGGATTCTCACCTATATCAGTGAATGCTTTCAGAGTCTTTCATCTTGCTATTTATCTCCCACAAAACCAGAAGCTTAGAGCACAAATTGCTGAAATAACATCTTTTCATTTGCATTTTTTTCTCATCCATTTTTATTCTGCTTGAGTTAACACCACTGCTCCAAATTACTTTTTCTTTGTGACCACCATAAGTTATTTACACAGACCCATTACAACTTCTCCCACACATTATATTTTGTGAAGATAGCTTTCTATATAAAGCAAAAAGGTGTTTCTCCCTTTGGAAATGCGGTAGCTGCTAGTTAGAATTTTGAAACAAAGGTGATCTCAAGACCATAGAGAAATAGAGTCTCGCCAAATTTTCTTGTACCAGCTTTTACTCTGCCCTTCCCTACAAAAAAAGTAGGTGATGGAAATTATCTGAAGAAACAACCTGCATTTTCTCACATCCACATCACAACAGTGGGTTCATTATTGAGGTATCAATTATTATGGATTTTTCCACCTTTTTAATGTTTACAGCTGAGAAGATTCCAAACTATGACAATAAGGATGATCTTCTAATCATTCAAGATTAATCCACAGCTTATTAAATTTAATTCCACTTCACTTTTTCCAGTATGTAAGTAATATACACTGATCCTGCTCAATACTGACAATTCCTTCAGCACCAGGCACCATCAGTCAGCTTGAATATGAATCCACTAATTCTAAATCACAGCATTGCTGTTTCAGCTACTGATGCATGTGAAATAAAACCATTTGACAAGCATGCTGCAAAATAAAAATGGCAATTAATGCCTTACCTTGTTCTAAGAGCCACCCAAGCAGCATCAATATCAGCATACAGATTCTTCTCTGTTGGCTTCCCAGAACTTGCACCATATCCAGAATAATCATAGGAGAATATGTTGCAATTAATCCGTGAACCCAGTCCTATATAAAAGCTGCTCATCTGACCCAGGTCAACAGCATTTCCATGTGAGAAGAGCAAAGTGTACTTGGCATTAGGCGAGCAACGCACGAACATACAGGCAATCCTGTTGCCTTTACATGTTCTAGTCATGAAGCACTCAATGGCATCTTTTTCTCTAGAAGAATATTGCCAGTCTGCTCGCTCAGAGAGATGTAAAGTCCAGCGACTACCACTCTCATCACACATCAGTGTGTATGTGGGATCTGGAGGTAAGAACGCCAGCTTGGAGGCAATTTTCCCTGGACATGGCGGACAACAGAACAGGCAACACAGTTCACTGAAGGAAAGATTATTCATCTTCTTGTCTGAAACGGGAACAGAGAATAGTATCAGCTTCCAGGTATAATGTGATATTAAAAAAATCCCAACTTAAATATATAAACATAATGTCTCTAAAAAATAATGCATAACTTTTGAACATTTAAGAAAATAAAGACTTCAATACATATATGTATATTGCCATATAATATCTAATTTGATATTATTAGCTACTTCACAATGAGTATATCGTTAAAGAGGAATAATAACTCAAAAGCCCTGCCAGATATCAAAAGTAAAACATGATTGACTTCCCAGGGAAAGAACAAGCATGAGTTTTGGTGTTTCTTTGGAGGAAATGAGGTTCCTCATCTTAAAACATTAAGAAAAGTGTTCTTCCCATTGACAAATATACATGTGATAAAGAAAAATTAAAATATGTTGGGGAGTTGCAGCATACTAAGGTTATGCAGACTTCCGCAGCTAAAAAATCACTACAGCATTTCCTAAATACAAAGAATGTGCATTGCAATCACAAGGTATGGGCTCTTGCAAGCACTATCAGAAGTATGAAAAGTCAAAACTTAGAAGACAAAACAAGATGATGCTTCTGGCTTAACAAACACTGTAGAGATTTGGTACATGAAAACATAGCCATAAACTTATCTTTGCTCATTATACTTGCCTACATAAATGTTTTGAAAACCCTCAAAGAAATTCTTAGCTGTATTGCACACAGGAATTGGTACTGGATAAATGACACAATTGGGTTTTTTTCCCATGTTTTAAGAAACACATCCCAAACTAAATGCACTATCACAGATATTTGTTAAAGCATAATCTACAGTACCAATTCAAAGCACTGGTTTTAACAGTGGGGGGGGGGGGGGGGGGGAAGGAAAAAAAGTAAACACACCTACACCTAAATCAAGCTAGGTAAAGATACAGCTGCCCTTAAAGTAGACATTGTGTTCTCTCTCAGTGTAGAGCAGTGAAAAAATTGGGGGGGGAGGGGGGAAAGTGCAGGTGCAGAATCCTTTGCTGCAGCAATACTTTTTCTCAGAAATAAGAAGAGCAATGAAATTTGACAAATACCATGCTGGAAACTAGCTCACCAAAGATAAGCATTTATTCTACTTTCTTTGTTTCAAGACATCTGACATTTCATCTTAACTTACACAACTCTCCCAATATCATATCTACAGGTCTCAAGCTCATCTCCTGACAGTTCCCTGTGAACATAAACACAGTTTCACATAATGGCTTTGACTCAAGCTACAAAACAAGCAGATTTCAGTTGTACCATGCTGTTCAGAATTATTTGGGTCATTGAACAATAAAATCTTACTGCTAACCATGACACCTAATAATACTAATATATATCAAATTTCGTCCTTAAACTGGTACAGAAGCATAGTCCAAATTTCTTTTTTAAAAAAACTTCAAGGAGAATGCTGAAAAACCACTTTAACATGTATCACAGAACAACCAGCCATATTTTTGAATGTGTGAATGGTCTCTTCCTAGTGGTAAAGCATGAAAGCATACTGCAAGCAATATTACATTTAGACAACAAAAACGGGCACAGTGAGACAGTCAGACAAACAGCACAAGCATTTGTGGAATACTACAAAAAAGAGGGCATGAAAAAAGAGGCTGAAGCAGCTAAGAGTTTTCACCCCAGGTCTCTAGTTTTCTTCAAATAAGAGGCCTACCACATGCATAGACATGGGAGAGCAACACTTGCAATTAGAGGATATAGCAGGAAGTACTGATCAGCTCCTATAAGAATGTAGATAGGCTCTTAAAGAAGATCCTGAATAAAAGACCATATTCCCACCAGCAGAAATAACAATAATCTTGTATATCAGCACAATTTATCACTCAAATTAGAAATAACTCATCCCTGTCAGATGAGATTATGTAAGCATTAAGTTTCAGTTATACCCACAAGTCAGGATAAGTGGAAGAAGTCTATGGAGGAAATCTAATATTAGCAAAAGGTTTGGATTGACTTACACCAAGTAAAAATCCAGAAATTGTTTTGGGGGCTGGTGGTGGTGTGTATTGGTTCCTTCTTTACTTCTCTTATAGTTATGAGTACCAAAGAAGGAACTTCTTTCACCTCTACTTAATGAGTTTGCCTTCACAATCCACATAAGCTCTTGTGATGTCTCAACATGCTTTTTTATCAAGTACTTGTGACCCAATACTCAAAATCACTTCTATTTCTATCAGAAAACATTAAATGGATCTGTTCCAAGTGAATTTTCCCACCTTTTCAGAAACACTGAAGGTGAAGTTAGATATTATACTTTATTCTAAGGGCGTGATAATTATTTTTTCATTAAAAATTTAAAAGAATTCGTACCTCCAAAAGTGAGATATAAATAGTTTGTTCTGCACAGAAACAGCAGATTATACTCTATACCAGCATACAACTACAGCTACAGAATTTCTTATTTCTTAAAAATCCACTTGTCAGAAAGAATTAGACCATTTGTAAGTATAAACAGCCCAGCAACACTTCAAATACAATCTCAATCAGAAAATATTTTCTATTTTTCACCAAAATAATTTCAGAAGACTAGAAACTGGCCTGCGGGATTCATATGCAGGGCAGTAATGCAGTAAACCACAGGAAATCAGCTGATGTGGTGGTACTGTCCCCCAAGATGGCTTAAATGTGCTAAAAATGAGCTGCAAATGACATGCTGAATACCATAGATGAAGTATTATTCCTCCCTTGTGCTAGACTAATGTAGGCTTTATATATTGATCTTTTAAGCAAATGGAAAATATGCCTACTGAAACAAAAGATTCTGATTCCAGAGTCATCATCCAACTAAATTACAGCTAACAACAACTCTTTTCTTTAAAAGAAATACATGCTACTTTCTTCAATTAGAAGGCCCAAGAAAAACAGCAGGTCACTAACTGAACCAATTTGATACAAAACACCTACTGAACTTACAGACCAGAACAGTTCCAAGTAAATGTAAGAAAAGTTTCTATTATACTGGAACTCGTTTGTCATTTACTGTGATGGACTGTATTCACGTGAGAGTGTGAATAAGTTGGATGTGTGCTTTATCTGGATCCTTAGAAAAGCTGAGGCAAAACCAGCTCTAACCAGATTACTTTAAGCATATGGTTCCACAAGTACAGATGAGTAACTTTAATGGGACTCATTTGACTAAGATATTTGTGAATACCTAAGTTATAGTCTAACACCTTCTGAGCATGTATGATGTAAATCTCTGTGCTCATTACAGCATCATCAGATTCCAAGATCAACACATCCCAACAACACAACTATCTCACCTTCTACTTGACATTTCAGTAGAAAAAAAAATGCCAGTGCTGTTCTACATATAGTTCCTACAGCTCATAAAACATACTAACAACAAAAAGAATACAATAAATAAATATACATCCCCTTTAAAATTATATTGCATTTTTCATAGTAACTAAGTATCAAAATTCTGTGGAAGAAACTCCAGAAAAACTCATCTCTTGCAGCAATAGAGGCTAAGAAATGAAACAGACTCAAGTTGTACTACTTACCCCTTCTGGTATAGCATTTAGAAGGAAAGTCAGAGCATTTTATCAATTTTATCTCTTTAACTATCTTATGAATAAAGACCTAACACATAAAATTACAAATGTGAAACTGCCCACAGGCAGTGATTCCAATTCATTCTGTGGCAATTAGGCTTCTCATAAAGGCTGACAGAAAGGGGAAATTGTCTATTTAATCTTAAAGAATACCCCAAGTATTTATCTTGTGATTTCTAAGATAACACAAAGGTAGTTTTTTTCATATGAGTAATTATTCCTATCTCTGCACATAACAAGAAGAAAGTGGAACCTGTTATTCACATCTTTGAATACTTCACTGTATATTAGTTTTAAAAGCAGCGCAACCCTTGCAAACACTTACCTAGAAGTCTTATATTTACATTAAATATAAAATATTATAGTTGTTTATTTAAATTAAATTGCTTAGGTAATGCGAACTATTCACAAGACCGAAGTCAAACTCGTAAATACAGCTGCTGGTTTGGAACTTTTAAGTATTATTCAAACCATAACGGGTAAGATATTAAAATTTTGGGGGTTTTTTTGTTTAGTTGTTTTTTGTGTGTATTTTGGTTGTGGGTTTGTTGTTTTATTGGTTTCTTTTTTTTCATCTTTACTCTTCATTATACACTGTTCAAAGATGGAATTCTAAAACATTTCCCCCTCACACTTTCATTGAACACAATACAAAGAAAACTTGAGTTCAAGCCACTACTGAAGTACCAGTATCTATTTTAAGACCTGTGTTATACTAAAATTTGAACAGAAGGATATGAACATCTTTTAACTAGTCCAACACTTAAAGCAACAAAATGTTCAGTGAAAAAAAAACGTTAGTGTCTGATTAAGTGCCACATAAAAGGATTGAGAGAATATTAAGAAAGAATACACAGCAAGTCCAGAAAACAACACAAAGAAAGTCTACTCAATTATGAAAAAGCTACACCAAGAAATTCTGTGAAGTAACTATTTCAGGTAGTTTTCAAAGGACAAAGTATACTACATGAAAACAGAGAAGCCTGATGGAACCAAAACTTTACTTTGGTTAATTTGATTCTGAACAAATAAACACCCCTGCTAGTCTTAAAAATTCAAGCTATCACAATTTAGATAGAGAGACATTATTTACCGTCTGCTGGTTACTTCGTATATATCAAAACCTAACGGCACAGTTGAAAAAAGAAAGGGAATACATGAAACACTAACTCAAAAATCCAGACAACCTTTTGTCAGCCCAAGAACAAACTAAACCTCTAAAGGTTCCAGCTAGACAACCGCGGGATCAAGTCGATTACATAACGCCTTGCATGCTCCCAAGCGAGACCCTGCTCCCCGGACCTGCCCTGCTCAAACCATCCGCCGGCTGCCCGGCCGCTGCCGAAGCTCCGCTGTTCCGTGTCCCAGGCCGGCCGGCCACCAACACTGAGCTCCGCCCGCAGCACCGCTCGGCGCTCAGGCGGTTCTTCTCCGATTTCCGCAGCCGTGAACCTTCCTAGTTAATTACTAACCAAACACTTTAAATTTTTATATTAGTAATACCTGACAGCAATGCTGAGGCCAGAGTCACTCCCTCAAAAGCAGAAGCTGAAAGAATAAATTTAACCAGGCTGGCGGGAACTAAATTTAACTCCTCAGGTGTCCGCATCTGAAAAGGGGTCCGCCGAAACCCTCAGCAGTGACTCAGAGGACTGTTTGGAGCCGCGAAAAGCCAGACTTTAAACAAGCGTGTCGTAAGTCAGGGCGCCCGTTTCCAACAAAGGGGTCCAGGGCAAGACCACGGAGACCGGAGCATCGGGACACAGCGCTCACAGCACCAGGGGACCCGAGGCAGGCGGCACCCCCAGAGACCCCCGAGCCCAGCGACACTGGGACGCGGGCAGGAGGGTGGCCGGGGCCGGCAGGTCCCCGCCCGGTTGGTGCCGGAGCCCGCGGCTCCCTGAGGAAACGCCGGCGGCTGCCGCGGGCCTCGCCGCTCGCCCCAGGGGCCTGCGCCAGGCGGCGCGGACGGGCCGCGGGTCCGAGCGGGGCAAGAGGGGCGGGCGGACCCGCGAGGAGGAAACAGCTCGCCCACACGGCGCGGCAGCGGGCTACCCGAACGCCGTCCACCCCCGCGACGCCGGGAAGGACAGCCCTTACCTGCCCCTGGCGCTCCGCTCGGCAGCCCCGCGCTCTCCCGACTGCCGCCGGGTCGGCGGGGTGCGGGGACGCCGGCTGTGCTGAGTAACGGAGCGGCGGGAGGCGGCCGTCAGCGCCCCGGCCAGAGACCCGCGAGGCCTTGGGAGCACCGAGCCCGCCCCGCGCAGCCTCCGGAGCGGCGCCGGCCTCGCCCGCAGACTGCACCGGCGCGGGGGCGGCCGGGGCGGGGCCCCGCGGGCCGCAGCGCCAATGCGGGCGCAGCCGAGGCGGCGCCGCCCAGCGCGGGCGGGCCCGGGAGCGGTTCCGGGGCACGCGGCGCCGGCCCGGGATGAGCTCGGAGCGGGGGAACGTGGCGCGCACGCGGCCCCAGCGCCACCAGAACGCGCGCGCCTTCCAGAACGACAAGTACGACACCAGCGCCCGGCGCAAGGTAAGGCGGGGCGGGCTGGGGGCGCGGGGGTGTCCCGGCCGTGTCCCGGCCGTGTCCCGGAGTCAGGAGCCACCCCTCCGCCGGCGGCGCAGCGCTTGGGGCCGGAGAGGTGGGAAGGATTTCTTGCCGAAAGCGTGGGCAGGTCCCCCCACGCCCTCTGAAGCCCTGTCCCGGTGAGGTCTGGTGCCTGGTCCTGATAGGCTTCGGGATCGCAAATCGAAGTGAAGCGGCAAGATGCCGAGGTATCGTTTTAGTGACGGAGATACCTCTGGGCCGGGTCCGCCCGCACCAGGCACAGTGCTGCTAGGAGAGAATCGTAACAAGACGTTCCAGACAGCTGTCACTGTAAGCGGATGTGTGAAACTTCAAATGTGTAAATTCACGAACGTGTGAACCGTACTTGTGACATGGAACACCCTAGTTAAGCCAAAGAATTATTAAGAGGAAAACTGAAATAAAGCGCTTGCATTTGTGCAGTGATTTGTTCAGTGCAATAATTGTTTCATGGCGTGTTATCCATATGACTTCTTGTAAGGCGTTTGGTCTTCTCAAGGTTTGTGACTATCTGGTCATAACTCAGAAATCTTGATGTTTTGAGAGCTTAGCTGGAACAACTTTTCCCCCATCACACATAAATACCCAGCTTCAATCTACATTCTTTTGAGATAACTTTCATGTGTGCTTTAATTTATTTAAAAAACGAAACAACAGAGTTTTTCTGATTAGTTAGATAGAAAGGTGTCTTAAGCTAGTCTGTCAGTACTTTTGCTACAGAAGTAATCATCTTCACTCTGTTGTTTCAGAAGACTGTTTTGTCTTTTTTGGTTCTAAGCAGGGAAAGGAAAATGGTTTACAGTACATTATTGAGATATGTTTTGTGTGTAGTTTTGGTAACAATATGTGGAAGGGTCTGAAGAACACGAGGTGTGTCTGAACAGTAACACCACCAAAGTGTGTTGACATCAACAACGATGTTTCTTCTTGCAGGCTAAGACGAGAAAGTGACTAAGACAAAACAGATGAATAATCTAGGAGAGTTTATCTGGTGCTATTGCTGTCATATCAATATCCCTTTAACTGAACCGGCCTGGGTTGTCAAAAAGAGTTGGGAGGAGGGATGCAAAGTAGTAAGTTAAAACCTTGATGCTGAATAGGGAGGTTTGGGGCTTCTGTGAGTTTGTTTGGCTTGTTTTTTGCAATTTTTTTTTTTTTTTTTTTAGGACTAGTTCTGCAAGTTCAACAGGCTGCTTTCCTGGGATTCTAAGTAGTGACAATATTATTTCTTGTGTGAGTCACTGCATGACCTCTGATAGGAGAATATTTTCTGTCTGGGTACAAACACACACACAAAAGTATCGTAAAGAACTGGTCTATCAAAAAGGTTTTCAAAGAGAAACTGATGGTATCAGTTTTCTAACTGAAATAATCACTTTAATACCCACATGGCTGTTTTTCCCATTGACAATAATAGATATCCTCTAGAACTGGCTGCACAATATTATGCACTCAGATAAATACATGTTTTTTAATGTAGCCAAGGTTTGCTGTGGCCATCAACTTGTCTTTGCTGTGGGCATCAATTTGTCTCTTTTTTCTTTCCATTTCAAGAAAATTATTTATTTTCTCTCTATGCCTGCTGGTTCATGGAGAGGGCTGAGTGTGTGGAACTAGCATCCTGAAGAATGTGCTTCGTGGAGATTAGATAATGTTTGGTAGGAGGCATTCCTTTTTCTAAGGGCATACTGCCATGTACAAAATCAAGTCCTAAGGTTTTTGTGTGTTTTAGGAATTATATTCCCCACTTTAGTGTTCTTACTCACTCACTCACTCACTCGGCCCTCCCCCCACCTGTCTCCCTGCATAATCTTGGATAAGAGAATCAGAGGTGCAAAAGGCAAAGATCGCAGGTTCAGACAAGGACAGTTTACTGGAAACAGCAAATGAAATAAGAAAACAAACAGTAACAGCAATAGTGTAGAAGGAATAATTCACACACAAGCTTTTGCTGTGTGGGACCCCTGGCAGTACCAGACCACACCATGCTATGTGACCTGGAAGGGACCCCTCCCCCATTCCTGGAAAATTGTGGGGTTATATAGAATAACCTTAATGTCCTAGCCTGGAAAAACTAACTGTGGCTTGGCCAGAACCAGAACAGGGATATGCAGGAGTCATTATAATGATGACTAGCCCTATATCTTCTGTTTGTGAAGTTTTAAAGAAGTTAGAGTAGCAAAGATTAAGTAGTGATTAATGTCATTGTTTAGATATGGACTATGCTGAATGATGACATTTTTGATAGTTTTGCATCTCTGTCTTTTGTAGTCCTGGATGATCAGATGTGTCATGGATGTTCAATGTGTGATGAGGAAAAAGAAGAAACCAGAAATTCTATCACAGGGACTGATACAGGAATGGGTACTCCTTTCTGCCTCTCATTACCTCAGTAAATCAAAGCTACTCCAAGAGAGTGGATCTCCTGTAAATCACTGTTAAATATATGGGAGGTTTTATATTTGGCCTGTCTACTGTTGTACACTGTCCAATGCAATACTGTCTTGAAAGGCTGCAAAATGATTATCAGCTGAAAATTTGGATCCTGCTGCAATTATGGACTGCATTAGCAATGTTGAGTGTTTACTACAACAGCTTCAGGTTGTAAAGTGGGTGGAGTTAAGGTAGTTAATTATGGTGTTATTGCTATTTCTCTCAGTGAAGCAGTATCTGCAGGGGAAATTGATCTAATAGTATTTTGACTTTTCTCTGCTGGTAGTCATTACCCAGTTGGTTTTTGGCTTTTTGAAATGCTGTTTGTCTGACACTGACCGTGTCATCCATTTTGTAATCTTAGAGGCCACAGATCTGATTACTTGAGTACTTGCTAGAAGATCCATCTGTCTTTCCTCTAATGATTGGTCTTTACTACAGCATTGCTCTTAAGGCTTGTTGAGGTGAAACATCCTTGCAACAAAGTGCACTGCCTCTCTACTGTATTTGGGAAACAGCCTACAACAGTGCTGGAAGAGTTTGCACTTTAGGATGACCTGAAGAAGGAATAGCCAGGACAGGGTAAGACACTGTCTTGTTAGTAATTGAATCTTGGAATCTCTTTGTTGGTGTTTGCGCTACATGTTATATTCCACATTAGCTCTTTGCAACATTGAGCTGAGGAATATACATTATGTTACATGAATATACATTTTATGTAAAGTATATTACATAAGTCACCATGGAAGCTGCAGTAGTTCTAGAAATGAAAGCAGGTATCATTTAATGAGAACATTTAGAATTCCATTGTAGTAAGATGGTAAATTATGATAATCCCAAAATGATAATCCACATTTCCCTAAATTTTAGGGGTTATTGCCTCAGCTTTACCACAGTGCTAATGTCAGTTACTTTTTAAGCTGGTGAATAGATAAATCACTTGTTTTAGTGGAAACAGTTGTTGAGACTGTGGGAAAGCACTAGGAAGAGAACAGCTGAATATAGAGCTTAAATGCTGAGTCAGTAATCGTATTTGGAAGCACAGAAGGGAGGAAGAGATAAAGTAGTGACCGACTGGAATTGTTAGATAACCGTGTTGCAGGTTTTTTAGATAATGTTCTTGCTGCAGCATAGAATAACTTGGTAGGCTGAAATCTACTCTAGCCATTCCTGTTACTCTGGATTCAGAAGTACGCTTCAATCTTGGGTTGTAGCTTTTCATGTAAGGAGAATACAACAAATACAACATCTGCTCTGGACTCTAACCCAGCTGTGGAGGTGGGGCAGAGAGTGAGAGAAAGAACGTGTGGGTAGGTTCAGGAGGTGTGTCTGGTGTGTGTGTGTGTGTGTTCTTGTGTATTTTCCATTCTTTCTGGGGGAGACAGTGAGAGTCCTTCCAGTGCTCTCTTAAATGCTATAGCCACATGTTGCTTGAATTTTGAAATACACTTGATGAGAAAATACCTGTAGAGAAAAGAATTTCAAGTAATGCTGATAAAATATGTGAGCAAGTGAAGCTCTGTGGGGGACAATTTCAACCTGTGTAGTGTGTATTGGAATGCTGAAATCTGGCATCTGATAGCTCAGTTTCACATTTGTCAGTCTGCAGTGATCTACTCTAACTGCTTTGCAGTCATGTGCTGGAGGTCCTGTGCAGTTTTGTTTTTTTGAGAAGTTGTTCAGAAGTCCTGCATTCATCCTTGTGCTGCATTTGTCCTTGCTGATTGAAGCAGTGCCACCTGTGTTTCTGACATGGAAGTTTATGTGTTGCATTAACATTACACTTATGTGTAGCAGACTAGACCACTGATATGTGCTCAGGAGCAGGAATTTCCTTTCAGTAGAAGTCAAAATACCCATAGGTTCACACATAATTAGAAGCTTACAAACAGATGGTGAAGCTTCTGTGAAGCCCTGTCATTACATCTTACCTGTGAGCCCTTTAATGCTAGTTTTAGCTAGGGATTATTTTGTGTGCCAAGTTAGTAGGTGTAGGTGCATTCATTTACTTTAATACATTCTGAACTGCTTTTGGCAGGTTGTTAGGTGATTTAATATTAGGTTACATGAGCAGAGGATGTTGGTTTGTTAATGAGCAACTGACTGTGCATATAGCGTGCACATGGAATATTTTGTAGCATCTTACCTTAAGACTGCTTAGGTATGTCTGTATTGCGTAACTGTAATTTCCCAGGCAAATGTATAGACATACTGTAAGCAGTGGATGAGTTGCACTTGTCCTTGAAGCAAAGTACACTAAAGAAAAGAGAGCTATTGACTGAAACAGGGAAATAAACATAAAGAAAACCCCAGAGAAACTGCTGCAAAAGAATCATAATCTAACATGTTGAAGTAATTTTCACACCAAGAAATTAATTTCGGGCACGAGCTCCTATTTGTGTGTGAGGGTCTGACTGCATCAAGGCCAGGTAGAAAAGTTGGAAGAGAATAATGAAGTTTACAAGCCTTTTTCAGGGCTTTGTATGGGTTGTTAATTTTTTTTTATACCCTTAAGGGAAAGCAAGCTATTAAATGGGCAAAAGGAAGAAAAGAATTTGTGAAAGTTTAAACAATATACAAAATAAATTAAAAAGTAAATATTAGTAGGAAAAGTAAGCACCAAAAGGGGTTTATTTGATTTTACTAGTCACTTCCCCATTCTGACTGGGAACTGAGAAACAAAAAAAATTTGTCTTCTGGTTTATTATGAGAACTTCTCTCACGTGGTTTTAAGCAATTTCAAAAATCTGAAAAAACAGATTATTCAAATCTTTCATTAGGGACAGCTTTCTTTACCTCTTCAAGTCTGCATTGCTTTTGGAAGTGGTGTGTTAAGGATTCTTTTGGTCAGAGGAGATGCTGAATTAAGTGGAAAAAAACACCATAAATTAGCAACTTGTTTTACTAATGGTAGCATTTAAATATCATGCTTCCTTTTTTTTTTTTGTTTCTGAGCAAAATAAATCTAAAAGACAAACACAAGTTAAGCTCTCAAACTGATTTCTTTGCATCGATCCATCATTCTCTATTGACTTTCTAAACCAACTGCCTGATAGGGTTGTAAAACCTTAGTGTCTCTTTTATTCAGATGTGCTGAGCCAGTGATTAATCACAACGCCCCATACTTGTGGTATCAAAATTGAGTAAAAAATACAGGAGACTGCTGAAGAGGAGGAAGATGCTGTGCACATGCCTCTTAGATGGAGGAAATTAGAACTTCAAAGCTGTTGTCTTTCATCCAGTTTGTGACCTTCTGAGCAGATGCAATATGATTTCTTTATGAGCAGCTGTGTAAGATTTGTGGTCTTACCATGTTGAAAAGTCCAGGCATCTTTATATTCAGATCAGGATGCTTAAAGTGGTTTTTGGCACATGTAAATGTGATGATAGAATCATATGAAGATTTAGGTTGAAAGGGACCTTGAAGTTCATCTAGTTCCAAACCCCCTGTCATGAGCAGAGACACCTTCCTCTAGACCAGGTTGCTCAGAGCCCCATCCAGCCTGGCCTTGAACACTGCCAAGGGTAGGGCATCCACAGCTTCACTGGGGAACTTGGTCTGGTGCCTGGCCACTCTCACAGTGAAGAATTTTTTTCCTAAGTCCCGATCTAAGCCTACACTCTTTCAGTTTGAAGCCATTCCCCCGTGGCCTGTGACTATGTTCTCTTGTAACAGTCCCTTTCCAGCTCTCTTGTAGCCCCCTTCTAGTGCTGGGAGGTGCTCTAAAGTCTCCCCAGAGCCTTCTCTTTTCCAGGCTGAACAGCCCCAACTCTCAGCCTGCCCTCATAGGAGAGGTGCTCTAATTCTGTGATCTACTTAGTGGCCCTCCTTGGACTTGTTCCGACAAATCCATGTGGGGTGTCCCAGAGCTGAATGCTTATGTGGTGTCTCACAAGCAGTGTGAAGGGGCAGAATCCCCTCCCTTGCTGTGCTGGCTAGATTTATGGGCTGCAAGCACACACTGGTGGCTCATGTCGAACTTCTCATCCACCAACACCCACAAGGTACCATTTCCTCAGAGTACTTTCTGTCCATTCTCCACCCACCTTGTATTTGTGCTTTGGACTGCCACCAGGTGCAGGACTTTCCACTTGCCTGTTGAGCTGCATGAGATCTGTGCATGTTCTCAAACCCGTCCAGTTCCTTCTGTACAGCATCCCTTCCCTTCAGTGTGTTGATCACATGATACAGGTTGGTGTCATTGGCAAACCTGCTGAGATTACACTCAATCCCACTGTTTAAATGCCTTCTCTGTGTCCTGGGTAACCAGGTCTTCTGTATCCTGTATCCCTCCTGAGAGGATACACATTTTCCTAAGTCTGTCTTTGATCACTGATATACCTAAAGAACCCTTTTTTTCTTACCCATGATGTTCTTTGCCAGATTTATTTCTGCCTGTACATTAGCTTTCCTAACCATGTCCTTGGCTCTTTGGACAATTTCCATGTATTCCTCCCAGACTACTTTTCCCTGCTTATACCCTCTGTAAGTTACCTGTTTAAGTTTCTTCAGAAGCTCCTTGTCCATCCATGCAGACCTCTTGGTTTTCTTTCTTGATTTCCTATTTGTAGGGAGGCATTGCACTTGAAACTGGAGGAAACAACTTCATTATCATCCAGCTCTCTTGGGCAGCTCTTCCCTCTATGGTTCTATCCCATGGCACTCTACTAAGGAGATCGTTGAAGATGCCAAAGTCTGCTCTCTTGTAGTCCAGGGTAGTTACCTTCTTTCCACACTCCTCACTGCTTCAAGGACCTTACAATCTGCTGCTTCATGATCACTGCAGCCTAGGCTGCCCTTGAGCTTCACATTCACCAGCTCCTCCTTATTGGTGAGAACAAGGTCCAGCACAGCACCTCTCCTTGTTGGCTCTTCTGTCACTTGGAGAAGGCAGTTGTCATCAGTGTATGCTAGGAACCTCCTGGATTGCCTGTGCCCAGCTGTACTGCTCCTTCATCTTTGGCATCTTCGGCTTTTGGGATGGTCTGTGGTTCAGTTTGATTGGAAAAAGAAAGGGAAGAAAAAAGAAATGCATCACTGTGTAATTGTTGTGTATTCTGGAGACAGATGATAAGGGTATTGGGGTGGGAAAGAGCTTTATAAAGCTCCGTGATTAATAACTATGCGTATTTCCTTGTTCCATAGCAAATATTTAGCAGAATTTGTAATAGGCTGCCTGTTTGATGACCTTTGGATTTGCTTCAGATGAGAGGTTTCTGAAGTAATTTCTGTTTCATTCTTCGGGATATGCAGTCCTGAGCACAGGCTCTTGCATTCCAGGTGCCTTAGACTTTGCTGAGCCTGCCCCTGCATCACTGTGTGGCACCACACCCAACCCCAGCCCCAGCCATGATGTAAGGCTGTGTTTAAGGGGAACCATGTCGTTTTCATCCGGGAAGCTAGCTGCTCCTTTGGAAAGATGAACCTCTGCCTTCAGCTTAAGCTACTGCAGCCTTTTGGCGTTCCCTGTGTTCTGCCTTAGCAAAACTGAAAATAGCTGCTAACAGTAAATGTATCCCCACATGTAAAAACAAATTGCAGTGTTTGTATCTTAGTGTCCTCCTGCATTACCAATCACTGCTAGTCAGAGAAGCAAGGGAGAGCCCCAGGAAAGTTCAGGCTAATTTTCAGGTTGTTGGGAGTTTATGTAGGCTATAATTCTTGGAGCCTTACTTTGTGCTGGTCAAGTGCTGAAAACAAGGCTTGTGTTTGAACTGCATGGATTCTGAAAGGCTGAACACAGGCACTGCTCACAGCAGTTTGAATTGCATGATATTGAATTGTGAGATATTGAATTGTCCTTAACAGATATTTGCTGGGAACTTACCAGTTATTTTCTTCTCTCAGAAATCTTGCGCATTAAGCAATTGTTTGTATTTTTTGGAAAGTATATTCGTAATGCATCAGAACCACAGCTTTCTGCATTCAATAGTCAAGCAGTATGCAAAACCTTGTTTGTCTTCTTAATATGCCAAGTCTGTATTTGATAATTTAGATAATAATTTTTTTAAACTGAAACTGCTAGAAAGCACTGCACATCAGTTTACCACACCATAGGAAAACTTATACTAGATGTGTAAATTTAATAAAAAAGGAGACAATGGAACACCACAAGTCCCAGACTAGTGTTTCACTTGAAAGTAGCATCTCTTTTGCCATATGCATTTTTTGGAATAAGATAAGATACTGTACTTTTAAGGCTTAGCTTGTTTTTTTGCTCTTATAAATTGAAGTAGAGCATTGTGGAGTAGTAAGAAGATCTTGTGGGTCACAAAAGCAGGAAATTACTTCAGAAGATTCTGTATTCATAGAATAAGTTTTTTTACACTTTATTTTTGAAAGAATAACATAAATTGTAATCTAGATTAATACAGAGTCACTCCTTTTAGGTATGCTAAGAAGTAGATGTGATTTAAGCCATTTTAATAATTCAGTGTTGATATGGTAGCCATTTTTAACCTATCTTAAAAATACATTTTTATATGCATTTTTAACTGTGAAATTTATATTTTTCAATTTCTGATGAATATGAACACCCATGTGATAGACAACACTATAACTGTCATTCTTAAATAGAGAAGAAATAAAATTAGATTGAGCATACAAGGGCATAGCTTGTTATTTACTGTAAGAGTGTGGTTTAGTACTGTTTCCCATCTCAGAATAACTTCTCTGGTGCAAATACTACTGGCCAGTTGACATTTTGTATTTCTGGGAAAGCTAAACACAAAACGTCGTAGGAGATATTAAAATAAATTTTCCATTGTCTCAAAAATCTATTACCATTTTAAAGATTTTATCTTAGGTGCAGAGAGCAAAAATATTTTTCATAATGTAAGGCTGGGATTAGAGAGAGAGAGAATAGTTTGAATGCAAATAGCTTGTGGATTCTACTTTATTGTTATCTGAGGAAAAATCCTGAGACTGTTTAAACTATGTAGTATAGTGATAGCTTGAGTAATAGTAAGTTAAATGCTGTCTTTTCCATTGTCTTCTTTATACAAAAACTGTATTTCAGGGCTTTCTTCTTCTTAAATCCATTTTGAAAACTTCTACAGATGAAAAGAATAAAATGCCTACAGTAACAATATAATCACGAAAAGTACCACTATTAAGAATATAATAATAATTATAATAATTATAATGTAGTCTTTATCCTCAAGGTATTCTTTCCATTGAAGAAAATTTCTAGACAAATGTATAGGAAAGGCTTAATATCTAGGAAGTTATCAATATATATTTTTTCTTTTACTTATTCAGAAAATAAATGCTAAGCTTCATGATGGAGTTTGTCAGCATTGCAAAGATATCTTGGAGTGGCGAGTGAAATTCAGAAAGTATAAACTACTGACAAAACCTAAAAAATGGTAAGTGAAGATAATTTTTGTTAATTGTTGATTTTGTGGCTGATGAGCTTTTGGAAAACATTCTGGCTTTGGAAACTCACAAGAAAAAGCTGCTATTATGCATCGTTTTTCAAATGTGGAGTCTCATGTGCAGTAACAACATATAGGTAATGTTAATTTTCTAATTCATGTCTTTTATCTTAAACTTTTGAAAAGGAGACACAGAGGAGGAGCAACTGCTTCCCTCTTTGCTGTTAAAACTGGTTGAACTGTGGACCTGTAAGTTTCCAAGCCCGTCAGTGTTTCCTCCTGAACAAAACCTGAAACCTGAACCTGTTGAAACACCAATTTCTAAGGTCTTCTTTCACGTGTGTATTAGAGGGATCTGCACATCTCTTGAGTTCTGTGCTCTGCTAATGTTTGCAGTGCATGCATTTCATTACCTCTTAGCACGTTTGCTCCTTTTCTGAAAGAAACTATAACCCTTAGCAATAAATGATGGCATTGTTTGCATGGAGTTCTGTATTACTTCTTTTTGTGTAACTGTGTAACAAAGATGATTAATATTTTAACCTATCACAAACATATAAATTATTTTAGTTTTCTGAAGGGGATGCTTTCTGCTTCCTTCTTATTTGCTCAGTTGTAGAGGTCCTTTCCTCTCTAGTGGTAGCAGACGCAGGTGTTTCAGCAATGAAACATAGAACTCAGAGAAACCACAGCTGGGCTGCAGTGCACAATACAGGCAGGTTTGTCACAGTAGCTTGTGTTTTAGTTTTAGTAATCAGTTTCACCCTTTCATGTAACAAAAATATTAGGTGGAAGGCTTGCTGAATAAAAAAATAAACATTTTGTGTTCTGTGCACCACAGATGAAGTTGGGGTTTGTATTCTTTAACTCTTTCTCAAACAACTATGTGCATCTGTTTGTTTTTTTTTTTTTCATTTTATTTCCCAAAGGGAAGAAAGCAGGAAAAACCCCCATGTAAATCAGGGAAGCATTGGATGTAGAAAAAGTGACATTGTAGAACAGCATCTTGTAACAGCATATGTGATGTTCTCCCTCATATTTTTGAATGAGAAAGTAGTGCTTCAGAGCATTCTAGCTTTACAGATGATGGTTTGTAGGCCAGCAGTACAGTGGCTAGGTGAGCAATGACTAGGTGAGCCATTGTTCTGAGAGCATAAGACTATGAAAATTTTCAACAGATGAAGCTTCTGGGTGAAGTAAAAGGGTAATAGACGTTAAAATTGTGACAATCAAAATAAAATCTTTATATTGCAAAAGATGGAGGACTTTTCTGTACCCTGTTTAGTGTGACATGTCTGGGAAGAACTTTTGAGGGCATGAGAACCAAGAAAATTACATTCAAGACAGCAGCATTACATGAGGGTATATTGTTCTGGGTAATGCTCTCCAGGTAGGCAAGGCTTTATTAATGTCAGCTGAATGTTAAGCCACAGAATTTTGGAAATTGCTAAATTTACAGAATATTACCATATTTTGAAAAAGAAGAGCCCAAGCCCCCTACCTCATTAGATTGGGTTTGTTGAGAATACTGTTCTATGCAGGTTTGTGTTCACAGAAAACAAAAGTCTAGCACTGACTCAGTTTATAATCTGAGAAGTTCAAGAGGAAGTTGTTGCAGCATTTGAAGTGGAAGCTTTTTATTTGTAAAGTCCATGTACTTATTTGTGCTGTATGCTGATTTTATCATGAAACCAGAAGTTATGCAATTTTAAAGTAAACTGCCTGTTGAAGTGAACAGAAATGTTTCTTTTGTTAACTTAAATATAAAATTGTTTATTTAATATTTCTTTTTCAGTACTTGTTTTAGGAAATTCCTGAGAAAATAAGGGATGGGGGTGAGCAGCGATGATTTTGATAGTGCTACTTGATAAAACATGAAGTGTTTAATTTGAAACTGGCCTTCCTCTTTTGTGGAGTGTTTGTTCCTCTTTTGTATATTGTATTTGAACACTGAATGTTTAGTAAGTGTCCACAATACTTTTAAAATCATGTTTTCTTTCTCTTCACAGTGTGAAGTGCCTGCAGAAGACTGTAAAAGATCCTTATCATATTATTTGTCGACCATGTGCTGGTAAACTAGAAATTTGTGCTAAGTGCGGGAAACAAGAAGAAATAGTAATTCCGTAAGTAACTCCTAGAGTACATCGTTTCAGTCCTGTACTGATAATTCCTCTTGTAATAAACCTTGTTTGGAAACTGCCAAGAAGCTGTTGTACTTTATGCCATATTCTCCATAATCCCATCATGAATCAGTAGGAGTCATTTTCTTCACTTTTTCAGGTGAAACTAGGGTGAAATGCTTTATTGATGTTAGTGGGGCTGAGACTAAACAAATCCAACTTGGATAAGACATTTTAACACCAATGGGTAAATTGTGTATCTTCTTAACAAAGCACTTTAAAATGGGTTCTGATGTTAACCATCATAAAATATGTACAAGCCACTTTACTGTTTGCATTTTGTCTGCCACTTGATTTGGTTTCTAGTGAACAGAAGAATTAAAAAAGGACTGGTACATAGTTACAGTATACAGTTAGTATACCCTTACCATAGTACATTTAGCAGGCCTTTGGCTTTTTGCTAGTGTTCTCTATTGAGCATGATACACAAAACATTAATTTACTAGTTTGTGACAACAGTCCAGCAGTTGCTTAATTGGTCAAGCTGTTCAAATATTTATTTTTCTTTCTTTACAGTCTGTTCTGTACTAAATATTTTTAATGCATACTTTGTTGTGTTTTACTGTGTTTTATATTCTTCCTATTTAGTGTGAAGTACCTTTAGGGATTTTTATTGCCCCTTTCCTTCTTCTTCCCACCTCTTTCCATCTTCCATCATTTATTGGAATGGAATGCCAGGAGGATATTCTATCCTCCATCCCGTTCTTCTTTAAATTGCAGAAGTGGGTGGTGATAATATCCCTCTTGCTTTCTACAGGATTGATAAAGGACAAGACAGAACTGAGAGTGAGACTTCTAAGAATGACCAAGAGAGCAGTAAATTGAGGGATGAGCTGGATTTTGATACCAATATTAGTATTGCAGACAGTGATGAAGATTCTGATGTGCTTGAAGAACGATTTAAAAGTTTGAATTTCGAAACAACAGAGATCTAAAAGATTGTGTTTCTGCTAGAGATTATAAGGAATCAAATGTGGTAAAGCAATGCTTGCCTTAAACTGCTCCAAACCCTGAATTGACATCCAAGGTTCTTTTGTATAAATGTTAGCATTGTGTATGATGATGCATGTGGGGATTTGTATTAATACACATTTTTGTGTATTAGGAACAGAATTTCTTTGAAAATATTCAGAAATTCTATCTGTAAGCACAGTTATTTATTTCATACTTGTAACAACTTCCTGTTTTTATAGAATAAAGCCTCTTTGTATAATTGTTTGAAATTCAGTACTATGTGACCTTTGGAAGTATTATTGCTACCTGGAAATCTACTTGAAAGTCTAGAATATACAGATATAGGAAGAGCTAAACCAGCTGTAATGGTTTTCTGGAGGAAGAACTTGCAACATTCGGTCAATGAGTTTCCAAATGGGGTCTTACCCTTATGCTTTCAGGTTTCTGTTAATTTCTTTTTTCTCCACAAAAAAAGAAACAAGTGCGTAAATACCATCACCAATACAGTTAATGAACAGTTAAAGCTTATTTACCGATGTATAAGTGTGCATTACAGATTTGTGATCTTGTTGTTACCAATGTTTTGTAAAGAAAAAGCCTGCAGACTTTAGAATTTCTCATAACTGGTCTCACACTTTCTTTTCATTTTCAGAATTCAGAGATTCATCTGGATCTGATGTAGTTTTCTGTGATCTGAAAAGATTTGCATAGTGGAGTGATGCTTATAGAATTACTCCCTTCCCAGTTTCTATTCCAGTGTTGATTAAACTGTATGAAAAATTTAACTGAAGTTGCAGTAACTCTCTTTACAAGATTCAGGATGGTTTGATTTCTTCTATACTGTCTTCTTGCTCTCTACATTTAACTGACAGTATTTACCCATGACAATATGCTATGCCATATCTGCTTTGGTGCTTTGCCTGATTTTCAGTAGTGAGCATGGAAAAACTCCATTCTCAAACTACATTTTTCAAATGCCTTGTGAGGAAATTCAACTCTGAGATTGTTACCCATCCCTGCCTTGGAATGAAGGAAATACTGAAACTTAATCCTTTGGGTGCAGATAGACACCCTATGTCTGTCCTGTCATTCTGGAAAACACCAAGAGGTGTTTAGTGGCAGAAAAGGAGGTTGTCAGGTGTGTTCAGAAGTGTTGAATCTGAAGGTCATGTTTCACTGACGGATAAGTCCTCCCACCAGGACAGCAATGACATCTGACTTAGTGTCACATCTGTTGTCCTGCCAGTTGACGTCAACAAGGTCAGAGTAAACAAGGAATATCCCATGCACACACTGCAGATGACCAGGTAGGAGGATGGGTAGAAGGAAGTTAATAAGTAATCTGGGCATAGCTTCAGAAAGGGTCTGTCTGAAGGGGAAACTATGACACGTCACCAAAAGTGAACTTGACTTTTCAAAGTGACACACGAATGGGAAATGTTCTTCCATTTGGAAAAATATATAATGGCCTTGTCCTTTGCTGAAAGGTAAGAGGAAATCCTGGAATAATAGGAAAACATGTGGAACTGGCAGGAGCTATATAATGAGAAAATTAGGGGAAGAATTCTCTTCTCGTAGTGGTGACACAACCTGTCAGTAACAGGAGTGAGCAGAGCAACAGAGATAAACAAAATGTTGCAACACAGTACAAAAATATTTGTACAAAGGGAAAATCCTCTGAAGTCTTCCTGTCACTCCTGATGCTCTGTTTGGAGCTGGTACCAGAGCTGATAAAACTTTGTTTTGGGTGAGCACAGCTGCAGTGGTGGCTGGCTGGTGTTAGTCCTGCTTGTCTGAAGATAGTTTTTGGTTCTGGCAAGCCTTCTGTCTCTGGTTGTAACTGTGGCTGAAGGATATACTGCTGGAAATAATTTCTGCAACACGGTTTAATGTGGTTGTGAATCTGCTTACAAAATGGCAGCTTCTCAGGGGAAAAGGAGTTTGCATTTTATTGAAGACACTTGTAACAAAGGAAAAATTGTAATTTTCTTGTTTAATTTTGACTGAAGGTTAGGATATACTTGGAACTGTGTTAAGCTATTGTATGATACTATCAACTCATACTATCTGAATATCAAAAGTTTGATTTTCTTGTCTCTTTTTGAGGAACATATTGAACAGAGGATAATACAGGAGTAGGACCCCTTTAAATGCTGATCTTCAGTAAAATCATATAGAAATGAGAGTATTTTTTAAAAAGGAGATCAAAAGTCATCAAAGATTTTTGAGATCTTCAGGGGAGTGATATAAAAGGAATGGTAGTCATATAAATGGATTTTTAGAATTTTAATTGAGATTTTGAAATCTTTCTACCTCTTCTTTCACAAATAATAATGAACTTGTGTCTATAAATGTTAAAGGAAATAAAAATAACACAGTGCCTGCAGTGTATTGAGATGCAGTTTAAACAGTATGACCGATGGGGGGGTGGGTCTCAGGATTTATCTGGATACACTACTGAAGAAGAAAATGATAGATGTTAATTAGTCATCTGTAGAATACTTGATGTATCACTAGTGATGCAGTGTTATTGCTGACAGCTGAGTTCCTGTTACCAGTGTCCCTAGGAGTGTCCCTTGGCATGACTCAACACTGAAGTAATTAATTAGATACTCCACTGCCAGTATGTGTGAGGCAGGCATGCCAGGTGATTCTTACTCCACAAGGGGAAATGCTCATTGTAGGCTGGAGCTGCCAGAACTCAACATGGTTGACTCGTACACATTACTGGAAATCAAATTGCCATGTATAAGGATTTCTTAAGACAACTGGATTCGTTGCAGTATGAGTGTATAATATGGACACAGTACCTCCTAGCATAATTCCTAAACAGTCTTCTCTCTCAAAATTCACAGGCGTCTCTGAGACATCCTATTGTCATATGTTTTGAAGGATCAGGCAATGCAAAAAACATTGCCCCACAGCTTACTTCCAGTTTTACATGGGCTGGGCTCTTCTATTCTTGTCTTGGCTGCTGATTAATCTGTATTCCTCTAAAATACTGTAATAATACCAGACTCTGAAGATTTATAGGACTACTGGTTAATTAAGAAAAGTACAGCTTGCTTTCTGCCTGTAATGGAGATGTACTTGGATGCAAATCACAGCATTAGCAAGGAAAATTGAAGAAAACATAGCAGGTCATCAAATGTGAGCCACCCTGTAAACTTCTAGCCCTATAATTATGTGTGTTTTCTTTGTTTAGCAGTTCTCAGAAGTAAATGTATGCTGGTAGAAATTGAAGAACTAGGGGCTTATTGGAAGCATCCGCCTGCCTGACAGAGTTAATGAGGAAAGCTTTGTAAGTGACATGGAGACATGCTTTTAGTTATCAGAGGATTAGGGAGCTGCTCATGCAAACTGCCAGCATCTCATTTAATTCTCCTGCCTATCTTTCATCTGAAAGCTAATACAATCCAAAAATTTTTGTGAAAAAGAAGACATTAACTCTGCATACAGAGTTTGTAAAGTAGGGTTCCTAAACTTTGAAACAGTTGAAGTGAGCTCTTTCTGTGCCTTGATAACAAATTACCTGTAACAGACTAGAAACATTTGGCTTATTTCAGGTAGCAGACATTTCTGTTGCCTAAAATAGTTAAGATGAAATCACACAAAAATTATCTTCTTTTTTTTCCCCCTGAAGTCAATGAGAAAACACCTCTTTGTAATAATAAGGATAAAACAATTTAGCTGTCAATAATAAGCTTGAATTTGAGGACATGAACATAGGCTCCAATGACATTAAGATCTACTTGAATCTCTCCTTGCATTTCTGACATAATTTAGAGACACAAATTGAAGCGATCAGGTGTATTCTTATAAGTGCTTTGAAAACAGCACCAAATACTTTCATAATTTGTTTTAAAACTCCAATAGAGAAGACCATGTTTTTATAGAGTAACAAAACATAACAAAAAAGGTTTATGCCTGTTGCAGTATGGCAGCACTCACTTGAAATCTCTCTTTTTAGGACATCTTGCATTTTTGGGGCTCAAGATTTGGGGCATCAAGATCTCTTCTTGCACTTGGCTTTCAGTTTCCCTAATGTTAAGTAAGCAAGTATGACACTGTGTGTCAAAACTATCTATGAAAAGTATCCATAGTTTAGTTACTACTAAATGTATAATCAGTGACACTTGTAGCATTTATTGAATAATATGTAGTGGCAAAACTATACATGTAACAGTTTGATATTTTTTTTTTCCTGGTAGACTCTGGAAGTTTCTGGCTGGCATGAAAGCTGATACAGCCTCTGACTGTCAGCAACAATGTATTACTCCGGGTTATTCCCAGTGGAAAGAGCAGAATTGATGCCAGAACAGTAAAATTGCTCTGATTTGTGGGTCCATCTTGGAGATGGGATGTATGGGCATCATCAGGCACAGGGGAAGCTGGTAGCTCAGCTTCTCAGAAATAACAACCCCATACTCCCCCACTACCAAAACCTTGCATGACCATGCAAACCCAATACAAAATGGTAACACTTGCAAGATGTATGTGAAGTGAAATAAAGCCATGGGTCTTGGCAGAAAAGATGAAAAGGCCCTACAGTATTTTTTATAGTACTGGACAAATGCAGAATAATCCCAAACTGTCCATATCCAAGGAAAAATAAGACACATAAAACCAGATAATTTCTATTCTTTTAAGAAACAGCAGATTTAATATTGCCTTCATGATTTTATTAGTCTCTCTGGAAATGGCTAATATCTCATAATCCAGAGGAAATAACTCTTCAGCAGCAGCTTAGTCTTCCTGACAATGAGTTAATGATGGAACCTTCCAGAATGGAACAAGCTTGTATCTGCATTACTTAGAGAAAATCCATAATATAATCTTTATGTTCTAAAATTAATCTTAAGCTTTAAAAAGATCACAGGTAATTTGCCTAGAAAATGTCTAAAAAGACTCAGGTTATATTGCTGTAATATTCCCACTTTAGGAAATTGTTGCCTTAAGGTTTAAGCCATCCCAAAACTATGCAGCAACCAGAACCTCAGACCTATGGTTTTTACTGTGTTTCAGCAGGAAGTTTTCCTTTATTTCCAATTTTGCTACTGTCTTGAGTTGCATTCGGGTATTAGTAGTTCTGACATTATGAGTTCTCAAGAGAGAATTCCATTTTGGATCACCACATCTAACTGGTTGCTTCTTTCTCATCCTCATGACAGACACCTAAGGTCTACAGAGACCAAGTACAGGTAGTGGCTTCTGTGTTACTTCAAAAAATCACATTAGCAGCTGACTGGTTGTGAAGCCCCTCTTCCCCCCAACCCCTCAAAAAAAAAAAAAAATCAAAACAAACAAAAAACCCCAAAAGAACCTGAAATGAAACTAAATGAAGCCCAAAAACAGAACAAAAATCCAAAGAAAACAAAACACCCCCAAAATAACCCAAACATAATAATAACAACACTCCTCCTCCCCTGCTGTAGCACTTACCCTGGACAGTCTCAGAAGGAATCCTGGGCATTTTTGTCCCTTGCCACTGATGTGTGCCATTAATGAGAACAGTGTGTGGTTCTAAAGGAAAGGTAATGCATATGCTTTAGTCTTTAAATGGAGAGAAGGGCCTCTGTCTAATATCTGATGGTGTCAAGCAGGGTTGTCCAGCCAAGTTTGTCCAAAATGCCATTTAGAGAAAGAGGGTGGGGGCAAGATGTGAAGAAGGGGAAGAGGGTGCAGAAAACAACTTGTGAATATGGAAGTACAGAAGTTCACACAGCTGGCACCTGCCTCTCTTCATCTCTGCAGTCTTCAGCTGTCACTGTAATGTGCATGGAAATTAGTACAAATAACAGACCTAGAGCTTTATCATAATTAGCCTGACAACAAGTTGGTGTTTCTTGCCTCCCAGCATGTCAGCTGATATTTTCAGCAGGTTCCGAGGAATGAAATACCTTGTTGCTATATGAGATAGCTTACCTTTTGTTGAAATGAGAACAATTTAAAGGAGACATTACAATGGACAGTAATTACTGTTCAGTACTTCTTCTCCTGGGGCCTAAATGGAAATTATCTAGAAAAGAACGATTCAGATTAAGAATCTCACTCAACTGAAGCTAGACCTTCTCAGCGACAAAACACAGTTATCACTACTTTACCTTTGTAATTTGATAATTTTTTTTAGTGAGATTTTAGTTGTTTTTTGGGGGGATGTTTTGGTTTTCTTAATATTAAAGCATTTTACCATTGCTGACTCTGTTGAGTTTGGATCTTTTCTTAACAGAGCTGCTGCTTAATAGCCATAGCTCTGAGTTTTGTTAGTCTGCAACTGGGGAATGTGTTGTGGCTAAACTGGAGCCAGCAGTCAAGCCCCAGGGAGCTGCTCACTCACTGCCCCACCCACAGGACTGGAGAGAGAATCAGAAGGGGAAAGACTAGAAAACTCGTGGGATGAGATAAAGAGAATTTGACAGGGAAAGCAGGACTCACACACACTAAGAAGGAAAATGAGGAATTAAATGCCTGCGCCCCGAGGGCAGGCAGGTGTTCAGCCATCTCCAGGAGAGCAGGGCCCCATCACACATGATGGTGACTTGGGAAGACAAGTGCCATCACTCCAAATGTCCCCCCTTTCTCCTTTTCCCCCCACTTTATATACACCAAGCATGATGATCTAGAATATCCCTTTGATCAGTTTGGGTCACCTGTTCTGGTTGTTTCCCCTCAGTCTCCCATGCACCCCTACCCTACCACTGTGGCAACAACAAATGTAGAAAAGGCCTTGGCTCTGTGCTACCTCTGCTCAGAAATAACAATCATTTCTGTATAGTGAACCCTCTGTTCAGCACAAATCCAAAATACAGGCCCGTACTAACCTCTGTGGAGAAAATTAACTCTACCCCAGCTGAAACCAGGAGAAAATGCAGTGCTCATTCTTGAAGGTAAATGATGTTACAAGGGAGTTGATTTATTGATCTTGAGTGAACTGTACTGGTAGTGAAATCTGTCTTCCTCAATTGATTTGACATCAAGATAGCCTCATGGGCTTCATGTTTGACATACTTTAATAAAGAATTGGGTCCAAGTTTTTTCATTTATATTTAGAGGACTGCTTTGTTGTCTGATTGTAGAGAAGGCCCCCAAATCTGTGTGATAGTTGTTGCTCCAGAGTATAATGTATTCATAAATCATCTGATGTAGATGCATAGACACAGAATGTCCTGTATTTTTTTGTTTGTTTTTTTTTTTTGCTTTGTTTTTGTTTGTTTGTTTGGGTTGGGCTTTTGTGTGGTGTTTCTTTTGTTTTGTTTTTGATTTTTTGTTGTTTGTTTGATTTTGTGGGGTTTTTTTTGTTTTTCCCTTTACCTGCTTAGTAAGCATGGAATGAAGAAAGCAGTGCTGAAAAAACCCCTGTGTTTGCAGACGGCAACATTTGCTTGCCAGTGCCATAGTACAAGCCTTTCTGTTTCTGCTTTCACCGTCGTCCTCACGTTTCTCTCTCGAAAAAGCTACCTTGGAACACCAGGTGTCACTGTAACAAAGTGAAAAGGTCTGCTCGCAAGTTGGCTTCACACTGCTCGGTGATACACCAGGCTGGGTATCTCGAAAGGGTTTTGTTCTCATTCCCCAGAGCTGGCTGGCCAGCTTTTATCTCACAGGGATGCAGCTCCCCTAGACCATCTACACTTCCAGCAAGCTTCTAAGGGGAGCAGGTTGGGAACACCAAGAAAGACCAGACACCTGAACTGGAAATCCTGCTTTCAATGAGAAGTTTGGTTTTAGGGAAAGCTTAAAAAAGGCTGTTCTTCCCGGCCTGGCTAACCCACCTGTAGCTGCAGCAGTGCAAATAGGCAGGTGCTGAGTTTACAAAAATCAGAGCTACCAACCTTATTCTGCATGTTGGCTTCTTTTAATGTGAATATTTAATTAATTAAAACATACACAAACAAATAGAAATAAAACTCAAACCAACCATCCAAACAAGTCAACACTGCACAAACACAATAAATCACATAAATCAAAGGATCACACATAGTTAGATAAAGTTCACCTCATTAATTTCCCCAGAAATCTTGGAGAATCTGGTGTAGAGTTGTTGAGAGAAAAAGAAGCCCAAAAAAGAAAAAGTGTTGCCAGCAAATGACATTTAACTGAGAACTGTCCTTTTCCACAATAGCTTCTGAGGAGCACTCCTGAGCTGCTGGTTGAGAGGACATGGAGGTGTGTGTCAGGACCAACACAGTTTTTAGTTTTCTCTTTAGTTAGGGGGAAGAAAGAAAAGAGAGAGAGAGAGAGAGAGGGAAAAAAAAGTCTAGATAGAAAGTAGTATCCCTTCCTATGATGAATTCCTACTCAAAAATCACCTGCTCATTTACCATGGTGGGCCAGCCATAACTGAGAGCCAAATGCTCATACAGCTGCTTGCTAGCTTCCTTCTCTGCAACATGGCAAAAGGTAGAAGAAAGGCAAGGAGACTTGTGAGATAATTGCATTTAATAGAGACAGCAAATTGAGACCTAATCCTAACCCTTAAGTAAAATGTAAAGTAAAAAATGGGTGTTGGGGCAGTGCAAATCAAAAAGAGAAATTCATGTGCCACTTCCAGGAGCTGTTTAATTGCTACCAGAAGAGCAGGACTTTGCCATTAGTAGCACTTATGGGCATTATGAGCTGCTGTGGAGAAAGTCAGCTCCATGTCAGCCAGATCCAATACATTCATGTACTAAATGTGCTTTCTGAATTGTTTCAGTGTCACAGTAAACTCAGTTCTGAGTGCCAAAGATATGAATTATTGTAAAACTTTCAGTGCAGACCTTTGTTGACACACACTGAACATATTTGTAAGAAACTATATCAACATACACCTGGGGATCCATATGTACAAATCTAATTAAATATTTGCCTCTCACTAAAAGAGTTAGTGTTCACTAAGCAGTATAATGCACAATAAGCAGTTCTTTCCTTAAAAGGATTTGCACCTGTATTTCAAAAAAATTTTCTTCTTCACTAGTTAGCAATTGGAAGACTGTCAACAAAAAATACCTGTAAGGCACTGAATATTTAGGTTTGTGTTATTTGGAGAACACCAGCAGCATTTGAGTTTGTGGTTTGTCTTTTTCTGTCTTGGAGGTTCCTCAGTCCCTTCACTTCATCAATGTGTGTGTGTGTGTTGTGGAGAATGTTGAGTTTGAGAGCGTTCATGAGAGGGACAAAGTACAGTCATAAGCATTTAGGAATAGAGACCAGAAAACTATTTATTGGCCACTCTTCCTCAGAGATTTTCAGAGCTCCTTTTTATTTCTTTCACAATTAACTTCAGACTTTGACTGGTGACCTCTAGCAGATAACCATGTGCATGAGAGCATTTCAATCCATGCCAGCATGTTGTTTCATTTAGTATTAAAGGTCTGTATTACTATAGAGCAGCTTTATAGAACAGCACTGCACAAGGTTTCTTTGTGAACTACTAAAGAACTTTCTAAGACATATGGAATTGTTAATTTATCTCAGGTGTCCTGTTTTCTTGGCTGGATTTATATTAGTTTTCTTCCAATATTAGTTGGTACAGTGTATTGGTTTGGATTTATGTTTTTCAAAGAAATAAGGGTTTAAAGGGTTCAACAGCAGCCAGCAGATAAGCTCCAAACAGCCACTGGCTCATTCTGCTCTTCCCACTCTTTCTCTTTTCTCCTCCCTTTCTGGTGGGATAAGGGAGAAAATCAGATTTAAAAAGAAAACGCATGGGTAGAGATAAAGACAGTGTAAAATGTACAGCAAAAGATAAAGAGAAAGGTAAAGCAAAAACCACACACACAAGCAAAAAAACCCAAGGAATTAATTTACTGCTTCCCATGGGCAGGCAGGTATTCATCCTTCTCCAGCAGACTAGGACCTCATTACAGGTGATGGTGACTTGGGAAGACAAATGCCATCAGTCCAAATGTCCTTCACTTCCTCTTTCTGCCCCCACTTCATATACTTAGTATGTCATACAGTGTGGAATATCCCTTTGCTCAACTGGGGTCAGCTCTCCTGGTGGTGTCCTTTCCCCAGCCTCCCCTCTGGTTGAGTGGGGTGAGAAGCAGAAAAGAGCCTGGTCCTGTGTAAGCACTGCATCCAATCCAGACTGTGTAAAGAACAGTGGGAATCAGACTACTAAATCTCATGGTCTCTGGATCTGACATTTTCAAATCTCTACTCTGCTAAAGGTGATTTTGAATGCAAAGCCTTCTTCATTGTAGGCACTCAGATCAAAACTTGTTCCTGATGAGAAGACCTTGTGGTTCACT
This sequence comes from Cinclus cinclus, assembly GCF_963662255.1. Taxonomy (NCBI): domain Eukaryota; kingdom Metazoa; phylum Chordata; class Aves; order Passeriformes; family Cinclidae; genus Cinclus; species Cinclus cinclus. The sequence goes on along the minus strand of NC_085084.1, from coordinate 14,661,136 downwards.
TGGAATCTCACCATAATTAGATGATTCACAAGCACATGCACAAATGCTTGTTTATCCAAGTTGGTCACACAGAAGCTGTTTTGAAAAGCTGTTATAGCAGTGTGTATCTGATGTGAAATTTTCTTGCTGGAAAGGCCGTTGCACCCAAGGAGGTCTTAAGTCTCAAATAAGGTAGATTTGGGGGTAATACTCTTTTCAGCCCAACAAATAGGTGTAACTCCTGTTCATCCCAAAAGCGAATTCTCTGCCCCAAACCTTGGGATATGAAGGATTCATCTTCCAATGGTGTAAGACAGGTGGACACAGAAGAGTTGGATAAGACAGCTACCAGCAATTCTTCAGCTTTTCTAGACTTTTCTCAAGCATAGCTAAAGATTTCAAACATCCCTCCTCTGCTAATTTGACTGTTTTTTGACTCTGAGGGTATTTTGTGCATTGAAAACAAAATAGATGAAATTTAACAGCATCTGTTAAATCTTCCCTAAATTCCCCCATAATTTTTTTGTTGCAAACTTACCATGATTTCTATGGTAACAGCAGAAGAGTGTTTCTAAATTTGTAACATCACATTGTGGGTGGGCATCAGTGCCCTTCTCTGCTGAAAAATATTTGCAATTGAACAATTATAGGTAAAATCAAAGATTTGCTTAAAACAAATGGTGTATTTTACTTTTTAGGGCAGATACAACAGTCAAAAAGTTCATTTTTGTTCACAATTTAGCTCATGAATCACTTGCCTTGGCTGCAGTAAATGTGGTGACTGGATTAGCTACACCAGCAGTGTTCAGATGTCAAGAACTCTTCCTTTACATAATGTAAATCATGAAAGTGTCAAAATAAAATGTCTGGTCACAATCGTATCTGATGACTTCACCATGGTTTAATCATGAATTACAATGTGAGCATTTATAATTGCAGACCAAATCAAGAGCATGATAAGAAAACACACTTGAAAGCTACAGCTTTCACAATACTGTTCTCAATTAGTGACAGTACTAATATCGAATTAAATGAGGTAAAATTAATCCTCGTTATCATAGAAAAAAAATCTAAGGATTCTTGACATTCTTGACAATATGCCCATTCAAGTGGGCATATTCCTATTTGAAATGGATAAGGTAGTGACTAGGTGTCTATCAAAAGTCAGAAGTAGTTTTTTTTCTGAGGAATATTTGAATTTGATCCACAGTGTTTCCTGAATTGCAAAAGGCTCTTCAGTAAAATGTGCAGGCCATCATGTCAGTAAATTGCATATGGAACAAAGTAAAGTGCATGGATATGAAACAAGGTATGTTTTTTAAAGAGATATAGTACATTTTAGAATTTGCATGGTATATTGGAAAATCTCTTTCTGAAAGCTCTTGATGTTGTATATAAAGTAACATAGAAACATAGAATGATTTGGATTGGAAGGGACCCTAAAAATCATCTAGTTACAATCCCCTAACATGGGCAGGGACACTTTCCTCTCCCAGAAATACTAGCTCTTTTCCCTCTTACTTAGGAGTGAGTATGTGAGAGTTTGAGCAAATGGACGAGAGAAATCTTGTCCTTTGTTCAGCCAGTAGATAAAAGTTAGTAAGCAGAGTTTCTGTTTAAATAGCATTTTCCTAATCATCTTTTTTCAGACACTGCCTTCCTTACTAGCAATTTTTTCCTGATGCAAAAAACAGCTACAAGGTCAAACACATCAATGTAGAATGCCTAGTAAATATTCCATGCACCAAAATACATTTGCTTTAAGTGCTTAAATACTCCTTGTAGGCTGTGCTGGCAAACAACTGGAGTGTTTGTTCACCTTCTGAAAAATATCAAACCTACTTTTGTGCCACGTTAAAAAAAACCCAGTGAACCCACTTTTATTCTGACTTGGTCCGTTAATTTTTTACAATTGTTGTTTGCAGAGTGCAGGAATTAATCACTCTGATTAACGTCTATGGTATTTTGCATAAAATGCAGGCCTTTTTCTTTGAACAGTTTTACTGAAGTGGGTCCAACTCAGAACACAATATAGTTTCAATAAGGCAGGCCAGTTTAAAGATATAAATTATACATTCCCTCCCTGTTACTGGCTTAGAAGCAAGTAACCATAGTGACTGGAAAAGCTTAACTTCTGCACAGATTCTGAGATTGTCACCTTTCACAGCTTTATTCCCTCTGAACAGCCCCAAAAGAATTACCTTGCCAAAATAACTTCACTACTTCATAAAGTGATGCCAATAGAAAAGCTTCTTGCAATTCAGCCTAACTCCAAACTGCTGTTGTACCACACAGCAAGTTATCTCTAATCTCCTATCTACAGGGAAGTACTGATGACAAACTGGAAAAAAAAAAAAAAAAAAGCTGACCAAACAAGTCCAAAGGACATTCCACGTATGTGAGATAAGACTTTCAAAAACCCCTGTGACTGGGGAGCATGGTCTGTGCTGTCTCCTTGACACAGGAAGCTCACTGTGTGCCCTGTGCAGCTCACACAGCTGGCACAAGGTCAGCCAGCTCTCAGCAGGTTTGGACCCGACCTGAGAAGTGTCTCCAGGATCACCACTGTGCTGGGAATTCCAGCTTGGAAAGGGCAGGAGGGAGTCAATGCCCTTAGGTAGACAGAATGGGGGCTGCAGGTGGTGAAAGGAGTCCCTTGCCCCCAGCCCTATCAAGCTGTAACACTGCCACCACCACCAAACACCCTGAGCAGCCCCTGCCCAGGGACACCTCACTTCACTGGGGCTGTACAGTGGGATTTCTTGACCGGTGAGCTGTCATCTTAACACTAACAACTAATCCTCTAGAAGTTGTGTAAGTCTGATATTTACTGCATTTACATCAACCTGGGTTGTGCATGGTCATGCCACAAAAAATCATGGACTGATCTCCACATCATTTGTCTCCATTATAAATGCATAAAATGGGTATATTTAATCAGTAGATTAAATTACCTTAAAATGCATATGTCCATAAATGATTCTTACCATAAAGGGATGTCTGCTGGTGAAGTACTCTGCTTACAAGAAGGGCACTCAGATATATCACTACATGAGGCTGTGTCTGACAAAACTGAAGCAGTAACAGTTCCAACTGATTAGCTGGTCTAGGATCATTATGATGGCTGCTGAGATCTGCTTTCGAGAAAGTATATTCTTTTTTTTTTTTTCCTTGCTTCTATATATTGCATACTTTTTGGAAGTGTAAAGAAGGCACTTTGGCATGTGTTTATACTCAACACCATACATTCTCTTAGTACCTCAGATTCAGTTGGTTAATCTGAAAATACGTCCTATCTTATAAAGCCTTGTCAAAAAGAAGAAACTCAAGTATCAAGATAGACAGGGCACCATTTTCCAAAATCACTTTGCAAAGAAGCCTCCAGATCTTTAACCACTTTTGGTATACAATGATTCTGAAAAAATAAGGAAAAAACTTGAAGCAAGGTTGGAACAAAGATTCCACAGTAATTTTGTTGTGTATCTATACAACACATTTATTTGAACTGTATCAGTACAGCTCTTTTTAGAAAGAACCGAAACTCACTTAATTAAACTTCATGGTCTCAGCTAAGAAGAAAACTTGTATTTTGAGTGTCTGCTGGACCATAACTGCAAAATGGAGATTGAGGCTGCCTATTTCTGTAATCCAGACCTAGTTTTAAAACTGAAAGTGCTCATCTCTGCAGAGCTGTGAGTGTATTAACACCAGAGCTGGACATAGTGCCAGATGAGTGTGTTTTGGTGGAGAGTGAGAAACAGAGGAATGCTGCTGCTAGCTGCAAGATCTTTTCCTGAAGGTGCAATAAAGCACACCCACAGTATTACAAGGATTCCCTGGGATGTTGATAAAACCTGTATTTTGTTGTTCTAGTAGTAGGAACACATCGGTTGTTCCTTCCTTTGTTGCTGGCAAATGTAAATATTGTAAATATTTCTGAATTTTGTAGCATAAAGAAGTAGTAGTAAGAAAAGATTGTGGTTAGCTCAGTGTGATTTTTGAGGTAACCAAGGAGGCTTTTGGGGTCCATTTAGGATGAAGAAGATTTCTTTCTTCTCAATACATGTTGTGAGCAGAGTGCTGGTTTGAAGTGACAGGCTGATGTCCACCTCTCCTTGCCTACATACAAAACTAGCATGGAGTAATACGAGATGGATGCACAAGCTTGGATAAAAATAAGGGATATCACCTGAAGTCTCATTTTTGAGAGCATGTAAAGCCCTACCAGCTCCAATCTAGGATTTTCTCTAGAAATGCTTGCTGCTGCCTGGTGGTTTGCTTCTTGATTTTGGCTAAGCTGTATCCTGACATCATCACAGATCTTTCTGAGAAATTAAATTACCAGGTAAGACAGGCCATCCATCTGAAAATCCAATTCTTTTTTGTTTATACTGCAAGCTTCTTTAGAGAGTATAATGTTGTTTTAACCCTTGCAGTTCACAAATGCAATGCAATGCAATGCAGTGCAATATATTACATATATATCCTTCAGCATTTCTGTGGTGTGATACCTGACAAAAGACAACTCAAACAATACTTGGAATTAAAAAAAAAGAACAATTAAAATCACTCAACTTTTTAAATCCTCTAGCCCATAAGTGTTCCAGTTATTTTGTGTGGAAACTGAAGACTGATATCTTCCTCTTTCGTTTAAACAAAGCTGAAGTAATTTTTGAAATGTATAATGACTTTTTTCTAAGAAGTAGAAAGTACAAACCTTTTTTTTGCGCCATACTCCCTGATCTACAATTTAAAAAAATTATTTAACTGTACCCCAAAAATTTTAAAAAATTATGTTGTATTAATGATGTCATGTTTTTCTCTAACGAACATACATAGATGAATTTGATTAATGGAAAGGGATTTAAAGAGATGAGTCAGAGAACAAAATATATGAACTGAAAAAACCTGTGCTAGATTCTGAGGACATGTTTCACGTTTCTGTTCTGCCCAAAGTTTGACCAAACTCTTCTGAAACTGGATGTGAGAGACTGTGGGGGGAGGTATTTGGTGAAGGAAAATATTTCTGTTCTTTGTCTTCCTGTGGAAACTCTTGACCATCAAATCAGACTGAGCTGTATCTTTTCTGAGGTTCAACCTAGATCAGCTTGAAATTCTTTTAAGTCTCGGTGCTGCTGCAGCCCAAACCTGTGCATTGCTTAGCATGCTTTATTAAATGAAATTAAAATTATTGCCTCTCTTACATCTTACTCTCTCTTACCCACTCCAGCCATCAGACCTGTTAGTGACTTTGTTCTGTGTGCATGGCAGCCACACATATCATAAGACTGACGTCAGAAGCTACAGATTTTGTAAAGTTTGTTTGGTACAGTTGCACAAAAACAGTAGAACTAAGACAGTGATATCCAGTGTGCAACTGGATATTCCTGTGAAGGAATCAGACAGCAGTCACCTAACAGGTAACATTTTCCCTTCTAGAAAATCAGTAACACAGATCTCAAAGGATCACAGTAGGCTGGTTTTGAAGAAGGAAATAATACTTTGGGCCCAACCTGCCAAATTTGTTTGTCTTTTCTCTTATCACAGTGGTCCTGAGCCTGGCCATGCTAACCTCAGAGACCTAAATCCAGTCAACCCTGTGGGTATCAAGAGCCAGAAAGGAGTATCAGGCATATGGTATGATACACGTAAGGCCTGGCTAATGATGATCAATTTTTAGTTGCTAAGCGCTTACTTAGTCTCTGGACATAAATTAAAGCAGTCTGGAAGTTTTAAGGTTTGGCAGCTCCCATCACAGCCATCCACAGATGCTTAACAAAAACAGCTGCAACATGACCAAAATGCACATCTGTTTATGTCCTCACAATGATCCTTATGCTTTAATACACTAGAGGCACAAGTCAAACACTACTGCAGAGAACACCTTGCAGTACAGTTAGCTGTTAGCTCGATAACCTTGCAGTTAGCTGCCCTTATAAATCTTATAAGGGTTATCTCTATAAACCCTTATAACCTTACAGGGTTATGCATGCTAATATTCAAATCCTTCACAGACCTCAGAGAAAGTAAATACTCTTGTGAGAACAATGGTTACATTATTATCACAATTTAACCTTGCAGATGGCTTCCAAAAATTCTGGTTTCAAAACTGGTTTTAGCATAGCAGGTAAGCTGTCCACATCCATGTCTAACTGTACCATTTTCTGGTTAAATAGACTGTATCTATATCTCAGCCTTATACAATAAACTACCTGATTTAGTAGGGCAATCTTTTTCTGACAGTGCTTTCAAAAACTAGAAAAGATCAAAATTTACTTTGCGACTGACTGATGCTGAGGTCTGGTGATTTTTCACTCTCACCACTGTCAGTCACCTTGGCATGGATGCCACCACCATCATCATAGCACATAGTACATAGTCTTCAGCAAAGACTCCTGGCCTTGCTGCACCTCTGCTGCAGACAGCACCCTGTCCCTCTGAGATGGCTTCATTCCCTACAACTTGGTACCTGTTGCAGCATTATACTCAAAATCCTGCTTATGGGATAGAGGAGTCATAACTGACATACAAGTAAGGTTAGAAACTTATTGCTAGGATGATGGAAATCTTAAAAACTAACTCATTTTAACTCACTTTAATCATCTGTTGGATATAAGGGTTATCTGGCTGTGAGATCTGATATGCCATTGATTGCATGGGTTGATCTGACTGACCTGGCTAGCTTAGGCAGGGGTTCTCTTTCTCCCTCGACATTCCATGTGTGTTCCTCCTGATGCTGTGTGCTTAGTTAACTGAGGACAGCCTCCCTAATAGACATGGTATTATTCATTGGTCAAGGGAGTGTGGTAGCTGTGCTCGCCTGCTGGGATCTCTAAGTAAGCTCAAGGTCCATTTGTAGATGACTGTAGGGTAGTCAAGTCGTATCCAAATGAAAATCTGCATGTATCAGTCTGCCAGTTTTTTATTTAAAAATAAAATTTCTTAGGGCAAAAAAGCTGGGGAGGGGTCCAGGCATAGGTAAGACATATGAGTAATGGCTGAGGGAGCTGCGGTTGTTTAGACTGGAGAAAAGAAGGTTCAGAGGGACCTTATCACTCTGTATAACTGTAACAGGTTGTAGCCTGGTTGGTTTGGTATCTTCTTGCAGGCATTAAGTGACAGGATGAGAGGAAATAACCTCCAGATGAGCCAGGGGAGGTTCAGGCTGGACAACAGGAAGAATTTCTTTACTAAAAGGATTGTCATACACTGAACAGGCTGCTCAGCGAAAGTGCTCAAGAAATGACTAGACATGGCAGTGCTATGGTCTAGTTGGCATGGTGGTGTTCAGTCAAAGGTTGGATTCCATGATCTTGGATGCCTTTTCTAATCTTAATGATTCTATGATTCTGTGGTCTTGATTCTATGATTCTGTGATCTTGATCTAATTATTACAGAACATGAATTTATAGTATTTCAGACAGATCACTTCTATATGGAAAAGTCTTGGTAATAATAAAATTGAAATTGAAACACCCCCATTCTGTAGTTTTTATTCCTCCTTTTCCTAGAACTCTTCTTGTCTCTGCTCCCTGCATCCTCCCACTGTTCTCCTACATCTGAAGTCAACAGACTTGGGCTGCTAGAGAGGTCAAAAGCTGTCAGCCTCATTAATCACTCAGAAGGAAAAATATACTTATAACATTGGTTTCTTCTTTCTCTGTCCAGGAGTTACTTGATGCCACGTGTACACATTTGCTAACATGATTTTTTTAACATCTTTTTTTTCTTTAGTGGTACATAGCATCATGCTACATCCAAATTTCCTATATATGGCGCTCTCTACATATGGCAGGTATCATTTATTTGTTCTCTTTGTTATCTTTAAAATCAGTTCTGGCCAGCTCTGGATCTGCATTTCTTTTGCTGATTACAGGAGAGTTGTTTATAGCTGCAGAGTCTCTCTCCAGTGCCAAGTTTGTTCCCCACTTTCTGTTGTGCCATGCCTGTACGTCTCTGCATCATATTGTGCATGTCTGTTTTTCAAGATCTCTGCTATTCCACCAGACCTGGGTTTCTCTGCCTTATACCATTGTGTCAGAGGTGTAAGTATCCCATTCTGCATAGAATGACTGCTCATTACTGTTATCTGTAAAAAAAATGTGGTTTGTACTATATCCAAATAAACCAGATTCATCACCAGTGCCTGCCTGATTAGAGGAATTGCTTTCACAGGTTGAGACAATAAAAAGAAAGCTGCAAGTCAACAAAAATTCAGCCAGAACAAGACTGACAAGCTTCAGACCCATGGTCTTGCAAATTCAGTGCAAAAAGTGTTACAGGTCTGAGCCCCTATTAGCTGCCCTGAGACAATGTGGAAATGGGGAAAGATACCATTACTGCCATTTCCACCCTAAAAAAACCAACTAACAAGTGCTTTAGGAGCATGCTTATTCCTGAAACTCTTGACAGGAAGGAGAGAGGGAATTGTCACTCTTCAGAGGTGTTTGATGAAATCAGGTTTTATAAAAAAGAGATATTAAGCTGTTAGAGAGAGTCCAAAGGAGGACCATAAAAATGGTGAAGGGCCTTGAGGGGAAGCCTTTTGAGGAGTGGCTGAGATCCCTTGGTCTATTCAGCCTGGAGGAGACTGAAGGGACACTTCATCACAGTCTTCCACATTTTTATGAGGGAAAGCAGAGGACCAGGTACTGATCTCTTTTCTGCTGTGACCAGTGACAGGACCCAAGAGAATGGGCTAAAGTTGTGTCAGGAGAGGTTTAGGCTGGATGTTAAGAAAAGGATTTTACCCAGAGTGTGGCTGGGCACTGGAACAGGTTCCCCAGAGAAGTGGTCACAGCACCAACCCTGGCAGAGTTCAGGAAGCATTAGGCCAATACTCTGAAGCACGTGGTGTAACTCTTGGGAAGGTGCTGTGCAGGGACAAGAAGTGGACTCAGTAATCCTTAACTTTTCCAACTCAGCATATTCTGTGATTCTGTCACCTGGATGAAGGGATAGAATGTGTCCTCAGCAAGTTTGCTGATGATAACAAACTGGGGTAGTGTCAGATCCACCTGAAGGCTGCGCTGGCATCCAGCAGGACCTCCTGCAGATTAGGGTGGAGAGAATCCCAGTGAGGTTAAACAAAGGCAAGTGTAGGGGTTTGCACCTGAGGAGGAATAACCCCAATTACTAGCACAGGTCAGGGGCTGACCAGCTGGAGAGCAGCTCTCTGGACAAGGACCAGGGAGCCTTCATGGATGACAGACTTGTTGAACTTGAAGACAACATTTTTCCATATAAGGGAAGGTGATCACAGAAGGTTAAGGGGTTGCTCTGCCCCTGTGCAGTGCTGCAGCCCCCTCCTGGAAGATGACCAAATTAATCAGGCATGATTTCCCCTTTATAAAGGCATATTGCCTGTTATCAGTCACATCTTCGTTTTCCATGTGCCTTAGCAAAATTTCCAGCAGAATTTGTGTCATGATCTTGTCTGGCACTAAAGTGAGACTGACTGGTCTCTAGTTTCCTGGGTCTTTTTTTTTTGTGTTAAAAAATGCATGTTATATTTCCTTTTTTTTCCACGGACTTCACCTGACTGCCATGATTTAAAAAAAAAATACAGATAGTAGATTAATAACTTAATCTGTCAACTCCCTCAGGACCTATGGATGAATTTCATTGGGTACCATGGATTTGTGAATATTCAGGTTCCTTAAATGGTCTTGAAACTGATCGTCTCCTATGCTGGACCTAGGGATTTTATTCTCCTGATTCCTGAATTTTCTGTTCTGGACTCGGGCTGCATGGCTAGACAACATCGTCAGAGAACAGACCTTGGACTTCAAGCACAAAAACTTTGCCTTTTTCAGAGAACTTGTAGGTAGGATCTCAGAGGAGGTATCTCTGAATGGAAAAGAATTCCAGCAAAGCTTGTTGGCCTTCAGGGACAGTGTTCTCCAAGTACAAGCATGTTCCATCCTCACGAACACAAGGAGACATAGCAGAAGTTCAGCTTGAGGAAGCAAGAAAGTTGTGACACATCTTCAACAAAAAATTGAAAATACAATTGGGGGACAGGGACAGGAAACAGAGGAGGAATAAATAAACACTGCCAAGGCATGAAGAGGTAGAATAAGGGAAGCCAAAATTCCACTGGCTTGGAAGAAGTGTTGGGGCAGTGCATACCTTTACTACTACATTAGTCGCAGGAGGTCGACCATTGCAGGATGGGATAGGTGATTCAGTGACAGCAGACATGGATTAGGCAGGTCTTCACCACCCTGTTTTTTTACCAGCAAGCCTGCCTGGTCTCTGCACTCAGCGGAGAAGGAGAAGAGCTACCAGCCTAGTTTAATGGTCAAGCCAGGGATCCTGCAGGAACATTTAACACCCATAAATGTCCTGGGACCTGTCCTGCTGCAGCCCAGGGTGCTGAGGGAGGTAGCTGATGTCCTTGTACAACCAGCTTCCATCAGCTTTCCAAGGGTGTAGATACCCCAACGACTGGAGAAAGCGAAGTGTCACATCTGTCTTCAGAAAAAATACCTTGATGTGGCTGTTGGCTTACCAACAGTCTGGGGTAAAAAGGAGGGAAACATCCTGGAGCCCTGGACACCTGAAAGAGAAGACATATATGGGGAGCAGACAGCAAGAATTTACCAAGCATATTTGTTGCTGCTGGAGAAAGATTCTCTGCAGTAAAACTCTTAATCCAAAGAATTTACATTTGAAAAAATAAACAATGCATTCATCTGAAGTAAACACAAATTGAGCTATACGATGTCTACTTCAGCTGTGAAATGCGTGGTTTTTTAGAGATTAGGTGGTTGGAAAGTGGGAGTCAGTGCCAAATTCTTGTAACTCCCAAGACTAGATGGAAGATCACCTGGTGTATCTATTCCACTGAAAAATTATTCTACTTTTACTGCATTTTATCCTTTTGTGTGGTAGCTGCCTTATGCAGGATATTGAAATACGTACATCATGAACAAATTCTTAGCGATCATAATCCGCAGGATTTTTCTTTTGCTGCTTTCTGTCCATCAGGATTTCCTGAATATAATGAATGATCATTCTATAGAATAGCCAGTATGCACCATCCTAGTAGAAGCACTAACCACCCTCACGTCTATATAATTTCAGAAAATAAAATTAAACTGCTTTCTCTTATTTCTCCTATTGCACAAGAGTTGAAAATACATTATTCAATAAAACATATTTCTTTGTTAAGGTAGAGAAAGATCCAAAAGGAAACACCTGTAATAATATTTTAGATTCCTGAATATATGTTCCTCCTTTAGTGTTCACTGAGTCTTCAGGATGACTAACTGGAAATACAAAGCCTGATTTTCAACCAGTGGGAGTCAGCTCAGCTCCATTAAGGATCTATGAGGCAAAGTGGTCTCTGAGTGTCAGTCTCAGTATAAATACAACACTGAGAATCTTGAAATGGAAATTAAGTTTAGCCACGAAATTTATGTATTTTTATGAGCTGATACAAGACATGAGAGAAGGACTTCCCCATTAATAAGAACAGAAATAAAATATAATCACATTTCCCAAATAGTTACCTCATATATAAAAAAAAAACCCACACGGAAGATGATGTTACTCTGAAGAAGAATAGTATGGAAACATGCATGATACATTCAGTAATTCTACAGAGCTTCCCTAATGCAGAAAGCAGCAAATAATCTTTCAAGCCCTGTCTTTCCAATATAAAACCAACAAATTTCTCAAGTATTTGCCAAAGCACCTGTAGATGTAATGGTAGAAATAATGAAGGTGTCTTGTCAACGTCCCAAGACAGAAAGAAGGGAATTATATAAAGGAAAAATCCCCTTCAGTTTCGTTAAGAACAATGGATTAATTTTTTTTCCAGAATGAAATCTTCTTTATTATGCTATTCACAATACTCATCACAAATCTTATAAATTCAGTCTTACTCTCCCCTTTCTACTGCAGCTGCAGTGATGTATAATTTGAGTTCACAGCAGACGCAAGTCTTATTGAAGCCTCCTCTTATGGAGCTTCTAGTGGGAAATAAAGAAATTAGTTTGATGTGTTATTGTTTAGGAATGGCATTCTCCAGTTTTGTGGTTCCACTAGAACCATTCACTGCTCAATCCCTCCCCCCTCTCTGGTCCAGTGTGTGCTGGAGAAGGGTGCTGGGGGCACAAAAGGCAAAGACCATGGGTTGAGATAAGAACAATTTACTGAAAACAGCAATGAGATAAGAAAATTAACAGAAACAGCATCAATATTAATGACAGAATGTACAAAAGAGAGTGAGTCATGTGTGAAATACTCACCTACATCCAGAAGAGAGCCCTTCTGCCTGGAAGAGACTCCCTTCCCCCACTCCTGGCTATGAATTGAGGTGGTATAGAATAACTTCTGGGTTCTGGACATGCCCCTCCTGGTTACTGCAAAAATTAACCCTGTCTTGGATGGAACCAGGACAGATGTGAAATAAGTTAGTATATTTTTTTTTCTCCCTTCCTTTCTTGTCCTTCTGTTACTGAATTCCCAGACTCTTTGTCTAAAATATATCCAACCACAGTCTGTTGTAATTGGGGCCTTTGAAAGACTTAGAGAACAGGCATATGACCTGAAGCTAGATCTTGATACGGTAGAAATAGATGCAGCCATTATAATTATGAAAGACCTGAAAGAGCAACCTGACAGAACAACTATTTGTGGAGGCCACTTCATTATAAGAGACAGGCTGACCTCAGTTTTGTCTCCTCATGCTGTCTTTGAGATCTCTACTTGAGGTAAAATTAAACTTTCAAATTTTCGAGTGGAAATCTCACAAGTCCTGTAAGAAAACACTTTGGGGGTAGGAGTTTCAGGGCTAGTATTATAAGCTGTTTCACATCCTCCACATTGAAACCGCCTCTCTGAAACTTTTTATACCTCTGTTTCTGTTAAGCAGAAAGCTATGAAAAAGCTCTTTTTGGCTTGTGCAAGCAAGCTCCCAATGGAGATTGGACAGTCACAACAAAAAAAGAATTGCTGCTAAGTGAAATATATAATTTCAGAAACTTAAGTCAGAAAAAAGGGGAAAAAGCAGGCCCAGAAGCACTAATTAGGCTTGCTTATCTGTACCCCTTGTGAAATAGATATTGTCTTAGCAGGCACACTTTCACTGCAAAAGCATATAATATGCAACCAGTCTTAAAAAACCCCTCAAGACTATCTTTAATCAGGTGCATCTGAGCATGATTTAAAAGAATGAGTTATCAGCAAAGTGGGTGATTGCATGTGGGAAGTGAATGAAGTTACTTGGCAGTGAGGAGTTAATGAATTCTGGTGGGTGCTGCTATTTTTGTTTAAAGCACATCGAGTTGCTGTTAGTATTAATACAACCTTCAACTAATCAGTTGCTTAGTCCTTAACCATTACAGGGTATTAGAAAAGGTATCTTCTTTGTCCCAAAACTAGTTCAATTAAGTTGCCTGGAAAATGAACTACATTCTGGCTTTCCTGATTAACTCTTTCACTGTACAAAGTTATTTCACAATATAAACATTACCTCCCCCTGGAGAAAGAAATGGGTCTCTATCAGTAGTAAAACAAAATTTTAATGTGCTCAAAATCTTGTATTCCTGCTGCATTTTGCTGACAAAAGTATAGACAAGTATAAACTCCAGTTTAATTTTGTGATATAAAATGCCCGCTTTTTCTTTTGAAGTTTGACTGTGTCAAAATAGCCTGGCTTTTTCAGTTCAAACTTAACTGCTCAGCTGAGAAGTGAAAGATGCAAATGAGGCTTTCTCTGCAGATCAGCCTTCCTTATAATTTGATATCTTTTTTTTAAATTAAATTTTGTGATTCCATAGATGAGGTGAAATCAGAAAGTCTAACAGCAACCATTTCAAAATCATTGCCTGTTACTTTAGTTCAGCCAGTTCCACTGTGATTCGAGATTCCTAAACATACATGGGATTTAAGTTTTGCAACAGCAGAACATACTTTGAGGTCAGTATTTGAGGAGCATCACCAGTCATAGCAAGAAATCAGCACGGATAACTGAGTGCTGCATGACATTTTCCAGTCAGACACTTGCTCAGATATTTTACATTTCTGCATGATTTCCCTGATGTGACGCATCAGACCTGGCATCACTAGAACATGGTTAATTATTATTTAAAATGCTCTAGGTTTTGCTAGCACACGACTCTGGCATAGTCCAGACACATCCAGCTTTGTTAGTTTCCAAGTGTCCCCTGGCCACTGGTTGTGCTCTGCAAACATCTCTGGAGCAGCCATGTTCTTCCTAGAAACCACGAGTTGCCACACGTCTCTTGTATCCAGACCACCACCTAACTGGTCATAATCGTGTTTGGGATTGTCTCTGAGTGTTGGCAATCCCCTTCTGCACAGTGAAGATGGCCTTTCCTCTTGGAAGTCATTACTGCAATACTGGACACCAATTATATGACAGTTTCAAAATCTGTCTGGCTTTATCATGGAATCCATTTACCCAGAGCCTCCACTGAAGGATGGTATGCATACATGACCTCTAATCTTGCAGGACTGGGAGGTCTGTAGTTGCTGCAAGTACAACGATAAACTCATTGACTAGCACTTACATTTTTCAGGAGGTAATGTTTTACCTAAATCTCTTGGGAAAAAAAGTCTTTTTAAAGCAAAAAAAAAAATAGAGTGAAACATTTTCTTCATGAATCATGACGATTCATTTTTGAGAATAAAATCAGAAATCAGTGTTGATACCGTGGGAATTACAGAACTTGTCCTGGATATGTAGGAGTTTCTTTTCTTTTCCCTCAGCCCATCAGGTGTTTCTCCCTGTATTTGCCTTGGAAGCTGTAGGTTTGGGACACAGCAAAACTTGTGTGTCTGTAGAGTCACAGTGTAGAAGTTCTCTTTCTCAAGTGACACAGAGCAGAAAGAGTGTTTTTGGCTGGTACTTACCTGGTTGTCCAGACATTCATTTCTCTCTCACTTGACAGAGCAATAGGATAAAATTGCTCTTCCCTTAGACAGTGAAGTACTCACTGAGAAACTGTGGAGGGTGCCTCAGCTGTTTTTCTGCAGCTCTGTGTGGAGCACTGAGAAAAAGGAGCTTATTTGATTTGCATAAATTAACTACCTTTTACAAAAGCTTAGTTGTGGGTTTGTTTTTTTTTTTTTCCCTTCCTGTTGTATCTAATAGAAAGAAAACGAAATTACAGTGTTTTAACACTGAAAGTGTGTGAATGAGTGTGACTTAGCAGGGACTGAGATTCTCAAAGCAGACAATCCACTTTGCCTGCTCTGTCTTTCTGTCATGGTGTACTATTTAAAGCATCATACTTGAATATCAAAAGAGCCTGTGAGTCACGACAGAACTTCTGAATCACAAAAAGTCTTGCTTGTGTCATGGATGAAAAAAAGCTTCACTGTAAATGCTAGCAGGTAGCAGATAATTGAATACCTGTGCGTGTGAGCACAGATGTCCAAAGCAGAACTTCTGCATTCCCAGGAAGTAGCCCACTACTTGGTCATGGGGTGTACCTGTAAATATTGATAATACCTGGTTTAAATACAGATGGCATTTCCTGCATTCTCCAATTACAGAAGGGAAGTAAGACACCACTGAAGAGAATGATGACCTATCCTGCTTGTGCATAGAGACTATTCAAGTTAGGAAAGATGGAGCCTGGAAAAGAGCAGGTTTAAAAAAAGAGGATAATTTCCTGGAAGTAAAGGGAGACTGTAGATCAGAGGAGTGAGTGAAGATGAGTGCCAGGAGATGCCCTGCATCCTTAGCCAGCAGCACATAAGACAGGTAACTGCCAGAGGTGACACACCAGGAGCCTACATGACATTCTGCCTGAAGATGCTGGGTCAGCAGTGCAGAGTGGGGTTGACAACTGGGAGCCTGATGCTGGGGGAAGTGAGGGTGTAAGTGCATACAGCTCAGTCCCCAAATCCTTGATGAGCTGTCATTCAGTATGCCTCATCTAGGAAACCTTGACAAGTGGCTTCATATTTTTAATTTAATTATTTATAAAGAATTTCAGAGAAAATATTTACTAATGTGTGCCAGATGACGCACACAGATGCTTTGGAGTAAAGATACCACTGCTCTTTCCCACAAGCATTGAAAGAAATGATGAAAGAAAAAAAGCACAGGAAATATTAACCTTAATGATTTTGCATGGTTTTTTTTTCTCTTAAATAAGATTTTTTCTGCTACAGTGGAGTGATAAAATTCTAAAAAGCAATACTGAAAATTTATAAAAACTTCACACTGAATATTTATCTGATCTGTTTTATCAGCAATAACACAAAACGGGGTACCATACACAGTCTGTTGTTGGCCATCCCACTAACTCATATAAGAATGACAGACCTCTACCCACATTATTCATGTGAAAGTATATTATGGTATCTCCACTAGAATTGTGAAGATACTGATGCTGTGGTCTAGATTTGTCATACCAGCCATCTGAAAAAAAAAATGCAAATTGTCATGGGTACACTGTGCAAAAAAAACACAGATAGGAAGAGTAGCAAATAATAGAATCCACTTCTTTGATCTGGACATCTTGACTGCTCTGTCTCAAGCAAATTGTGAATACATAGACAGAATAAAATACACGGTGTATGTTCAAGAGTGACTAATGTATATTGCATTTATTCTGCAGCTAATTGAGACATAGGATTGACTGTGATCTATAAGGCAATATGATTTGTCAGTGCAACAGCATAAGCAAAATGGCAAACATGCAGCTTTTAGCTGTATAAATAGGGACATTACATAACCTCTGCATTTGGCTTTACCATGATTGTTTCTAGCATATGGCATTCAGTTCTCAACATCCATGACAGACACTGAAATCAGACAGAATCAGAAAAAGATGTAAGGAACATTTAAGTTGGGAAAATAGGCTGTATCTTGAAGGTCAAAAAATGCAATCCATTTAGCTTGTCGAGCAGAGAGTGAAGGGATCTGCTTGATGCCAGTAAAAGTACAACTTTCATAAAGAGTTTTTCTCTCCAATATAATTTTTTTTTTGTTTGGGAATCCAGTGTGAACAAATTCAAATTATAAATAAAACGTCTTTTGGTTTTCTTTTTTTTTTTTTTTTTTTTTCACATGTTAGTGAAGACCATAATGAGTTCTCTACTACTGGCAAATTATTAATCAAGGTCTTCCTAGAGATGTTTGAATAAACATACACAAACTCAGGTGTTGCCAGTGGTGCATATTACATAAATCATCAGACTAATCAGACTATAGGATCATAGTTGTCTCTTGTTTATACAAAATTTAGCTGCATATATGAATGAAGGGAGCAGCCATCACGGTTTAACAGCCTTGTGTTTAGTGTCTCAACTGAAAACTTGAATAGAAAAGGACAAATCTGTGTCAGTAATGCAAAAAACTGAAAAGCACTTTTAACAAAATTGGAAAATTTACTGGAAGTTTTAAGGAAGTCTGAATAAAACTTAAACTTACGGTGTAAACCATAACAATCCTTGAATAGTGCAGGGCAATAAAACATGTCTGAGAACAAATTTGAATGTGAAATTATTCATGCATTCACTTGCTTGAGACCAACTGTATGAGGTTCAGTGTGGCTAAGTGCTGGATCAGAACAGTCCCCTGCTATAGGCTGGGGAAGAGTGGCTGGAAAACTGACAGCAAGAAAGGACCTAGGGATGCTGTTTGACAGCAAAACATAAGCCAGTGTGTGGCCAGTGGTCAGAAAGGCAGTGGCATCCTGCTGTAGATCATCAGTGGTGTGTCCAGCAGGACCAGGCAGGACTGTCCCCCCTGTATCCTGCACTGGTGACACCACACCTCATCCAGTGTCCACTCCTGGGCTCCTCACTGTAAGAAAGACTTTGAGCTGCTGGAGCATGTCCAGAGAAGGGCAGTGGAGCTGGGAAAGGTTCTGGAGCACAAGTTTGATGCGGGGTGGCTGAGGGAGCTGGGGGTGTGTAGTCTGGAGAAATGGAGGTTCAGAGGGACCTTCTCACTCTCTATAACTACTTGAAATGAGGTTGTAGCCTGGTGGGGTTGGTCTCTTCCCCCAGTCCTTGAGCAACAGGATTAGAGGACAGAGCCTCAAACTGCACCATAGGAGGTTCGAGTTGAACATCAGGAAGAATTTCTTCTTGGAAATATTTGTTAAACATTGGAACAGACTGCCCAGAGAGATGGTGGAGTCACCATCCCTGGAGGTGTTCAAGAAATGACTGGATGTGGCACCCAGTGCCATGGTCTAATTGACAAGGTGGTTGATTGGTCAAAGGTTGGACTCAATGATCTTAGAGGTATTTTTCCAGCCTAAAAGATTCTGTGTGTGATATGCAGGAGAAAGACTGCAGCATAAGGGGAAGTCACATAAAAACAGAACTGATAAAGGCCTGTTAGTTACAATCTAGTCAATAAATTTAGGTGAGAGAATAAAGAACACCAAGCATGACTGAACAATGTTCTTAGACATCTCTTGGCTAAAAAGGACAAGTGATCTGATGCTTCTTAACAATCATACATGGCCTCTGCAATATTTCTTTGTGTCTTGGTCTTGTGCTTTGTGGTAGTATATTGTATGTGTTCATAATGCTCCAGTCAGTAAAGTTTGTCCAGAGCTTTTGCAGATGCATTTCCAGCAGAACAATTTTTCCTCAGCATTGCTTTTGGGAGTAGCACTGTGATGATTTTGTGAATTCTGTCAGGATTCTCTTCTGGCAGTGTCAACAAGAGCATGGATATGTGACTTAGTATATGTCCCTCATGTCAACTTGAGATTCAAGAAGAGAACACCATAAAATTGTGAACACTGTTATTATCTTTGGAGGAAAAAAAAATGATATCTTCAGAAGAAGGAAGATACTTAGAACCACAGAATGGTTAGAGTCTTTTTACCTTTAAACTAATCTAGACCAAACTGTCTACTACAGGCAGGGACACCTTCCACTAGTCCAGGACACTCAAAACACCATCCAGCCTGGTCTTGACACCACCAGAGATGAAGCATTCACAGCTTCTCTGGGAATCTGATCCAATGTCTCACCACTACAGTACAAAATTTCTTTCTTATGGACAATGTTAATTGACAGTCCTTCAGTTTTAAGTTGCTACCCCTTGTGTTATCACAAAAGGCCCAGGTAAAAGTTTTTCTTATAAGAAATAATCATATAAGATCTATGTAAGAAAATATGCTTTGAAAAAAACACAATAAAATCTTGACTGGAGTATTTTCTTCTCCAGGTGAAACAATCTCAACTCTCTCTCTTCACAGGAGAGATGCTTCAGGCCACTCATCATCTTCACTGCCTTCCTTTAACAAGTCCTGGTCTTTTCTGTGCTGGGAACCTAAAAGCTGGATGCAGTACTGCAGGTGGAGTCTCACAAGAGCAGAGCAGAGACAGAATCCTCTCCCTCACCCTGCTTTTTGTACAGCCCAGCATACAGTCAGCTCTCATGGCTGAAAGGGCATGCAACAGATTAATATCTAACTTTTCATCTACCAATATGCCCAAGTCATGCAGGGCTGCTCTCAATTCACAGCCTCTGCTGATGCTAGTGACTGCTCAATTCAACTGGGAATTGTTGAACTTCATGAGGATCATATTGCCTCAGTCCTCATGCCTGTCAAGGTCCCTCTGGATGGCATCCTGTCCCTTCAGAACAGCAGCTGCACCACTCACCTTAGTGTCATCTGCAAACTTCCTGAGAAGACACTCAATCCACTGTTCCTGTCATTAATAAAGACATGACCTTACCAGTGCCAATACAGATCCCTGAGGTGCACCACTTGTTAGGGATCTTCTTTGGATACCGAGGCATTAATAGCAAATCCTCAGATGCAGCCATCCAGCCAGTTTCTTATCCATCTAGTAGTCCATCAATGAAGCACAGTTGTCTAATTTATCAACAAAGATGTTGTGTGAGACAGTGTCCTCAATGGCTTAAGGTTCCCACCTTACCTATTGCCATGATTCAAAGTGTTATTCTGCTGAAGGGTAGGAAGGCCCTTCAGAGGGATCTGGACAGGCTGAGATCAATGGCATGAGGTTCAGCAAGGCCAAGTGCAGGATCTTGCACTTTGGCCACAACAGTCCTGTGCAGCCCTATAGGCTGGGGACAGGGTGGCTGAAAAATGGCTCGGGGAAAAGCCCCCTGGGATAATGGTTGACAGCCAGCTGAGCATGAGCCAGAGTGTGCCCACGTGGCCAAGAAGGCCAATGGCATCCTGGTGTTATGGTGTGGTGGTGAAGCAATTTCCTCCTGTACTTGATACTGATGAGGCTGCATCTCAAATCCTGTGTTCAGTTCTGAGCCACTCAGTCCAGGAAGGACTTTGAGGTGTCAGAACAGGTCCAGAGAAGGGCAATGGTATGGGTGAAGGTTATGGAGCATAAGTCCTGTGAGGAGCAGCTGTGAGAGCTGAGGGTATTTAGTCTGGATGAAAGGAGGCTGAGGGGAGACCTTATCATTCTCCACAACTACCTGGAAGCAGGATGTAGCAGGACAGAGATCAGCCTCTTCTCCTAGGCAACCAGCAACAGGACCAGAAGACAGAGTCTTAAGATGAGCCAGGGGAGCTTTAGATTAGGTTGGGCATTAGGAAGAATTTCTTCAAAGAAAGGATGATTGGGCATTGGGATGAAATGCCTAGGGAGGTGGAGTCACCATTACTGGAGATGTTTAAGGAAGGAGTGTGCATGGCACTTGGTGCCTTGGTCTGTTTGACATGGTAGTATTTGGCAGGTTGGACTTTGATCCCAGAGATTTTTGCCGACATAACTGATTCTGTGATTCTGTGATAGAAGCTTGATTTGATGCTATCTGTTGCGGCTCCAGAACTGCACACCCAAGTTGTGTTTGCCAGCAAATGATTTGACGCCAGCTGAGAGCCATCAAATGCACCATGTGCCCATACCCTTGTCCATACCCAATGTGTCCATATCTAATACCACAGACCTTATATATCCATGTGTCTAATATGTGATTGCTACATGAATAAATTTACAGATTACATGTGAAACCACATTTCTGTAGAAACATCCCAGATTTCCTAGTCTTTGGACTAGAAGAAAAGAGAAGAGAAAACTGCGCAGGTACAAAAAGAAAACTACTGGAGGACCTTGCATACAGATTTCAGAAGGAGAATTGTTTTGTGGTTTCCTTCATGCATCCATCATGCAGTTCCCTTCAACCAAGAGGAAAATCATGGCAAGCACAAAACTGATGCTCACAAGCACACACTGCGTTGCTTGAAATGTAGATACAAGACAAATCTATAACCAGAAAAACAAACACAATTTCAGAAAGAAATTTGAATGTGGAGCTCAGACTACTCAAACTGCAAATAAAAACACATTTATTTGGTGTCTATATGTACTTGTATTTGTACCACTTTCAGCTTATATGATTGAGTGCTGGAGAGTCAACAAGGCAAAAAAACCAGTGGTTTTATGAGAAAGAATTACACTACCATAAATCCTCTGCTAAACTAAGCAAAACATAGACAAAAACAAGGACTGAGGAAATTAACACAGAGAAAATTAAGGTATATCTACATCTGTCATTTTCCAGTTGTAGGCAATCATATTTTGTCATGTCCATGTGGTCTCTACATAGGGTACTGAGCAGTAGCCATACTGTTTCTAACTAGGTAAACAGCATCCCATGAAGCCCTGTTAGGAAAGGGTGAAGCTGGGAAGAGGTAGTGAAAGAATGAATATTGTGATCAGCCTTCAAGTAATGAAAACTCCACTTTTTCCCACTTGTCACATGTATTTGCCTTTTGGGGAAGTAAGGGGTAAGTAAGCCTCAAATTAGAGACTACCACTTTTAGATGGCTTCAAAATCCTGTTTTGGATGCAAAGCAGGAAGTTCTGTCAAGAAGTCACAGAAATAAATTCCTTTTTAATTCCAGAACTGGTAATCCATAAAACTATGTACCTGGAATAAGGAAGTCAGTTAATTCAGTGTAAATACATCACTATTTCAAATAGAATTCAATAAGAGTTTGGTTATTTTTTAAATTCTCATAGTTTGTATGCTTGTGTTTTACTAACTTCTGGAATGATGTTTTAATAATACTGTGATATTATTTTTATATTTCTAATAGACTTCCTTCAACCTGATCACAAAATTTTTTGTTATGATTTTGCTACTTTACTGAATACTGTCACACTTGAAGAGATCCTTCCAACTGCTTAGAAATGCAACTGCTGGTGAATACATTGCAATTATTAAGTGATTTTACAGGAACAGGTTTGGATGCATGGACTTTAATTACATCTGTGAATTAGATTATTCATCACGGTTCAGAGTTCACCAACTGCTCTAAAAGGAAATTAATTCCAGCATTGGTGGAATTTGCTCTTTGGTAAAGCAGGAAAAGTGTTCAGGTGTGGACAGCAATACAGCAGAAATAAATTGTAACATCTCATTGTAATTCCTTACAACAATTTGTTTGTGACCACATGTCTAAAGTGTTTTATCTTCCGTTAGCAATGCAAAGCTTGATAAATCATCACTGACAGTGTGTTGGAAATTATTATTTGGTTTTATTGGTTTTAAGCATGAAAATGAGACTAACAACACAACTTCTTTGAACAGGTACCTACAAGGGTTTATGCCATTGCCAAGATCAGCGATGAGCCAATCCTATTCTGTAATATATATTGACTCCACCATACAATGTAATTCCACAGATAAAATTTATCAGTTCTCAGGAAATAACAACAAGTCAGGTCCATATTTTTTCTCATAAACCTCTGTTAACAGCAGACACCCAAATTCTATTGTATTTTCTTTTATCATGGTTAGAGGTAAAGTCCACCAAGCACATTGATTCATCCTTTGTGTCTTGTGGAAAACACAAAAGTAATTAGTCAACAAAATCTTTTGATGTATTTCACCCATTCGTGCTTGTACTTGTAATGAGAGATGAGTTTTACTGATATTTTTGTAGCATCTCCTGTCTCTTCTTAAGAACTTTTCTGGCTTAGTTGATACAATTCCTGTTATGAACAAGCCTTGGCAGTAAACCAGAAAAACTTCAGGAGTGTAGGAACTAGCATCAGCCAATCTGTGCTTCTGTTAATTATGTATCTGTGAGCAAGCAGAATGTGCCATTTCTAAGTTCTAGTGATGGGATATTTTATGACAGTGCTGTGCCAGTACTGTCCTCTTTAGGAGATAGGAAGTATCAGAAGGTAACTCCAGCACCCCAGCAGTGTCTGAGCCATGCCTTCCCAAGCTTTGTAGACTTGGGTATCAAAGGCTGAAAGCTCTAGTTGGGACCTGCAGAGTGAATACTTGTGGTAATAAATGACAAAGAGATTGTGTTTATTGTTTATGGTCATGTTTTCATATTCTTTTTGAGTGTGGTAATTTTCACTTTTAGATGGGGTTGGAAAGTTAAGTAATGTAACATATTCTGATTATATAAATTTTTGTGGGAAAATGAGGTGTATGAAGTAGCCTGTGCTGGACTAAAATCTAGATCCCAACTTAATTTCTTTGTTGAGACTAGGTATTTATCATTCTTCACTCCCTTTTTTTCTCCTTTTTTTTTTTTTTTTTTTTTTTTTTAATAATCCCAAGGATCGAGTAGCTGCATAATCAGCTCTTTCTTATCCAGGGAAAAAAAAATAACCAATTATTGGCAGATAAATCAGCTGTATTCTTTTTCCTTCCCACTTACCTAGTTGCAAATTATGGACAAGGTCCATTTTGATCATAAATGCTATAATAACATTCATTGCCAGATCAGAGTAATAATTCTCATATCTTGGCAGTCAGGCTGCACAGCCACTGACCATAACAGGCTCATGACAGAAGAGTTTCTTGTTGGTGGCAAGTACCCTATCAATTACTTTTTGAGAACTGCGGGGAGAAGCAGGTTTCTTTCCCTCCTATTTCTCAGATGTTGCAGGGTCATCTTAGGTGCTCTGAGACTTTGAATCAAGTAATTGAATTCTCCCTTGATACAGTGTGACAAGTGAAGAAAAGATCAGAAAGTGAAATTATTAAGGAAATAAAGGCACTCTTATCTTGTTAAAATCTGTCCTTGTGCTCCTAAAAATACATTAGCTGATTATTCTTCTAATCCTGAATATATTTGGCTTTAGGACCCACCTAAATACACATTTCTAAAATTGCCTAAAAGTTAGTATTTTAGAAGATGGAGAGAGTCTGATAATCTACTGAATAATAAGACTTTTTTTAAAAACAGTATTTAAAAAAACCCAAAACAGTATTAGATCAAAGTACACGCTATTAATTATTAAATGTATTAACACATGTATGATAACATAAAATGCTACTAAAAGAACATCCATTGCATAATTTATGCATACATATCTCTCTCCAGACTATCAACTATTTTGGGGAAGGAGACAAAAAAAAAAAAAGAAAAGAGCTATTCCTTAAGTTAATTGCTATGTAACAGTCACAACAGAGCATTACACTTCTATTCCAGATGGTAAAGTGCCTAGCCCAGTTTATCCCAGAAAAACTAAACATATTTCAGCCTTACAACATTTCGGAACAATGACTCAGTTTTTCATAGTTGGCCAAAGTCTCACCTTGACTCATGCAAGTATCTAGGGCATGCATATGTAAATGGATGCAAGCTAAAAACCAAAAAAAATTCTGGAAGAAAAGAAGGGTGTTAACTATTCTTCCACCAGCAGTTTTCCACAGTTCCCATACTTTCCCACATGACAGCTGGAAAAAGGAGAAGAGACCGCTTTAGGCAGCCCTTTTGACAAGGAAATTGTACTATTTCAGAGTGTTTGGAGCACATCGAAGCCAAAAAATAAAAATCTAAAAAAATTCCATAGGCAGTGTTTGCTATTGACATTTCTCCCTGAAAGTACTAGTGAAAGAGACTGTCCATAGTTTTGGTTTTCTTGTTTTGCATAAATGCTGTCTGGATTACACTTCACTCAAATAACTTCTTTTTGTAAGGAAGCTGGAGGAAATCTCTGAGGTTTTTAATGGAAAACCAGGATTGAAGCAGTCAGAGATTCTCAGGAGCAGCCCCCTTCCCCACCAAACACAACCAATAGGTTCCTCAGGAACAGTGAGCTCTGCTGAATATTATTTTGAACAGCAGAGTAAATGAGTTTGGTTGCAGCAGCTCCCTTGGTTTATCTCTCCAGTGTGATACCCTTGGACAGCTGTGTGCCTCACTTCATGCAAATCAGGTTTATGCAGCTTTTGGCACCAAATCTCGAGCTCTTGTGCTGCCTGCTGCCACCAGGGCAAAGGCAAGTCGTGTGGAGCAGCAGCTGGGAAAAGCTGTTTTCACTGCTCTTGTCACAGGAGGAGCAAGTGAATTTACCACTGCAGGGCTTGGTCCCTTTGCCCTGTTTTTTATATCCACTCACTTTATTATTCAGTAGCAAAACCAGCCTTTGTCCCACTCTTTATCCTTCCAGCTGCAAAATATAATGTTCCTTGTCTGTGGTAATAGCTTGGAAAGCAGCTCATTTCAGCTGCAGCCTTGATAACCACAATATCATCACCCCGAGAAACAACTTTGGGATTGGGGTTTTTGCAAGTACTAATTGAGAAGACTTTTGGTGCTATTTTAATAAAAAATTATTGCTCTGCTTTTCAAAGAAACAGAAAGTGTTATTATGTTTTAAACAGTCTGAACGCCACAAACTTTTTTTATGCCAGTTTCTTCACCAAACTAGTCAATCTACAAGACTTGTGATTTGTTTTGTGTGTTATTTTATCATGTCAAAGATTCTAGAAATACAGTAAAATGGCAGTGTGTCTTAAATACCCAATCTTATGTCACTGTGAGTTTTCTTAAACTGCAAGACCTCTCACAAGAACTGCCAATATAAGTAAGTAAAAGTCACTTTCACATATCTATTTTTTCTTTTTTTTTGGACACTCTTCATTGACAGACTAAGCTGATCTCAAAATCCATACAAGAACATCCCACTGATATCAATAAATCCAATATTTTTTTAACTTCATTCCCAGTAACATAACACATTGCAAAGAAAGAAAGATAGAGGCTGATGACTTGCCCATAGCAGACTAAAATTAAATTTATTCTGCACTTTCCTGCTGTGTTTCTCTTTCCTCCCGCTATTAGTCTGGAGGGTTTGTAGGAAAGAGGATCTGCCATGGATTTGTAGAGTGTCAGCACAATGGCGAGTGCAAAGGTCTCTTAATGATAAACCATGTAATGACAAACTTTGCAATGCAGCCTTGAGAATGGTGGTAGTGTCAGTGCTCTTGGTGCCAAGTTTATTTGCCACTTGACAAGCTGACGAATAGAGGTGACTTCAAACATGAATCCAGAGGGCATTCATGGAGTTATCCTTGATGGACGTAACTCTGCCTTTGTGAAGCCTTATTCCAGTGCTCCCAATAGTGATCCTCTTAGGATGTGTTTTTTTATGTACTTTGACTTGTGTCACTGCAGCAGAATGTCACTCTGAGGACACCTTTCTCTGTGTTAATGAAGTTAATTTTTCTCTGCCTTTCATTTGCCTGAGGTTGTTTTCTCTTTTTCTGAAGACCGTCTCCATTGAAGGAGGCTGCCTGCTTCTGGAAGTTTTGGTGCCTCAGCTGGCATCTATTCTCTACTCCTACACACCTCTAATATCCAGTACAGAGGCCGAGGACTGACGAGGCAGTCTGACATCTGAAGGTCTTAAAGGTCTTTTCCGACCTACCAATCCTACTGTAAATTAAATTCCTGCAAGCGGTTACAATCCGCAGGTCGGTTGCAAAAGTGAGTCGCCAGACACTCGTAAAACGCGACCAACACGCACCTTGTCGAATCTCTTACCGCTTCCCAGGGACAAACTGTGACCCCAAAACCCACCGGGCATCTCCTGCAGGGGGAGGGACACATCCCGGGGATGGGGCAGCAGCGGCCGGGGGGTGTCCGAGGGCGCGTCCCGCACAGCGCCGCCCGCAGCAAGGCCGAGGGTGCGGCGGTGCCTCCCGCCCTCCTTGCGCCGAAACCACTCCCCGTAAAGAAAGTCACCAGGGGGTGGGGAAATGGTGACAGCTGCAGGAAGCCGCCGGCGGCACCGGGAGACACCGAGAGGAGGCAGCCCGAGGGGTGGCAGCTCCCAGCCCGCCGCCATGGGCTCCCCGCAGCGCCCGCCGCTCGCCCACGTCTTCAAGGGGACCTTCGTGCACTCCAGCGCCTCCGACCCCATGGAGATCCTCCACGGACACCTTCTGGGGGTGGACGATAACGGGACAGTGAGTGGGGGACTCGGGCGGGCTGTGGTGGTGCGGGCGGCGGAGGACGCCCGGCAATCCCTCCCGGTCCGCTCCGGTGCTCCCCGGAGCCCCGCTCTGCCGCAGGGGCAGAAAATGACCTCTGCGGCCCCGAGTCCGCGTCCGGGGGTGGCGAGGGGCAGGGCCAGCTCCGCCGGTCTGCGGGGGGAAGGCGGGAGATGTTCGCACTCCTGCCTGCCGGGGCAGGCGCCGCGGAAAAGGGATTTCGCACTTGGCGGGAGCTGGGGGTAACCGGGATGAAGCGTCTCCTCGGCACGAGTCTGCAGCTGGTGTAAACCTGTTTTTGAGGTGTGCTGAGTGCTGCCAGAACAGCAGCGTGCCTAGACCTGGCATTCTTTCAGATTCTCTGTTTTCTCTCCGTTTCACAAGCTGCTTTTTTATTCCCAATGTATCTAAACAGTGATGGTGAATAATAGCTGTCTACCCACTGCACAGCCGTCTAAAGGAGACTTTTTTGTCTTCTTGTCATGAACCGCTCCCCCCGGCCAAAAAAAAAAAACAAATCCCAACCAAACAAAAAAACCCCTATGGTATAACACCTATAAACAGTTAGAAAGATGGTAATGCTGGGAGTTTCAGTAATGTAAGCCAAGCTTAAAACAAGCGTTGCACATAATGCAGGAGAGAGTCTGGCAGGGAAGCAATGTCATTCACTTAGCAGTATCAGACTTGAAACTCAGTTTCATAGTGCAGGTTGTGTAAGAACACTGGTGATTTCTTGTAGACTCAACAACATATATGGGATATATGGACACCCCATGTAAATTTTTAAAAAGTAATTTTCTTTCTTGTGCTATATGACAGGCTTTGGTGTGTCATGCTTCAGTAACATTTGAAATCTGTGCAAAGCACATTTTGAGCCCTAACAGCATTTATTTTCTCTATTCACACAGGTCCATGATGGCCTGTTCCAAGGCAGCCCTTTTATAGCTGTTGAGGAGTCTGGTGCAAGGTGTATCAAAAGCTGTGAGGAGCTGTATTTTGAGGAGCAGGAGGGGAGTAAAAACTTGCATAGTTATGTATTGGCTAGTGTTCACTTAAACAATAGATTTGAATGAAAAAAGATTTGGCTGGTGTAACTCAGGTGCAAAAGACACAAATTCTTATCTCATACTTCTCTTTTTAATGTCAATTTCTGGAAAAGTGTCTACACAGCACCCATAGGAAATCAAGATTTTTTTTGTGATTTTCCTGAAAAAGAGGTACCTTAGTAAGCTACACCTGGGGATCTGTGCTCTCACTTTCTCTCCTTCTCCTAGGGAACAAGGATTCACAGGATACTGTTTTCCTTGCATAAATTGGCAGAAGTTTAAAATTTTTTTAAAGTCCATTAAAATACTATCTTCCAAGAATAAAATTCCCACCAGAATACAGTGACAAACACTTTCATTTTATTCTCTTTTTACTACAAATTCTTGACATTTTAGTAGTCCAGTGAGTATCCCATATGCTCTCTTCTCTCCCTGTTACTCATAATGTAGCCTCATCCAGAACAACCACTGGAATCACAGGATACCTGGCTTTTCAAGAAAGACATAGTGTTTAGAAAATTACTTATCTTTATTATTCAAATTTACACCAAAACTGCTTCTGTTTTTCTCCCAAATATGTAAATTTAAATAAAGAGGTATCCTTCTTTTGCCTCATGTTGCTGACTCCATCATGGAAAAATTTTTCATGGTCTCTTGACACTGTGTATGAGAGTTTGTATGTACCACTGGTCCTGTTTTGCAGTGTGAGTCCCTGTATGTCCTCCAAGGGATTTAAAATGTCCTGTCTCTCTACTTTTGCTCTGATGAAAAGGAAGTTTTATGAAGACAAGCACTGCTTTTGGGTATAAAACCCCAAATTATCATCAAGTCAGCAAAGTAAGGACCATGTTTGAGTGGTTTGCAGAGCAGTGTAGTGTCTCTCTTGAGGAACAGCAAAGAGAAAGGCCAGCATTCCTTTGGATAACCAAGCCAGACAGAGGTGCAACATGTGAGTTGTTACTGAAATGTTGGTGTAATTATACTAAGTGAGTAGAATATTGAATAAATAGAAAAAAGTATTGAGCTAAAAGCCCTTGTGGAAGTCATGAAAAGAGCAGGAGTTATGGAATAAGGATTTAAATCATAAGATTTGATTTGAGCCAGTTGGGACAGTGAGTGGACATGTGTCAGCTTACAAGGAGGAAGGTACCAAGGTACCAGCATCCATCTGGAGTTCATTGCTTAGCCTTTCTCAGCAGACTGGGCTGATCCTTTAGCACCTGGGTCTAGCAAATGTTCTTGTGTCTCATTTAGCCTCACATTCCAGTTTTGGGAATTAGGGAAACAATAGGCATCATGTCTCTAATTGAAAAAGTAATTTAATAACTGTGGGAACACGGAGGGGGGAGAGCATGTGGGAGGGGAAAGAGGGATAGACCCCTTCTCATGTTCACCTGTGAATGTCATAGCCAGAAAGGAAGTAAGACATGCACTGTTGGATACAAACAATGTTACTTCAAGCTAGTATCATTCACTTTCCATTCTCTTGTTAGCAAAATATTTGGCTCTGGTGCTTGAAGGCGCTCAGGATTTGCAGCATCACAGTTGATACACAGTTTAGTTGAGCAGCTGTGCTTTAATGGAAGAGCTTTGGGCATCACTTGGTGTACAAGAGGCCTCAGTTAGTCACAAGTGTAGGGAGATCTTTCCCATGATCTTTGCATACTTTAGCCCCATTACACGAGTAACATGTGAGAACTTACAGAAGTGTTTGGACAATGGTGTTAGCAGCCACTGATTGTGTGTTTTGCGATATACCTTTCCCAAAGTGCCAGTTATTCTCCTTGACTTCCTTTTTTAAAGCTGAAGTTCTTAGTCTTGTGCACTTCTCTTGGCTCTGTAGTGTCTTTGCTGTAGAATTTCTTCTTGCTTCTAGAGTGTTGAGGTGCAGAACTAATTTAAAGAGCTGTGCATCCAGTTGGTTACCTTGAATGCACAAGCAAATACTGGAGCAAATATCCAAGAATAAGATCCCAAAGAACTTAAAGCATTCAGCATTAGAAATGCATCCTAAAGCAATGAGGAACAACTCTTGGCTGACTAAGGAGTTCCATTGGGGAGCTTGAAAAAAATGTAGATGTCTTGCTGATTTACCCATAGTCTTAATTCAACCATAATAGTCCAGGTGTCAGGTTTAGAATTGATTTCATTTATTCAGCTCCCTTGAAACATACTTTCTTCATTTTTCCATAATTTAAGTATTTTGTTTTTCTGCACCCTAAGGGTACATAACAGCCACTGCTTTTCCATGGCAACGCCTGTTTCCAGAATTTGTCATCTGCTGTTTCATGTTTTTCTCTCTCTCTTTTTCTCCCCTCCCTCTTCACCCATCTCTCCCCCCCAGCAGCTCCAACATTGCTCATTCTGCATCCATTTTGATTTCAGTATCTGAATGATATTTTCTTTATTGCACATCAGGTATTTCAGTAGCTCTGTATTCCAAGCCTTCTTCAGTTATATAGTTAATCAAGCTGAATGTAGTCCTCTTTGCATGAAGGACAATACTGCTTCTTGGGAACTATTAATGGAATACAATAATCTTACAATTTTTGCTAGCATGGTACTTATTTATATGACATTATTTAAATATTTTTTCTGACTGAAAATGTAAAACACCTGCTCTTTAGACAATGTAAATTGTACCACCCATGATTAATTTAAAAGACTAGGCAGCCAATAACTTCTTGTCTACCGTTTAGCAGCCTTCACAGTTTAGCAGCTTTGTTTATTTTTGTCTATGGTAAAAACAGAAGATGGTAACTCTCTAAACAAAAGAAACATACACATAAAAAATGGCATGCAAATAAATGCTAAACAATGCTTTTTTAGTCCTCTTGTTCTTCCTTCTAAGTTTATTCCTGTTGCCTTTTTGCAAGTATTAAGTCATGCCTTTCTAATTTTTTTAACTGTTGCTGTAGAAACTGCTGTCATGAGGTGATACAGGCCCTCAGTGTGGATATCATCCCAGGAGCAGAAGGATACTGGTAGCAGGAAGAGTATTCCCTTGAATTTAGGGGAATGAGCTTTTACACCAAGTGAGTTAGAAGACCATGAATTGGTTTCTGACAGAAGCTGTGGTTAGAGGCAAGAATTTCTGTAAGCTCAGATAGGCTGTCTTTTGGCAGGGGAGACTTCCAAGTCCTCTAAAGTGTCAAGTGAGGAAAATTGGATCCCACCTGGAGCCTGTAGTGGGCATTACTGTTCCTAGGCTCCACAATGTCTGTTTCCTGGGGAGCTGTCATGCCTATTAGTGATAGACCAGAGAATCAAAGAGTTGAGAATTCAGCTGCTAAGAGTCATGTTGTAGACTAAAATACCACGGAATTTAAAAATAAATAGGAAATGTGCTCAAATTCTGACTAGGCAACAGCAACTCGTCATCAGTAGAGTCTATGTTCTCTAGGAGTCAAATGGGGTTGAGTTTGGCTCCAGATTGTAGGGTTTTATTTTGAAATAAACAAAGATCTCATCATCCTTTTAGCCCATTCTGTAAAATGAAAATATTGTACACTTTTCTCCCCTCAATTTCTTTTCCCATCCTAGGAAATGTAAATAATTTTAAAAGCCTAACCCAAGCAGAAAATTAGAAAATACTTAGCTTGATGCCAGTCAGTCATAGGCAAGGCAGGTAATTTGACCCCTCTGGTTGTGAATACTGTACCTGCATGCCTGTAAGGCTATTGTGCACCTCCTCACCAAATGACTGTACTGCTAGCATGATGTTACATTATAAGACACTAAGGTCTGTGCTGTTCTGCCTGTGTATTACCTGAGAAAGGATTAATTGTTTTATTACTAGTTACCAGGTGGGTTCGGTTATTTACTGCATTATGAGAAGCGTTTGAAAATCATGCTTGATAGTCAGGAACAACAACTGTTTAAATGCAAACCTAACACCTCTGTAGTAAGCATGTAGAATTGGTTTTGAGATACAACTTATTTTGCCTTCACATAAAGCTGATGTGAGATGCATGTTTAAAGTACTTAACTATGTTTTTGTTTTTGTTTTTTTTTTAGATTGTGTTTGTGGAGCAAGCTGATCAGCTGGAGCAACTGGCTAAGACATGGGGGTTCAAAACATCTGACATAAGACAACTGAGTAAACAGTATGTGTTTTGTTAAGATCAGCTTCAGCAAATGCAGTTTGTTCTGTTGTTGCACAGAGGTAAAGTGAGTCTTTGGAATACATTTTAACAGGGAGCATGTTAAATCCATATGATGCCCATATGATGCCCATAAATTTAATGGGCAAAATTACATTTCAGTGCAGTGAGAGCTCTTTACCCAAAGGTGCCCATGATTTGGATGCAACTCGGAGGATGGACAGTCCATTTTTCTTTTTGCATTCCTTGGTGTGGGATTGCTGACACTGGGATTGCTGACATTTCAGCAGGCGTGGCTGAATTGTGCTGGCTGATGTATACCACACAGACAAACTGCCTGTGGCAGTGGGCTGTGCCTAACATAAAAGTCTAGACATAGTAAATGTAGGTAACACTGACACTGCAGACATGAAACTCATTTGCTTGGACTTTGACACATTCCATAGTAAAAATTAATACAATTAGAAGGTTTAAACCTTCTAAACACAGAGCTTTTGATTTCTCACTATACTGCAGCTCTTCTCTTCATCCAGTGAAATCCCCTAACTTTACGGTGAAGTGAAAAATTTTGGACTGTATCTGCTACACTTTGAATTTAGTAGCACTGTAAATGATTTGTGGCTTGGAATTGAGAGCTGCAGCATCCCTCTAGTAATCAATTGTTAAAAAAAAAATTATGTGTTGCTGAAAGGCTAATATAGTATCTATGAGAAATTAGATATTTTCTTCACTTGAAATACCTGAGGAAAATGGAAGGTGCTGAGAATATGGATCAGATTGAGGAGGACTTTTCAGCATTTATAGCCTGCAAGAAAATAGAAAGAAGGGGAACTAAAAAGAGAAAAATATCAGTTCAGTGAGTAGTCAGGGAGAAGGAAAGAGGAGTGAGAGAAATGTTATTAAGAAGAGTGAGACAAAAGTAAGGAATTTCAGCAAAAATAAAATAGCCATAGCAGCTTCCTAGTAACGTTGATATATTTATCCCTGTTATTTCTTTAACATTGCACAACAACATATAGATTTGCAGTTACATTGTAAATATGCCTTTCCTGTCAGATATTCAGCAGAGTTTTTTTCATCAGTGTCTCTGTCTGCATTTTTTAAACACAGTGTCCATTCTTCCATTAAACCTTGAAATTTTTTTAATATATATAGATATACAAAATCAATTTAATTGATTGATTGTATGTATCTATAAAGACATATAAATAATATAGAGAAAACTGGCATATAGAAAGTCACATTTTGTAAATATAATTGTCTGGAGGCATTCCATCTATATCTATAGTAGGAAACAAGACTGTGTCCATCTTTTTCAGATGGATTCTGCAGTGGAGTAATTTTAGTTATTTTGAAGTCAGTTCCCCTTTGTTTGTTGGCATTTAGGGTGGGTCAATATTACAGATAATTAGATTAATCATGTTCTTATACTTTTTTTTTCTCACGGTTAGATATATGTATTTTGCTGTTTAAATGATATTATTCAACAGCTTCATTCCAAAAGATGGATATATGGGTAGAGGTACTGCAGGAGTTAACAGGCTGATGCTGGAAGACACTAGTTAATCTCTACTTGCCCTTTATTCTGGCAGATTTTACTCAAGTATACTCTTTAAAACAAAGCTAATTTCCATGGAGAATTTTGAGGCATTTTGGATTATTACAATTTTATTTTCTTTCCTTAGTGAATTCTTCATGCCAGGATTGGTTGATACACATATTCATGCCCCTCAGTATTCATTTACTGGTACAAGAGTAGACCTGCCTCTTTTGCAGTGGTTGACTTCGTACACATTCCCAACAGAAGCCAAATACCAGGACAATGGTTTTGCAGAAGAAGTGTACACCAGAGTTGTTGTAAGTCCTGCAAACAATATTTACCTACTTGACAACATTCATTTTTGTGTAATATAGGTATGTTTTCAGAAGGTCAGCAGAAAGAGCAGAGGATGTTTTACTGTCATGGAAACCGGATAAAGCCAAGAAAGCCACTCTTCCAATTGCTAGCCAAGATTGTCTGTTACTAGTTCCAGTCTTCTGCTCTTGCTGGCAAAATAGTTCATTTAATCACAAGGTTAACCATGAACTGTTTATCACCTTTTCTGAATACAATGACCAACACTCAATCTACTGTCAGAATTAATACAGCCAACAGGTGCAGACAACCTCAATGCAGCAATAAGCAAGCATAGTAAAAAAAATTAAATTCAGGGGATGTTTCCTTTTCTGTGCAAAATTAAAGCTCTATTATGAGCTCACCATCTTAAAAAAATCACATGAAAGAGAAGATACTTCTCATAGATGACAAATCTGGGGGATTCTGGAGTAGTAAAGAAGACATTGCTGCTGAGGTCTTTATAGTGGGAATGTCTTTCACTGCAGGAGCCTTAGATGGAGTCTCTCTGTGGTATTGTGGGACAAACTAAAACTGTGGTTGAGCTAAACTACTTCTGAGCATTATGAAGTCTTTAAGATTCATTGGATGGACAACAAACAGCTAGGTCATATTGCAGAGTACTAACTGAAATTTATCCTTTAATATATAGACTGAATTATCTTCAGCAGATTAAATTATTTGGCCAGCATAATTTACCTTGCATTTGTCTATTACTGTCCCAGCATCTGTTATCAACATAATAACATAACAAATCTGAAATAAATAGTTATACTGTTCCTTGCCCCACAAATTTAAGAAGAAATTACTTTCTGCCATCTGCCATGATAAAAGCATGTAGAAGCAGCTTGGTCGTAAATTCTAGTGACAAGCACACATGCCTTCAACTGCTTAAAACATAGAGGTGACTTCACCTTTGAGCTGTGTGCCCGACACACTGTTACAGTGCAGGCTGAGTGACCCTGGCACATGTGGAGACCTTACCCTGCAAGGTGTCTCACAATATCGTCTGGAAAATTACTGCCAGAGAGAGGTGGAAATTAGCTGTGGCAGCCTGAACACCATAGTTTGGCTCTCCACATGTGAATCCAATAGAAAAGGGTCAGGAAAGTGTCTTCACCCACAGAAGATGTAGAATAGCAGTCACTCTGCTGTTTTTAATGGGGCCAATAATAACTTTCACCTGCTAGTAACAGGACTAAACTTTCATGGAGCGGATGTTTTTTCATAAGTATCATTGTGCTTTTGAAGTTGTAAAGAAAACAGTGTATTTTTAAAATCAAATCCTTGTTTCCAACAAACACTTTCTATACTTAGCAGAAGAAACAATATTGGTAAATTTTTCCTGCTTTTAGCTGGAACCTTCTCCTTGTGCTGGTGATTTGGAAACAGAATGTTTCTAGATTTAATTTAACAATGTTGTTAGGGTTTCAGAAGTAGAGAATTACGAATTTTAAAAGCTAGGAAAGACAAAGGTAACTTCTCTGAGTAATGACATTGTTATTTTTGAGACTTTTTTGGAACTCTTAAAGATTTTCATTTCAATATTGTAAGGAAAAGACAGAGCTTATCTTCATGTTTGTCAAATAATTAGCTCTAGCTTTCTTCCAGACATTTTGTTGGATGTCCCATCTTCTATCTCATTTTGAAAAGTAAAGAAAATTCTCAAATTGCTTGGCAGCCAGAGCACAGAAGTATAGTTTAAGCCTGTATGTTGATTAAGTGGTCAAACATAGTTTGCACCAGTCCCAAGGACAAGAGAAACTTCAGTTTCACAATTTCCTGAATTAATGTAAATAAAATACCTGCTCATGTACTGTTATGTTTCCCAAAAGTAATATGAAGAGATGTCAACCACCATTTCCTTTCAAATGGTATGTTAGATAAATAATTAGCTCATAGTCTGAGCAGTTGTGCTCAGTTTACTTTTACAGTTAAGTTTGTTACTTTGTATTTGGGGACAACAAAGGCTTTTGATATGTGAAAACCTGACTTGTTTTTCCAGCTGGATCAGGTTGCTAAAAGAAAACGACCATGTTCTCCAAAAGCTTTGCTTTGCGAGCACTAGTTAAACAGTGCTTCCCCATGAAAATTGGAGAGCCTTTCATAACTAGGAAATAGCAAAAGATGACTAGTTGTTTGTATTTCTAAATATGAGTTGGAGTATTTCCAGTTTGGGGGAAGGAATATAGACTGGTTTATACAGGTTTAGCCATTGCAAAAATTCCGTCAGGAATTTTTTGTACTTATTAATCCTCAGACTTAAAAAAGCTTTTATGAAATTAAAAATCTATATTTTTACCTTCCCACTTCACTGCAAAATTTCACAATAACTGAATGTTCTTGCAGTTTGAAATGAGACTGCCTGTTCTGCATTTTGGCAGCTTTACTGATTTTTTTTCCCAGACAGTTGAAACTGATTTCTTTTTTTAGAGACGAACTCTGAAGAATGGCAC
Organism: Cinclus cinclus; assembly: GCF_963662255.1. Lineage (NCBI taxonomy): Eukaryota > Metazoa > Chordata > Aves > Passeriformes > Cinclidae > Cinclus > Cinclus cinclus. Next base: position 14,624,459 of record NC_085084.1, on the reverse strand, counting down.
GACTACAGCTTGCTACTTTGCAACAATTCACACAGATAGTTCCCTTCTTCTTGCTGAAATTGTAGGTAAGTCTAGCAGTGAGTTTTGAAGGATATTGTCTGGATCATATTAATTGAAGGAAACAATATTTAGGAGTTTTAGAATAGCTAGAGATTTGTCTTTCTCCTAATTTGTTTTTTATTCATTGTACCTGTCACACTGTGTCCCCAAACTCCACTTGTTACCCACGTTCACTTAAGCATCTCTATCCTACTGTTGCTTCTCCTTGTCTCTTCACTCCCAAATCTGCTGCTGCCTGAGCTTGAATTAGGTCTGCTGGGCTTTTCTCCAGCTGCAGCTCTCTGCTCTTTCTAACCTTCTGTTATTTGAGGTTTAAAAGAGCTGAATGACAGGAGGCCCAGTCAGTGCATTAATTTCCTGATACTCTGAGGTTTCAGCTGATAATTCATGTCAAAAATCTTCACACACCCTCTGAAATCAGAGAAGTGGAAGCTGCATCAAAATCTTATCCTTCCCTTCTGTTCACGGTTGCAAATGCCTGCTGTTTGAAAATGTTGTGGCTCTTGCAGTATTTCTCAAGTCTCAGATAGCTCATAAAGCAGATAAATTTAATAAAAAAACCTCAGATTTAAAAAAAATTACCTAGTCTTTCTGATTTAGTAGGAAAACTTAGAAGCCATTACATTAAGCAACTCAACTAGTAAAAGTGGACAAAGAGATCTGATTTAGAAGCACATTTGACAGCCTAGGATTGGATATTACATGCATGTTTTACACATGAGTTCTGATTTATTCATCTAACATGGGTAAATCTAAAGAAAGGGGCTAGAATAGATATGGAAATTTCTCCCTTTAAGTGTGTGTGGGAGGCCTCTTAACAATCTTGTTGCTTTCCCTTAAGGAGAGATGATTTGTTGAGGTCTTTGTGCCTTCTCTCATCTCCAGGTAGTCATCTCTACTACAGCTACTGTACTTTGATGCTTGAGTTTATCATCCTCTCTGTCACAGCCATCTTCATATTCTGCCATTAAGAATTCTGGTTCTGGTTAAACTACAGTAATCAAGTTCTCATTTATAAAGTCGAGTACTAATGTGGAAGACAGCTCCTATTTAAATGTTGCTTGTTTCCTTATTTCCTTTTTTCTTTTTATCCTTAGAAGTCACATGAATGATCCCAACTTAGAGGCAAGAAAAGAGCATAAATTCTGGTCATCTTAAATGAAACTGGGTGGGGTGGACTTCAGTTTTTTATTTCAGTGCAAGCTTTGGTAATGGTTTCTGAGAACAAGTGATTCTGAGATTTATATTCTAATGCATCTCAACAGATAAATTTGGTCAACGAGCATTTGTTGGAAAAGTCTGCATGGATATGAATGACAGTGTACCACAATACAGAGAGATTACTGCTGACTCTGTCCAAGAGACAGAAAGGTAAAATGATAAAATTGATGGCATAACCTTTTAAAATAAGATTTTCATACATCTGGAAAGTGAATGTGGATTCCTCTAAGAACTTACAGGTGTGAATTTATTATCAATGGGTTTTTTTCTACCAACAGTACTGTCTCCTACAGTCCTGGCAATTCCTGCCTACCCAGTTGCTGCACAGCCCAAGTAGCATCTCTGGCTTTTCTAAAGAGAGGAAGAAACCACAGATCTAGGGTTTGAGAGGATATGTGTTTTCTGGTGCCTCTTCTCCTTTTCACAGCTGTGTGTGTGGAGGTCATGGGACCTGGCATATGATGGTGACGTAGCAGCCAGTTCCTTTGTCCCCATTAACTTCTAAGCTATTTCCTTCTACCATTTAGGTTAAAGCTTTATTCAAGTTGTAGAACTCAGCTTACATATACCCCATTGTAAACATATTTTCTTTATCACAGCACTAGTCAAATTACTCCAACATGCAGCATCTCTAGAAGGAGAATCAATTGAAGGCAATGTTTGTAGTGGAAGAGAACCAAGACTGGAGTATGGCAGCTTACTATGTTCCTCTTACATGTTCCTCTTGTGTTTCACACCTGTGCTCAGAAAACAGTTAAGCAGACACACAGCTCTCCTCATGGGACCATTTATTTACTTATATGAATGTTTCAAGTGTCATGCTGAAAGAGAAAACCCCTAAGAATAATATAAATGTCTTATGGCACTTTTATGAGGTTGCTCCCTTGTTTTTACAAATCATGCTAAATACATGACATAAAAGTTAGAAATTTTCACGTATGTCTAATGGTGTTTATATTTAAAAACATTTTAGAAACATGTAGTATTAGTTACCTTCACTCTTCTAACATTTGTTTTCCTTTATGTAAATCCCCAGCTTCCATAATCTCATGCGAGTCCTGCCAAATGGGCCTGAAAGAAGCAGTACTTCCAGTTCTAATGGTTTTAAAAGTTTCAGAAGAATCTAAATTGTTTTCTTTTAAATATCTATCTTGTGCCTTCAAACTCATTCCTTTATTGGTTGTGTAATAAGAAATGTTTCTCAACTTTGGGTGAGAGGTTGCCACAAGTACTCCATAGCTATCAAAGGAAGAGAGGTGTGTTCTTCTTGGCATGGATCAGGAGTACTTACCTGAATCACAGTAGTACAATTGCAGAAGGATCAAAAAGCTATTTCATTAAGAGGGCAACATGTTAGTTGGGTTTGTGTTGTTTGGTTTTTTTTAAGAATCTTAAGAAATGTGATCGGTCACGCTGTCAGAAAATGGACTACACTCATTTCAGTTACTTAGTGTTAACACCAGAAATATTTATATTTTATGCATGGAAATAAGATACAATTCCAAGTGATTCATATATTAAGTTTAAATTCATCAAGTATTTGAATCTACCATTCTTTGTCAAAGAGGATTTAATAAAAAGTTGTGGAATTGAACTCTAGATTACCATATATGATGGTATTATTAGTTATAGTCAGCTGCAAGGATGAGAATCAAATCTGTTCTGCTACAGAAAGCAGTGATTTGAAGCTGAGCTTCTTCCCTCATAGAGAAGTACACAAGCCAACAAACTATACATTATTATATTATTATTATATATATTTGCAAAACATGTTTCATCCCATTTCATCAGTTTTGAAGCAGCTCACATTGTTCAAAGAGTGTGAGAAAGAATGAAAACAGCCATATTGAAATTTTGGCTTGTCACCTGGGCATTATATTTCTGTTAGAGCTTCTGCTCAAGTGAATGGTTTATTATATCAGGTTAGTCATTAAGAGGAGAGACAGGCACATGATAGCTAATTCACTTTGTATTTTGGCTCTCAAAGTTAGACAATGGAGGGATCAAACTCCTTTCACCATTGCAGAAGTCAAACTCAGGTCTCTCACTTCCATCTGGTGATCTAGGGCAAGCTCCAGGGCTGTGAATGTAACCCCTCTAGCATAATTTTCTTTTCCCTCTGAAGATATTTGATAAAATTTATACAACTTGTGATCAAAATTACACAGTTTTCTTTCTTAGAACTGTGACATAAAAATTCAGAGATCCTGTCCAGAAAGCATCTCAAACTGTCTTTTGGAAGTCACTTACTTACACTGAATGAATGGGCTTTCAAAGAATTTCCTCCTTCTAAAGTAGGAGGAAGTTTAATTTGCTTATCTGTATTATCCATAGTGACATGTCAGTTTTTTTTGTATAGGTCTGAGGCAGCATTTTATTTAATAGAGGAAGTAAGTCTTTATTTTCTGGGAGGTAGATCATCTGTATGCTAATATTAATGTAAACATGTCCAAAAAAATCGAGAGTTCTTTAAGTGAACAAGGATATATGCATCTACTGTAAGATGGAAAATATTGTTGCATCCTTTAAAATTTGGATTTGAAAAGATTTAAACACTGCAATTTGAATTAATGGACAGACAAATTTAAGTTTGGTTTGTTTTTTCTTTCTTCAGTACTGCAGCTGCAGGTTATAATTATGTTTTCAATTCATTTAATGTAGCATGTATTTGGTTTTCAGGGAGAACTCAGAATAATTACCACTTGTCTAATGTTAAGTATTGCAATGAAGAAACAATAGTCTGCATGTTCAGAATCAAATTCAAAACTAGGATAATTTGGTGTCACTATCCTGACTTCATTGTGTTCCCTGTTTTTATTTAATCTGAAAATCTGGCTCAACATTTTGTAAAAAAATTGTTCTGTCTAAAATGTTTAATAGGGTATCCAAGTATATATTTTAAAATACTTTTCATAATTTATAAGGAGGACAATTAATAACTGTCCATATTAATAGAGGACAGATTTATAGTTACTTTATTTCTACCCTTTTTCAGGTTTGTTAAAGAGCTACTGGAAAAGAAAGTAAGTAGTGTTCTTTTTTGAACTCACTTCTATATTCAGAAGGTGCTGTGTGAACTCATGAAATAATTCTAATAAATGCTAATAAATGCTATCCAAATCTGTTGTCCTAGTGAAAAATCAATAAATAAACCTCTTCCTGTGTAATAGACAGATGGCATTACTCTGAAAAATGTTCTGCTAGTCATGTTCATTGATAAATGGACTTGAAATAGTGTAAAATAACTTTCCTGTGCTCAGAGCATAGCCACATTCTGTGTGTGTTTCTCTATTGAGTTCAAAGTACCTGGCTTCCTAGAAAGGATGATTTTCCATTTAAGAAAGGTGGAATTCAGTTTATTGCTCTGTGGTATGTAAGTAGACAGAATAATTTAAGTAATTCTCACCAGCAGAAATCATTTTTTTTTCAGTAAATTTACTAATCCACAATAAAAATTAATGTTTTGGATCAGCGCATGTCTTAAAGTGTGTTTTAAAAGAAATTCATGCTTACACTCCTGTGGTAAACATAGAAGTTTAGGCTACAATATTATACACTATAGTACTTTTCTTACCAGCCTTCAGTTTTCAGTGTCTTCTTTTGACATCCCATCTCAAAATATTCAAGAGCAGCTCCCTGGAGTTTAATGCCCAAACCATATGTATCACTAGAGTAATGCCTAAACTATGTATTCCTAGAGTAAGTTGGCTAATTTGCAAAGACCTGAGCTCCTTTTTTTTTTTTTTTTTTTTTGGGGGGGGGAGATAATACAGGGAACTGCAACCTGAGTTATCACTTACTGGCTTGGGCAAAACTCTTGCCTCTGACTGATGACAGAATTGTAATCCTGTTGGCTATGTTTTTAGGAAAATTTAAATCTAGAGATGCAAGACAGAAACATCTATAGTTCTTGGTGTTTTCTCCACTGTTTCCTACTGTATAGCATATCTGATTATACCACAATTCATCCTATCTAGGGAGTTTAGGTGTTTGTCGCTATTATAAGTAGAGAAGATTGAACAAGAAAATAGCTTTGGTTTTACAGAACCTTGTAGTTTTGCAATGGTTACAGAAGTGGGGCTGAAAGATACCTGATCGTTCAACTGACTTATTTCTCATCATGCATGTGGACTGTCAGCAAATATGAAAAAGTATCCAGTGCTTCTGAAGACTGGTAAAATTTCAGTGACTTGATGAGGGTTCTAATGAAAATAAATTTTTTAATAAAGTTCATTAAAATTGTTGTAAAAAACACCCCACTTTCATTCTCTGTTTCTGCAGTGAAATATCTAATGAAAGCAAGGAAATGACTGTACAGCTTAATTTGAGTTGGCAAGGGTGCAGTAAGCACTAAGCAATGAAGACAAAATGTAATTGCCGTTAGTGAAATATACATGTAGAATACAAACCCTGTCTTCTATTATTTTCAGTATCCCAGAGTACAGCCTATAATAACTCCCCGCTTTGGCCCCTCCTGCACAGAGGACTTGCTGAATGCCCTTGGGGATTTAGCACAAACCCATGATCTCCATGTGCAGGTAAGCTCTGAGAGCTCTGTGTGCCATTCAAATGGTGTGGACAGACAGACAGACAGACAGTGTGCTGACCATCTGAAGATTCCTTCGGGAGGAGATACATACCTGCTGCCCTGTTCTCAGCATCCACTCTGTTGTAGGCTTGTTCTCTCTTTTACCTCACAATCACAGGGTGTATTATTTATCTATTATTTTAACATCCAGAAAATGGAAGTGGGGCCGTTGTGTCACCACACTGCTGGGATGGACATGTGTACCACCTCATATCACTTTTAAAGGAGCAAATGGAGCTAATTCTTTAGGCTATGAAAACTTCAGGTCTGATGAAAAAAAAAATGAAAGGACTAGATCTAACTACAGGCTTTACAAACACCATTTTTATGAATGTATGCTTAACACAAACAGATTGCTCAGAAGGTTGTAATTTTTGTTTCAATGCTGTTTAAAGGACTTGCTCTTTGCATTTTCTTGTTGCAGAGTCACATAAGTGAGAATGAAGAAGAAGTCAAACTTGTGGAGAACATGTTTCCTGAGTACCAGAATTACACTGAACTGTATGATAAAAATAAGCTTCTAACCAGCAAGGTAGCCACATAAAAACTTCCCCAACATAACTTACATTAATCCATGTATAGAGTATGATGGTTAACTGTATTTACCTGAAAAATTTGTATTGTTCTGTCAAGGTCAGTGACATCTGGGGAAAAGCAAATTTGTTTTATGTTCTCTGTTGAGGTGTTGGATCTTTAAAGAAGCCCACACTGTTTCTAAATATTTTAGAGGAGGTGAAAAATAAACATATTTTATGCTCCCTGATTAATTTTCCAAAGGCTCCAAAGAGAATAAGAGCAGTGGGATTAGAAGGAAGCTAGATAAAGCTGGTATTATAGGAACTGCTAATTCTTGGACAGTACCTAGTTATCCCTATACTCCATGGATATTATCTAGTTTTTGCACACTGGTTTGCCTGAAGATTTCTTCTGTGGTATTATGTTAGGACCAACTTCATTTTCTTCCTACGGACAAGCAGCCCTCCCCGTTGAATTGTGAGCATCAACCTCTCTTGAAGACAGGTGCACTTCACTGCTCTGACTATCCAAAAGCACTCTCATCTCATTTTACCAGCTGGTTTTACCAAGCTTTGAGAGGCACAATCACCTGAAGTTTTGAAATTCATTACAGCTTTATGCTGGTGAGATAAATGTAATATACCTGCCCACAGGTAATTGCAGGTTGGAGAGCCAGGGCACACCTAATTAGATAGTGGACTGCCCATGCAAAAGGGAATATGAACAACCTGACTATATTCACAGTACTTAAACATTAGTCAAGTTAATTTAAAAATTTAGGAGAGAATTTTCAGATGCACAAGAGACAGCTGGAAACTCCCTGGGAATTAGCTACTGAGCTCCCGTTTCTGTGTTTGAAATTGAATGTCAGTAAATTACTTGTTTACTGTCCTTTTTACTTCAGAAATCAGTATGGACTACAAGTATGTACGCAGTATTAACCTTTGTTTCCTCACACAGGCCTTTGCATGCTGATTGATGTTCTAAAGAGCATATTTGTGCTGCAGAAGCACAGGTCTTAATTCTGTGACTAGTGTGCATACAAGTGAAAATGGCCATGAAAAGTCATGATTACTGGTACTTTCTGAAGTCAGGCTCCTGGATATTTGGGAAAACATTCTATTAAACACAAGCATTGCAGGAGAACCTCAGCTGTTGTCTCCCCATCCAATCAAACTAAGACACCAAATCAATATTTTAAAAAGGTGTTTTAAAAGCAGGTTTTTTTGTTTTGTTTTGTTTTGTTTTGTTTTGTTTTGTTTTTTTGAGCTGTTGCTGAAATGTTTCTTTGTTTTTAAAAACAGTACAAATTGGCAGGGATATGCTTCACTAGCTACCATATGTAGGTCCTTTTCTGAAGACGTGGCTGTTCTTGTGTTTTCAGCTACACTGAGCTTGATGAGCAGGGATGGGAGGAGTACAGTGCTATTAGGAGATGATCACTAGAAGCAGTCTCTGTGCCATGCTCAATTTTATGTGCAGATTGCAAGATCTAACAGAACTCTTGCTCTTCTCTTTCAGTGGGCATTTGGCATATGAGGTAATACCAGTTAGATTTGTATGGGAATAATTAGTTTATGCAGTATTAAATTATCCTACCTTATGCTTCTATGTTTTTTTATTTTTGAAGTCAGTTATGTAGGGTAAGAAATAAAAGTAATTTATCAGCTGCATAAAAATTGAATTATTTTACTTAAAGAATATTTGATCTCTCTCCCTGGTGCAAAGATTTAGAAAGCCAACAGGAAAAATACTGAGAGTACATATATCTTCCATTTTATCTGCTGCATTCCAAGGCCCAGTACTTAATCTCTTAGCTACAAAATATAAATTGCAAGCTTGCTACAATGATAGCACAACTGGGAAGTTCTTGCTTTTGTCTTTGGTCACTGCAGTCACTGCAAGTGCAAGCACCCTGTATTCTTATATTTTAAAAATTCAAAAAAGCTGAAGGAATGATATGTCAGGCACACTGAAATGAAACAGTTTTTCCCTTGTGGGTTTTAGGAGCTTAATCCAAGAAGAGCATTAATTTCACTAAATGGTAATGTGTGTCCTTTTTGGCTATTTAAAGCAGTGCTGCAAACCTAGCAGCCACAGAAGTAAATTAAATATTGAGTAAATTGGTGACTCTCTTTGTCTTTAGACCGTGATGGCTCATGCCTGTCATCTTTCTGAAGAAGAGCTGAAACTTTTTAGTCTTCGTGGAGCTGCAATTTCACATTGCCCAAATTCTAATTTTTCGTAAGTTAAAAAAAAATAGGAATGGAATATAATTAAATAAAGCGACTGTTTGTGTCGTAGCCTGAGTTGATGCTACCATTAGAAAGCTATTTATACAATACCTCATTACACCATAAATGACATATTGGATTGAACATGGCCATTCATCATCTGCATAGCATGCTCTGGACTGATTTGTGGTAGATTCAAAGCATCTCTCTTCCCCCTGAAGTGTGATGATGTTCTGGGGGAATGGACTACAAAGTCTTCTTTCTATTGAGCGGACATGAGACACTGCATGGGTATCCAGCTAGAATAAATAATAAACCAAATTTTATAGACATTAGGGAAGAATCTTTGATGTAAAATGGCTCTGCAGCCCTGCTTTTCCTGAACGTTTTCTGCATGTAGCACACAGAATGTGTTTTTCTTCCAATCCAGGTTGCGCAGTGGTGTCCTAAATGTGCGAAAGGTTCTTGAACACAATGTGAAGCTTGGTCTTGGCACAGGTTAGTAGTTTGCTATGAAAGTGGTTTCTTCTGGAAATTTTTGGGAGATACAAAAACATTCACCTCTTCATATTTAAAAATCAGCATGTCTCCAACTTCTGCTCCTCCTTTTTTTTTTCCACTGGAATAAGGAAATCAAGTGTGTTGAAATCTGGGGATGGTCCAAAACTGTTTGAAAGAAAACAAAAAATTAATGAAGAGTTTTGTTGCTGTTGTGAGCTTAAGCAGGGCTTGATCAACAACTCTATGGGTTTCTGTTTCTGTGTTGTGTTTTATTCACCTGACTGTGTATGAGAGCACCTTCATTTGTTTGGTTTACCACATATGTCTCTTCATAATTTTGAATAAAGCTTATGGAAATTCAACATAGAGAATTATATCCAAAGCTTGTTTCTAAGAGTCTGATCCCTTCTAGATGTTGCTGGTGGATATTCAGCTTCTGTGCTTGATGCTATAAGAAAAACAATGATGGCATCTAGTAGCCTTCAGATCAATAAAGTGAATGAAACGGGAATAACTCTTGAAGAAGCTTTTCAGCTTGCCACTCTGGGAGGAAGCCAAGGTAAGAAGAAAATTCTTTAGTGTTCACACAGGGAGCTACATCTCTTTTCAATTGTATGTCTCCCCATCTTCATGGTAGATTCATGGATTTTCTGGTGACAGAGTGAAATCTAAGTGGTGGGCAGAGATAATCCTTCAGTTTCTCATGCCCATACTAGGCTTTTCAGAGAAGAGCACTGAGAGTTTAGCAACAAAATCTTGATGGTTTTTCAGGGTTGTACATTTGCTTTGCAAAGATCTTCAGACTTCTTAGTCATAAAGCTGTAAGTCCTCGTCAATTTATTGTACCAGCTGGAAAGTTGTTTTCTCAGCAACCATCACCCAGAAGAAAAACTGCAATTACTGTAAAATCATGCATTGTAATTGTCATCAGTTTCTTATTTTGCTTGTGCTTTTTGAGCTGTCAGGGAGGCAGTTTGTTGCAAATCAAAACATCATGCAAATCACTCTTCACTCAGGGAAAAGCAGAAAATTTAAACAGGCTTTCTACCATGGTTGTTCAAAACAGTCGCAGCTGCAGAAGGCAGTCATATAGTATATGGGTTATCCAGTTTTGGAGAACCAGTTTTGTTGTGATCAGTGTGCACATAAAAATAGATACAATTTTAAAAGTTTTAGTGGAACTGGTATGATTTAGCAGAAAGAAAATCCACACATAAGCGTGAAACAACCTATTGTTGTTTCAGTGGGCAGAAATGAGCTCATCACCTTCTAAAGCACCAGTCCCAAGTCTTCTCAGTGTAACATGTCTGTAGCTGTCAAAAAGATCCATTGGGAATTATTAATGGAAATTTAAAAGTTGTAGTGAAAATGTCATCAAACAACTCTTCTCAGGACTGTGTATCCTGGAGAGTGTAATCGGGAAAATAGAGAAGATGAGCAGGGAACAAAAAGTATCATTTTTCCTGCAATATGTACTGTTCCACAAAGTATGAGAACAAACTAGCTCAGACACAGAAAGGAAGACTTATAAAAATCCCAAACTCATATGTGGTTTCTTATCCCAGCCACTCTTGTGCTTTTTCTATATCAGATTTCCTTAGTAAAGTATTAATTTTGCATATTCATTTTAAGCTGTTTTATCCTTACTGAATCACTTTTAAGGGTAGAATATAAATTACTTTTGCAAGCTTTCAGTAGCCTGGATACTGAAAGGTAAAATTTCAGTAGCAGAAATTTGAATGAGTGATTATTTTGTTGGAATAATTTGCTTTGTTATGACTCCTAAACACTTGTCACCCTCTTGTGTTTCATCTAAAAATTGCACTCTGCTCAAAAAATTGGAAGGCACATGAGTTCAACATTTTAGTTGAAACTAGTAGGTAATCAAAATATTTCCTGATTTGTAGGAGTTTAAATGTCTTTGAGGTATTGTGATATTCCTGCCACTCACAAACTTCAATGAAGACTGATGTTCCTTTATCAGAGCAGTCTGAAAACAAATGAACAAATTATTTGCAGATATTATGCTCTTTGATAACTTTATTTCAGAGTATTGGAAAAATTTATTTAATTCACAGATACTTTCTACAATTTAAAACAGTCTGAATTTATTTCTAAAGGGGTGCAAAGGCTTCTCTTGAGGTATTCTAAGTACTTTCAAGCTCCCTGTCCCTGAAGATGAATATGTGGGTTTTCAAGGCACGTGGATCTGAGAACTTGTGGTTGTAATGAAACTTTGGAAAAATAAAGCTAAATAATAGACCACAAGCCAAGCCTTACAGGTAGATATGAGACCTTCAGACTGGCTATGATTGTTTTTCCTCACCATATTATTCTTTGTTCCTGCTAATTGCAATTACTCACTGGACACCTCTTTTATTATCATATGACTATATATTACTATTGCAATAGGCCTATACAACCTTTGAAAATCGTTTAAACTTTTTAAAAAATGCAGTCCAATACTGCCTTAGCAAGGGAGTGTTATTTATATGCTTTACTGTTTATCTGACTTAGTTTCATTGCCCCATTTGGAGTTTGAATGTTTTTGCAATATAACCTATAGTTTTTTAAGCCTCTTAAGAGCTCAGATGCTAACATACTCACTTTAATTTGTTTTGGGGTTTTTCCTCATAGTAATTTAAATTTTTGTTTGTCTTACGAATATTTAAATTAAGTTGCCAGGTACTTCTACATGGCGGAAGGAGGCTGGTCCTGAAGATGTGTTTATGAGCTTATTTTCTTCTTCAGCTCTAGGACTAGATGATGTGATTGGAAACTTTGAGGTGGGAAAGGAATTTGATGCATTGCTAATCAACACGAAGGCTTCAGATAGCCCTTTTGACTTGTTTTCTGCTGATGATTTTGAGGTAATCTGAACAGGACTGATGATCTAAAAAATTGGTGGAAATGATGTGGGGAAGGTCCATGATACAGACAGAAGAGGTCTCTTGAGAGTAATGACAGGAATTGGTTGTACTACACCCCTGCTGTCTGTTCTTCAGCCTAGATGTTCCATATTTGTTTTTTCTTCAAAATTTTGCTGACCCCAGTGACAGTGCCATAACACCATGAGCAAAAATGCATGTAATATGTTTAATTATTATTTTATTAGCCCAAGATGACAATTACAGTTATCTATTTGCAGTGACAAATGGCAGCAAAGAAAAGGCAATTTAGTTTTTGTTAATACTTAAGAGTTCAGACTGAAAAATGGCAACCTGTTCCCAGAGAAAGGTTAGGCTGCCTTTTCTACATTGCTTTTACAAAATAAAGCAAGCACTCAAGATTGGCTGATTTGAGTTAAAAGGACAGTTTTTATGTTAACATTAAAGCAGTTTTGGTTTTATGGTATGGAAACACCTTCTCATTCATAAACCTCCTCTGACTAAAGACAATTAAAATCAGTTACTTAAATTTATAGATATGGCCAGACTGCCACTGGAAACAACTCCAGTTCTGTAAAAACTACTATTTTTAAGTTTCAATCTGAACATTTTAAGCTAAGTTATTGATCCTTAGGACTTTAAAAATGTTTAACTCTTGCTTTATTTTCAAAAAGTGAATTACATATATTAAGTTTGGATGTCACTGATACCAGGAATGTTTAGGAGAACTGGTTTTATTTTTTCAAGCTTCAAATGATTATGATCCAGGACAGCATATATTGCTTTCTGAATTTATTTCCTCCCATTTTTTTATAGGATGCTCTCCAGAAGTTCCTGTATCTAGGTATGTTTTGATTTTCAGCTCAAGTTAAATTCTCATTTCCTACATCAAACATTGTCTAAAGTAATGTTGGGGTTAATAATATATTTATTTTTATATAAGTAAGTGGACATTTGTTTGCAGTAATTAAATATATTTATTCAACTCTAACATGAACATTAACATCTCCCTAATAACTACTATTACTATTTTACATTAATAAATAAAAACTGGTTTATAATTATTTGTAAATATGTCCAGGCAGTGCTTGAACAGAAGCTGCACTGCTGCAGTGTTGTGATGTTGAGGTGCCTGGTGCCAGCTCTGGCTGCAGCTGTGTCATGCTCTAAGGAGACTTTTGCCTTTCTGAGGAGCTGTCCAGGTCACATCAGCTTCCTTGCTGGCTGGTTCCCAAGCCAGTTCAGATACTGTGCAACGAATCATTTCCTGTACAGATACAAATATTTTTTGGTGTTTGTATCTACTGAATATACAGAAAATCCGTGACACTATTGCAGCAGCTGAATGCTATGGTTTGGTTTTTTTTTAAAAAAAAACATGCGTTGCTAAAACAGTTATTGAACTTTGTGGTAGCCCTGACTAATTCTCTCCAAATGGACTTTCTTAGTTCCAGGAAATGGTTGTTGCAATTAATGTGTTCCAAAACTGTTTCTGTGGACTCCATAATTTTCATTAATTAAATCGGTGTTTGTTTTTATGTGCAAATCTCTGTTTTGGCCATGTTATTTCAGGTGATGATCGGAATATTTCTGAAGTGTATGTGGCTGGAAAGCAAGTGGTTCCTTTTTCAAGTTCTGTATAAATTTTCCTCCGTTTTCCTGTTGCAAAATACTCTACTGATCATTCTGGATCTGATTTGGAAAAGATTGATTAAACACAGTGGCTGATCATCAGGAATGACACCTCACTTTTGGATAATGTTACAAAATTTCAAACACTGGAAATTTTATTAGACCTTTCAAGAATTACTTTACCAAAAATTTTCATAGTTCTAGAGGGAATGGCTATTTAAATTTCTTTGTAAAAATAGCATTTGATAAGGGATTTGATAAATACCTTATATAAAGAGGAAACCTCCTGCTCTGTTTAATAATAGTACAGGAAGCATTATGTGGAACAATGAGATGCTCATTTTCTATAGGAATTAAAAAACCCCAGTGCTTGTAAATTGATTTTGCAGGTAATGAATATCATGGAAAAATGCAATTTCCATAACATTGTCATGAAGTGTGGAAAAATCAGTGTCATTTTGGAGGATGTAGTTTTTCCTAGGAGCTTTTAAAAATATAATTTAAAACTTTTTTTTTAAGAGGAGTTAAATAAGTGTGTGTTTATAAATAAATAAGGGTCCTTATCAAAGTATTTAGATTTGTCATTTGTAGTCAGACACTCCACTGAATTACCACGATCTGAGTGATGGCTGAAATGATGACTTCTGTTAAATTAGAAGCAGGCACTAAGATATCTCTGCAGGCCACAACAATGGCAGACAAATTAAGAGGGTTTTCTGGACTAGAGAGAGTGCTTCATCAAGTTCAGCATCCTCCAGAATCTTCCCAAACTCATTTGCTCCTGACTGTTCAGACAGGATGATAGGATGTCCCTTCTCCTTTCTGTAAGGGAAGTGAGTGCATTTAAAAACTTTCCAAGAGAAATGGTCTCTTTCTGGCCATTACCACCTTTGACTTAAGGTGAAAATCATCACTGAAAAAAGCAGATCAGCTTTACTGTGCTCATTGTGTTTTCAATGTGGCAGCCATAATTCCAGCCCTGCACAATTCCAGGATTCCAGGTGAAAAATATGCCCTTTTTGTTTTGGAAATCTATGTGACTTCCTTTCCTAAAAAGGCATATATTTCCCTGCTTTTTTCAGTGTTTTGTTGTTGTTTTGTTTTTTTGGCTTTTTAAAATTTGTTTGATGAGGGGATTTCTTCTTGTTTCTCTGTTACATTTTTGCAACACAAAGAATGTAAGCTTTAATTTCAGGGTCATTAGAGACCAATATTGTATTTAGATACTGTAAGCATGTGTTGAATATGGTTTCAAGGCCTGCTTCAAACTTCTTTGGTTTCACTAAGCCTTGTTTCGCACTTTTATCTCACTGCCTGGGGATATAGGACTTACCTCTGTTCACAAAACAAGGGAGGTCACTGCACCAAAGTTTCACTTCATGTCTATTTCAGAGAGAGTGCTTGGCCCTACGCCACTCATAATGTTCTGATTTTAAAATAATTTTCAGAGCTTATGTGTTGTTATGATTATGCCTACACGAGACAGCATAGCATCAAGGGGAAGAGTAACAGCAATTTTGGGCACTTAAAGCAGTACAGTCTGTTCAATGTGGTTTTTTTGCCAAAGCTGAGGGGCTGTACCAAACAGCAGAGAATAACCAGAAGGTGTCTTGCAGACATGACCTGGATGCAGCCACTCACTGAGAGTTTGCTCAGGTATCTTCCAGGGTGCTGCACTGTGCTGCTCTTTGCTGAGGTACAGCCTTCCTACCCATTATGTTCAAAGACTTCTAAGGTTTTAGGGGTCAAGATCTAAGGATTAAGATTTACACATTCCATCAGGGTGTTTTCTCAACCATTATGTTTTTCATGTGTCCCAACCACCTACACAGTAGCACACTTGTTCAGCAAGTAACAGCCTTCAGCTTTTTAACTTGGTTTCCTGATTCAGGGACATTTTTTCTCATGAATTTTGACATGAATTTAATTGACCAAATTTCACATTTCAAAACCAAAGAACTGTGAGACACATGTTTTAATCCTCCCAGTTACTGTTTGAAACTCTTTTTAGGGAATTACATGGTTTTCAGCTTTGGCTTTCCTGTGGTGGAGAAAAATCACACAGTCTTGTGTACAATGTATGCTAGTGCCCTACTTCTTTGCCTCCAGAGCTATGAATCAAATCAATGCTTTTATTTTAGTGGTAGTCTTAACTGTCTCTGACTTATTTGTTTTCCCATTATTTTGTGGTGTTTTTAAGAAAGGGATTCAGCATTTTTTTCTTAAAATAAATACTTTAGGGGTGGACAGGTTGCTTATTTGCAATCTGAGAACACACTAACACTCTAACAAATTCAGGACTACACTGTAGTAGTAACTGGCCCAGTTACAAATGGACTCTCCAGGATAACTGCTGCCAGTGAGCTTTGTATCTGAATTTTTACTGGGTCATGAGCAATTTGACTCTTGTTAAATTCAGGGACAAGGTAGGAACTCATCTTTTGATTACAGTTTCTCTACTGTCTAGTATCCACACATTACCAGACATAGCAATGGAAAATCACCCTTTTAAGGATGTCAGATGGAGGAGGAGCTCTGCCTGCAGGTAGTGCCATGGGCTGCCTGCAGCACTCTGCAATGCCCAAGACCAGGAGGAGCGAGGCCCAAGATGGATTGCATTACTTTAAATGCTGAGGTGTTTAGGGGTAGAGGAAAGAAGTCTGAATTTGATGTATGAGGAGGCCAGTGGAGGAATTCATATAACAAATAAACTGAGGGTCTTTTGACAGCAACATTTAGGTAGAACTGAATGGAGAAAAAATGTGCTGCTGGAAAAGTTAAGTGGGGTCATCTGAAGCAGTCCCAAAAGCTTGTTCAGTGGAAGATGGCTTATGCACAAAAATTTTAAGATTTTAGTTCATACAAAGAATGTAGTAGTCAGAATTCTCTGAAGTAATTCAGAGAAAATTACTCACTAAGGTTCACTAAATATCCCACTGTGAAGTTTTGGTTCTTGACACTGTGCCTATGTGTAGATTGCCAAGATGTTTGTTTTGGTGGGGGAGGATCCATGGATAAAAGCAGTTACTGCTGAGACTTGCACATCTACATTATGTGTAGCTCAAGACTACATATATTCTGCTTTCTTGGATAGATGCCCCTACTGCATATGCACTTTGAAGCAGGCCAAGCAATGGGTTCAGATTCTTTGTGTCTCTTTTACAGACTGGAGTGTATTTGGAAGGCAGCTGAGCCTTCAGTGTCATTTCCTCCAAAATAAGCTTAATTCTTGTACATCAAAATCACCCTGCAAACTGAAACCCTGAAACCAAGGTTCAGTAAGGGAGAATGATTGGGAATTTCAAACAACACTAATGTCTCAAACCGAATGCTGATGGAGGCTAGAACTTGAACTATTCCCCCTCTGTACTCATCCTGTCACAGAACTTAGTAGCTGAATACAAATTGAAGCAACCTTCTTCCACCTTCCTCCCTTTTCCCCAGCACCACCCCCCTCCCCCCGCAAAATAAACAACCAAAAACCACACAAACCTTAAAATGAAACAACTGAACACTATGGGGATATGAGTATGTGGAAGAAAATAAAGGAATCATTTTTAATTTTTATAAATTGACACATATGACAGTATAAATTGACTGATTAAATATAAAACCTCTGGAAAAACACATGCAACAGATTCCAGATGTCTCTCCCCACAAGTTTTCTTACCAGGTGGTGGATGAGATCTTTCCTTCTTAATATGTCTTTATGTTTTATGGTTGCACACCATTCAGACAAAGGAAAAAAAAGGGTGTTTGTGTAGAGGTTGCTTGTTGGGACAATATGCTTACTGTCTTCTATGGTCAGACGAGCACTTATTTATTATAAATAGAATGTATTTGAATTACTGTTATATGTTGATCTCATTGTGTCACTTTAGGTTTTGAAATACTAGTAAGAATTGCCTATGCATTATGCAGCATTATTTGAATTATTCATGTGTGGGAAGTGGAGTTCTGCACTTTAAAATGTTGCCTTGGCCTAATGTTTATATTTATGCTGTATTTTTGTGCAATCCTAAGGTTTTGTAGGGGAAAAAAATGTGTATTTTTTCATGGTACTGAGCTTTTCAGTAAGTTTGCTTTCTTTTAGAAAAGGGAACTTTAAAATTACCCTGTCCAAAAGTCTATGCCTGATTATACAACCATGAATGGAAAAATGGTTTTATGGACTTGAATAGTAAAATTTAATGTAAATAAAAATACAGATAAATAGAATTTTTTCAAATGTAATTATGATAATGCAATGAAAGTTAGGAAAAGGTATTATTGTTGACTATCTATTTTATTGAGCAAATGAGAATGTAGTTATTCTTGATTATTAATTTAAAAAGAATACTTAAGTCTTGAAAAACAAAAAACCCAAGTTCTTTCAAAGAATATCCCAGTTTTAAAAGAAAAGGATATTAATGGAAATACTCAGACAAGCTGTTTAAAAATATTATTTAAAGTATTTCCAGGAACAATCTGTAACAGATGATGGGGTGGACATCTTTTAAAGTTCTGGATTTTCATGAATAAACCATGCTGCTTTATTTGTAGCCCAGTATGTGTTAGGACTCACCTGTAAAATTATAGTGTAGAGTCATGGAATAAGCTGAGTTGGAAGGGATCCTCAAGGGTCATCATGTCCTGCTCCTGGCCCTACATAGCACCATCCCCAAGGGGAGGGAAAAAATGAATTGCAGAAGACATTTGGAAAGACTAGTAGCAGAATACAAAATACTGGAAAGTAGAAAGAAAATAGATCAGAGGAACTCATAAAAAGAAGATCACGTCAGTGAAATTTTAAGTGTGAAATGCTCAGAAAAAAAGATACATTCTGTGGTAATGTTTGATTAGATCATGGATGTCATTCCTTCTAAAAGTCATTGAGGTCCAAACCCCAACCAGGTTTCCAAAGCAGTTGCTTATATACTTAATCATAAAAGCCAAAAAAACTGCTCATGGCATAATTATGTAACTCTTCACAACTTCTAGACCTCTGCTCCAAGATTTAAAACGAAATTACCTAATGGTAATGGCTCCAGAAGAAACATAGTGTAAGGGCATATTTTGTTTTATCCACACCTCTCCTGTAAAACATACAGCACTGGCCAGGACAGAGGCTGAATTTCTGTTCCTGCATGCCACAGACATCATGTGCCTGGTGATGCAGTGGCAATTGAGTCCAGCACAGGACAAACAGTCTGGTGTGACTGAAGTGACTGAATACAAACTATTTTAAATATCAGATGATTTAGAAATTAAGCTCATTGCTGAGACCACGGCACATTTTAAATTACGCAATCATGTATCTAGTACTCAGCTTCTAGATACTAGGACTTTGGCTTAAAGCTGTGAGGGTTTTAAGCCCTTGCACTATATGTGCAACAACTCATGGTCCTCTTAACAGAGAAACCAGCAAATTACATCCGCAAGGTATGAAAAAAAGTAACAATAAAATCAACAAATACCAAGAAAATCAACAAAATACAACAAAAATCATGGGAGGCCAAAAGGAAAACAGTAACATTAACAACAGTCTGTTGTTTATAGAACTGTTAGTTTATGTGGAAAGCTGAGCAATGTTTTTGGGAGGCAGTTTCCCAGAAACTTCAGTGGAAATTCTTTCTTATAAAATGCCCAGAATCAGTGTGCTCCAACCAAAAGGTCCCTTATGGCTTCTGCAAAGGCAGTCACTTCTGCAGAAGTGTATGCATTAGTCATGCCTAGACCCTCATTTCTTTACCCTGTCACAACTCAGAAATGTGTTTTAGCTTTAATTCTGGCATTGGTTTGTGGTTTCCCATAGACTTAGTCTAAGTTTGAAAATAACTATGATAAAGGAGTGGAGCTGGGAGAAGGATAAGGATAAACGGCAATCTTACGCCAGCCTGCCTAATGCTTTGACACAAAATATTTGTCCCACCAGGTAGGTGTTGCTATGTTTGCACTGCTCTCAATGATTTGGCATAATGACTTGAGCCAACTCATAGCAATTAAACTCAGTCAAGGCTAGGACATAAACTGTGAGCACCTGACAAACACATAAAAATGTTTTACCATGTTAAAATGTTTTAAGCCATCAGGAGCTTTCCTTAGCCAAGGGCTCCTAGGCATTTTTAGATACAAAAAACTCCCTGGGGATAAGCCTGCAGGAGAAGAGGCCAGTTTTGGTGACAATTGAAGGTTGTAAACTGCGTCCTCTATGGCCTTGTGGCTTTGGAGCTGGGTTGTGTATTCCTCTAGCAATTTCTACTGATGCAAGCATTAGCATGTGCTCCTTACCTGAGGATGTTTGCATCCCTTGCTTCAAGACAAATTTCCTTTCCCCAAAGGAGAGTTCAGGTCTTGCTGGAGTAAGTTTTTCTGATGCTGATTTGTCTGCTTGTTACCTGTTGTGCTTAAGCTCTGGTTCATGTGAAAATGCCTAACTGGAGTTAATGTTGTTGAATTTACCCTTCCTTTTGTACTTGTGCAGTTTCAAGGAAGAACAATGTATTAGGAGAAATAGTATATACGATTTCCACTGTGCTGCTTGGTTTTGGTCATGCTAAATAGGAAGTCATGTACTGTTGAAACAAAATAAAGAGGCCTTGTGTTTTACACCAACCCTTGTCTCTGTATTTAACTTTTGAGAAGAGAAAGCTGACAAGCTGACTAATAAACAGTGAAGGCCAAAATACACAGCAACATACCCTGTTCTCTGGGGAACCTGGGCTACCCCCCATAACAGGAGTTTGCAAACTCTGCTTAGGATGTACAACGTTATTTTTGGGGATATTTTTTTCAGATTCAAAGCTCTTACAGGTTTTGATGTATTTTTATTACCAGATTTGTTGTCTTCATAAATCAAAGCCAGTGCTTCAGTAACTGCTTTATTTTTTTTTTTTTTGTGTTGATGTATACTATTTTGAAATGCATGCTGCTTCTGCTTAATAAAAGAGTCACATCACCTTTGATGTGTGTTTCTTCACTTTCTTACTTTTCAAAGCTTAGGAATAAAAATGTCCCCAGTCTAAACAGCTCTGAAACTCACCAGAAGTGGGTTTTCTTAAAACAAAAATTGCCATAAGAGGACCACTAATTACACCCTGAGGAACTGTATACTGAAATGCTGAGAATTATGTGCAAGCTGTTACCAACTTGCCCAAAATTTTGTGCACAAGAAATGAAACTGTTCTGTATTTTCATCAACCAGCAGAGAAAGTAAAGTGAAAGAAAACTTCTTTTTAGACTACTGTTCTTAATAGGAGGCCCCATTCAGGCTTTGGGAATTCTGCTACTTGACACTTTACTTTTGAAAAACACCATTAAGAAATGCTCTTGCAGTACTTCATTGGAGTACTCTGTTGAGACTTAACCTGTTTAAAGCAGTATGATTCCCAGATGTGAGCAGAGTTCTTATGGTGTAGAGTGTTTCCAAGTAAATCTGAAAATCTGAGGGCCTTTGGTATGTTCTCAGTAAATCTCAGTATATATATAATTACCTTTTTCACTACAATGAGTTGTTGATGCAGGCACAATTTGTACAAGTGAAAACAGAGTTTGCAATCCCCCCAAAAGGTCACTGAATAATCCTGAGCACTTTATCAACATAAATTTATCAATCTTCTCCCATGACTGTAAAGCAGAAAGCAAAAAATGCTCTTGGTTTGAGATAAGATACTGGATTGCTTATATTTCAGCTTAATGGGTTTGCAGTTCATGACTTAAGAGCATAGTTAAAATGCAAAATGCAGGTTGCTTGCCCTATGCTTGTAATCTGTAATTAGCTGTCTTCCTTTCAAAGCTGTGACTACATTTTTGCATTATTTTAAATTCAATATGGCTTTTGGGAATTACCTTAAAAATATGGCATAAAGGCATGAAATGAAGCTGAAATATGAGCAATGCCTCTTCCTTTCATAATTGGTCTTAGTTGTAACTGACAAAATATAGAAGTATTTTTCTTCTTAGAAACTGTAAGTACTAAGCAGTAGGTACATTTTCACCTCTGCCCCTGCTTGAACCAATCTCACCTCCCAGTACACTGGTGAGAGTTCAGAGCTGTCAGAAACCCACCTTCTCTGATAATTCATATATAATATCAATTCCAGCTAGCTAAGGGCACCATTAATGCTCAATGTGTTCTCTCCATGCTCTAAAAATTACTCCCTGGCCTTTTATTTTTGAGAAGGAATCCCCATTGTTGTATTTTTATGGCTTGTGAAACAGCAAACAGATGTGCCACAGGACACAGCAGCCAGCACTGAGCAATCCTCTCTACCCCAGCTGAGGGACTGCATCTGGGCATTTCCAGCATTGTTATATAAAATTCACTTGCTCCAATGGGTAACAGGAAGAAGAGAAGGGTTTGAACTGTGTGCAGCAGATGCTGTTACAGAAAGAGAGATTCACAGATTTTTTAAGTGTAAACCTATAAAAATTTAAGAGTTGGAATCCTCTGCTCTGACCCTTCCAGGTCAGAGAGGGGTGGCTGAGGCACCTGTGAAGCCATTCTCACATCTTCATCATGTACCCACCCTTGGGGCTGAATGTCTTAGTGAAACACACACAGAGTGGGTTTGAGTGACCAGGATTAGAGTTGTTTAAGGCACATTATGTAAGAGCAACATAATACTGTGCACGTGCTAAACACCCAGCGTCTCCACTTATTATGGGTCTTGTTCCCTTAAGTGTAGTGCTGTGATGAACCCCACGCTAACAGTTTGGCAGATTGCTTGGAGACCCCATTGCTCAGCCAACCTACAGAAGCAGCCCAGACTCTCTCTGGAGGCCTGTTAGAGAGAAGGGAGATCCCATCACCAGGGCATCACAGACTGTCAAATTAAATTCAAATTGCTGCATTTGCACTTCTGAAACAAAAGTCATCTCAATGCAGTTTATATTCACAAAAAGCTCTCAGCTACACCCCCGATTTTTTTGGGAGCTGCTGCTGTCCTGTAGCAACTGCTGCTTCTGGCCATAGATGCAGACGTGGAACTGAAACCAGGTGAAACAGCTTGAGGTGGTGTCATGAGCTACCTTCATAAACTCCTGCACTTCAGTTTTTCCTCTCTTTAAAATGAACAGGGCTTGGAAGTATTTCTGCTCCTTTGCAAAACCTCCTTTGTGAGGAGTTAAAGGGGAAAGAAAAGAAATGAAAATAAGAGAGAAAAAGTAAAGAAAGAGCAAAAGGAATAATGAGAAGAACAGCAGGAAGGGAAAAAATGTGTTCAGCTTTTTCCAACACTATTTCCTAGGCTTTATCTTACAAGGTGTTTCATACCAGTGTAAGCAGCCCAGGGAGGTGGATGGAGGACCATACCTGCCTCTGTGCTGCTCTTCCCTATCCCTGCAGAGGTCTTCTCCCTCTTCTCCTGGAGCATGACTCCTCAAGGTTGGCTGGCAGGACATCTAGTATCATCCTAATCCCCTGGTAAACCACAGCCCTCTGAGAAAGCCCCTTCAAAGTGTCATGTTTCATCACTTTTTGTGAGCCGTTCAGACCCCTGAAGCACAGTCCATCAACTAGAGAAGCAACTGCTTGCATGCAATTTGCAGTTGTTGCCCTACAGTATCTACTACCTTTCATAATTTTGCCACCAATGCCATGAAAACCTTCCATTAAAAAAGTCCCCCAGACCT
Source organism: Cinclus cinclus (assembly GCF_963662255.1). Lineage (NCBI taxonomy): Eukaryota > Metazoa > Chordata > Aves > Passeriformes > Cinclidae > Cinclus > Cinclus cinclus. The sequence goes on along the minus strand of NC_085084.1, from coordinate 14,601,207 downwards.
CTTGTAGCACTGAAATCTGCACTGGAGAAGATAACATGACCTGCCTAAAGAAACACTTTGCTGTTTAGGCCATGAAAAATGCATTTACAAATTCACTGCAACAATAACAACCCCCCCCCCAGCAACATAGACCCTCTAAGGATCTGTGGAGTTACCTGTCCAAAGTGCAGAAGTTACACAGGCTGAAATGCTGAGGGCTACAGCCTGTGCAAGCATGAAATGAAGGTGGGCCATGGTACCACCTCACAGTGCCTTACCTTGTCCCAGTCACATATAAGTGTGTGACATCACACCATATGTGGCTTCAGGATCTGTGCCAGGCTTCACAAAAGTTCCTTCCAGGATAGGAAGCTGTGGACTTGGGTGTGCTTGTGCTTGCAGCTAACCCTCTCCTAGAAATTATTTTCTAGGTCTTTCCTGCAAAATGTGATTTGATTTAAAGTACCTGGTAAGCTGTTTCAAAAAAGATGTTTTCTGCTGAGTGAGAAGAAAGTAGATGTACTTTTAAGGCAATGAAAAAAGAAGTACACAGTTGTCACAAATGAATACTTTAGATCGCTTGAACTATTGCTGTCAAAGGTATCAAAAAACAATTTTAATATAAATTTCCAGAAGCACAGCTAAACAAAGTTAAATGGCAAGACTCTCTGCATTGCATACTACATGGATGAAACATACAAAGTGAAATCAGGTAAGAATTTATTTAGAATTATTTACTAGGAGACATAAAAAAGGTAAGGATGCAAAAAGGGAGATCATCCTCCAGTCACGAGATTCAGTATGGACCCTCTCATTCTCTGAACTACCAGCAGATATCTGTCAAGCTGAAATCCTCCATGAGTGCAAGGGTGGCACTTGTGAGATTTCTCCCAGTCTCCTGTAGAATGAATTATCTGCCTACTCGTCCTGGCTAGGTGATCTGTAACAGACTCCTACAAGGACATCCACCCTGCTGACCTTCCCCTGATCTTTACTCACTCTATTTGTCATCATCGTGGGCTCCAATCTAATCTAAACTGTCCCTCACAAACAGGATTTCCCCACTGCCTCTCCTGTTTCACTTATCTCTTCTAAAGTTCTTATACCCACCCAAGAAAGAAAGCAAAATTGCACCTGTTAAACTGTTGTGGGGACTAAATAGGCATCAAGCTGTCTTGAGCAATTCCTTCTCCTGCACAATACCCATTGTGTGGATTCACAGAAGTCTTCAGCCATCCCACTGATGACCCTGGCCATTCTATTTTCAGACCAAAAAACACCATAACTTTCTGAAAAAATTTGATTTGGAGAAAAAAATACAGCAAAGGGAATGGACACAAGAATGCCAGAGCTGTTAAGAGCATTACATTCTTCACATGGACAGCAGGTACCTCCCTATGGCACACCACCTTCTCCTGACTGTGTGTCCTCTGCAGGGATAACTGCACTATTCATTAGGGAAGGATGTGAAAGGCACTGAGCTGGGTCAGACCAAAGGTCGATCTAGCAAAACTGGGATATTTCTAGTCAGGTTGGTGAATAATAAGGATGTTGTAGTGGTTTTGGTTCACCAATCTGAGTTTCCTGGCTAAAACACCAATTATTTAGGTCCAGAGTTGGCCAAACATCAGTGGACCCACTAGAAGCATTTACTCATTTTCTGCTGTGATATAAGGATTAGGAAGAAGGCAAAGCAGGCTCAAAACTTTAAAGGGTATAAAGAAAACTTTATTACAGAATTAGAAGGAAAAATAGTAAGAAAATCAGAATAAACCTTCAGAAGAGTTCTCCCCCCCCCTCCTCCTTTTCTTTCCCACTGACAAAGTAGAGAAAAAAACTGGGACTTGCAGTCAGTTTACCACCTCTAAAACAGTATTTCTTCAGTTCCCTTAGGGAGAGGAATCTTTCCTGCCATGCCATGGAGGCTTCTCCACAAGCAACAGTTCTCTCTTGTCTTTAGTGTCACATCCATCAGCTGCAGGGAAAGGAAAATCTGTTTGAGTGTGAAAGTCCCTCCCATGCCTTGCAGCTTTCCCACAGCTGCTTTCATGGGCCATGTCAACTTACTGGGGTGCTATTTTATGGAAGAGCTGTTCTAGCATAAGAATGAAAATTCACTTCATGCATCTCTGGGAACAGAGGTTTTCTTCTTCTGTTCCTGGGGCAAGGTTTCTCATCTCTCTCTATTCAAGTTTCTAGTTGGAACAGAGCTACTGCAACATCTGCTTGTTTCAATACTGATGCTTCTGTTCACACCTGTGTTTAGAATGCTACATCTCATCCCTCCCCCTATGAATTCCATGAATTATAGAGAAAAACAACCTAGGTCTGATTTATCAATATATCTTCTCCATAGCCTTACAAAAGAATTTCAGCCCAAGACTAAGGCATCTCCTCAATCCCCTCCAATCTAGAATTTGAGTCCTTCTTCACTGACCTCAGTGTCCCGTGTTTCTTTTTCTCTGCGTGTCTTCACCCTTTCCTTTTCCGGATTCGGGAGAGAATTAGGGTTCGTAGGCTCATTTGCTCTCAAGCTTTACCAGTTGAAACCGTATTTTACAGAGTTCTGAGCGGCTGATCTCATGCAGGCTGTGCAGCGGAGATGGCCGGCCCCGTCTGTCGCTGCGGTCCCCGCTGAGCCGAGCCGGCCGCCGGCCGCACCCGGGGCTTTTCTTCGGGCGGAGCGCCGGAAACAAGAAAAGCCGCTGCCGCCGTTTTTGTCCTTCTGTCTGCAGCACGGCTGACTAAAAGCGGCTAAACAAAGAAAGTTCATTGCAAGCCGCGCCGAGACAGCCTCATCCCCGCAGCGCTGCCCCGGGGCAGGAATCCCGGCCAGCCCGGGGCACACGGGACCAGCCCCCGCTGCAGGACAAAACAGCTGCTCCGGCCTTCGTTCGTTCTCAAAGGCGCTTTTCCACAGAGGAGGGTTCAGCTCTTTTAGGTGGTTTAACTGGGTGTCAGTCGTGAAGTCTAGCCAGCTGAATGGCTCTGCCAGGTCCCCGCGGGGAATCACCCCCCAACTGGAAACCGGGCTTTGTCAAACCAGGACGAATGTGCAGCGGGAAAGCGGGACACAGAACAAGCCTTCCCTTTGCAGACTCCCCTGCTTTCAGCCAGAAAATTGTATACATTTAAGTCAACGCTGTATTAGAGAATTTTCTCCTTGGGTCGTTAGTTTGTCTAGTCCCTTTCAGATACATTCATATTTCTTTCTCTTTGAAAAATGCAGCAGGTGTGAATCCCATCTGCTCACTTTTTGCTGGGTCCTTTCTTCTGTTTTTTTTTTTTGGGTTGTTTTTTTTTTTGTTTTTTTTTTTTTTTGTCCTTTCTTCTGTTCTGTTTGCTTTACAGGCTCCCTAAACAAATCCCTGCTTCCCAGACTGCAAGCCCTGGTGAATAGTACTGTGTCACCTTTTTGACTAGCATTACTATCCTTAAAAATTATTTCAAGGAAGACTAAGAATATTTTGTGCTTCTTATATTATTGGTTCAATTTATTAAATGGGTGTGTTCATGTATTTATTTTGTTATTTGGCTTGACACAGAAAGATTAGGGCTGAACAGTAAATTACATGTGAAATAGACAGGACTGGTTTCTCAGAGAACAAGGAGGAGCTGCCAGTACTGCCTATCCCCCAAATAAAACAGCCCATTTCATAGACCTGGAAGCAGCAGAACATCTTGCATGTTTTGCAAGGGTCAAACAGGATGGCATTTGCCTGAAGCCACTAAAATATCTTGTTTCTCCATGCTAAGGCTGATAGACGTGCTGAGCTGGGTATTGCTGGAAGATGGTGTCACATTCGGGGTTCACCAGACTTTAAAAGAAATATTGTGCAGCTAACATCCTTGCCTTGATGCAAGACTGATTTACAGCATCAAGTTTCCACATTTTCTTCCCTCCTGTACAAATGTTCTGTGTGGTATGAGAGCCACTATGAAGAGGATAGCAGAAACTCTATGGCAGGGCATAGGAGGGGAGAGAAGGAAGACAAGGCTATTTCCTTCTCCCCACTGGCCCTAGTGTGTATAAAATGTAATTCTTTAAATAGATTATTTCTCACAAAAAATGACTACAATCAGAATATGGAATGTTGCACTTCTAGTAAGGACATGAGAGGAAAAGGCAGTACAGCTGTGGTGGTGTCACCCTGGGTGTGCCATCTCCTTTTGGAGATGGTTTGTGTGTTCCTCCCGATGTGCATTCTGTATACAGTACCAGAACTTTACATTCTGGGACAAGTTTAAAACTTTGCATCAAACTACAGATATAGTTGAGGTCTGACCTCAGTGAATTTAAAGCTTAACTGCAACTGTATGTACAAAGTACAAAATAGCCCTTTGGATCATGATTCATACTCACTTCTGTTATTCACATGAGCACTCAGAACCTGTTTTTTTTTTTTAATTGTCCTGATAAAATTCAGATACTGTGGTGATAGATGTGGAATGGATGGATGAACTACATGATATTACTAATAGCAAGGATAAGAAGTTGTTTTCTAAACCCAAGATTACTGTACAACCTCAGCATCCTCACAGATGCAAAGACCATGAAAATTTCAGCTGGTCGTCTCTTGGAATAAGGTCACAAATCCAAGGTATTAGACATTACCAAGAATTACTTCACAGTAACCACAACAACCTTTTAAAAACACTTACTCATCCTTTTACTCTAGAGGGTGAGAACAGCAGCATGGCTCCACTGCTTTTTATGTTGTTGTCAGAGCCCAGGAGAGACCAGCTGAGCACTGCAGCTTCTCTGCCAAGATAGGGGGTACAGTGATGAGCACCTCCCATGGCCTTGAGGATTCACCTGCCAGCTCTGCCCTTCTCTAGAGCTAAGGAAGCCAATGCTGACTGCTTGCAAAGGTGTCAAAGAAACTTGCTGTGATAGACATTGAAAGATTACATCATATTGCTCCACTTTGAAATATTGAAAGAGTTAAACCTTTCTACAGGCATAATTTAACCAACTACTTTCAGTCTCAATATCATGTGGAGGATTCTTGCCTGTTCAGTAAACACTACACCCTTGCTATTAAAAATGTCCATATAATTGTTTTGGGTGGTTCTGTTACTTAGGCAGGCTTCTAAAGTGTTAATTGTGGTATTAATGCTAAATGCACTGAGCTGTCTTTTGCATTTACTGGAACTGTGACTCACTGAGCTGACTAAATTGCTATATGTTAGACTTCAGAACAAGGCAGAGCTAATGTATTTCGAAGTGGTATTTGATAAGCAGATTATTCCACTGCCTACAAAAATCCATACTAATAATTAGACAAAATTAAGTATGAGAATTAATTGTGTGGTGTCTCTTGCTGACATAAATAGCTACCACACTCCTCTCTGCATTTTGTTTGGTCTATTCACCATACAGAGTGTGAGCACCTTGAAGCAACTATAGTCTCAACATTGTATACTGGACTTTGAGACTCCTATTTTAGCATTTTATCATATAGTCATAAAAACAGAACAAATACTCTTATCTCCTAATACAGCCATTTGGATGACAATTCACCTAAACATGAAATAAAATTCCTTGTTGCAAATCTTTATAACATGATAAAACTGGAAAAAACACTCTCCCTTTTCTCAGAAGTCAGATCAGATATGGGCAAAATTCACATGGAGGCCCTATAAAGAACAAACATACTGGAGGCAATAAACCTTCCTTGTTATTAAAGGAAAAGCATTTGAAAATCAAAAAAGGGACTTGAAGCACAAAACACCCTCACTGGATGATCCACATGGCCACTTGCGGGGCTTTGTGCAAGCTTTTGTGGCACTGTTATGCCTGGCCTCTGAGCACAGGTGAAGTGAAGTCAGTATGTCCTGTTGGAACTCAAGTCTTCCCTAGCATTTGCAATGAATGTGGGGGTGTGAGACTGCTCATGCAGGAGCAGTGGTGACAGAGGAGGTGCTGTCCTCCCCTTTTGCAGGCTCAGCTCTGCCTTAGAGCATTTTCTCTGTCTGATAGCCCCTTGTCCCAGCATCCTGGGGGACAAGCAGAGACAAAGTGCCCTCGGCAGGGCCTGGAAGCAGACTGCATCCACATACTGCTGAAACTCCAGATCCATCATCACAGTGGTGGTGTGGCATAGACAGCCCCAGGACACCATGCCCTGCCCTTTTGGCCTACTCAAAGTCCTTCTGATCTGTGGTGCTTAGTATATGGTCAAAGTGATCTGATTGTTCCACACCTTTCAGCACAGATAAAACAAACACACCTGCCTAATATATTTACTTGCTCCTGGAATTTTGTTCTGGGACTAGCCAGTGTGACTGTCAAATTCTTTGAAAAAAACGGGGTCATTTTACCCTTAGTTTTTAACCTTGAGAAAGGGGAGCCTTATGACACCAGTTAGTTTAAAACTGTATTTTTAGTATTTTTGGTATTTTTCTGAAAGCAGTTTCCTTATATTGAAATTCCTTGTAAGTACCCAGGGAGGAGGAAAAACAAAAGGCTGTTATTTAGCTGCTGAGTCACTGAAGGGAGAGGTTTGCAGTGGATGTGTTGCTGGGAGGGTTTGGGCTGGGGCTGGCACTGCAGCAGGTGGAGCTGGGACCCCCATGGCCCAGCCAGCCAGCCTGGGACTGCTGCATTGACACAGGTGGCCCAAACTGGGCTCTTGAGAGGCATGACAGCTGGGACTCTTGCTCACATGGGGATGGCAGTGTCAAGGCTCAACTTGCAGCAGCGAGACCTGGGTGGGCTGTCCTGGACACCCTTTCTCTCCAGCTGATATTTGTAACTTTCAGACGTGCCAGAGGGAAACTGAAGCACAGTGAAGATAGTGGTTAGCCCCTGTTTATATAAAGCTGAATCAAACTCCTGAGCTGGTTGTGTTTCTACATTTGTGGGCTGAGAATGGCTCTTTCCTTGAAGTAGGAAGGAAAAAAGCTGTAAAGTATGGTCACGGCTGTAAACCCTGCACACACAAAAGGCTTTGAAACACAAAAGCATATATCTGATCTCTGAACACAAGGCTTTGCTTCTCTACACACAGATTTCAGGGGAGAGTGAGAGGCAGGGATTTTCAGATGCAACTCTTACCTAGAACAGAACTGAGCAGCAAGCAGGTGTGTTTGAATAACAGACTTTTTAAAAACACAATGACCAGGTTGGCGAAAACAGATTTCAAACAGTATTCTTTGTCTATACTCCACCTAACTAGATTTTGTTTAGTAAAAAACAACCCAAACATAAGTTTAGAACTTAACTGAGGTTAGTAAAACACTCCCTAAAAAGAAGTATATTAAGCAGAAAAAAAGGTGAAAGTTACCATGACTGCTTAAGATTTGCAGTCCGTAGTGTTATTCTTGCTTTTAGCTTTTCTAAAAATAGTTCTCAATTTGTAGCCCAAAGCAGTGTACTATTTATACTGCAGGCTGTGCATATATTAACTTACTATCTTCAGTGGTAATAAAGTCTGCTGAGATATGTTCTCAGCATAACTTTTTATCACAGTTAAAAAACACACACATACACACAGATGCTTTTCAAATTATGTGAACTGCTTTAAGAAAATGAGATGTTTACATCAGACTGTTAAAGTGCTATTACAAATGGGGATGAAATGAAAGAGAAAAGGCCAGTCAAAGTTTGTGCAGGAGTTAAGTTACAGAGTAAGGGTAGAACAGCAGAAGTTTATGTGTATTCTTGCCTATTGGTGCTTTTCTTGTTTGGCATTGGTGTGACACGGCTGTTTCCTGAGCTGATGTGCCAGTGATTGAAGAATTTTAATAGCCTGATGAGGCCAAGTGTGGTGCTGGGTGGATTTTAACCTCCAGAGAAGTATACAGGAGTTCACATATTTTTGGGTTAGTATTTGCTGTAATGTAAATATAGAAATAACAGCTCTAGGCTTCACCTGGGTTTGCCCAACAACATGATATGGTGGAGCTGTGTCTTGAGTAGTCCCTGTTCAGGCCCCAGCCAAGGGGCTGCTGCTCTTTCCCTGACGAACCCTGGCACCACTCTGGAGTTTGAGGAAAGCAACACATGAAGAAGCAAGGAGAGCTGGGTCCAGAGCATGGCACTGCTGCTTTTCCTGGCCCGGGGGCAGTTCAGAACTCAGATGTTGCACTCCTCTTGTATGAAAGATGGTGTTAGTCAGCACTTGAGGCATTCCTAGATATGTACTTCTGCTTCTGGTAGTGTAACTCACTCATCATCTCTGAGATCTGTGACATTGCTCTTTAAAATGTGGCATTTTAAATTGGATAACTTGACCAACACCAAATCAGGAAGCAATTGCATGAATTAGGCTAAAATCAGTGCTGTAAAACAGTCAAACATCCGGTGCCAGTAATCTGGTAATATGGCAGAGCTGGAGCCAGAACTGCAGGGCAGTGTCCTCACTGACCCCTTTTGTGCTTTGTCCTCCCCTCTACACACCGGGGACAGCACCCTTACCCTCCAGCATGAGGGGCTCTGGGAAAGGAAGAGGCAGAGTCAGTAAAAGTCCTAATGTTACTATTCACTGATATAACCTTTCACCTCCAGCAGCTATTTGCAGGGTGAGTGTTACATGCCCCTGTTTACTGAAGGCTGACCAACACTGAGAAATGACTCTGTGCTGAACTGTGATTCAGCTTCAGCGGATGACAAACACAGCCACCCCTGCTTAGGTGAAATGAGGAGTAAATTAACTTAAACCTCAAGGCCATTTCTTAACATAGTACAATTTCCAAACTTTAGCTTAGAAAATGCTGCTCAGAAGCCAGTGAACTGCTACTACTGTCAGATTTTTGTTGGATTTTTGCCTTTGCAGGTCCAGACATGTAATTACTAACTGGTTTCAGCAAAAGTATCCCCTTAAATGTAAAGCTATTTCCACAGCCTGAAGGTGACCGGGTCACACTCAGCTAGCAAACCTTGAAGGCACAATGGCAAATGCTAATCTTTGCATCACTGCTGTGCTTGAAGCTACCAGCCAAACTGTTTCAGCACAGAGACCAAAACCGAAGTTCCTCAGCAGTGTGTGCAAATCTGTGTGAAGTGGTCTTGCCTCTCCTGCCTGCCTGTGCATCATCCTCACACTACACTCAGTACTCAGTGTACTTCCCACAAGCTCCTGTGGTGACTGAATTGACAACAAAACATCCAAGACTTTGGTCATACAAGGTCAGTCAGGAATTCGAACAGAAATACACAAATCAGTATGGATATTATCCATCATATGAATCCAACAATCAAAGGAATCAGCTCAGTCTCATTCTGAAGACTGAAAGCAGACTGAAAGGGATCAAGATTTTTCCAAGGTCATAAATCTACTTTCCCCTCATAAATCCCATGCTACTTAAAATACAACTGAGGAAAATCTACTTTAGCCTAATCCTGTTTAAACCCAATTTGACCTGGTCTCCCAGAAGCATTATCAAAGTCAAATAGTCTTGTACACATACGGTTTCATAGGCTTTATTGGGAACTAAGGGTACATTCATCATGCACCCAACTTCCAACTTCTCACTGATCCACTAAAAAAAATTCAATCAAATCTAAAAATGTTTTCCACTCAGGGAAAACCCTAATCAAAAAATGACAAAGGTTGGGTGGGTTTTAAAAAATATATATGCACATTATGGCAAAGAGTAAATGAACAAGAATGAGGAATAGTGAATTAATTTCCTTTCATTTTTCTCAGGTCTGTGCTACAGACTCACTGATACTACCAAGTGAAGATTCACAGTTGGACTTCATCTTCTTTTGCTGTATTTGAAAATACATTAAACAGACAAACATATTTGACACAGGCATTGTGGGTTTCCAAAAGTGAAAAGTCAGAGCTATAGGTAGCATTTTTTTACCTACATGCTTGCCATGCAATAGCTTGGCAAATGCCTTCTGCTCCCAACACCTCTCACAAGATTATGCCAACAAGGTAACAAACATCACCATGAGAAAGCTTTCAGACAACAAAATACATTAATTACCAGTCAAGACTGCTATCAGTGAAATCTGAAAGTAAACCAATCAAGTGAAGTCCGAATCTCTAAATAGGTCCAGTTAACATTTAATGACACCTTTCAGACACTGAATAAAGGGACTGAGAGATATGACTGCAGTGGAAACATGAAACTGACAGAAAAGTTTTGCAGTGAACAAGGGCCCATACTGAATGACAGCTTCAGCATATGTGTGTGTGTATATATATATATATATATTTAATTATTGTAGCATTGTCCTGGTTTACAATACAAGATACATATTCTATTACCATCTGAGAAGGGTGATCATCCTTATCTCTGTGGGAAATGTCTTCTGTTAATGGGCCATTGAGTCCTACTGTATAACTGATAAGATTACATCATCCCATTGGGAGATGCTCCAGCCAGGAGGACCAGCCAAGCCTTTCCTACCTAGATAAAAACTGAGGTTTAGAACGCCAAAGGCAGCCTTTTTCCACTGGATTCCAGAGGAAGAACCAGGCTTTTTCCACATCATCGCTGGACCCTTTGGAGGAAAACTGCACCAACACCCTGACTGACAGGGTATCAGGTTGTATTCTGACTCTATCCGTGTTTTTTTTTTTTTTTATTATTGCATGTATTTTTTTTTTCCTTTTTCTCTTCCTTATTAAAATTTGTATTACTGACTTGAAGTCTCACTGGTTTTACTTTTCAAACCAGTACAAGCATCTAGGATCAATAGGAAGAACCTAGAAAAACATGGACTCAGAAAAGGCTAAAAGTGACTTCTCAATAGTGCTCACTGCCCTGTCAAAACAAACTCCTGGTAAAATCCCCAAGCAAAGTATTTAAGAAGTATTGATTTTTCCCTGCTCATACCAAACCATGGTGAAGAAGGTTAGATATGGAAGAGGGTAAAATCAGTTCAGACACAGCCACATTGTATAGTAGCTTAGCTAGTGATTCAGAGGGCAGCTAAGTTATCCTGAGTCCAATTAGGCAAGTACATTTGGCTACTATGCAGTCAGTGACTCTAACTCCTTCCTTGCATTTCAACATTTTTCATGAAACATGCCAGTCTTGGTGGTTAATTTAGCAAATATGGCTCTGGTCTATCAGTAGAGAAGATCATGGTACACTGTTAAGTGGCAAACACAACCCCTTCAACAATTTCTTAAAAATTGTGAACACGTGTAGTCATTAAAAAAGCAAACAAAACAAAGAATTTGATCCACAGTCACAGTAAGATAATTGAGAACTATCACCCATGCATGGATCAGAAACAGCATACCAGAGCAATGGTAGTAATTTAGCATTTACAGGCATCCCAATGGGAATTTGAAAGGAGGAAGAGGGCTCTGGAAGTGCCTTCTCTTGACACAGGTCATAAGTAATCTGTAAAATGCCAACAAATAAAGAAGCATTTCACCCTGCAACCCTTTCAAATACATAGAGTCAGATAAATGAGACCTAACCTGCCTTACACCAGGACTCATCGCACAATAATTAGAGAATATTCCGAGTTGGGACTCACAAGGATTATCAAAGTCCAATTCCTAGCCTATCCTGTGTTGCTTATACTTAGGTGCAAGAGCAGGTGTAAGTATCCCATTTATTTTTTGTTTTCTCGCCATAGTGAATAAGCCTCAGATTGTGATAAGCAGGCTTACTGCTGCTTGGCAATAAATGCTGGTGAACTGGCTGTAGATACAGGGAGAAAAAAAAAAAAGAGCACCACAAGGGGGTTTAATGAAGACACAGATATCTCGCTTAGGCAGTTTGAGCAAAACTAACACTCACCTGAGAATCCCATTTCCCAACACTGCTACAATGCTGGCTATGAGCTTACAACAGAAACACACACTGAAATGAAACAGGCATTAAACAAAGAATTGGTCATCTGCATCTTACCATCTGGTAAAAAAGACAAGTACAAGACAGCTTCTTCAGAAAGCTGCGATACTAGTAATTTCAATTTTCAACTTTTTTTTTTTTAAATAGTAGATTTTACCTATGGAAATAGAAGTCAAACCAGTGATTTTCATTGCTATTGTAGGTGTTGATTCTTGCATTTATTTTAGTACTCCCATCTTTAACCCCAATTTTCATTTAATTTACATCAAATCAGACTGCTAATAATATGCTAATTTGCATTCTACAGAACTCAATTCTTCATATCATGACTGATCCAGTCTGGTTCTGCTTTATTAGGCTGATGTGTCCTTTCAAGCAGAAATGGCTTCTGTACTTCCTTTGGTGAAAAAAACCCCAAACTTCAACCATTTCTTTGGCCATCACTAAATTACTTCTAAAACATGCAACTTAAAGGCTGAAGCACTTTCTGCTAAGTGTTTACAGTAGATTAAGTAACAACTCAGGTTTGCAAAATGGCATGTAAAATTCTCTGTAGCAATTACTCTCACTGCACTCACAGACAGAACTTTGTTCTTGCACTGTATTTTGACATATAGTCACTCATTATTTTCCCAGCTGAAGTTTTCTAACTATTCAGGTTTGTCATATGTCAATTCCAATGCCAGCCAGGTACTTTCACGTGTACTGCCAAAGATCTTTGTGTCTCCTAAATCAGAAAGCGGTCCACCAAACATCCTGGGTGTTTACAGAAAAAGATTAAGGGAGCCATTAATACATTATTTGTCAGAAAATGTGTTATTTCTGGCTGAGAGAAACTAATGAAACAAGCAGAAAAATCACACATCTATACAGAGAGCAAAGTTCCATTTGTGACTGAGTCATAGCTACTTAACATATCTGGATACGTGAAACAAACCTATTCCTTATTTTGCTGTACATTTCCTCCTTCAAGGAGATGCATGAGATGATACTGCAGAGCATCTTCGGAACACTTAGGAAAACATGTTTTGACTCATCAGGGACATCAGACTTTGGTCAAATCCAAAGCACCCTTTCAGCGATTAGGGGCCATGACAAATACAAACATCTAAGACACAGTGTTACACCTGTGAATAATCACGTCCCAAAGGAGAGTAACCAATGATCAATAGCATGGTTTCAAAGAGCTAAGTACCACGAAGATAGTCAGGGGTTCTTCACTTTCACAACCAAAGCATCTGGCAGCTCATCATCACTACAGGAAGGCCATCCTTACATTCCAAATTTCAGGTTTAACAGTAACAGCTTTTAAGTTTGCCCAGAATCCTGTGGAACACAGTAGTGCACAGCCATAGCACTAGGAGCTGAGCAAGCATTTCTGAGATTGAAGATTATGAAATCATGACCTAGGTGTTTTCACTTGCCCATATGTTGATCTGGTCCTTTTTATTTCCTAACCAATAAAGTCACCATCATCTAGTAACATTGTTTTCAACAGAGTGAGATTCTTCCCAGAAAACTGTGTTTATGCATGAGTTAAAATATGTCAGTACAACTGGCAAATGTTAAGTGAGGATATGTGAAGAAACTATGTTTCTTTCTTGGAAGATGTACCAGTGTTTGCACCTAAGTTTAAATCGTGTCCCCATCCACATACTTTGTCAATACCTTCCTTCTCTCTTCAAACAACCATCCCTTCCTTCGTTTAGTGAGCCTCAACAGAATCAGAGCTCAGAAGTGATTATACACACTATATGCACTATGAAAAGAACAAAACTCTGGCCAGGCTGTGGACTGGAGGACAGGCTTATAACCCCACTCAAGTGTAACCAACACAATACAATTCACAATTTTACAGAAAAGATGTTTTTTGTTCCATGCTTTCCTGTACAGGTGTGCCAAGATCAAATATTTCAACAAGTGTTCACAAGTACAACCTTTGTACAGAAAAAAATCAGACTGAGATTGAGACCATCATAATTGTTAACTAAATATATCAGTTCTAGTACCGGTCCTAAACCACTCTAGCCAAGAAAGTATCAAACCAACCAGTTCCTCATACATTTGGCTACAGGGCATTCTCAGATAAAAAAAAAAAAATAAAAAAAAGCCAACAACTTTATGCTGTAGTGGAGTTGCTGATGTTGCATTAATACAAAAGGTCAAAATATTGTAATTTTGGTGCTTTAAAGCAGTTCTGTGACAAAGTCCTGGAGCACGCCTGTGTCCTCTTACTGGAGGTACACACAGTGGCTAGAGTATTAACTTGTCATATTGACTATCAGCTGACTGGTGAGATACACATTACCCATTTCTGATATAAGCAATTTTTATGGATCATCCAGTATTGAATAGGTCTTCCTCCATTGCAACATGTGCTGTGTACTGTATCCTTTTCTGTCTCACTGGAAAGGATAAACAGAGTATATTTACCACCTATATTTGGTTGCTGAAACTGACAGTAACTCTGCTGAAGTCTGCTGGTGAAGATGTGGACAGAATAGTTTAGTCAGTGCTTTATCATGACAGATCCACTGGAAGTTCATTGCTAATACTTTGTTTTTCTCCCTTTAAAGCACATTGTTTTTACTGGCATTTTTGTCAGGTCATCAAGAAGTTAAGTTAACTGTACTCCAGTTGCTCATGCAATTTGTCTCAAAAAAAGCTGGTATATCCACATACGCACAGAGGCAAACTTATGCATAAGACAACATCTGTAAGAACTTATATTAAACTTTGCACTTCAGCATCTGCAAGGTCATATTCTCATTACAGCAAGAACTAAAACCAATGAACTACTATAAAATGAATTATCTCCTTCTGTACATTATTTTTATTATTTACATAATACAATATAGCATAGATGCCGGGTAGCTTATGTGCAATACATAAATATGAACTATCTGTACATGTTTGCATATCTAATAACTCAGAAGAACAAAGTTAGAAGCGAAAACCTGACGCTTTTAATAGTGAAATAAAAACAAAGACTGACACCAGCAACAAAAATCAGGTCAGGAGTAGCGCCTTGTGTACGTATGTAACTATTTACAGATGAGAACAGGCATTACCACAACACTAGTCTAAACCGTATTTGTTTATATAAAAACCACAAGTTTCATACATCACAAAAACCCCTTCCATTATAACACAGAAGTGATATATATTACCAGACAAGCATCAGTGAAGAATACTGCCTTTTCTAGAGTTGTTATTGTACAATGCCGTAGATAACGCAGCCCATGCAATACACCCAAGAACACTACAGTCCTATACCCAAGTACAATTAAAAATTATAAAGCAGCCCTCCAAGAGTGGTTCCAGCTACCATTTAAGTCTACAGCAGCCATGTTAGGTATGGTTTTCCATGCAGAACGGTGCAACTGCTACACTTAAAACTAGAAAAATTAATTCCTAATATTCTTTTGAACTTGGAACACACAGAACATAAGTAGTACATGAATAATAAACTGCTCTAGTTTTCAGCAACTTATTTAGACCTGTGTTGCTTGACAGAGATGCTGTGATAATTCTAGAAACATTTGTAACTGTTTTTTGAAGACCAATCTTACAATATTCTGCTACACAACATTTTTAGCTATGCAAGGAAAAGCAGACAACTCTGTTGCAGGCCAGTTCATAAGCTCCTAACAGGACATTTCCTTTGGGAAATTTTCAAGATTTTAAAGGCAATGTAATCTTTTACAAAACAGTTTTCTTCTTATATATATCTGATTTTTTCTCAGTGCAGTTGTTAAGTGACTTAAATATGGCAAAGACCTTACTGGGATGGTGGACCCCTCTATACAGCTCGCTTTCTGCTGGAAAAATAAAATGGAGTGTGGCAACTAAAAATAGAATGAGATTTTAAATGATAGAAGTAGACTGCCAACTGTATTAAAGTATCGTTCTCCAAAACAGGCATATAACATATACCTCATGCACATCTCAAAAGGCAGAGCTGCTGCACACATGCAGATTGCATATATCTATTTGGCACATGTGAACTAGAGTCTGTCCTCTGTGCATGTGTATTCCTGTCCAGGTTTCTGATCATCCATCTATTCTGGGGAGGGCATATATATATTTTCAAGGGCTGTATCTATCCAATTCTGCCTGTACCAAACACCCAAACATTTGAAGTATTATTTAGACAGACAGGACTAGAAGTAAAACTTTGGAAAACAAAGGAAAATGACCATGCACCTGCTCTTTTCATGTTTTTTTTAGGATGTATTGGAAAAAAAAGCCCCACAAAAAGTCAGTCTTTTCACAAGCACATTAATTTATATTCTCTGAATTTTTTCAGCCACCACAACTGGATTCTCTTTTCTGATTTTTGCTGCAGCTTCCGCTTTGTAATCATAAGGGCAGTTATGCTTGTCAGAGTAACGGTGAAGTCCACAAAATAGGTTTCCACATCGGCAGTCAAATCCTGTGCACAGAAAAAAGAACAACATTATTAGGAAGATTAGTTTTTAATTAAGATGTTAATTAAGGATGCAGTCACAACAAGGGGATATGTTTGTCTACTATGACATACAGAGTAAGAAAACAATAAATGGATTTACTAAGTTGTGTGAATTGTAAAGAAGCTGATAAATTTAACAGAACACATTTTGTCAAGTTTAATCTATCAAGAGTTAACTAATCATGCAAGTTTAAAACTGACAGTATTCTCATACCTGTAAGACCAACCTTCTTCCTGCACATGAAACATCTGTTCTTCTTTGGTTTTGGCAGTTCAGCAGCTCTCTCTTCACTCTCTGAAGTACCAGGTTGAGAAACTGATGGGCTTGGTTGAGTAACAACTGTTAAAGCACGCAAAGGAAATAAGGGTTAAATTTGCTTTTCTTGACTTCACTAGGCATCCAGTAGTATGCATACATTAAGGACTAATTCACCAATTAAGACCCTGATATTTGTTGCCAAAAATACTACATAGGCTAGTCCAAAAATGTGAATCAGAAATAAGGATTTTTAGCTACTTTATTCATCCCTTCTGACTCTACTTGAGACACTCAGATTTTCCCCCACATTTCAACCAGCTAGAAGATATATGGCATTCAATTATACCTATATGGGCCTGAAAAGCATAATAGAAATTCCATGTACACATTTTATATTTGGATAAACCATATGATCAAGTAACAATCTAACACTGTAACAGTAACTGTACAGCTAGAGTGGCTGAACACAGATACCTCTCTAGGAAATACAACTAACAGGAACATAGTGTAGAAAAAATGAAATTCAGTAATGTGTTCCTGCTATAGTACTGGGTTGTTTTGCCACTTCTGCAGTGAAGTCAGGCATCTAAAGCAGTTCATGAAGACAGCAGCTAGGAAGCTTTCAATTCTGTGACAGATCCAGAACACAGCTACAAAATATACAGTTCAAAAGAGCACGTTTAAATAACAAAGTGAAGATCTGTATTGGATATCTGTAGTTTTTGTAATTTATTCAGTTTCAGTGTTCAAAATGAATACTTTCTCAATTACCTCTTTAGACATCTTTAGAACACCTTTAGAAATGATTGTTTTATTGGAAAAACTTTTTTTTCCCCAAAAATTTTAATTTTTTAAATTGATATCTTCTTCATATCCAAAACTGAAACTAAGGAAAGCTAAGAGATGCACTTGCACAAAACTCTAACACCTGCTCTTGGTAAAAGTTTGCTGAACACTCCCAGTATTTGATAACACCTATCAGAAAGCCTACTAGCTGCAAAATGCATTTCACAATAAACAGAGCATATAAGCCTCAAGGACATATTTGCAATCAACTTCATACAAATATCGTTTGTTAGATTAGATTTTTTAAAACAAATGACTGCTAATATTTTCCTATACTTCCACATCATAGCAACACTCATAATGAATAACTAAGATAGTCTGCAACCTGGTTTTCTAGTCACATCACACATATTTTATAATTTCTTTTGCGAGAACCATTTGTTTTGTTGAAGATTTTCTAGATGAACAAACATGACACTCTGAACTTCTCTTGAAATCCTAAAAAAAAAAATCAGTGCTCAGTACCAGTTTGTCTACCAGAGACCTGTGGCCAAAAATTGGCTTAACAGACAGCAATATCACAAACTGACTGCAGCTGTTGGATGTTATGCACCTTGGCTAACAGCCATCACCTATGGCTTTAAAATAAATAAAATTATTAAACACCTTCCCCAGAAGCATAGTCAAATCCTGTTTTAAAAGATTTGTTATATTGCTAGTCTGTTTCAAAATGAAATGTTAATTTTAAGCCAAGGCAGATGAATAAGAGGAACCGGAAACACACACATTGTGATGTAGCATGCAGTTAGCTAAGGGAAAGCTTCATCCACATCAGAACCAATTTAAAAGTTTGAGCCCTGGGAGCACACATGCCGTTTCAATCATATGCAAAAGATGGGGCGGGGGGGAGAGGGAGGGGCAAATCAACAGTGACATAAAGACACAACATACACTAAGAGAAAATGAGAAGAGAACCATTTATATATATCACTGCCTAACACATGTCAACAAGGAAGCAAAAATTAAAACAGCAACTTCCCATCAATTACCAAGGCAATGAGACTGCTTAGTAGATCACTCTTAGCACAAAACAAAGTATCTGAGAACACATTCATCTAGGGAAAATGTTACCAATTACTACAGGTATACTTCCACCTTTGCATCAAGAAACTGCACCAATGGCAGGCCACAAGGGGTAAAGTGATGCAAGTGATCCTAAGGAACTGCAGCAGCACATTTCCTCAAAGGGCTGCTGAACAGGATCCTCCCCCCACAACTAAAACATCTTCCAAGGAGGAAAAGCAGTATATGACATGCAATAATGGTCACTAAAAGGTACCAAGACAAGAAGGGACTCAGCTCCCTAAATCCAAACTAAACATTTATTACTTTCCAAGAATAAAGGATTCTTCTATTATTTTATGCCCGCAGACTAATCTGATTGGGTTTTATGATGTTAAATGTTCATAAATGTGCTTCTGAGTAATGACAAGGACAAGAAGAAAAAGCTGCCTGCCCTGTCCCCAAAACCTCAGAGTAAAACTCCTTTTTCATGTACCTATAGATGAAAAATATTGAACACTGTAGTTGTTCTGCCATGACATCAGGAGCCCATCTAAATCAAAGCACTGTTCTTACAGTTGCTTGTCACAAAAGGCTTCCTTTAACATGAAAGACAAATCCACCTGGGCAAGCACAATTCCAGCCCTCAAGATATTAAATTAAATTCATGCCAGAAATCAGTGTTAATCAAAGTGCTCAAAATTATTTATGCATTACTGCAGAACAGGTAGTTGAAAAAATGCCAAAAGCTGGAAAATAGTGGTTATTTGTACCTGTTAACCTGCTTCCTCACTACTAACAGTGTTCAGATGAAGCAAACATCTCACCACTAAAACTTCTCACCACTGTGAAAAAGCTCTTACTGGCATGCATGCACTTTCTCATCCTCATCTACAAACTGGAGAAACATGGATTTGAAGGATGGATTATGTGGTGGATAAGGAATTCACAAGATGGACACAGCCACAGAGGTCAATGGCTCTGTGTCCAGGTAGAGACTAGTGATGAGTGGTGTCCCTCAGGGTTCTGTCTTGGGACCCCTGCTCTTGAGTATCTTCACCAGTTAGACAGACAGTGGGATTAAGTGCACCCTCAGCACACAGGAACTGATGCCAGACAAGGAGAACTGGACAAACTCAAGAAATGGACTCAAGTAATGGACTCAAGACCTGTCCTTCTACTCTGCTACTCTAAGTAGCACCCCACCTGGAGTGCTGAATCCAGCTCTGGAGTCCTTGGCACAGGAAAGATGTGAATCTGGGTTAACACCAGAGGAGGGCCACAAAGATGATCAGGGGGCTGAAGCACCTCTCCTATGAAGTCAGTCTGAGAGAGATAGGGTTGTTCAGCATGGAGATGACAAGGCTCTAGGAACACCTTACTGGAGCCTTTCCAAGCTTAGAGGTTTTATAAAACAGAAGGACAGCTTTATAAATGGACAGATAGTGATAAGACATGGGAAAACATTTTTTAATTACAAGAGAGAATTATATTAGATGTTAGGCAGAAATTCTTTACTCCAAGAATAGTGATGTACAGAAACAGAGGGGTTGGAACTACATAGTCTTTAAAGCCCTTTCCAACCTAAATGGTTCTATGGCTCTGTGTGGCCCTCTCCATCACTTCAGTCATGCCCCTTCCTGTCTCTGGCTCAAGACCTGCCAAGATTACTACACTCAAATCTTACCAGATCAGTTCTCCAACTACAAAGCCAAAAAATTTAGGAACAACTGTTTTTCAGAACTGGGTAGTAGTTTATTAACTACTATTTTGGTCTTAAATTTTTGCCTGTAGGCACTATAAAGATGCAGTACCATCATGCCCAATGATGACTATTATCCTAGGAAATTAATGATAAAGACTAACATAATCCTGTACTGCAGAAGGGTGCCTGAAAAAGTTTATACAAATACAGACATTTCATCATGAGTTTCCTTCAAATTTAGCCCAAAGATAGAACAGATCTTTACAAGAGGAGCAGCAAAGCCACTGATGGAACCAGTCAGCCACATGACAAAGTACAACAGCTACTCAATCTACATGTAACAAACATGGGGAATAAAATTCTTCTTAGATTCATGGGAGTGCCATTCAAAATTAAAAACCACTCTAAGAATAGAATGCCCAAAGCTGTCAGCAATTTTTCTAATACCAAGCAGCATGGCTGCTTCAAAAAAAGCATGCATCTTATCAGTATTACACAGATTTCACATTGGAAAGGAATGAATCTAATGTTTCAGTCGAAGAAAACATGTTGAAAATAAATCAGTACTATTTTCTAAGATTCCCCATATCAAAAGTGACCAGAAATGGATTCAAAAGTAACAGAATACAATTTTTAGAAGCTTCTCTGGTGAAAGAAAAATCCACCAAAGTAACATCTATACACCTTAAACTTCAGGGATAACAGTGGCACAAATTTTTGAGAGCAGGGAAGATTTAATTTGATGATGCGACTTGATGAAGATAACTGCCAACTCCCACCATTGAAGAAATGGAAAAACAAAACAAGAGACAGAAAAGGTAGAGACAGAAGTTATCCAAAAGACATTAGATGCATTTCTGCAGATCTGGAGCTCAAACAATAGCAGTAGTAGTAGAAGTACTAGAAACAATTCTTATACTGCATATTAGCACAATTGTCCTGGTTTCAGCTGGGATAAACAAATTTTAGTCTCGATAGCTGGTACAGTGCTTTATTTTGGATTCAATATTCAATATTCTCATATTGATGAGAATAATGCTGATAATATTAATGAAACTAATGTTTTAAGTTTTGCTAAATAGTGCTTTTAGTTTAAAACAAAGATTCTCAGTTTCATGTGTTCTGAGAGCAAATAGGTGCACAAAAAGCCAGGATGGAGCACCACTGGGACAGCTGGCCTGAATGAACTAGCCAAAGGAATATTCCACACAACAGAACACCTCTCCCAATATAAGAATGAGGGTTGTTGATTGTGAGCTGCCAGTCACTGCTGGGAAATGAGCTGGGCATAGGTCAGCAGGTGGTGACCAAATGTATGAAGAAACTTGTGAAGTTTCTGGAATTTATTCCTCTTTCTCCTCTTTTCATTACAATTATATTGTAATTATCATCAGTATTGCTTATTTTACTTTGTTTTAATAATTAAGATTTTTTTTATCTTAACCCACAGTGTCATTCCCCCCCCCAGCTGTCCTTGCCACTGGGGAGCAAGAAGTGAGTGAGTGGCTGCATAGTACTTAGCTGCCAGCTGGGCTTAGTCTAAGACAATGAAGTGCTTGTACATACAACTTTGGTCTGGACAGATGGGCAGTACCTATTATGTCTCAACAAGCTTTTGCTCATGAACTACAACTGCTACGCCAACCTAGGAGGAGTGAGAACAGGTGAAAAGAACCCTGGGGAGATGTAACTTTTGTTGTGCCCCCGCCCTGTTGTTGTTGGGCAGGGGAAAGTTACAAGATTTGTGAGTGCTGGCCTTTCAGGCACTCAGCTTCATGGTTTCTCACAGAAACCTGTAGTTTCCAGCCAGCATAAAAAGACCATAAAAAGCAGCTCAGACTTTTTCCACAGGCTTTATTATCGTCCGTGTAGGGGTCAGGCTACAAATCCAAAGATGGGGGATCACACATGTACTTTTATAGGGTTTGAGGGGATCACAAGTAAACCAATGGAAAACAGGGTTAACACATTTTGGCCAACTACATTATCTTTCTTTGTTTGGGACAACCAATTATAAAGAATCAAACCTAACCAAATAATACTCTAAAAAGATAAGAAGAAGAGCTTACATTTTTTCTAACATGAGTCATTCTAAGCAAATAGTTTTTCTTATCTCAAAGAAAGTGCTAGGGGGCCCTCACAGGAATATCTGCAGAGGGATTCGTCTCCTCTACAGAGAGATACCAAGGTCAGTAGGGAAGGGGAAGGAGGTGCTCCAGGTATTGGAGCTGAGATTCCCCTGCAACCCACGGTGCAGACCATGGTGAGGCAGCTGGGCCCCTGCAGCCCATGGGGATCCACAGGGATGCAGTGATCCACCTACAGCCCATGGAGGGGCCTCACACCAGATGTGTGAGGGGGATGCCTGAAGGGAGGCTGTGACCCCATGGGAGACCTGTGAAGAAAGGAGCTCTGCTCCTGTGCTGGAGCAGCCTGTCCTTGAAGGACTGCATCTCATGGAAAAGCAACCCACACTGTGGCAATTTGATGGGAGCCATTCCCCACAGGACAGACTTATGCTGCAGCAGCTCTCAGGAAGTTGATGCTCATGATATGGCCTCATGCTGGAGAAGTTAACGGAGAACTCTCTTCAATGGGAGGGACCTGACCCTAAGCAGGAAGAGTCTGAGGGGATGAACTGACCATAATCCCCATCTATTCCCTGGCTTCTGGCACCACTGGGGTAGGAAGTACAGAGCAGGTGGGGAGAGTGTGTAAAGAGGGGTGAGGGGAAGGTGTTTTTAAGGTCCATGTTTACTTCTCATTATCCTGCTCTGATCTAGTTAATGATAAACTCCATCTCTCTAATTCAAGTTGGTTTTGCTGTGATGGTATTTGGTGAGTGATCACTCCACATCCTTATCTCAAGCCATTATTCCCTCATTTTACTTTCTCTCCCTTGTCCAGCTGTGGAGGGGAGTGATAGAGAGGCTTTGCTGGGTGTGTGGCAACCAGTCAGACTCAGCCCACCACAACTAGTTACAAGAAAACAACCATGCGAGTTACAACCGAGTCACATCCAAAATGCCTTTCTTCAGATGCTAAGGTACAATTACTTGTCTTAGCACCAGTCAAATCTAGATTGTAAATAAACTCAACCTGAGCAAAGAAGAAAAAAACAAAATCCCAACAAAATCAAGAGAAATAAGCTTGCCAAACTTCAGTTTAAGTTTTTCCTCAACTTTTCCACCATCAGTCAGTTGTTTCAATCTTAAAAAAGTATAATTTTATGCTACAAGACTGCAAAAAACAATTAGTTTGCCAGAGGTAATCCTTCTTTTAAACTTTCTGATTCATAAGAGAATCATACAAAATTTCGTTTGCTAATGAACATCTGGCAGAAGACAATGTGACTTCATACTGTTCAAGATACAGTCCATGATCTATTACCACCTGGTTATGAAATTGTCCCTAGCGTCAGACCATGTTTACAGCTACACTGTTTCATTAACAACTCCATGACTGCATTATCTTAGTGAATCACACCTCAAAGAAAGTATTAACTTTTGTTGCTATTAGGCGATATGAATTATTTACCATTGTTCCAGTTTGTCCTTGCGAGATCAACACGTAACAGATGCTACTGGAAAAACGGAAGATAAAAAATCTGCCTAGCCTAAACACAACAGGAATTTTTTTTCATAAAAGTCTAGGCCAGTTTCTCTTGCCTGCAAGATGCAGGGTAATGTACCACTAAATATAGCCAGCACTGTTGATTTAAGATGCCCAACAAACCCTAAGATTAATATATAAGGACATTATCTTATGCTGTCTAGGATCTCTGCCAAACAATAATACTTAAAAGGGAACTTGGGCATTAGAGCAGCTGGGGCTGCCTCATGAATTTACAGGTATGTTCTCTCAGGAGGTAGTTCAGTTCTTCCAAGTTTTTTCCAGAGGCTATTTAAGTTCTCTGGTAATACTTCCAATCCTCTCTACACAAGCCTGTGACGGCTTTTACAGGTTTCATGCTCTGAGACAATTTACTACAATTCCTAAGTATCTTTGGGCTGCTTTGGATTTTTCCCCTTTCTAATCAATGGTGAGCTGTGCAACCTATCATACAGCTGACCCACAGTAACTGATAAACAGGTTATATATCAACAATAACTACACACTGTCTTTACAGCTGGCAAAATGACAACAGTTCTAAGAAAAGTAAAATCACCTATTACTTCTGTACTACTATCATTTTATGTATTTCTATTTCCTTCTTGACATATTCCAGTGGGATTTCATAACATGGCAAAACGGGTTAATGAATATTGTTGCAAAGTCAAAATTACTTTTCAGTCACATAATGAAAGCCTCTTTAGATGACACCAGATACAGAAATTTAGTAATTGCAAAAACTCCCTTTTAGTCCATACCTAAAGAAAAAACCCAATATATTGCATATGTACTTTAGTACTTTAGTTCATGGCACAGAACTTCGACTTAGCATGACTTAAGAAAATGGTAAAACCCTCTGTACAAATACTGAGCAATCAAACATCAAGTGACAGACCAATCTCTGTTGGCAAAGACATAACTAGATAAAAATTACTTTGATACAGTGTTGAGTAGCATCTGATGCCATTTTCCTCTCAATGACTTCAAAACTGAAAAAAATAGATTTTTATCTTCAGCCTGAGTAAACAGACTTCCTACTACACAGTTTTTTAAAAACTGTTTCAGATCTGGCAAAAAAAATGTCTGGGTTTGTTAAAGTACAAAACAAGTGCGTTAAGGTATCCATTTGAACAAACTGGTATGAATTCAGTTGTTCACTAGTTAGGTTAAGAAAGCTGCCCCTCCCTCTCTGCCTCACCCTAAGAAGCAGTTTACACATTGAAGTTTTACTACTCCAGCTACAACTATCCAGCTGTGAACAAAACTGTTAAATGGACAATTCACACAAAGCAATTAAAGCTGCAACTACCCTACATCCCTGAAACAATACATTGGTTATAACCACCGTATTTACTCAAGAACGCTAAGCAACTTCTGTTGATGTTTCTAAACCATTCATTCTCCCTTCCCCCACAGCCTCACTCCTCTGTAGAATGGAATTTATTAAGTACCCTTCTCAAAATACAATAAGCCATTTTGACTGCCATGAATCAGCTGGAATTGTTCTCCTAGATAATATACTAAATCCCAACAGTTTGACTTTAAAACTGAACACTTTGCCTTAATATGATTTTAGAGTGCCTCATTTTTAAAAACAAATGTTAGGGATCTAAAAATACCCTCATTAAATGTCAATTATTTTACTAAAAATTAACATATATTTTAAATCTGCTCTGGAACTAGTCCTCTTTCTTGATTCTGATGAGACAGTACTCAAAAGCATCTTAAATGCATTTCTTAAGATCACCACCATAACAGAAGACGGCTGCTCAGAAAGTAAACAAACCCTCCACTCCTGTTAAGTCACTGGTTATGCCCAGTGTCACTCTGAGAACATACCTGGCTCAGTCTCTGTTTTCGGCGTTAATTCTTCCTCTCTTGAAATGCTCATTTCTGTCATTTGCTGTGTTACAGGCAAAGCGGCAACAGGCACGTTTCTGTTTAAACACAGTGAAACACATAATTTACACCAGTTTTACATTCATAATAAGAGCTTGAATTGTGCAGACTCGTTAATGAACTATTGGTTCAGTCACTACTGACACATTTTCCTGACCTATACTTCTACTATCTTCAAAACACACTTCTTGATTCTATTGTAGTTTCCCCAGAAGAAAACAGGCAAGCCTGTAACAAATTAGTTCTATAGATAAACAAAAAACATTCTTTTTACTACAGCACTACAACACCAAAAGCTGAATGATTTTTTAAATTTACATGGATTCACAGAGCCCTGTCAGGTCCTTTTTCCTCTGCAGATAGTCACTGCAACAGGACACGATTGCTGCAAGCTTTCCTGCACGCTCACAGCTCATTCAACTGTCACAATGCAACCTTAATTTTACCTTGTTTTTTCAGATGTGCTGCCAGCAGCACCTTCACAGTTGTTTAAGCTAGTGTCTGCTCTCTGTACAGATGCAGAGTCTGAGGTAGGACTGTTTGAACCATTGGCTGTTCCTGTGTAACAAGAATTTGACAAGTTATGAACAAATTGCAGAAAACACATTTATCAGTCTCCTGTACAGTTATGAACTGCCTGCATACAATTTTCAATGCTAGTGCTTATTATTTTTCACTAAAAGACACATTTTACTTAATAATCAAAATGCAGATTGCATAAGAAAATGCTAACAGAAGTGGAAAAGCAAGTTACAGTTGAATGCCAAGCAAACCAGAACACATTACATAGATTTTTTTTTTAATCTTTACTGTGCTTTAAAGTAGTATTCTCTTTGAATATTCATTCTTTCAGTTCAGCTTTCAGAAGTTCTCCTAAAAATGTTTTAGTATTCCTTCTAATCCCCTGTACATTTTAATTCAAAAGAAATAAAGAAAACCCCAAGAACTCCCCACTCCCTTACCCATTGGGCTGATTCTACCACTATTCTGCTGTCGCTGAAGATGTTCTTTGTAGCAAACAGAACACATCCCATTTGTCCTAGGATTTCCATAAAATCCACATCCTGTACTACACAGCATAGGCCCTGGGGTCTGGTTTGTCTCCTGAGTCATCTCGATGCTGTAAATAAAACCAAAAACTGCATTAGGAGCCGGCATGTCGCCAAAATCAATTACAGGGTTAAAAGTATTAAGAATGAAAAGAATTGTGTCTGCTCACCCTGCCCCACCAAGTGATATCACCATTCTTAGAGGGTTATATGAACATTAATACACCATTCAATACCACAATTTATTGCTAAATAACATCATTATGAACCTTTAAGACAAGAAAAAGTGTTGTCATACTAATATTGAGAAATAATATACTTGCTGAGCACTGAACTACATGCGCAGGGTAATTGAATTTGAGAGCCAAACTTAAGTACCAGCTTCTGAGAACTAATAGGGATATACAGAATAAATAACACTAAGTTCATACCCACAACACAGTTCTAGCAAATAACTTAGCTTATTTTTTTGCTGGACTCCAGCAGAAAAGACCTGCTTTTTCAGTACTGATCTCACATAATTTTGAGGCTAATTCCACAATTAGCAATACTTACTCTCACAACACTTTTCCAAGGGAGACAACATTAACAACTCCAAACTGTTGAGTATGTCCTACCACTTAGCTTACACATTTACAAAAAAAAAGACTTCTCTAATCGAGTTGTGTCAGGACTTCTAAGCCTCCCAGAGGCAGACAGTGTTAAGCATGTTAGAAATACTGTTTTCACCTTCACTGCCTGTTAACCTCTGCAAAGCAAAGTTAGTAGAAACCTGCACAGCATCCAAATCCTTGCTTCCCAAGGGCAATAAAACTGGAACACAGTAATCAGGCATTTGCTACAAATTGAGGACATGTAATAATATTGCACTAAAATTTAAATTTAGTAGAAGCCGTACATATGGCATCTGAAGACATTTTAGTATAAATTTTGGATTGCTGTTTTCCTATTCAGAAACTGTCACAGTAAGAAATATTTGGCAGCTGAGACTTAGTAGAAGTCAAAAATGCCAAAAGTGAATTTGTTACAGTATAAAGAAAAATGCTTCTAATTAAGAGAGCTCTACTTGCTCTACACTGCAAGTAGTAACCTTATGTTTCCCTACCACTGTAACTGACAGGTGCCTTTAGCTAAAACTAAACTTCTGTGATCACAGTAAACCAAAATCAGGAGAAAGTAAACAAGCGAAATTCATCTCATCTGCTGGTGGTCACAGGACCTAATTTTCCAGGTCCAAATAGCTGTACTATTTATAGGATTATAACATCTTCCAGGTATAAATAGCATCCTTTCTGGCTACAACACGGCTTCACACTTATTCTGATACAGTTTTACAAACACACCAGTCAAGGGAGCTAGCAAAAGCCTGACCCACCTAGAGGAAACGTAAAAACTTCTTGTCATCTTTGACAAGATGTAGACCTATGCCTATATAATGCAAAACAAGACTACTTCTGCCCTTTTGTTACTAATCAGGTTAACATCAACGTGCTGTTAAATGCACTGCCAACTGACCTGCTTAATTTCCAAGTTAGTGCGCTGAGACAAACTTCATCACTTATTAAACGTTGCTTTTAGGTGCCAACTCTAATATTCTAGTACAAACTAGGCACTAAGCAGCTCCTTCGGTCCGCAGAGTCTCCCACTACCTGAAACGCATGCCCCTAACGGAACGATCAAGTCGTTGCTACCCAACGCTGAACAGGCCCTGCTTTTCCAAGCTGCGGGAGGCGGCCGGGGTTTCACCCGGGCTCACTTTCAAGGCGACTCGGAACAGCGTGAACACCGCTGGGGAGCACGCACCCCGGCCGAGCCCGGACCGAGCTCGGCGCTGTCGCGGCGGGTCGGTCACATGGGCGGGCGAGCGCCTGCGCTTCCGCCTGTCAGGCGGCGGCGTGACGGGCCCGGGCCGCCCGGCCGCCCCCGCTGAAGTCAGTCCCTATTTATATCTCCCGCAGGCCACCGGCTCCGGCGGGAGGAGGCGCCGGCGAAATCCGACTGCCCTTCCCTTCCAGGGGAGAGCGGGTGTTGACTTGCAGCCCAGAAAATGCGGCATCATCAGCCCGCCGCCTCTAGCGAGCAGCGCCCCGGGGCAACCATCGCTCCACAAATGCGTCCCGCAACCTAGGGCGGGTAGGGTTACATCCAACCGCTCCTCTTCGAAAGGAGGGAAAAAACATAAGTGAAACAGGTCTCCTTCTACCAGCATCCCCGCCGTCACCAGCCCAGCTCGGAGGAAGGGGAGGGCAAATCGCGTTGGCAACCCCGGCCTCGCACCTCAGTCACCCCTTCGGCCCCGAGGCCATGGCCGGGCTGCCGCCGTCCCGCCGGGCAACCCCACACTGCCGGCCTAACGACAAAAACGAGGGCCCCAACGCGCGCCGAAACCAGCCCCAGAACGCGGGCATCGCGTTAGCAACGGGCTCACCGACCTAATTAACCAATTGCCTCAACATCCTCCTCCCGAAGAGGGATCGCAATAAGCAGGAGAAACACAGAACAAAACAAAAGGAGGATGCACAAGGGCTGCGCGGGTCACTCGCCGCTCACGTCCGCACTCGGGCGAGGCAGAGCCCAGCGTCGGTACGGGGGAACCGAACCGGCACAGAGCGCTCCCCAGCCGGGTGCAGTCCGGCGGCTGACTCAGACAAAGGGGGGGCCCAGCCAAGTGTTCGCAGTGCCGCGCGTCCTAACTGCGTCGCCCACCCCCTCCGCCTCCTCCGGCACCCGGACACAAAAGACCCGCGAGCCTGCCGGGCTGAGGAGCGGCGGCAGCAGGCGGGGATGTCCGGCCGGGCCGCTCCTCGCAACCGCCTGAGTCACGGTCGGCCCCACGCCGACGCCAGGCACAGGAACCTCATTGTCTCGCCGCCTGCACTGCCCTGCACCGGCCCCGCCGAAAGCCGAAAGCCACGACGCCGCCCAAGAGGAGGCCCGGGCACACCCCGCCGCGGTAAAGGCCCCGCGGAGCAGAGCCCAGCCTGCCACCCCTCGCCCACCTGTTCCCGGCGGGGGCCACAAACCCCGCGGCGGGTGCCGGAGAAGGGGCCGCGGATTGCTCCGGGAGTCTGCGACGAGAGCCGGGGTTGCGGGGCTGGCGGCCGCGCCGCCGCCGCTTCGCTCCTTTGTTCCCGCAGCGGCAGCGGCGGCCGTGTCGGCAGCGGCGCGAGGCGGGACCCGCCGTGCGTGGAAGGCGGGCAGCGGAAAAGCGCTGGAGGCTGGTAAGCGGAGAGGGTGAGGAAGAAGACGGCGACGAGGAGGAGGAGGAAGAGGAGGAGGAGGAGGGAGGAGCCCAGCCCGCCCGGCGGGGACGGCTCCTCCCCCTGCCCGCCCGCCGGTGCATACGTGCCGCCGCCCCGCACTCCGCCCGTCGCCGCTGCGGGGCGGTGCCGGTGCCGCGCTGGCCGTTCTCCCCAGGGCCACGTGAGGGAGCGCGGGAGCCCGGGGCGGGGAAGGGTCCGCGCCGGCGGAGCGCCTGCTTACCGCTAGGTGTCCGAGGGACCGAGTGCCTCAGCGCCGGCACACTGCGGCCTGTCCAGCCTTAGAGAACGCGGATTGCCTTTATGATACAGTTTTCTTGGGTATTTCTTTCTGTTTGTCCTATATTTGCCTATCGGATCCAGGCGTCTTGTGAGATGGAAAGTGAAAATGCAGGAGCGTTGCTCCGAAAGGGAAGAGAACTTCCAATTTAAATAGCCGGTTATACATTTCATTGCCCGTTGTCTGACAACATAGTCCTTATACTGCTCTGAAGAGCAGAGCTTCACAGAAAAGAAAGAATAAGGAAGTAACTATACATTTTACTTAATCCAGTGATAGTGAGCTAATTCTACTTCCCATTTTGGATGGAATCTTATCCTCTAAGAGGTTATTACCTTCAAAAATACCGTGAGATTCACAAAAACTGCTTTGGCGACCTTTTTTAACTTGTGATGTTTGGAATGTCAGGGGCCCGTAAAAAGAGGACACTGCCTGGGTAACCCTAGGATTCTACCGCAAGAAGCTTCAGAAGAGGACAATATTTTTGACCTTTGTTTGCTTAGCAGCATCACAAGCAAGTTGCCTTCTGAGGAAATGGGTGACTGGTTCAAGCGACACATTTTTAAAGATGTCTTCTCTGATGAACATACTCATTATAGAGCAGAAACATACTGCTTCCATTGTCTTACAGCTGTTGTTTCTGGTTGAATGTTGTGAATTCTTCAAGAATGTGGCTAGGGTTCCACACACTCCTTTGAAAGTCTGTAAGCTCACCTGATGAAGGACATCTGCCCTCTGAAGAGACTTGAGGTGTAGTACTCCTAAAACTTTTAGGTGGACATACATTGTTTTTAGACATGTGTAGTGTGCAGTCCAACAGAGGGATGAGTGACCATCTTTCCCACAGATTCTTCTCTAAAATGCATTGGATGACTTTATGGCA
This sequence comes from Cinclus cinclus, assembly GCF_963662255.1. Classification (NCBI taxonomy): domain Eukaryota; kingdom Metazoa; phylum Chordata; class Aves; order Passeriformes; family Cinclidae; genus Cinclus; species Cinclus cinclus. Next base: position 14,570,190 of record NC_085084.1, on the reverse strand, counting down.
TATAATTTTAAGATTTAACCTAGGAAGCATAGTAAAAGACTGCCAGTACTTTCTCCCTGCTACTTTCTTTGGTAATGCTGACATTTGACGTATGGCTTCATTGTAGGGACTAAAAGAAATGTAGAGAATAACTAGACTACAGGGTCTTCATGCTCTTTTTCTGTGTACTACTGAAAGTGTTGTAAACTCCCATTCAAAGGCACAGCAAGATAATAGTTAATTATTATAATTATTCATATTATGGTAATATTAGAATTATTATTAATATGGTGTAATTTAAGGTGTGCTGAGTTGTGAATCTCTGTGTTGTGAACAATGAAGCTGACTGTGTTGATCCTGGCCAGTGCTTCTCAATTTCCTCTCCTTGTTGTGCTAATGACACATCATCTTGTCCAGCCTCATTTTACTTTAATCTTTGGAGTTTGCTCTGCTCCCAAAAGTCATGTCAATTCTTGGACTATTTGGCATAGTATTCTCTGTGTGCAAATCTTCACATTCTGCTCTCATATCTCTCATTTTCAACTCTCAAGATCTCTTCTTAATATCTATTTTAATACTTTTGTACCTTGTTTTCTGATGGTGCTTTAAATAGTTTTGCATCAACAGATTACCCAGATGCTGGCTCACCTACTAGTTTAATTTCTCCAATGACTGCATTACTTTAAAACCAAAATCAATGTGCAGAATATAATCCATGGTTTGAGAGTCTGTACTTGTGACTGGAAAACTATATCTGATCTGTAATAGGTATTACAGATTTCTCCATCCAACTCTTTTTCTGCAACATTGCAAGGAAGAAGCCCACGTGTTTAGTTGCTTCTGTCATCCAAAGCCCTGTAATTGTTTAAGACACTTAGATGATCTTAATCAGTGGAGTCCAAAGTGGGCCCACATGACAAGATCTAATGGGGTGTGGAAGAAAATACTAGAACTTCAGTGATGTATATATACAACTGATAAGTATATGTACACTAGATGTGTGTGCTCAAAAAAATGTTTTACTAATAGGGATGCACCAAAAAAGTGAAGTTGTAGGAATCTTTTTATGTCACACAGAAGGCTAAGTAATTGCTGTGCCCTGACAAATTTATCAGTGGAGACCGCTGATACAAATTATGCCCGGTTTGTTGTTGTTGTTGTTGTTGTTGTTGTTTTAATGCAATAAGAGGATAGATTATTTGCTTTGTTTGTCCATGTATATTCCTGTCAATTATTTTCCTGAGAAAAATTGCTGCACTGGTGGCGTATATCTATTTCTCTTGATAATCCTGATTGACTTCTTTTTCTTTCTACATTTAAATAGGAGTCAGATAGGGTCATTCAGACAGCAAGGAATTTCTGCCCACTCTAGTACTTTATTTTTTGTATCTAACAATTAAAACATTTCCCTAATTTGCCTTGTTGGGTTTCTCTGTATTTCTGAGCATCTTCTAAGTAAAGACCAAGCTGTACTTGTGTTGTGGTATGACACACGTCCTGATGCAGAGAGCCTGAAAAGTGACCAGTTCTCAGTCCTGGAGAATCAACAAATGTGTTTTAATTTTTCACAAAAGAGACGAGTATTTGGAGGTGGATGTTGTAGCTGTAGTGTTGATTGGTAGAGAGGTCAGAGGGGTGAGGTAGCAGAGAAGCTGCAATATGAAAGCAGTTGAATCTTCAGCACCTATTTGTTCAATACAGGTGAGCAATGTCCTCCTTTACATAATGCTTATAGTGGTGGCAACATTCTTTTGTCTGTGAAACTGTAGAGACCCTGCTAAGCTACCTGCTGTACTTGTGGACAGAGTGTGCTTTTCTTATTACCTTTCCTTATAATTGATGCAATTGTAAACTAGGGTGTATGTCATACCAAAGGTAAATTCATCAGTTTTCTGACTGACATATAAACATTCCTACAACTTCACTTGGAGCAGTTTCCTTTTCTATTTTATCAGAGTGGGATTCTTTTGAGCTAATTTGGATATATGTGGGTTATTATTTATTTACCACAGAAATGTAAATATTTGGCAGGATATTATCAATAGTGGTCTATGAATGCCATGTGGTCTAAGGAAGGACACACACCCCCTTCACCTCCCCCCCTTAAAACAATGTAGGTTTTACTCTCTTTTTCATTAAGACAGTAGTTTGATATTCTTGTTTCATATCTAGAAGTAAGATATGTTTGGAAAAAACACTCTGTCACTGCTGAGAATGCAGTTTGAAATGTAAGGAATATACAGAATTAACAACTATGAAAAGTCATTTACATCATGACCCTCCAAAGTCACCAATAGCCTTTTGGTTATCTGCTTATTCATTTCTCAGCACTTGAAGATTTGTTTGTTTGTGCATTTCTGACTCATTTCCTTGTCCCTTTGATAGTCTTACAAAAAAACCCAAAAAAAACCAAAACCAAATAAACAAACAAAAAAAAAGAAAAAAAGCCACAAAAAAAGAAGAATTAATTTATAAAAATAATAAAGGTAGTGTTTGCCTAGAAAACAGGATGGATGGTGATCCAGAATGGAATGCAGCGGGGAGAACTATCAATACAGGTGCACTTGCCAGAGTGTCTTGATATTTTTTGTAATGCTGCATGCTTCCTTACATTTTAACCTGAATTAAAATGCAAAAAAATGCAGTGATTGCAACGTTGATCTATAATATTGATGCATAAAAACATGTAACATTTTTCCTGCTGATGATCTCATTACATTTGCTGCCTCTCTTTTAAAGCCACCACTCTTAGCAGAAGATGCATTTCTCTCCTGGGATGAAGAGGGCCTACTGTACTGGGATCAAAGTGGAAATTACTCTGAACCTTTCTAGAAATCAGGTCAATACCTAAGTGTGGATTTATGTACTAACTTAATAATGTATTTGTCTAATAGACTGGAACCAAAGGTAATGTGATTAAATGGGAGAATCAAAGGATTCTTGGTCCCCTGCCACTTGTTTAATCCTTTTGAGACTACATCATTACTCACAGTATTCCTCCTTGTTAAATATTAGCCCAGCCTACCATGTTAGCTCACAGACTCAGTTAAACGTCTTTCAAACATACAGTCTGAGAAGCAAATTTATTGATATGAGTGTCTCTCCATGGCATCAAATTACTTTTTCTACTTTGCTGGTAGGTGGGATTGGCCAGTTTATTTTTTTTTTCATAATCTGGATGTTGAAGGCTGCAGAGGCAGGGGGAATCTCCACTGAGAACTGGCACTCAATGTGAAAGTACTAAGGGAGATTTCCAGGCCTATCAAATGCAATACCAAGGATACTTACCTAGGCATTTTGTCTTCATTCATTGAGGCTCACCAGTGGTCTTGCAAACTCGGTCACCACGGGCCTGAAAATCCCTATAATAGTCTTTTAAGAAAATAAGCATTCAAAAAATACAGTGCAATGCCATGCAATGCAATGCAACATAATGCAATACAATAGGATAAAATAAGATCACGTTAGAAACATTTCTTAATCTGGGAAAATATATAAATTGTCATAACCTTAAGGAAGTATTCATTCTTTGGACATTTGTTGTCTTTTCTTGCTTCTTTTTCCAGTATGTCTAAGCATGCTGTCTGTATATCCTATATATCTTTTAATTCTGTTAGATTTTCAGTGCCTGGGCTTACTTTTTTTGTGTTAAACATTTTTAATTTTTAGCATTATTCTTTCTGGTGGGTTTCTGCTGTTGATAACCTATTATCCTCTGGTTTCAACATCACATTTTTTTCTTAAATTTCAGTTTATGACTCAGGCAGATTTTAAAGTTAGGTAACCATAGGGGAGTACACTGAAGGTCTTCATACAGGACTGAATTTTTTAGAACTTTGGATTCTCAGTTCAGTGGAATTTGAAGTCCTTCCTAGTCCATCCAATTCCGTGTCCTCATGGTCACATCAGTGGTATTTCCAGAGCACTTACATTGCTTTTTCAAAAGATATTTTCTCTATCATCAGAATCCCATCAGAATGAAGCTGTGCAAGGTTCTTATGTACATGTTGAAAAAAGTCTTCTTGGCAGTGTGCTCCAACGATGCACGCCGTTGGGGGCTGGAACTCATGGAGGGATGATGTTCTACTGTCGGCTGCGGAGAGCAAGCAGCCAGCTTGGGCAGTTCAGACCCTGCTGTCTCGTTGCCTCCTCCTGTACTTCACAGCTATCAGTGCTGTTGTTCCTCTGGGGGCATTGCAGGGGCAAAATCAGTGTCCCCAAACCCTGAAAATGGTACCCTCTGGCTATTACTGCTGCAAAATCCCCTCTGAAACAGTTTTGGATTGTGAAATGTAGCTTCTTGTGTTGCTGCTGCTGCTAGTAGAGCCAGGAAGCAAGAAGCAAAAGAGGCAAGCCACTAGAGAGAGCCTAGAGTCAAGGCAACAAACTGGAGAACACAAGTGACTCTGCTTTCTGAAAGGGACCAGCAACCCCCTCCACTGCCCTGCAGTTTCATTTCTGACTGCAGGGTCTTGAAGAGACAGTAACTATTTTGAGCGCAGATAGATAAAGAATACAGTATCATTTTGGGGTACCCAGTGTGGGAAACAGAAAGATAGAAACTTCCACAGATACTGAAGGGTTTGAATTGCAGCCTTGGAAATAGCTTGGATTGATGTAAATATTAATAGAAGTACACAGACATTAAACAGAAAAATTATAGACTTATGTTTCTATAGTTGTAAGTAAGAATATTCCTTAAGCAAGTAAGAAACTGTATTAGATAAGATGGTAAAGAATTTTATAGTGTAGTAATGTAATTGTATAGATTGAGCTAGCAGTTTAAGTGTTGTAATAGAAACACGTGCGTACATGTCATAGTAGTTCATTGGATAAAAGTATACACAATGAGAAAAATTAAGTAAAGGTGACAGGTTAGAAAAACAAAATATGCTTTGTAGCAACTCTCCATTGGACTAAAATGTTATACATGGCCTTGTAACAAAGAAACCCATGACTACTTTGGTTATGGGTGAATTCTTGCTTCTTTAAATCTCACAACCTCAAGTCTTAATGCAATTTGAAACATTAAATCATCTTTAGCACAATCGTAGTCCCATCCCTTCATTTAAGGCTTCAGTAATACCAGGACAGAGGTTTATCTCTTCCATATTTTTCCACTAGATTAACTTTTCCCGCAAATTAACTTGATTTATCCCTTCAACATTTGAGAAACACAACAGATCATAATTACACCTAAGAATGTAGTTAAATATTGAAAACATTTCTTTCCTTTGTTCAAAGGGACTAGTTTTGCAAGACAAAAGCAGTATACCTATGAGCAGCGTTTTCACAAAATCATTACTACAGCTTGCAAAAAAACCCTCAAAGATATAGAGTATGGGAGAGCATAAGGAAGTCTGATTTCACTGGCAAAAAGGGTTAAATATGAAGTACAACTAATAACCCGAATTTATATTCGTGATTTTCTCCTTCAACCCCCCCCCCCCCCCCCCCTTTCTTACTGGTAGCTTTATATTTGGGAAATTTTCACTCTTTTTCAGTCCACAGAAAGTCTACAGCTGGTGGATATTTAAATAGACAGTATGTTAATAATGATTTACAGGTACAACTGCTATTTTTGAGACCTCATTTCTTGGCTTCTTCTTAGCCAAATTAGGAATTAGATAACTGTGGTGAAAGTTTATGCTACAGATATGTCTTGATGATGTTCCCTTTTCCCTCTGTGGAATTTTCCCCATTGTCATGCTAAGATACCTGTTGACTGGGCCCTGGAGGCAAGGGGGGAGGAGAGAGAAGAGGGAAACCCTTCAATATCCAAACATCCAGAAGAGCAGACAGAAGGCTCTGGCTGTCCCCATTTTCCCCCCGGAGTTCGGACGAGAAGGACGATCGGCGCCTCGGATCCATCGCTGCCATCCCAGCGCCCGGAGCCATCCTCACTGCTGTCAGACCCTGCCCTGCTGCCTTCTCACTGTAACCTGCCCTCATCCAGCACTCTGCTGAGCATTGGGACCCACACCGTGAGCAGAGGGCTCTCTCCATCTCTCTCTCCCCCTGGGACAGCTCTGCCATCACCCCCAGCCCTCCTGCAGCTCTGCGGGACCCGCCCGCCCCCAGCACCGGGAACTGCAGCTCAGGGAAAAGGTGCCTGCAGCCAAAAAACACTGGGACTGAGTTACTGTTCTGTTTGTGGGTAATTTCATAGCTGTTGTTGTTCTTGTTTGTCTTGTTAGATATACTAGTAAAGAACTGTTATTCCTATCTCCACATCTTTGCTGAGAGCTCCCTTAATTTCAAAATTATAATAATTTGTAGGGAGGAGGGATCACATTTTTCAAAGGGAGGCTTCTGTTTTTCTTAGCAAACAACTGTCTTTCAAACTAAGACAGATAGTTTGTTGGAACGGGAGTGATTTGTCAGTACAATACAGCAGACTTGCTATATTATACTTTTTTTCTTTGCAAAGACAGGGATACCTGTTTGTAGACTTTACTGTAGCATTGGCATCTTGTAATCTGTTTTAATTCACTTGGCAATCTTAAACTTCTTTCTGTGTCCTTTAAAAATTAAGAAACCATTTGAGATAAAAAATGCTTTTCTAATATCAATGGTAAAATGCAATCTTTGACAGAAAAGAGTCAAGAGTTGATGTGTAGGATGGGGTCACTAGGGGAAAGGGACATCATACAGGGAACTTGGGCACCTGCATGCTACTGAAGCAGTGTGATGCGTGCAAGCAGACTGGGAATCTGCCAGTAAATCTGCTAATCAAACACCTCAGCTTGCCTAAATCCCAGCTAACAGGTCATATCTTCCACTTCCTTTTTCTTCCACAGTACTGCTTGTCAAGTACAAACTAGGACAATGCTGAGATCCAGGATTCAACTTGGCACTCCACATCACTTGAGGTATAAAATGTGCAGCCCAGTGAGTTGGCCTCCCATGCTTAGCAATATTGGAGCCATATTGAGGAAAGTGGAATTGAAGCCAATTCTTTATAGAATCAAAGCCAGGAGTGAGGAAATGGCTGTGCTTAGTAAATTGGCTGAGTCACTCAAGGAACCGAAGGAAACATAACTGTGATTGTCATCAGTCTCAAAATTATGACCTCAAAGTAGTTAAAATGATGTAGCTAAGATCAAGGAGTAGTTACAAAAAGTGACAGCCAACAGAGGAGCACAATTAGCCCTAATATTTTATAACATATGTAACGTGGGTCCTTTTGTAATCAATTGTGAAACTCTGTAATGGAGCAAAATGTAAACGATGTGAGTATTGCATACTTGCAATTAGGACAACAGAATGAGGCCAAAGAGAGAAAACTGTAGCAGTTACTAAGCCTAACCACAGTGTTGTAGAGATACCTGTGGATGGTACTGAATACCACTTGTTCTCTTTTGGGGAAGCTGATTTTATGGCAAACAGAAAATCTAGGTGAATATTTCCTCCCAATGATGCATAGGTGAGAGAGTGTAGAAAATGACATTAACAGTCTCAGGGCATGAGGTCAACTGAAACCATGAAGAGATAATAGTTTGCATTTTTCCATTCTCTGTTTCTTTTTGCTATATTTTGGGGGAAAATACCAGTGTTTTGTTAATAAGGAAAACAGTGTGTTTACCCTTTAGACTTGAGGCTGTCTATCCCAGAACATTTTAAAGATACTCTAACTGTCATTACTGATAAAATTCCAAAATAATATAAAGTAATGAAACTGGTAATGAGAGGAAAATACAAAAATCTATGGAAATTCTGCCTACAGATTTTCTCGTTGTATCTCTTGCTGGTAGTTTCAGCCTCTCACAGGAATTCACCTGGAAAACATTGATGACTTTTTGGTCACGATATCTTATCATGTCCTGCAAAGACACATCTAGAAAGTTTTGTGTCTGTGCATTGGGTATTAATCCCTTCCCGATGCATAGCAAAACCCCTAAGTGTTACGTGCAATTTTGTTGGTTTCTTCTACACATTCAAGTTCTGTGACTTTTCCCTGTAGCAGAAAGAGAGGAGAGAGTGGCCAGACCTTTACGGAGGTAGAGGTGAACCCTGTTACCAGCCAGGGCACAGGCAGGAGGGTGCCAGTGAGTGGGTAAGCTGCAAGTTAAGCAGTTCAGAGCAGCCTTTTGGTGACTACTTGCTGGAGATCTGATTTACACTGCCAGCAAGACAATATTATAGGAGCAGCAGGGAAGTTCCTGAACTGTTCTTCCTCTGTGTTTGCTTAACAGCACAATGGAAAAATCCTCATTGTGTTTGCTTACCCACAGCCTAACCAGCTGAGCTGGCTTTGTTTCAGTTTGGACATTAGTGGTCTTTCAAAGGTACTAAACTGTACTGACTGAGCTACACTACGTGGAAAATAATTTTGTTTTAGGTTCCCAGCCTGGGCCTAGATTTTATAAGTCTAGTGCATAGGTAATAGCAATGGGGTAAATTAGAAGTTTTAAAGATTATAACAGTGATATTTCTGTGGAGATCCCAAGAATTGCACAAGTGACTTGTGACCTCTCTGTTTGGGAGTATACCCGAAGCTTTTCATTGATGTTTTATCATGGGATTTTCTAAGATGTTTCTCCTATAAACTTTACTGAAAACAGGATCATGGAAAGGCGGTGGTGAGGTACAGCATAGCTCTGTTGTCTGCTTTCACATGATGGCTGGGCCCTGACTAAGATTCTTGCCCACTTGCATGTGGTGACCAGAGCACTGCTTTCCCATTTTCTTTTCTCATCCTCCCCCAAAGGATGCAATCTTCCGCAGTAGAAGGTCACAATGACTCTGTCCCTGTACCCCTCCTGTGATATAGAAATGACAACAACCCTGCCATTTAACCTGCACATTTCATTCATGTTAGTAGGAAGGCTCTCTACTTGGGCTTCAGAGCAACACTGAAGCCATTAGAAAATATATTGGAAAAAATTTTTAAAAGCCCCACCACAAAGAGATGTCATAGCTTATGGCTTTGAAACTGAGCTTGGCACATCCACTCCTTAATTAGTTTATTTTACCATTCTCTCTATAGAGAACCAGCACACACTCAGGCCCACCTCTGAATTTTGTTTTTCTCCAATTACCTTGATGCTGCCTTCAAATATCCAGGAATTAGTGAGCACTTCTATCTTGACTTTTGGCTGAGCAGATGAATGTGAGTGTGCTGATTTGTGCTTTCCAGCTTGCAGCTGTTTTGTAGCAGTGCTAGTGTGTGCTCTAGGAAAAAAAGCAGACAGAGAATTGGCTTGTCTGCATGCTGCTGTCTTTTCTTGTGTCCAGATTTGGGCAGGAGGCTTTGGGTGGAAGGCTTTCTATGCATTTGGCTCTTATCTCCCCTTTGTGCAAGGACTCTTCTCATTTTGACTGCAAAATTTGTAATACTTGTAAGTGCTTGTACCAAGCCAATGTGTTAGTGACTCTGGGGAGGTTACAGTCATAAACTCTGGCTTTTAATAGAGGATTTGAATGGATTGCTAGCTGCTTGTGGGCTCAGAACTTCAGAGAATATTTATGCAGAGACCACTGGCCTGTGTTTGTATACTTTTGCATGGCATTTTACCTGGTGCCAGTGTCTGGACATTCTGCTTATTCCTACTCCTCTCAAAATTTCAAATCAAAGTTTCAAATTATTTCTTATGGTGTAGGCAGTGCATTTTATACTTTTGGATTAATTTCTCCTCCCCATGTTTTAACTGCTGTTTATACTTTGGAAGAAAGAAGCTACTCATTCCTGTCAGGTCTAAAATACCTTTTGGGAAGGCTTTTTGTGATCTCTTCCATTTCTGCTCTTTAGCTATGGATGTCAAGCCCCATCCCCTTCCCACTATAGTACAACTAATTATTTCTTCTTTTAACTGTGGTGTGTAAAAATCCCTCTCTCTTTTCCTTCCTATGGCCAGGGTAGTGTGAAATTATGTTACATTAAGAGGGTATCAAAATGCATAGGTGGCACACAAGGAAAGCCAAACTGTTGTAAGGTAGTTAAGGGCTGACAAAAGGTCCAAGTGGGGCTGGGGTCACACCCTGTTAATTGAAGGACTTACCTGGCAGCTCACAGGAGCTGGTTGTAGAAATAATCCTGTGGACCATCTTTTTAGAAAACCAAGCATTATAAAAATATGCACTTAACTGAGTCCCCAAGAAGTGAAATTATAAGAACAAAACAGCTACAAAGGTTTATATTAATCTTTGATGTACTGTCTTATTGCAACATGTGGAATATGTAAAAGTTTTCTTAAGAAAGGATGTTCTTTGATGTTTGATCTTTGTATACTTTCAAGTCTAATCAACAAGGAGGGAGATTTAATCTGTGAAACAGATAGCAGCTAATAAGCAAACTCTAAATGATGGCCATGTATCAGAAAAATAAAGTCTTGTTTAAATTTAGGGCTTGACATGCTTCAGTGATCTCACATCTAGGGGGAGGTTTAACAAGGCTTGTGAAGAAAGGATGTTCACTGATACTGGACACAAAGAATGCAGAATTTATGTGACATCTGGTAGAACTCCCAAGATAAGGGAGAAAGTGATAAAGCCAACTCAGCAACTGTGCTGAAATGAGCTCCGACTGGGTGAAAGGTAATTCCTGCAGGGGAATCTGTGACCACCGGCTCACAGACCACCAACCCAAGAAACTCACTGACTCCAAAGAAAAGAAAGACTGAGTATGCAGACTAATTAGCATGGGAAGTGAGAGAATCGTTAACCAGTAGAAGATAGGATACTAATTAATAAGAATTATGTAACAAATATTTAAAATTGTGGCAAATGAGCATTAATTCCTTTACTTGCTATAGTAAAAAGCTTTAATATTTGGGATGCTTCATTTGTGGAATTCCTCTAGGCATCCAGGCTTGTGCAACCTTGAAATAAACAATCAATGTCTTTCTAGACTGTGTAATTATTGGCTTGCTGCACACTAGGTAATTAATCCATTTTTCACAGAAAACAGTCTATTAGTAGATAGTCTGTCATCACTGAGTCACTGTACATGACTGCATCTCCACCAATGACTTTTTCTTCTCCTTTTTAAAAAAATGCTTATATTAATGATTTTCAATATATGGTACCACTTACATTACTGAAACTAAAATTTCAGATAAAGTCTTACAGTATGTTGTAACTTTAGGGATGACAAGACCATTAATCCACACATAATTTAATGTCTGATATAAGATGAATTATTACTACTTAGGGGAATGAACAGGAGCTGTCTGTTAGTGTTTATCACCCACTGAAGAATCTTAGCATCTGCTAATAGCAACTTTGGTTTTCCTGAAAATTACCGGTGCACAATCTCATCAATTTGCTCCCTTTGCTCAGGAGCTCTGGTGTTACACAGATTTTTTTTTAATCTGATTTTTTTAAGGTTACGTGACCACTTCCTAATTTTCACACTTTTTCAGTTCTGGTTGATAGTGAAGGAAGATCTGGAGATATGCCCATGAGTTTATGTTTAGATGTTTAGTATATGTTTAGATGGTGTGTCACAAGGAGTCACCCATCTTCAGATTAGCAGATTCCTTTTACTGAGCCTTGTGCAGTCTCACTTTTTCAGGAAGGAGAAGAGCATTGTGAGGAGCTTCTGGCATTGTTGAGTGGTAGTGGCTTCACTCATCAGCTCATCAGAACTTTGCAAGAGGAGAAACTCTTGTACTGAAAATGCCTTGGCTCCCAAGTAGCAATGATTAGCAGTGGTTAGGTTTTCAATGTAAGGACAGGGAGTTGGATGAAGTTTTCTGGTAAGAAAGCTTTGTGTTTATTTCCTGACTTTCAAAAGTGAGAGCTAATTAGCGTAGCTTTCCATGGTCGCTGTAACAATAACACTTTACTCATCTTTAGGAACAGGGAGATTCCATTGTACTTTAAACTTATCAGAGTCTTGTAAGGTTTTTTTCTCTTTTTCTTTTTTTTCTTTCTTCCCCACGCCCTCAACCCCCCCCCCCCCCCCAAAAAAAGAAAAATCAATTAGAATATTTTAAAAAATCTGTATTTTTCAAGATCCTCTTTGAAGACCAGGTTTTATTAAAAAATTATGCTTTATATATAGCCGGAAACAAGGCTTTCCATAAAGCCTTAAATAGATACTTTATAGCCCAGAAGCTTCTGAGAAAGAAACATCATGTTGTGAAAAGAAGTTTTTGAAAGTCAAAGTTTCCAGGGTAGCCTTAGTTCAGGCCCTTTGAGGTTTAGCATTATGCTAACAGCTTTAATTACATTGTTTCATATATTTTTTGCTACTTAAAATGTCTGCTGCTCTGCTGTGGTGCTAATGTTAATAAACCTTTCAGGGGTGGTTTTTTTTTGTTTGTTTTTTTTTGTTTTAATAGTCCCCTACCCTCCAACTCTGGCTGCTTTACATCCCAGGAATTCTCTTTAGATCTCCACCTTGAGTGACGGGCTCTTAGGCTCCCTCTGAATTTATCGGAGACAGTATTCCTTGGAAATTCTACTGCCTAACCAACTGCTGCTGTCTAACGCCTTGAAATGTTATTTATTTGTACTATGTGCCTGGATGAAACAATATTATATTTACTGGACTTCTGAGGAAAGTTCCAACCCAGGTTATAGCCAGGAGGAAGACTGACAGACAAGTACATCTAACCATAAGCAGCAGTCCCAGATGAGGCTCTTTGAGCTCTGCTGGATCACAGAAGCTGCCCCAGCACCTCCCTCCCCTCGCAGCACCTCTTGGAACTCAGCAATTTTGCTGTTTACAAAACTCAGGGCACCAAAATCTGACATTAGGGTCTGCGCTGATACTCCCCCCTCCTCAAAGCTCAACCTTCACCTGGTGAGAGGGGCAAAGGCATTCAACATGAGTATTTAATTGAACTTGAGGTGAATTTATAACAGTTATATACATCTGTATGTACTTATTTGTGCTTGTTTGCATGAATTTATTTAAATATGATTTTCCTTCGTATGTTTCATTAATGCAATAAGTAATACAGTGAACCTTACATTGAACTTTATTAAGTTATGCTTTTGGAAATTTATATTAAACCTGTTTTAAAAAAGAAAAACAAACCAAAAGCAGCTCTGATTCTTTAAGCAACATAAATCATTCATTCATGATAAATGTGGAGAAAGCTGGAAAAGTGCAGACATAGTTTCTTGGGATTTTTAAAAAGGAAGCCACTCCTTAAACTAAACCATTGTCTTCTTGAGATCTCCTGACCACTTTTCACATGGGTCATTAACAGGGATGAGGAGTCCTGACACTTCTCTTATTATTTCAATTAAATGAGTAATTGGTTGTGATAGAAACCTGATTGACTTAAGTTTCCTAAAACACTAAACAACAAAACCACAGATGTGTAATGCAGCTTGAGCTACTGGCCTCTCTTCCTTGATGACATACAGCACTCTCCTTTTCCTTTCCTCTTCCAGTCTGAGAGATTGAGTATTAAATGTGAAGATACTCAAAGAAAAATCAAAATCCCAGGCCTAGAGTACCGCATTATTTTTAGTTTGTTCTGCGAGCAAACACAGGCTTTGTTCTTGCAGCAGCTATTCATCTGCGATAAGATGGATGAGAATTTAAATCAGCATTTTCCTAGTTCTCTCTCAGAGCTCTTTGAGTGATGCTATCTTGGACCTCCCTTATGAGCAGCTAAGCACTCACACTTTTCAGGAGTTGCTCAACTTCTCAGAGGATACAGACCATGTAGCAAATGGCAAAGTATTTTTCTAATGAAAAGAGTATGTTGGAGGAGAAAATAAATTATTACTTACACAAAGCCTTTGAGATTGTTCTTAGAGAAACACAGACATTGGAAAAGAGGAACAATGAGAACATATTTTTTAAATCAAAATCTCATGGAAAAAGATCTTTGTGGTTGAGGGGATGGAATACAAACTCCAGTTTCACCAGCTTTAATTGAAACCATAAACTTCTGTTGTGATCTGATTAAAAAAATATCCAGGAATCCTTATGAAAGTCATTATGCAGCCTCCTGGTGCTCCACTGAAAGAGAGACGAAAGCTCCAGTGTCACCAGTTACTCCACATAGGTGAACTCCTTTACCTTCCATGAGTTCCATTCATTTCACTAATTAGTAGGGTAATATGGTTTTCCCAGATGTGATCTCGTTACCTGATACACAGCACCAATTCACACTCAGGTGAGGTATTTCTATATTTTATTTTAAATTTCATTCTAAATAGGGAGCTTGGTGGTAACCCATGAAAATCTGGCTCATGGATCATCAAAACTTTATCATTAATTGGTTACAATTACATAACTTTTTTATTTTTTAGTACTCAAACCCCTATTTTTGTTAGTTGCTTCTCTTGCTTCCTATGCTTCTTCATCTGCAGGTGCAGTTCTCCCCTTCATTTGAGTCTGGGGTCTGTTTTAAATAGGTGGACTGAGCCACTGATTCAGTGGCTGTGATGCCTCACTACTGGAATTACCTTTCCCTTGGTTCCTGCTCAGTTCTGCTGACTTCACCCTGGTGGCTCTCATCCAGACACCCCATTCACCTTAGAATTGCCATCAATTTTCCTTAAAACAAAAGATTAACCAAGCATATAACATTCACAGTACAATTGCTTAGTCAAAACTGTCTAACTATAGCTACTGATTAGCAAATAAAAGTTTGAGGTTGTGGGGAAGAAAGAAAAAAAAGAAAAAGAGAAAAAAACCTTACAAGACTCTGATAAGTTTAAAGTACAATGGAATCTCCCTGTTCCTAAAGATGAGTAAAGTGTTATTGTTACAGCGACCAGGTCATAGCAGAATGGCCAATATGATAAAGAAAAATATACTTTGTGGATGAGTATTAATTGTACCTGGGGCTTTTGTGGATGTTGAATTCACTTAATAGTAACCCAAGCTGTATTGATATAGAGATCTGTATTTGGATATGTATTCCTCTAGTTTAAGATGATTGCCAGCGGCCATTTTGCTGGTTAATTTTTTTTGTGCTTGGCTGTGCTACCAAGAAGTCTGAATAATGAGGAACAGAAAATTTACATTCAAAGTGCACCAATGCTTTCCTGAAACATTGCTGGTGAGCATTGCACAATATCTGCAAACATGTTTGATAACCTGTGTGAGTGTGACGAAATGAAGGGAAGAGGCTTGTCTTTGGAAGAGTTACACGTAGATGACAACAAGCAAAGTAGAAGGCCAGGCAGACAAAATCTAGGAATCACTGAAGAAGAGAAATTAGTGTATTCAGAGAACTCAAAGGGCATTGCAGAAACAGATCTTATGGTAAAAATTAACTAACAAATCATGCTTTCATTCTGACCTTCTGCTTCTTCCACTTGGTGACTGACTGCCTGTACAGTAACCTGAAGTCCCATCAGCTGCAGGCTGTAACAACCCTGTGCATGAGGAACAGCTGCCCATAGGAATCTATGGCTGAGAAACTCCAATAATGCTGCCTGAAAGGGAAGAATAAATTGGGGCTGTATACATGGAACTGGGCTTTGGGAAGTGTCCAGAAAATTTAGGGGCTGGTGAGGTATTTCTTGCTGCTCTGCAAACAATCTGTGCAAGGGCTTGTGCTGCTGGGCAGAGAATTTCCTTTTGACAAGCATGAATTATTCTGCCTCCTCCCAGAAGCATGTCTTGAACCATTCAGCTAGTGATTCCTTTTGTAGTGAGAACTGTGACCCATGGAAACTGAATTGCTTTAATTCTTCTGGAGGTGAAGGTGGTGCTCTATTAATGCCTTCAACCTCTTGAGCTCCTGGGGTGGGGGTGGTGAGGGGGGGAAGCTGCAGTTCCAAGAGGTAAGAAAACTTCAGTGCAAAGATTAAGATTTTCAAACCAAGATATTTTTGATATTATAGAGCCCTCACTGTTTGCACAGTTGCAGTTTAAGAAAGAGAGAGCTATTGTTTGTGCAAATGTCATTTAATTTTATCGTTTTGTCCGTTAAACCAAATGCTACTGCCCAGAAACAGCTGGAAAATACCATTTTACAAAGCATGAGGAGAAATTCTATGGAGAACAGTCTCTTTTTATTTGAGCCAATAGGACAAAATGTCTAAATAGATGGCATGTAACTTCAATAAGGCACACTGAAGGTGAAGCAAAAGAGTGTTCTCAGGAGATCTTGGTTAATGGTTCATACCACTGATGAACTAGGACACCTGACCCAATATGCCAGTCAAGGTCCCTTTTGCCAAGTGGATGTCTTCATGTCTCTGTGAGATGTCCCTGATACCATATCCCCAGCAATTCTCATTTGAGAAGTGGCACCTCCTAGTGCACTGAGACTTGCCTGGAAAGCTGGCGTTTTTCTGCAATGCATCCTGTACTGCTTCAGACAATACTGGAGCCAATGCTTCAGAATTGGATTCTGGGATTTATAAAACACATCAAGGATCACTTTTTCCCAAAAACATGCCCTGCATCTGTTTTGGTGACTGTTAGTTCCTGATGTAATCAAGTCTTCATCAACTGTTGTAGATGGAGGAAGAGGAGGATTCTGAAGACAGGAAAATACACAGTAACATCCATAAAGCTGGTCAGTAGCTGTCTTGAGGACTGCTGGGGGGACAACAGTGGCAATAATTGTAATTCAAGAGATGTGCTCACATTTGTCATAAGAGTTCTGCTTGTCAGGCTATCAACACTCTATTAATTAACACCTGCAGGCACCACCTGAACATCATGAACTTCCAGGTGCTCTGTGTGCTTGAAAGAGCTCTTCTGTGTGCATGTCCCTGTTGCTGAAACTCACAGATATCTTTGTCTTCTGCAGCCATGCATTGCTCTCTTCTCCCTGATGGTGTCTCTTTACTGCTCCCAGAACCACCGTGTGCTAAATGAAGCTATTCTGTGTTGTCTTTGCAGAAGCAGGCACCCAGGCTTCTCTTTCCTTGGTCTCATGCTTGTTCTCTTTCTTGTGAAGCTGGAGAGGACACAGAGGGAACTGTGACTTCCCATACATCCCAAATCTGCTCACCAGCATGGCAGGATCAAAATCAGAAAGCTCTGTGTAAGCTCTGTTCAACGAGAACAAAAACATCTCACTATTACCAACCCTGTGTTCAACACAAATCCAAAACAGCCCCCTGCCAGTGACTGTGAAGAAAATTAGCTCTACCCCAGCCAAAACCAGTGCAGGACCCTAAAGCTGCTGTCACAGCTGCTGACTAGCATAATGCTTGGCTTGCAGCCAGCTTGCAGTGACCAGTGTACACACTGCATGGGTGTAGTGCATCTGCCTATCAGACAAGTCTGGGTTGCCTTTCTGGTGGTTGTGGCTGTCCACTGGCACTGGTTGTTTGAAGGAGTCAGATATGAGATGGCAGGAGAACTTCCTGGGATTATTCTTGTGTGTTCCTAAGGTGGGGCACAGCATTTTTTAGATGCTTCATGGCCTGCATCCTAATACTAGGAAAATGCTACTGGGAAAGGAGGTCAGCACTATTATAAGCAAGTGTAACCATCAGAGGACACCTTTGTCTGAAAATACAGAGCCAACTCAGTGAAAAGTGAAAGCTGTTGGGGTGCTGCCTTTGTGTGCCTGCTCAGATGGTATGCTTACCATGAAGTAAGATTACTTGATGTAACTCAAAGAAACCAGAAAAGTTCTAAGTAATTTTCTGTGTTTAGTTAGCTTGTGTTGGTGTCACTGAAATTAATGGAGTTGAACAAGTGAGATGTACATATTCATTGCAACTGCTCTAGACTACTCTTTAGAGAATTTGTTTGCTTATTGGATATGATTGCCAAACTAGAATCATTCTGACCATGACACTAGAATTTAGCTTCTCTTTAGAAAATAATATTTATAAGCATTCAACAGCCTAGGTATAGTCTTGCCTTTTTGCACCAAAGCTCCACTTGTAAGCTGGTGGTGAAGTCCTTTAACATTACCAAAAGATCTCAGAAAAAAAAAAAATTAGTTACCAATCCTAGACTAATTATAAGTTATGTTGGCTTCCCAGTTCTGTTCCAAATTATGGCCTAACTACAAAATTGCAAGATTTGTATATTGTCGTAAAATGCCACAGACCAGAGTTAGAGGCACGACAGGGTACAGAGGCTGAGCTGCCATGCTGGCTGAGCACCACTGCTGTATTCAAAGTTGCTGCTAGGTCAGTAGACTGCCAATTTCCTGAACACTAATTCAAAAAGTCTGTAAGCAATTGGCTGGAAAATGCAGGATATTTATCTCACTGTTTCATTACTGCTTCACAAGTGTCAGAATTGCTTTTCTTCATCAGTGGTGGTGGGCTGACCCTGGCTGGGTGCCAGGCACCGACCAAAGCAGCTCTCTCACTCCCCTCTGCAGGTGGACGGGGGAGAGATAATATAACAAAGAATTCATGAGTTGAGATAAGGACTGGGACAGATCAATCACCAAATACCATCATGGGCAAAACAGGCTAGATTTAGAGATGTTTAACTGAATTTATTACTAAGAAAATCAGAACAGGATCATGAGAAGTAAAACAGAACCTGAAAACACCTTCCTCCCTCTCCTCCCCAGCTCCACAGCCTACCCCAGCAGGCAATGGAGACAGGGAATCAGGGTTATAGTCAGTTCATCACGGGTTGTTTCTCCTGCTGCTCAGGGCAAGGAGTCCTTCCCCGCTCACCATGGCATCCCTTTCATGGGACACAGTTCTCCATGAACTTCTCAGATGTGAGTCTGTCCCACAGACAACAGTCCCCCTCAAATTGCTCCAGTGAGGGTCACCCTTCCATGGGGTGCAGTCCTTCAAGGACAGGCTGCTCCAGCACAGGAACAGGGCTCCTCTCTCCATAGGGCTCCTCTCAGGCATTCCCCTTGCTCTGGTGCCTGGAGCATCTCTTCCCCATTCTTCTCCACTGACCTTGGTGTCTGCAGGGCTGTTCCCATCTGTTGGGGGTTGGTTCTTTCCCTTTTCCCTCTGTGGAATTTTCCCCATTGTCATGCTAAGATACCTGTTGACTGGGCCCTGGTGAAAAGGGGGAGGGGAGGGAAGAGGGAAACCCCTTGATATCCAAACATCCAGAAGAGCAGACAGAAGACTCTGGCTCTCCCCATAGTCAGGAGTTCAGACGGGAAGGACGATTGGTGCCTCAGTTCCATCACTGCCATCCCAGCACCAGGAGCCATCCTCACTGCTGTCAGACCCTGCCCTGCTGCCTTCTCACTGTAACCTGCCCTCATCCAGCACTCTGCTGAGCACTGGGACCCACACCGTGAGCAGAGGGCTCTCTCCATCTCTCTCTCCTCCTGGGACAGCTCTGCCATCACCCCCAGCCCTCCTGCAGCTCTGCGGGACCTGCCCGCCCCCAGCACCGGGAACTGCAGCTCAGGGAAAAGGTGCCTGCAGCCAAAAAACACTGGGACTGAGTTACTGTTCTGTTTGTGGGTAGTTTCATAGCTGGTGTTGTTCTTGTTTGTCTTGTTAGATATACTAGTAAAGAACTGTTATTCCTACTCTCATATCTTTGCCTGAGAGCTCCCTTAATTTCAAAATCATAATAATCAGTAGGAAGGAAGGATCACATTTTTCATTTCAAAGAGAGGCTTCTGTTTTCCTTAGCAAACACCTGTCTTTCAAACCAGGACACCATCACATGTTCTCACCCTACTCTTCTCTGGCCAGGACTACAGCTGTGCAATGAGTTTTTTTGGCATTTGTAATCTCTAATTGACCCAGCCTAGGCCAGCAGCATGTTGGCCTTTGGAACCACTTGGCGTTGGCTCTGCTGGACATGGAGGAAGCTTCTGGAAGCTTCTCACAGAAGCCACCTTGGTAGCCCCCTGCTACAAAAGCTTGGCCATGCAAAACCAATACAAGTAGTTAAGTGAGGGAACCATTAATTTAAGAGCATGAAAATAAAACCAGACTGCCACTCTGGGCAATGATAGAGACAATACTGAGATTATAGTGACCATGGGGAGCAAATTCCTTTCTTCTCTTCATGATATTCTGAGTTTCATTTCATTGTCCAGCTTTCTTTGTAATGAAACCCTAAATTTAATATAAAGCAGCTATATTTACTCAGTTGGACTATGTGAGATCAAATTACTTTTTGTCTTAGTTAGCTGCTGCTTACTTATTTTCCGTGCATTATGTAAGGCCACAATTTCAATACTCTCCCCACTGCGTGGAAGAAGACTGTGTGTGTGCATGTGCGTGTTCAAACTGCATGTGGTGAGTTGATGCCAAGTACATTGTCCTCATCACTGAAATACAGATGAATTAAAATAATGCAATACACAATAATCTGTTTTTCATGGGCATGAGGTGTGCAGGCAGACCTGTTTGTTGCAGCTTAGCAGCCCAAGCTTTAAAGATTTGCTTTTCACTGTCCTGACACAAAGCTTTCTGTAAACTAAATTGCAGGTTGATGCCTTGTTATTTATATATATAAAATATAAAGACTGCAAAATAGAAAGGTGCAAAATATACAGACACCATGTGTCTTTCTCATGGAACTCCCTGGGTAAGAGAAAGCAGGTGTAACCATTATGATCTTGCAGTAGTGAGTATCTCCATTAGAGGAATGGAGAGAAATACAGCAATTAGATACTTGCAATATCTGGCTAATAATCAACCTTAGCCCCGTATCTGAAAATGATTGCTCATTTTTAAAAATATGAAGACATTTTCAAAGTTCAGGGCTTTTTACTGGCCAAGACATCAGCTTGAACTGACAACGTAAGAAAATGAA
Organism: Cinclus cinclus; assembly: GCF_963662255.1. Taxonomy (NCBI): domain Eukaryota; kingdom Metazoa; phylum Chordata; class Aves; order Passeriformes; family Cinclidae; genus Cinclus; species Cinclus cinclus. The sequence goes on along the minus strand of NC_085084.1, from coordinate 14,549,612 downwards.
ACCCTGGGCAATTTTTGTCCTACAGGGCTACTCTCTCTGTTTCCTCAGGAACCTACAGCTTGCTTGGACTCTTAAAAAAAAACAGTCATAAGTATAAACAATTAAAGGTGGAGCCTAACCTCTCATATCAGCACTGTAAAACTCATGCTAATGGCTGAACATTTTTTACAGCTGTCAGTGCAGTTCTTCAGTGACCCTTACCAGTACTCACAGTCCTTTAGGGAACTGTATTAAAACAAAAGCAGTACTTAACACTTGGAAATGTGACAAGTCTCTGTGGAACCATTAAATTACAGGCAGTTTTGCACAAATGTCTAATGAAAGGCAGCAGAGAATCCCTCCTTCCATGCAAAATTGATTTAAAAATTTCTGCCCATACCTCTTCCCTGCTTTTAAACTAGAACACAATGGTTTTCCCTGTCTTAAATAAAATTTATGCGAAGGTGTGCACATCAAGTCTGTGGTCTGATGACTTGGAAAATATTTTTACTTACATTCAGAACATGTTGGAGTCCACGGAGGTGCCTACATTATGCATACTTTAGTGTACCTGAAAGGAACAAAATAGGAATGTATTTGGCATATGCCTAGATGTCATTTACTGTGGTTGAGCAAAGTAAACATAAAGGGTGCCAGACTACACTTCTGACAAGCATTTTGTTAGTAGATGTGCAGCAAAAGTGTGTTAATACCAAAGCTCAGAAGAAATCAAACCTATTTTGCTTTGCTTTGTATTCCTCTTAAACAAAGTGAACAGAAAAACATTTGAATCTCATAAAGGTTTCCCCATCAATATTTAAGTGGAACAGTTATAGTGTGTAATAAATGCCTTTCTCTTAAGTATGCATACAATATGTTTTATATTATGAATAATTCAACACAACAGTTGAAAAATTGACAGTAACACAGTAATGTCCAGCACTTTCTCCCCAGGTCACTGAATTTCCTTTCTGAAGAATTTTGAAATTTTGCATTTTTGGCCATTCAAAAGAATAAAAAAGGTAAAAATTCCTCACAAAACTGCTACTGCACAGTACTAGTGATGACTGCTTTACTGACAGAGCTCTGGTGGCAATAGCAGACCTGAAATAACACTTCAGAGAAAGTGGAAGAAACTAGTTTGAGACAGTTGCAAACTAGAAAATATAGCTCAGTTGCTCAGAGCATGATGCTAATAATGCCAAGGTAGTGGGTTTGATCCCTGTACAGGGTATTCAATGAAGAGTTGGACATGATGATCCTTGTGGGTCCCTTCCAAGTCAGAATGCTCTGTGATTCTGTAGCAGAGTGTTCTTGAGATTCATGATAAAAATACTGTCTTGCTTTCACATGTACAGTGGGTTTGTTAATAGAGGATAGCTTAAGACTAGACAAACAAAAATGGCTTTCCTATCTTCTATTTTTCTGATTCTGTGAAATAAAACCATGTGCTGTTAAACTACTAAAGAAAGCTTTGAGTGCTCACCTTCAATTTCAAACTCTATATTCAGTAATACAAAATGTGGGGCATTACTCAGGCTTAGACTGCTGCCTGGTGCTAGTGGGTGTACTGTGACCTGACACAGTCAGAAAATGATCAGTCCTGATTCTGAGCCTGTCCCCAAGGACACCATGTAATTTAGAAGGTAACTATTGAGCAGTCAGGTTTTCCTACCTTCCTTTTTGTCAGGAGGGGCATCTTTTTTCAAGAAGAAAAGGGATGGAGGCAACTGAAGATTTCAGTTAAATAAAATGCTGAATCACCTCAGGGCAAATGTTAAGCCACACAAGTGTTTCAGATATCTAAGACATTGTCACCTTTGTAGTTGGAGGAAAGAGGTTCAGGTAAGAAGGGATCCAGAGTCTGGTTCTTTACACTGAGCTTCAGCAAACCGAGCAACTGGCATGGTCTAAGTGGGATTTTTTTTTCTGAGCATGCAATTTCATTTTGAACAGCAGGTGCAGATTATAACAGAAAATACATTATACAGGGAGCTACCAGTGTACTTGAAACCAACACATGCAATTACCCGTGGATGAAACTGACATTTTAAGAATGCAGAAGACTTGTCCAGTTACAGAAATACTTCAGTTTTCATTGTAGGAAGGCATAAACAGCAACAGAAAGTCTCAAATTTTGACTTATTGAGGGTTTTTTAATACATTCTTCTTAGCATTTAATAAACAGACTGCATGAGAGGTAGCAACATTCAGGAAAGCTCACTTTTGGTCAGTAATAGTTTGGTCATGACTCCACTAGCAGAAGTCTGCTGCTGCACTTTTGTATCGTTTTGCATTTCCTTTTAATAGCCATTTGGTTATATACAGAGGTGGTCCGAAAAATTTTGAGGATGCTAAAAATGCTGCATTTACAAATCTGCTCTTTTGCTGTGGTGTTTGACAGGTATGGTGTGGCAAAAGTGGAAATAAAAGGAAAGAGATGTAAAAGTATACCAAGGTAAGGCCAAGGAAATGATGTAATGAAATTAAGCAAAAACTGCTTTTTAAAAAAGCTTTTCTAACTGGGGGAGCATCAAGCTCGGACATTGGCAAAGAGTTGGTGGAAGTATGTATGCTCCTTTCATAAAAGGACTTTGAGATAGTGCTGAATACATGTCGGGAAATAAGACTGTCCTGGTAGCCAAAGGATGGATGAGTTAATAGATGCCTTCTGTCTTTAATTCTTGTCATTCGCACTCTATCAGTCAGCACACGATATATGGAGAGAAAATGTGGTGCAGCCAAACTGGTGCAGTTTTACAGATGAGATTGTTTTCAGAAGTTATTTCACACATGCCAGAATCACTTGAGTAAAGTCCTTAACCCATCAAGCATAGGCACATTTCAGCCCTCAGGGCCTCATTAACACTAAGGGGAAAAGAAATCCACCTTTTTGGGAACTCACTGCTTTCTTTCCTGGGGAATTGTGCTGCCTTTTTAGGCAAAATTGTTGTGCCAGCCCTGTAGTGTTGACTTTTTGCATTTAAAAATCAAAAGACCTCTCACTAACAGCACAACTCCAACATACTTTGGCTTCCTTGAACGTTTGTTCTAGCTTTAAACTCTTTGTGTTTATGCTATTATTATTTTTCTTCCAGAAAATCTCTTCCAGAAAATCATGGATCCCCTGTAATGAGGAACTAAATGTCCATCATTATATCACATGTGATTTTGGGTGCACAGTTCACTTAACTGCATGAACAAAAATTTTGCTTATGGGTAAAACAAGACCCCTGGTATAGACCAGTTTTGAACATAGACTGTTTCAGTCCATATTATTTTAATCTGTGCTGATGGCAAGGAGCAGCATTTTTCTGGATCCCAGAGCCCACCAAGGATTGGGAAGGAAGAATTAAGTCACAGGATGGGATGAGGGTCCGCAGGAGTGTGCAGAGTTAGTTGGCACTTGTACATCTGCACCTTTACTTCAAAACAGAGAAGTCATTGTCACCCCACATTAATCTGCACGGCATCTCATGGTATCAGGAGCCTAATCACAGCTGCCTAATGACTGAAATACTCGTGAGAGTCAGCTGGGCATGCAGTCCTGTTAGAGGGGACCCTGTGTGACCTGGCTTGGGTCCTGTTTGCCTGGGTGGCTAAGTTGGAGTTCAGCCCACTATCAACAGCTTTCTTGTTGACCTACTGTCATGAGATGCTGTCAGACAGGTAGTGTTGTAGCTTTTGAGGTAAAAGACAGCAGAAATAAGCATGTTAAAATAATTAATTTTTTCCTGTGCAATGTCATTCACTCATGTCCAGAAATTCTGGTCTGTTGATACTCAGGAAATGTGCATGTTTAAGCCGTGTTTTCTTTCTCTACAGAGCCGAGGTTTCTCCATTGCAAAATAACCTGGCAGTGACAGGGTATTTAAATGGATAAATAACAGTCAAGAAAGTAAGCAAACCAACCAGTGTCATTAAGGAGGTGATGATTCATGCTCCACCCTTCCATCAAGCTGCTGCCTTTTCAGGTTTTGAAGTAAACTTTACTCATGGTCTTCTGTAAGCCCCCATATTCATATGTTATCTCTTCTGTTAATTTCAAAGCAAATACACGTGTCAAAATATTCCAGTTGTCCAGGCTGAACTGATCTGGATGTTAGGAATTTGAAATGATGGTCATGTTATTAAGTTGATCTGGATAAAGGTGAAAATAATTGCATAAGGAAACTTTACTGCAAAAACTTCTCATTAAATTGCTAGCTAAGATCTGTGTTATTTCCTTTTCTACAAGAAGGCAAATTTTTTCCTCCCCCTTCTATACTTCTGTAGAAGGCTGTCCTGCATTCTACAGTCCTGGATATGTGCTATCCATAAGTGAAGAGGAAGGCTAAGTCTTTAAACACAGCTCTGCTTGACAAATATAGACAGCTGATATCTCATCAATAATTTATTTCTCCTTCAACAGATATTTTTAACACAAACCGTAGCAACACTGGAGAATATAGATCAACCTAGAAACTTAATTGTCCCTTTAGGGTTAGTGGGATGATTTGCATGAATAAAGCACACTCATGATACTACAGGATGACTTCTATGGCATGTGTTTTGCAGCCCTGCTGTCTGAGGTCCTGCTCTGAGCAGGTACTAATTAGAATGAAGAAAAAGACAATAGCTCCCCATACTACTGCAGCTCTATCCTTTTGGTTTGCAAAGGGCTTTTGGATTTTTTTTTAAATTATATTTTTCCTGACCTTCACTAGACCTTCGGATTTTGAAAAAAGCAAAATATTAGGCCAGAAAGCATTTTTTTCAGCATTTTTTCCACAGTGAAAATAATTGTAATGTTTGTAACATTACCTACTCAGTAACTTGTTTCCACTTTGAAATTTTTAAAATTTGGAGTAATTATTTTGGAACACACCCACAACAAAAATTTGGGTTTTCAGAGGTCATTTTCAACCAGTGTAAGTAGTCTGTAAGGTTCTAAATTTTTTGGAATCCTGTTCAAACCCAGAACCTTTCTATTGAAAGTCAAAGCAAGGTTGTACTACTTTAAAATACACTTATTTAATACATAGAACATAAAAATACATAAAAATACACAGAACTACAGTCACTGCTTGGTAAGAACTATTTGCCATCTTCTGCTAGTTGTTAGACTGACAATTTTCCTATATAAGTAGATGTAGTAGAAGTGATTGAACAAGACTGAAGCCTGATCATGGGTACAGGTGGTCTGAGAGCTGGGGACCCAAAGGCACTGGTCACCTGTTTCTTGGGACACAGGTTTGCAGCTGGAGCACCTCTGCTTCTCACCATGACCTACCTCAAAAAAGTGCAAGTCATCAGCAGAAGGAAGGTAAATTCTTTTACTGAAATCTGATTCTGGCAGGTCTCAGAATTCAGGAATTGTCTGCCATGGGAATGGTATCTTTGATTCCCTCAGCCTCTTGATTTGAGGGTCTCAAAACTTCTAGACTGGTAAGTCATCTGTAGTTGCCAACATTTTCAAGAATCTTTTTCACGTCTAGAATGCTGTCAGGAAGAGAAATGATGCTGGGTTGGGGTGGCTGCCTTTAGTCAGTGCAGAATTCCTTTAAATAGAATGTTCCAGTTGTTTTGAAAAAAAATGTAAATTGTGTCTACTTTCCCTGCAACAGATCATATAAAAACCATAATATTAACCAGTTTCTGTGGTTCCACAAACTGCTAGTGGAAGTTAAGTGGAAAGTATTTTTAAAATTGTGAGTATAATGATCTGTATCCAGCTGTAGTTTCTGACTGGTGGTGGTGTCAGGAAAGAAATTATGTCTGGCCTGTCACCAGGGTATGACTGGGGGGGACCACAGGCATGTGGCATGCTTTGAGGGCTTAGGTTTAAGTTAGTAACTGCAGAGGAGGATGACACAGCTATACAATGAACAAGTGTGAATGCAGATGTATGACATCCCTTGATCTTTATGGGGTAAACACCACAAAGTACAACAGGAGGAGCAAATGTGGGCTCAGAGAGCTGTCAGAGTCATTTATTCTGCAACCCTTGCACAGAAAGCACTGAGGAGAAACTCAGATCTCTTCTGGTGTAATCCTTCATGCTCTAGTTTCATAGGATGGTGAACATACTGTAACACAAGGGGACAGAAAGTTGTTAAAAAACTCAACAAAATTAATTTACCCAACTGCAATATTTGAACCCCCATTACCCTGAATGACAGTAATCTGTACTTAATCCACAAGGGTACTGTGTCAGGTGAAGTTTAGGTTGGATATCAGGCAAAGAATTTTCACCCAGAGGGTGACCGGGCACTGGAACAGGCTCCCCCAGGGAAGTGGAGCACCAAGCCTGACAGAGTTCCAGAAGTGTTTGTGCAATAGTCTTGAGCATGTGGTGTGACTCTTGGGATGCCCTGTGCAGGACCAGGAATTGGACTTTGATGATCCTGATGGGTGCCTTCCAGTACAGGATATTCTGTGATTCTATGACTTAATTGGTACACACAGTTGACAGCAAGTACTTTCAGCCTGTCTGCAAGCAAAGATGAGTAATCAGTATTGAAGATCTGACACATTCATAACAGTGTAAGTTTCATCCAATGCAAGCAACACACATGCACACCATGTTATGTTAACCTAGTTGTGAGTTAAAACTTGTTTTTACCTTATTATATTCATCCTGAAGCACCTCATTGAATTATTCTACACTGTAAATATTTAACTATTATTTCTCTAATATAATCCCTTAAAATAACAATAACTAAGTTACAGTCTTGTCATGAATGTTAATTTGCAATTGATGTTGTTGAATGACCAGTTTACTGTCTGAAACACTTTTTTTATAGTTGGCTCTATTGCTTTTGCTGTACTGAAGCTCCTATAAGTTGATATTTTGATATATTCAAATGTAATTACATATGAACAGCAGTTCAAACAGAACAATGTCAGTTTGGCATTTCTTCAGGAAAAAATAGCTATTTTTATTTGGAGATAATGACAATTAAACTTCTATACTTAATATGTGATGATTACAGCAAGAAATTTGGATCAGCTCTAAACATGGCAAAGTTATTATTTTTCTCCTCCCCTTCCAGAGAGTAATGGGCATCAGGGAGCATTTCTTTCCTTCCAATACTGTTCATAACTATGGCAGTAATGGAAAGGAACTACTACTATTGTGATAGGTGTGTTTTTGTGAAAGTATGGTTTCACAGTGACCTTTCTGTGAACTGCACTCACAAAGTATTCTCACTTCAGCTGGAATTATGGAATTACGTACAGCCTTCATCCTCCTCCTGTTAAATTTTTGTCATGATTTTGACTATTTGAATAATCCTTTCACTCTAACTGAAACTGGGGAATTTTGACATATTCTGATGTCAATAAGAAAAGATCTGCCCAGGTCTCTGGAAACGCATTCACTCAGCTTTTAATTTTAGATAGCTTCTGATTTCAGTTATAAAATGGGGTAGACATCACCAAATTGATTTTAAGTGACTTGAGATGCAGCAGGAGTAGGCCATGAAGTGGGCTTAGAGCACTATGGGAGTTTTAATTTTACATGTTCATTACAGCTTGACTTTAGTACCTGGATTTGAAAAATTTATTATTGCAGTGAAATTTTTTTCTCTTTGTTCTCACTTCTAGTATTTCCCTCCTTAAAATTTATAATGAAAACCTGTTAGAATACAGATATCTGCAGATGAGTAAATCTCATTGATGAAATGTATGAATGTCCACTATCCAGAAGTTAACTGAAAAAAAGAATCATAAAGTAATAAGACCCTACTGTTTTAGAGATTGTTTAAAGTTTTCCTTCTCGGAGAGTGGTTTTTTTTTGTGGTTTTTTTTTTTTTTTTTACTTGGGTTTTTTTCCACATTTATTCAGGGTGGTTTCATTGGTGCCCAGTGCTATTTTTTTCTGCAGTTTTTGCCAAAAATATATATTTCTAGCAACAAAGTATCAAGGTCATAGAATGACATGGGCAGAGAAAGAAAACAAGAGGGAGAAGAGATGCCGAGAAAAAGAAATGTAAATTCCAAGGCAGTGTGTCTCACCTTCCTTTCCTTTATTAGTCCTGGGCTGTGCCAAACAAGTGGTGTGTAAAAAAGGTGGATGCACATACTGTTTTTCAGGACCATTCCCACCTGTCACAGGGGGTATGTATTTCCCAGGGGTTAAGGGTTTTTTTGTTTAATCATCCCCATTCCAGCCCTCAGCAGAGAGGTGTGGGAGAGCAGTTTGCTTTGTGTCAGTAACTAGGGAGTAACCTTCACATCTTGCATCTGCCTCCAGCTCCAAGATATTTAACCAACAGAAATGTGCACTGGGTTCATGGGGTTCAAATAAACAAGTTTTAGCTCATGCATATTGTGCTAGTCAGCTTTCTTGAGGGAAGTTATTTACACCTAGTTCTGCCTACCTTTTGACCTCACTAGATTTCTGCCCCTCCTAAGCAAATTCTTGATTAATTTCCAAGGTATGACTAATGCATTTTTCTAAATGCTTTGGGCTTCACACCCCAGCTCTTTTACTTCAATGATTTGTTTCATCATAATCCTGTTTACTAATGTTTCAGTAAACAAGACTTGCTTGCTCCCTGAGGGGAACACAGGAATAACAAAGCCTAAAATTATTCCTTATCAAGTTCCAACTACTACATGATGAGAAAGATGAGAGATTTAATATTGTTAATATAATCTTGTGGGGCATCAAATGCTTTGGTAATGGCCATCAAGATAAGCACCCAGATACTTAACAGAGAAGGAGGTTAAGGAATTATTAAATAAAGGTTTAAATTGAAAGACTATCCTTCTTCCTGTGAGTGTAAATCAGCTGACAGAACAAACATTTTCTGTTGCATTTAAACTTGCATTTAAACTTGTCTAGGCTAGCATTTATCCAGAGCCTTACCAGTGTTACACCTTCATTAAAACTTTCATAGTGCAAGAAAAAGACAGCTAGTTAATAAGGCTAGTTAATAGCCCTAGTTTAAATACCCTTGCTTTCTCTCTGGTCAACTGGTGGCAGGCAGTGCAGGAAAGATACCCCAAGGAGACACTAGTGAAGCTGCAAACACTGGAAAATGACTGTCTATGTGTCTCCCACCTGTGAAAGGGGAAGTTGGGGTCTGGTAGGGATAAATAGCTGACAGGATGTCTTTGGGGAAGTGCAGAGGAACCGTGGAACTCCCTTTAATCCCTAGAGAGGTTCCTGTGGGTATGGGGTGATGGGTGCTACTATGAGTGTGGTCTGAACAGGAATTCAAGATCAGAGACTGGAGACGTCTCTGGGACTTTATGTTCTTCTATGTCTACCCTCTTGTACTTGGCTAAAGTGAGAATCTTTCTCCATCCAGCATGTGCATGGCTATTTCTGTTCTTTCTGCCCTTTTGGTGTCACCCCAAAAGATACTGACATCCTGCTGAGTTGTACACAGAGACATGATCATTAGCAGGATTGTGTGGAGATCCACAATGTTGTGGTCAAGATTTTGTGCTCACAATATGTGGAAAAGTTAATTAATTTCAACACAAAAGAATAACACGTTGAAATCACCTATTCATCTGAAAAAGTAAGTGGGCATAGTGGAATTAGAGGACTTTTGTGTAGGGTTTTTTTTAATATCTCTATATAGGGAGATGTAATATTCCATGGAGGATCCTATGGACAGGGGAGAGAAAGTGACTTAGTCTGGAACAATTGCAGGAAGCTGGAATAATACTCACACTATCTTGTGCAACCTGGCTGACCATAACAATATGGGCAGTTATCTGGGAAGGGTCCTAAGCCTTTGCTGGAATTCCAGGCACTAAGATGGTTTTGTGCCAGAACTGTTCTCACAGTTTTCTAAATCTGAACCTGCTTTAAAGACTATGGTAATCCAGGTAATTAAGAAAAGGCACACTTTTTCTCTTGTTGACATCCAAAAATAAAAAAAGAAATTATGCTGATAGTGTTTACCTTTCCACTTACTGCAGCTGCTGCTTTATCATTTCTTATTCCAAACTATGAGCAGGTGAATTCCTTTCAATTTTTATATTTCAGTTGTCAAGAACTAATCAGCCAAAGTTTTCAGTTCTTGCTTTGCAGATATCATAGAGCTGGTGAGTAAACACTGATAAACTCAAGTGAAGTTTCAACTGCTTTCTCCAAAGCATGCTGAAAGCCAGTGTTCACAAAACAGGAACTGTAATGAAGTTTCAGCCACATCTAACCTAGTTTGAATCTTAGCTGCTGATAGCAGTGCTAAGTCACGTTTTGGAAAAAAAAAAAAAGATATTTTGCTTGATATTAACTAGGTAACATTCTATATTTGAAAGTTATGCCCCAGATATTTTAAAGTCTGTGTGATACTTTTGATATTCCTCTGATTTAAATTGATATGAGAGTAGTTGTTTTTCTAGCATTTTCCTTGTCAGGGGAAAGAATTTTGCTGCATCCTTTTGTGCTTCAACTGGCATTTAAGATATAATATTTTATTAATACTTTTTTTCATTAAATTGAACATGTTTAAAAGCAAAGGAAGTGCCATGCCATGTGCTAAAATAACATTAGTTCATGCTGCTTCAGGCCTATATGTTACTTGATAAAGAAGAAATTGTTCAGGGAGTTCTTTCTTTTCTATTTCCAAGCATTTATTTAAGACAAAAAAACCCAAAACCCCCTCAAAAACCAAACCAAAAATAGAATACCCCCCAGTTTCAGAAAAAAACCCCAAAACAAGCCTCCCTCCCCAAACCAACACCCAAACAAAAGAAAAGTCAATCAGTCACAATGACAAGGATAAGATATTACCCAGCCTGAACTCAACGTGCTCATCATTTAGAGTCCTTGTCCATTTTTCCTCCAATTATCACATATTTGTGCTTGGAAAGGCTTCATGCAAACAGTTCCCAAATTCCATCAAATTTGAGTATGGACAAATTTGAGTCGAAAACATTTGAGACAAAATTCACCAGTATGTGTGTGAGGACTGGGTGAACCCAGGCAGACAAGAACTTCCCTACTGGATTTCCACTCTATCTCTTCAGTATTTTCCAATTACAGTCAAACTACATGAGCAGCACAGAAAAAAAAATAATTAAAAAGAAAAAGGTTATAAAAGACATGAAAAAAGGCACTGGAGGAGCGCTGTAGTCTGCTCCAGAGCTGCTGGCTGGTAGCAGTCCAACTTGACCTGCTAAGAATGCAGCAGACACGAGCTGATGAGCTGGCAGGAAAGGAGGAAGAGAAAGACACAAGAAGGAAAAAGACTCATGTTCTTGTTAGGAGCAGATTTCAGGGAGGCCACTCAGCTGGTGAGGAGCACTTGCTGGATTTCTTATGAAAGCTGACAAGATTTTAGAGGGGGGGTAGGGTGCTCCAGTACCTAAATGGGACCTGCTGGGAGAAAGCTGGAGAGGGAGTCTTTACAAGGGCATGTAGTGATAGGACAAGGGTAATGGTTTTAAACTGGAACAGAGGAGGTTTATACTAGATATTAGGAAGAAATTCTTTACTGTGAAAGTGATGAGACACTGGCAGATATTGCCCAGAGAAGTTGTGGATGTCCCATCCTTGGAAGTGCTCAAGGTCAGGCTGTATGAGGGTTTGAGAAACCTGGACAAATAGAAGATATCTCTGCCCATGGTAAGACATTTGTAATTAGGTGATCTTTAATGTCCCTTCCAATTAAAGCCATTCTATGATTCTATTGTCTCTGATTTACTCAGACACATGAACAGGTGACATGAATGAATGTTTTAGAAAGAGAATTCCTTGTAGGAGAATAACGCCAAGCGAGGGAATGAAGAGTTTGGATGTCGCTGACTGTTTTTAGCCTGGGTTGTTCTTAGCAAGGATGATCCAAGTCACTGAATGCAGCAAAGCTTTTCTTCAAAGTAAATTGAGGGCTCACAACACCCTCCTAAATCAAAGCCAAAGTTCTCCAGTTAAGTTACCTCTGACAGGCTGTTTCCACTAAAGAAGTACAGTTAGTTGCTCTCTCTTGGATCTTAGTTGTTCGTAGACCTGTATAAAATTAAAAAGGAAAGATTAGGTATGTCCCTATAGAGCTATTGATGTTTCTTAGAAATCTTTCTGTTTGGATATCCTACTCTTAAAAGGGAAGAGTAGAGTCTTTATACCAAGTGCAAATTGTTGTGATGTTAAGATATTTACTTAACCGACTGAAATTTATACAAATGTAATTTGACATTTATGTATTTCCTCTGGATTTTAGGGGGTTGACTGGCTAAGACTCAGGTGACCATATGATTCTACAAATTTCTGGAAATAACACAGCATGGTATTTCCTAAGCAATAAATTAAGACCTCTTTATTTCAGCAGTGACAATGATGTGCAGTGGCAATCATATGCTAGGTACTCTCCAAACACACAGAAGAGTTGTAATGCAATGGAATAACGTCCAGGAGGAAGACCAAGTCAAAAAGCAGAGGGAAGTAGAACACTAAAAGCTAATTGCTGTTGAATCAAACAAGATTCTCCACATGAAAAAACAAGATTTACAAAAATACCTGAAGACCTTGGTAGTTTGTTTGATGTTGGGGATTAAAACCAAAGTTAAAAGTGGAAATGATAATGGCCTGTAGAGAAATTAATGTGCTCTGGTTGGAGAAGATATATTGACCAAAGTATATAAACAGCTTTCTGAGAAACTGCCAGTCACAGAGAAATGAATGATTGTGTATCAGAGTGTCATGATAGACAATGAATGTAGAGAGACACACTTGCAAAACTGTGAAAACAAAAAAGACCCAAAAAACCCCAAACCCAAACAGTCCTTTAATTTCAAGGAGAAACTGGGCAGAGAATAGCAAGACACATGGCAAACGTAAATAGTAAATAAAATAGAGCACATAGAGCCTACATGTTAGTTTCTTCTGTGCCATGGCACATTTTCATTTTGCAATTCTACCCCACTTGTACTGTACTGGTGCAAGTAATGCACTACTAAAATGGTTGTCAAATTCCTCCCTGTTTTCAGAGGAAAGTCACCTTCAGATACAGTACACAGACAGGAGAAGGGGTGAGTGATACCCTGGGAGGACCTGGAAAGGCCTTGCAATTAAAAAAAGGCAGGAAGTTGTGATGCCAAATAAACAACTCACTGACCACATCACTGTTTCTATTCTAGATGAGTCATCTGTATCTTCCTCATCTTTACAAGTGCTTCTGTGCAGAACTTGTCTGTAGACGAAAAGTATTAATGTCAAACAACCAGGGTCAAGGACCTTAATTTGTTCCAAAGGTTGTTAAAAGTACTTTCTGGATGTCTCCAGCTGACCTTTTCCTCCTTCCATTTTGTATCCTTTCCTACCACCCTTTGAAAAAAATCTTGGTTGTTTAGAATGAATTGGAGTCTGGATGGAGTAGGAGCCACTTCAATGTTCAGCTGCTTTGATCCTATTCCTTGTGGCCTATATAGTTGCAGGAGCAAAGTTTATTCCTGTCCCATTAGTCCTGGCACTTTATTCTGCAGGCATTGTCATGACTTCTGTGGTGAGTGGGTACTGCTCCGTGTAAGCAGCAGCAACAACGACAACAGCACCATTTGGAGAGGTCTGATCTATGTGAAAAGATGTTTTGTGCAGCCTGAAGGGGCTATCACAGAAGAGCTGTCAGAGTTCTAATCCCATTCTACATGAAAGAAAATTTAAAAATGTCACAAAATCAAATTAAAAAGAGGACAGAAAGTGAGGGTTGCAGGTACTTGAACATCGCACACACCAAAGCTCAAAGTTTCAAACAAATATAACAGCAAGGTTACATTTGTAACCAGAGAACCAACTTTTTGGTGATGAAGGACAGTGTGTGTATAGGAGAGGCTTTTGTTTTTCAGACATAACCAGAGCAAAGGCAAAAATATAGCAGTCTACCTTCCTCCTATAGCTCAAGACAGTAGCTCAAGATATAGAAAAGGGTGTCTGAGTAAGACTAACCACCATGGGAGAGAAGCAGAGGTATGGAAGTGGAGATCATGTCAATGAGTGAGAAGTGCTGACTAAAAAATCTGCTGAAAACCCTTTGGTGCCTCAGTGAGAGTGGGAGAGGAAGGGGGAGTAGGGCCTGATGAGCAATCATTGAAGAGACTTCACTACATCTTGCCATGGTGGGCTAGCCTCCACTTATTTCAAAAATGCTGCAGAAAGGGATTCCTGGATTAACTGACTCCATCTATAGCTAGCCTAATGTTTTATCTTTTTTTTTTTTTTTTAGGTAATAGATTCTGCTAGAAGTATTAAGATATTACAAATATCTGCCAGAAGTAATGCTCTTTTTTTTTTTGGTAATAAAACCAAAAAATGTTGTTGGGAGTAGAAGAGAAAATGAGGTGAGGAAAAAAAGGCTAGTTCTAACTAATTGGATGCTGTTAAGGTTCTTAAACTTCTGTGAAAATATTTAGTAATGTTTTTGTGCACCCCATTATATTTCTAAGCTGCATATCCTGATGGGCAACTCTGCTTCTGGACAAGAAAGGACTGCCAAACCAGCCATTTATCTACTGTGGTTATGAGCTTGGTTATTGTTCTTTTAAGCTGTGTAAAGAACAATAGTTCTTTATTGCTTTCAAGAGTGAATGAAGTTTGTCTGCTGTCTCCTCAAGGCAGGAATTTTATGGCCTGTGAACTGCTTGCCTGATGAAGCCTTGTTAGAGCAGCATTTACTTGTGATGCTATCAAAATACTTGTAATAATAATCTCTTTTTAGTTTATTGAACCTTTTTTCTCTAAAGAATTAAGTGTCTGAGATAGCTTAAAAATATACCCTGTCCTGGGAAGAACTTCTTGTCTGTAGTGAATTCATTGTTCAAGGTTCACAGATTTAAGGACTGCTAATATTCTGTCTCTCACAAAATAATGAAAAACAATAACTGATAACGTTTTCTGGGTAATGAAAAAAAATCATCTACTAACCTTACCTCCTTGTGTTTTTGTATTGTATTCTATTGTAATGCTTTAACCAAATTTGCTTGAGAAATTTGTCACTCTCTGGAGGTGCCTGTTGCATAATGTCCTCTTGATTCCGAGATGCTCACTTAAGAACTTGTCTATTTAGATCTGAAAGAATGTGAGTTTATATTACTGGGGAGGATCTCTCTTTCTACCAGTGTTTTCTCTTGGTATCTGTGGTAGGTAGTGTACTTCAGTTAGCAACTGCTGGAGTCCATCATCCCCAAAAGCTCTGGATTATCTAAACAGGGGTCTGCCCACTTCTGGACATCTCTCTCTTAGATGAAGAGCCAGTTTTGCTGCCATCAGCCATGAAAATGTTGTTCTAGCTGAAGGAATTTTGTGAGCTGGGAATCATCTACATGAGGAAAAATCAGGTAGATCAACTCAAACTGTCTGGCTGGATAAACCAGTTTTGAATGGACAGGAGAGTGCTCCTGTAATCCATTTTTCAGTGTTTTTTTTATATATGGCAGAGACTAGTAACAACCAGCCATCAACCAGAACACCCATTTGCCAGCTAAGCATTTCTCTAGTCCCCTGAATAACTAGCTTGGTTTTTTTGTTTTCCCTGAGCAATCTGAGTCAGGAATACCAAACAAAAGTCTTCTATATATGAACTATCTCCATATGATATGAGTTTTCTGCTGTCTTCCTGACAGTTTATTCATATTTAACTGCATTTGCCATATTCGGCCAAGCTGACAATGAAAAATAAGTTAAAATGCTCAAGTAAGTTGCAATGGATTTGGTTGCCAAAACAATGCTTAGATAAATTAAATCCAGGCTAGTAATCTCTTTCCTCGAAATCTTAGAAGGATGATGGAAAGAGAAATGCTAGATCTGAAGTCCACAAGGAATCAAATATATTTTTATCAAGCAACCACTTACTAAATGACCATCACACTCAAGGCTGGGTATTCTGAGTGTCTGGACATGTTTAAAAACAGTAGAAGAAATAAGTTCTGTTTGCATACAGTCCTTTTATTACCATTGCTGCTCTTGTCAGTACTAACAAGCAGATGCATTACCCAACAGACCTGATAATTAGTCTATCATCACTTGCAGCTGGTGTTGCAAGTGTGAGTAAAAATGTGGAAGATAAAGATAACTCATTTAGAGCAGGAATGGCAATGTGGTTGGTGACTATCATCACTGGACTTCCACTCTACAGGGAGAAAATTAGGTACAAAACACAAAGGCATCTTTAACTGCTGTAGAAGATTTTACTGGATGCTTAACAATAGAAAAAACCCATTCATTTATGTTGTTATATTTTATAGGTTATTAGCTATGAGAAGCATCCATTTTCTCTGCAATTGCACCTGTGGTGTTAGGTTTAATTCCTGATTAGAAGACAGAGACAGTAACTGAGGTCAAACCCTCAAATTTTAGTGCCAGTTTGTGTATCTGTTTTCCCCTTCAAGAAGATACTCATTGATTTATTGCTTTCCTACTGTGGTCCTCAACTTTTTTTTTTTAATGTAGCAGTTCTCTTTCCAGAGTAAATAAATAATTGATCACCTGGAGTTTATTTTTCCCTCCCTGTCCTATGTATGATATTTAGAAGAAGCTTAAACACCTCAACAACTTTACACTGTTTTTTCAACTTGAAAAATCCATCCAGCTGATTTTTTTTCTCCAGAGACCCATATTGTTGAAACCCTTAGGGCTATTCAGTTTTCCCACTTGAGGAATCATGTACCCATTTTCAGAAGACACAAAGAACATTTTTTGACTTGTTGACTGGAGCTGATTATAACTGCTAGGTTTTTTGAAGTATGTAATCACATTCCATTTTCAGTTTTGTTCTCCTTTTTCTATATAATCTGTTACAGACTCCCAGTAAACAATAGAAATATATTTATTTCTTTAGCCAGTTGATCATGGCTACATTTGCATAGCATGAACTTTTCATAATTAGCTTTTGGAAAAGAAGGGGAAAAATAGCATTTAATGAAAGGTGACTTTCATAAAGAAACTTTGACTTAACAAGCATTTCTTTTAGTACTGGTGCTGTTGTTAAAGGCTATTATCCTTGCCTTTATTCTCAGCCTAAACTTGAATAGCTTTAGCTCCACCCTTCTTTGTCACTGGCAAAATGAGTTTCCAAGCCAAATTTGTTGTTATGAATGAAGTTAGCTCAATTTAGTTACATACACTCTCAGTTGTAAAGATACAAACTGGTTGTGAGATCATACAGTGGCTTAGATTAGAGAACTCATCTGTGACAAAAGGAAAAAAGACAGAAAAAAATATTTCACAAGCAAATTATCTTCATGAGCTGTAACAA
Organism: Cinclus cinclus; assembly: GCF_963662255.1. Lineage (NCBI taxonomy): Eukaryota > Metazoa > Chordata > Aves > Passeriformes > Cinclidae > Cinclus > Cinclus cinclus. Next base: position 14,532,444 of record NC_085084.1, on the reverse strand, counting down.
CTGAAGAGCTGAAACAAGGGTGCTGTGGAGGCTGGGTCCAGGCTGGATATCTTGTAGCAGAGCTATTCTCATCATGTTAATAAAGACTATTAAAGGTAAACCTTAACATTCTGTATGTGAAGAATAGAGTCATATTAATTTTCATCAATTTTCTGAGCAGGTGCTTCAGTGAGTGCTGTCCACTCCTTCTTTCAGGTACCAGGACAGAATATGGAATTTCTGTTAGCTAAGATAAATGCATGTGGTACACAACTGTTGAAACTCAGTATGCAAAATTATGACATAGATTTCAGCCTGGACTTTCAGCCCTTCTGTCCCTAGCTTGGCTACATTTGGGGCAGGATTCACAAAGTGGAGAAGGAGAAGTGGGAGCCACCAGTATTTTTATGGGCAAACGTGAACGAACTGGCTTTGGAAAGGTTTTTGGTAGCTAATGTCCAACTGATATTTAATATTCAGAAGGTGCAATTTTATCTTGTAATAATTCACTTGCTCTTGTAATTTTATTTCTGTGATCTGTTTGGACAGTATTTAGGAAATGTTTCTGTCTATTCTCCAAATGGAGTTACTTGACCTCTCAGCAGATGAATATGTTTGATGAAAGGAAGATCTTCCTATTTAGGAAGTTTGGTGTTTCCAAACACAGAAATGAGGCAATCTTTTGTAAGATGAAAACTTGTAAACATCCAAAAATACAAGTGGTACTAGCAGTTTGAATCACAGACTGTCTCCTCATTCAGAAAAAAACTGTGGAATGATTACTACTTTCACAACAATGTAGCAACTTTAAGACCTGTCCTGTAGTTGAAAATCAATTCACCAAGTGAGGTGATCCTGTTCACGAGAGAAAAACTTTCTAAAGGTACACTTCTCAGAAACTGTATGTACAAGAAGACATTTCAGATTGCTCCTGACAATAAAAGATAGGAAATGTGTTGTGCTTCCTAATTCACAAATGCCTTTATTTCTTCTTCTCTGCTGACTTAAAAGAACAGCTTAGAACAGCTTATAGTTTTGTTTTATTTTTTTCCATTCTGAGTAAGTTTCATTTTTTAAATGCAGTTAAGCTAAATGTATAGTTTAAGGTCCCATTTGATGTGATCACTTTGTCAATGGTACAATGATAGGGAAGAGATGAGGTGCTTTGATATTAAATAAACATACTGTCAGGGTGTGAAAGGTTTCCTCCCCTGTGATGTGCTTTTATGAATTGATATTATGATCCAGTATGGCTCAGGTGTGCTGTAGGCTCACCATTGAGGACCAGTGCCTTTCCCTACTACTGTCCTAGTGAGGTGCACCTTGTGTGGCTTTAAAAAATAGATAAAGCCTTAATGATTGCTGTGATTTCAGTGAAATCCAGTCCAGAGAAATATTAAAGTTGTTGTGATGAACATTATGCACACTGGAGGTTTCCTGGAGATTTATCTATATACATTTTTAAAACAGACTTAGAATTTGGGGATAATTTATCCTGAATTAACTCAGACTTGGTAAAAATAAGGAAACTAAGATATACTTTGGTTTGTGATATTTGAGTTGGTGCATGGAGCAATTTTATACATGCATAGTATTTCAACAATATGACACAAAGAAAGACAATTAAAAAAATTATTAATAGAAGGAATAATTTCCTTTAGAAGACTGAGTGAATGAAAGGAAGCAGAGCCATAACTATTTACCAGTGGAATTGTTTACTTATTTGAAGCTTCAAACATGTATAGCTTGATAATTTCTGCATTTCTTTGCTTTTATTAAAAGGGAAGGAAGTCAATGGGAAGTGAAACTCTTAATATGTTTTTTCCCAGGCTCAGAAATGTCAATTACTGTTGCAAATTTTAGGTCCTCCTACACAGCTGATGAGGGACAATGGAAAAGGGTCTGAAGGATAAGATGGATTCTGAGCTACACAGGTGTCTAGGACAGATCTGTGTTCTCTTCATGCCTGTGCTAAGAGCACCATGTGGCATTTTGCTGACTTTTTCAATTTACATTCTTCCCTTCACAACAATATCTCAACAATATAATAAAGGTCTCAGCTTCACCCTCTTTGCAATTTTTCTTTTCTTATTTAGTCTGGTGTGTAGGTGTGGATTACTTACAGATCATGCTACAGAGTAAAATCTGAGCACTTGGTCTTCTACCCAAGAAGTAAGGGCTTTATCTCGGAGAACATTATTTTAAGAATATTATTAGAAAACTTGCTTCAGGCTTACTTTTAGCAGAAGTTTTCTGTGTCAATAAATTTGGCACATTACAAACTACTATCCCTCATTTATCTTAGCAGAGTGTTTAAATCAGATAGCTGAAGATCTAGTGAATAAATCCAAAAGCATGTGGGCTCTTCAGGCTTTCTAAAAATAATTTACTAAATGCTATCAGGTCAGCAAATCAAAATTGCTATTCTGAGAGTCATACTGAAGAGGACATAGGAAGAAAAAGGTACATCAAATGGCAACAAATATATTAGCCATATTCAGCATGAATACTTAAAAAAGAGGGGCTTTTCACAGAGTAGAATTTTCAAGGTCAGGTGTATTGAGAACAAGAGCTACTGCCTGGGCCCTGGCTGCCTGTGGTGTCCTGTCCTGCAGGAACAGGCTTGGTGGAATGAGTACAGAGCACAGAATGTTCAGCTCCTGCAAAATGCATTAGTTTTGTTTAATTCATCTGTACTAACTTTTCAGCTAAACTAAACCATACCAAGACTAGTGACTCCATCAGAGCCCTTTTCATGTCTGTATCATGTAGTAAAATATCTTAGCTTTTCCTCTTCTTTAAGCTACTAACAAATAACTTGCTTTGGAGATAGCTCTGTGTTAATAATTCAGCTTTACTTTGTACTCACCCCTGAGACAAAGCAGGGAGGTGTGACTGGTGCCTCTGCCTTATCCTATCCAATGCTCCCAGGGAGCCTGCAGTCAGAGTGACATGGTCTAGACAGGGAGAGAAGGATGACAGCAGTGACCATACTTTTCTCCAGGCAAACCCTGAGCTCAGCTTTATTTTGTATTTTGCTAACAAAGACATAATAGGGAATTAAAGAGTGTGGGGAAAGCACACTCTTCCCTCCCCCCCCCTCCCCCCACCGGTTTATTTAATATACAGAGTAATTGAGAACATCTCCTGTTATCAGCTCTAGGGAAATATACTTCCTTTGTTTAAAAAATAGGTTGGTAGGAAACCTGACGCTTCCTTGGATTCCTGAGTGCTTTGTTTGCAAATCCAGAATATAATCTGGAAATGAGAAATAAAAAGTGTCAAAGGGAGTAGAAGATCTTATTGTGCTAAATTCATTCACTGCTTTTTTTTTTTGCTTTTTTTTTTTTCCCCAACAACAAAAAAAATTGTGAGGCTTTTCAGCTACAGTGTTGTAAGTGTATGATTAATTTCTTATGTAATCCGGAGCAGATAGGGGAAGTAGTTTGTTGAAGAGGATGGTTTCTTGCTGGTGAGAAAGATCCTGCACGATTTGGCTCTGATGGCAACTTCACATGTGATGGAGCAGACACTCTTACTGTGTCTGAGTTGAAAAAGTCATTGGGAAGCAGGTCATGCTTCTCTTCCTGTTTTTGTTCACTTCATCCAGCTGCACCAATGAGAAACCCTCTAATAAATGAATGACTCATTTCTTTCATTGCTTAATATTTGTTTTGAAATGGTGACACACTTTTGAGCACCTGACTTCTCCTTCTATGATGACTTGGTTTTAAAATCACTTGTAGGATTGTTGAACACTTGATTTAAGGAGTTACAACAGGTGCCAGCTCTGATCAAGCAGAGACACGCTTTTGTGTGTTTGAGAGAAGAGTTAACCTCTGGAATGGCTCAAGGATTTTTTGTGCACAGTGCAGTGATTCTCTGCCTGGAGTCTCAAAAATATTTTTGTGGTCCTGAAGCATACATAGGGACAGCATCTATGCATGCAACAGACAGGGAACTTTGTTTTGTACCCTGCCACTGAGTCTCAGCCAGGGAGACCATTCAAGGTGGAAAGATGGAGCAGGAGGAAGAGAAAACTTCAGAGGTTCTATCAAGTAGGATTTTTTCCATGGCACATTTTCTGGCTCAGGGTATTGGAAAACAGCTTTGGAAAAGCCCATTTGCCTGCACACATGAATGTCACAGGGTGAAAGATTATTTTGGCCTTTTTTTTTTTTTTGCATGTGGAAAGCCAAACTTCTTCTTGCCTCTTGTAGAAGAACAGAACATTGCTCATTATTCTGCGTAGGTGTTGGTTTTGGGGTTTTATTCCACCTTCTAACAGTCAGCAAAAACTGAAAGGCATCAAGAATTAATAATTAAACAAACAAATGCAAAAAACAAGAGCCATATTCTTAATTCCAAGTGGCAGTGTGTGACTTTTATATTGGGAATCCCACTTATCTCTACAGAGAGATCCCAAGGGTCCAAACTGCCCCTGCTCCACCTTTCAGGAGCTATTTCACTGTAACTGGTGGTGAGTTATCCTGCTGTGCCCCCACAGGATCTCACTGTTCCTGCCTCAGGAAAAACTGGCACTAGTTCCTCAGTGGTAAACCTTCAGCTGGCCTGTGTATGGCATGCATGGCATGGTGAGTGGCAGGGCTCAGCAGAGGCTGGCCATGGCTGAGATATCTGAGAAAACTGGTGAGGCTTTTCCTCAGGGGTCTATCAAATCATGAATGCAATGGACTAGACAGGGATGTCTGTTTGCTGTCTCTTCCAAAATGAGTACTGGGAGGAATCAACAAGCAGAGCCACTGGCTCATCAGGCTGATAGGGGTCAGGGTGCGAAAGAGCACCTAAATCATGCATGGGTCAATGTACAATTTAATGAAAAAGAATTCTCCTGAGGACTGGCTAGTGCACAGTGACTGTGTCAGGTTTGGGAGGTCTGAACTGGGAAAAGTGAGAGGCTGTGAGGAGGGCACTAGGGTGAAGAGTCAGAGATGCCTGTCTTCCACAGCTGGAAGTGTTTATGTGGCCATAGACCTTTGGTCCAGACCAGGAGAGTGGCTCTTATTTATATTTTTGCTAAAGTACAAAAATTATTTTGAAATAGCAAACCAATAGAAGAGTGGAGTATGACTTTGAATAATGTACTAGGAATATTTTGGAAGGTGGCAAAAATGACAGGGGCTCTTGTATTCCCCAGTACTTTTAAAATACTGCTGTCTGCTCACTCATCTACATTTGGTTCTAATATGTTCATGCATAGTCAGGGGTATTGACATTGCTGGGAACAGTCGGGGGATGTCTATTACAAATGGGTGATTTCCCCCTTTGTCATGGGGAAACATTTTAACTCAGAATTTTTGCATGGGCTCTTAGCAGTAAGTCATACATTATTTTTTAAGAATTCTGTGAGGTAGAAGGAAATTACAAAATGTAGGCGGAATGGTTTCCAGAAGTGAACTCAGTCTTGCAAGAAGCATTCCCTATACAGGTTTTAGTACTTGCAACTCACATTGGAGTGTGATACTAATTGTTAGTGCAATGTTTTCATGAGAGCCCTCTAACTCAGTGCAGCTCCATGTTTGGGCCATCAAATGAGGATGTCGTTGGAAACTTCCTCTAATTAAGTCCCACTAGCTTCAGTGGGTGTTAAGAGTTGCTCTACATAAACATGTGAGTCTCACTGGCTGTTCTGCATTTTAATGAATATTTTCATTTGAGGTCTCTGTTCTGTTCTGTTCTGTAGACACACAGAGGTGTCTACAGGACTTTATTTGCCCTCATACATGCCTCTGCTGGAAACTGTCTGTAGAATGTCCCCATAGCCTTAGCTCACCAAAAATTGACTCAGGTGATGTCTCTGTCAGGGCACGGACAGTCCAGCATAGTGTTTTCTTGGCTCACAAGGCAATGAGTACCTTAGCTACACTTGGCACCCTCTGCAAGAGTGGCACAGCTCTCACATGACAGATCAGTGTGGTTAAAAACAGGAAGGTCAGCTTCCATTTTTATACGATGGGGTGCTGTATAAACACCAGGATATGTGAGCTGGTCATATCTAGTAGTGATGAGTGAAGTTCAATGATGTAACTGGCATAAGGTCATGATCTGGTAATTAATCTGAAACATATTTTACTATGGTTTTTCTCATTACATTGACTCATAATAAGCCAGCACATATAAAGAGAACCATGATACAAAATGCATAATTATTTTTTGTTGTGACAAAACAAAATCTAAGTCCTGGATTGTTTGCTATCTTAATCATGAGAAACCAGAGACAGCACAAACCATACTCCTCATTATGGTTTTGTTCTGGTGCTTTCTGCCAGTTAGGAAGACAGCAGTTTCTTGAGCATATCCTCTATAAAAACAACTGAGGATTGATCACTGGCAATCTTTCACTACCTGTGTGCCCTGTACTAGTTTAATTGACCTGCTGAGAGTAATGATTTAATTACTCTGACAGGCACAGAATACAGATTGCAAATGTTGTGTGTATGTGAAAGAATTATTTTTTAATGAACAATGTAAAACCAACAAGTAGAGAAATTATCATCAATAGTTGTACATGCTGATAAAGTTTCTGCTGATGGAGGACTATCTCTGTTCCCTACTGTACAGAAAGAATACAAAAAAGATAAAGAGTTGATGTTAGCTCGTTAATATAGATAGTGAAATTTGAATTATATGTGTACAGAGTATTTAACCATTATCATCAAATTAATGGAATTTTGTATTATTTTTTTCTCATTTGCATTATATAATTGCAGCAATGAAATTTTGACTTTAAAGATTAACCGCAAAAAGTAGCATATTAGTACAAAAAATACAATAATAAAATCTATTCTAATTTCATCTCATCAAAAGTCAATCTTTTTGGTTGAAAATATGTGATGTATGTAGTATTTTTTAAAACTAAGTTATAAGAGGAAAAAAATGAATGAAAATTGGCAGGAGAAAATTTCTTATAAGAGACTAAGCTGTAAATTAGTAAAGACAGAAATATATCTTAGGTTCATCATAAAATCTAACTAAGTAAAATGTTAACGTAAGGAAAAATAATTGCCACAAAACATCTGAGATATTTTTGCTGCTGAATTACCTTACTTGTATAGGTTCAAAACTGTATTTCAATGGATTTAGATGTCCAAAACCAGAATAATGACAGAGTGAATTGCAATAGTGCCCTGTCATTTTATGGGGACCTCCATGAACCTCCAGTGTCTGATTTGAACACTCTTTGAAGCAAATGGTTGGGGTGCTCTCTAGTCACTGACCTTGACATGGTCTATTCTTGATGGGGGTTTTGCCTCTGGCTTTGCTGAGAAGCAAACATCTCATGTTTATGCAATTTGGCAAGAAGAAACATGATTAGTCACTTAAACATCTAATGGCTAAATTTTTTCATGGATGAGACTGCTGTAGTGCCTCACATGAGCATGTGCTTCGAGGTTCACCTGAGCTAGGGTCTCCACTAGTCATCTGAACAGCCTCTACATGTCCTGTTGCAGTATCTCACGGTACTGATTGGCACTATTTACTGTATTTGAGTATATAGTGTTGACGACAGTGTAAATGATAGTAGGCTTTCTAAATCTAATATCTACCCCAGCTAAAACCAGCACATCCCCTCCATCCTTATTCCATATGCTTTGCCTCATGCACAGGTCTCACATGACTCCAATAACGACCATCCCACCTCCTATTCTTTTATATAATAAACACACCTATTGCTCTCTCAGTCTATGGGCCACTCCTGAAGAATGTGCATAAAATGTCCACCAAACTTAACATAAGTTAAATTAGTCCATGACTTTGGGCTCTGGGGTCCCTCAGGACAGAGGAGGTGCTGCGTCGCCTGGAATTACTGAGCACCAGCACCACATCAGGTTAGGTCACTACTGCACCACAACTGCTTCTAGCAAGACTTCTCCTCCATTGGTTTGGGTAGTTTCTCTTATCATAAGTCCTGAAACATGCAACTCAAATCATGGCTTACAATAAGTTATAGCTATATTAATTACAATCTCCACCCCTGGTCCTTTTTGACCAGGTTATATGGTCTAACCCTGCAACAAATCCCTCCTCTTGTTCTCAGCTTGGCTAACAATGAGAGATTTCTTCCACAGTCCACCAGTAGCACAGTCCACACCCTAGTCCTCCATGGGCTGCAGGTGGACCTGTGCTCCATCATGGTCTCATTCACACCACAGTCCCTCCAACCCTTCACACTGGAGCTCCAGCTTGTCCAGTATCCCAGCACACAAAGCAGCAGCACCGTGTTGTCCCACTGGCCAGCGCAGGTGCTTCACCATGGCTGTAACCATGGTGTTCCCGGGCAGAGCACAGGAAGGTGATGAGTAGTACAGCAGCAGCAGTAAAAGCAAAAGGTGGCCAGTGGCAAGTACTAGATTCTAATATTCAGTCAGGAAATAGAGGCCCGTGGCAAGCACAGGAGCCTGCTCATTTTCAGCTGAACACCACTAGCAATATAAGTTCAATCTAGTACCTCCCAATCAAATCTTCCATTGTCTCAAACTTCTCAAGCCTCACATTGCTAATCAAAAAGGATTTTGGTGGGTTGACCTTGGCTGTATGTCATTTGCCATCAAAGCTGCTCTATTGTTCCTCTTCCCTGCTAGACAGGATAGAAAAAATAAGAAAATGAGTAATAGGCTGAGATAAGGCAGTTTACAGAAGCAAAGTGAAAGTTTTTACATGCACAAGAGGAAAAAAGGTTTACTCTCTACCTCCCATCAGCAAGCAATGTTCAGCCACTTCCCAGTAAGCAGGGCTTCAGCATGTGTAGTAGTTGCTCCAGAAGGTAAATATTGTAAATAAGGAATGTCTTCCTCCCCTGCCTCCCCTGCCTTTCCTGCCTTTCCTTCCTTCCTTCCTTTCCTGCCTTTCCTGCCTTTCCTTCCTTCCTTCCTTCCCCTTTCCTTTGCTCTTATACCTGAGCTGGTGTCATTTGGTATGGAACTTCCCTTTGGTTAGTTTGGATCAGCTGGCTTAACTATGTTTCTTCCAAGGATCTGGTTCACTCCAGCCCCTTGATGGGGGAAGAATATTGCAGGCAAAGCACTGTTGCTGGGCTAGCCCTGCTCAGCAGCAGCTGAAGCACTGCTGTATTATCAACCACTTTCCAACCAATGTAGAGAACAGCACTGAGAGGGTTGCTATGGGAAAAGAAGCTCCAGCTCACCCCGGCCTGATACAAATGATCTGCCCTAAAAGATATATTGTTGACTGTCAATTATTATCTCCTTTAATATGCAGAAGAATCTGCTTCATGATCTTGCTGGGGCAAAGAGGTGGGACTGGAAGGTCTGTGGTTCTTGGGTCTTCCTGTTTTCCTTTTTAAAAAGAGACCTTTTACCCCTTTTTCAGTGAGTGGGATCTTCACCAGACTATACCCTGACTAGCCATTCAAACCTGATGAATAATGGCTCTCCTCTGCCAGTTTCCTTGGCATCTGTGGATGTGTGTCATTGGGTACCACAGAGTTGTGCACCTTCAGCTTCCTTAGATGGTCTTGAACCTTCTACAGCTCTTCGTACTCCCATCCCCTGCCTTTTCCTTCTGCAGCTCCAGTGGTGTGGCTAACATACTTGCCAGTCAAGATCGAGGCAGGACTTTGTTGAGTGCCTCAGTTGTCTTCACATCCCAGGTAATCAGGTCTCCAATTTCCTTCTTGAGTGGGTCCACCATTTTCCCTACCCTTCCTTTTACCACCAGCATACTTGTGGAAATTTTTCTTGTTGTTCTGGATGTCCCTGTCAATGTTTAATTCTATCATGGCTGTAGATTTTCTAACCCATATTTCCCCAAGCTTGTCTATCCCTGTTTCTATCTTCTATAGGTTTCCTTTTTGAGTTTTTCCAGGAGCTTCTTGTTCATATACACAGGCCTCCTGAAGTTTTGCCAGGCTTCCTTTTTTTAAGCATGCATCACTCCTTCATTTCAGGGCAGTGAACTGGCTTCTTGTCCTCCTCACTGTTGCAAGGATCTTGAATGGCACCAGTTCATGGTCACTTCAGCCCAGGCTGCCCTTGAACTTCACCTTCCTTGCCAACCTCTCCTTGGTGAGAACAAAGTTCAGCACATCATCTCTACTTGTTGGCCCTTCTCTCACTTGGAGAAGGCAGCTGTCATCAGTTAATGCTGGGAACCTCTTGGATTGCCCACACCCTGCTGTGCAGTCACCACAACAGATGTCAGGGTGTTTGGAGTCCCCCATGAGGACCAGGGCTTCTGAATATGAGGCTGTTCCTATCTGTTTATAGAGGGCCTCATCCACTTGGTCTTGCTGGTCAGGCAGTCTGTAGCAGACCCACACTATAGTGTCACCTGTCCCTGCCCTCCCTTTAATCCTGACCCATAAAGTCTCAGTTGGTCCTTCCCCCATCCCCAGTGCTCTGTGCACTCCATCGGGTCATTGACTTGAAGGGAGACACCCCCTCCACACCTTCACTGCTTCTCTTTCCTACACAGCCTGTGTCCATCCATTCCAACACTGGAATCACAGGAGTCATCTATGCACTACACCTCTGTGATTCCAGTAAGATCATAGTCTTACAAGCATGTGCATGTCTCTGATCCCTCTTGTTTATTCCCCATGTTGTATGGATTTGCATGGAGGCAAGATTTAGGTATGACTCCCTGTGAAGCTGACTTACTAACTGCAGTGCCTGAAATTCTTTTGGACTGTCTCAGCTCTCCTGCTGACCTGTGATCCCTCTCTAGATTATGAGCATCTCTTGCTGGTCCTGGCATGAGACTAGTAGGAATGGGATGGATTGAGGTTCCCCTCTTCTGGCAACTTTAGTTTAAAGCAACACCACTCCACACCACTGCTTTGTTTCTCTGTCTTAAATTGATAACTTATGTTTAAATGAAGGCAATGAAACATATTCTTTGCAATTAGAACAAGATGAAAATTTAAAGAGGATTTAAGTCTTCAGCAGGGCCTCATTATTAAAATAAAAAAATGAAAAAGATAAGACATTATATGTTGCGTAAAATGTTGGAAGAAACACTTGACAAAAAAACTCATCCCCTCACCAATTTTTTTTATTGATCCACTATATGAAGCACAAAATTCAATAAATACTTGAATTTTATGAGCATTTTAAGGTCATTTTCTTCATTAAAGGTATCAGAGCTCATTGGAAAAGTTTAGTGAAGCCTGGGAATTCTCCAGTGCTACCTCTCTATCTTTGGCTAGGTGTGACCAGGCACTGTAGGCTGCATCTGAATCTGCATTGCCTCTGCCCATTTAACTGCTTCAGTACAGCCCAACCAGTGCTGCTCCACAGGAGAAAAATAATGGTCAGCTGTAATTTTGAACTCATTGGTGTTGGTAAAAGTACACTTACTCCTTAAGGAAGTGCTTCAAAATATTGAATTCTGTCAGAAGACAAGAAGCATCTGTGTGTTCACAGTGCAGTTATCCTCTTCTTGCCATTTTTCTGAAACACTTTTCTCTGTTAAGTCCTTGCTGATTCTGGTTCACATGAACATCTTGACTAACTGATTTCAACAGCTTGTCCAGGCCACAAAGTCCATGAACACCTTGGGGAATGCGGAGACTCCCAGGAACACTTCTGCTGACTGCTAGGGAGATGTCTCTTTCCTGCACGTGCATTTGCAACATCACAGATTCCGATTTTCCTTTGCGAGTGATAAGCAGCTCATAGAATCTCGTAGGCAAGTAAAACAGCAGGTGTTACCTTGCTTTTGAACCCCAAGAAGAGTGTTACATATACTGGAGTGCCATCTACTGGCTCTTTTCCTCTGTAACGGGTAGATAAAAGTGTCAGCTTTCTGTGTGTTACTTCACCTAGGATGTAAGATAAGTTGCATTCCAAGAAGGATCTCTCACTTCTCCAACTGCATCCAGGACCCAGACCCCCAGAGACCTTCACCCAGCTCCTAGACCTTCAAAATCCTCATGCTGGTATTCAGGCCAACGCTACACATATCTCAGCATCCTAGTTCTTCCCCTGTAGTGATTTGTCCCACTCCTTAGAATTTCTGCTGCCTTTGAAGGTATCTTGGGAGAGAAGCTCAAGTGCCCCCACTGAAACATTCGAACACCGTACACATAAATAGCAAAACAGTTAATCATGGAATCACAGAAAGGTGGAACATTTCAGATCAGAAGATAGCCATAAGCATCACTGAGCACATCTCTGTTCTCTCAGGACTAACCATAAAACTCTGATAGACTTGGTTCTGTGACCACTCCCCAGCATGTTCCAGTGACTGGCAATGCTCTCAGTGAAGAATCTTTTCCTAAAGACCAAACTGAACTTCCTCTTAAGCAGTTTCATTCTTCTTAAGCAGCCCTGGTTCCCAAAGAGAGGAAGTCTCTTCCAGAGGGGGAAGCATCTCCCCCTCCACAGTTTCACTTCAATGACATTTCCTCCCAGCCTTCACTTCCCCCCAGGCTTCTTTTCTCCAAGATGTACAAGCCAAGTGACCTCAATGCTCCTCTTAAGCCTTGTCCTTGAGTAGTTTCACCCTCAGCTTGGTCACCCTCCTCTGAAAATACACCAGAGTTTGATGTTAATATATTGAGGTGCTCAGATACAAAACACAAGATTCAAGGTGAGGCCACCTCAGTGCAGTGGAGAGTGAGACAAACACATCCCTTGACCAGACAGTGATTCTGTGCTTGACGTACTCCTGGAAATGGTTGGCCCTTTTGGTTGCCACAGGACACTGCTGACTCATGTTCACCTTGCACCAATCCAAATCCCCAAGCCTCTCTCTGTTGGACTGCTTCCCTGCCTCTTACCTCTGCCCGCCCCCCCCCCCCCCCCCCCCCCCCGAGTTTGTACATATGCCTAGGATTTTTCCATCTCAGATGCAGAATCCAGCACTTGCTTTTGTTAAATTTCATGTGGTTCATGGTTGCCCAGCTCTCTATTCTATCCAGATCTCTCTCTAAACCTCTCTACCCTCAAAGGAGTTCACAGTTTAGTATGGTAGGCAAAATTATTGAGTGAATTTACATTTAATTCCTGTGTCCAGATAGTTTATAAAAATCATTAAAGAGCACTGTCCCTGAATGCTAATTTGTTAGAGCTCCAATAAATATAACCCTTTGAGTCCAACCCATCAGACAATTGCTCACTCAAATTGTCATTGGCTTGTCCAGCTTTGCACTGGCCAATTTATCAGTAAGGATACTGTGAGAGACATTACCAAAATCTTTGCTAAAATTAAAAACCCCACACATCACCTGGCTTCCCTTAGTCAACTACCTGGGTTGCCTTGTCATAAAAGGCAATTAATGTAGTTAGGCAACAATTTCCCTTTGTTAAGCTGTGGTGGCTGTGAAAAATTATTTTGTTTCCTCTCAAGTGTTTTTCAGTAGCTCCCAGATTAACTTTCTCCGTATTTTCAGCAGGCACTGTGAGACTGACAGGCCTGTAATTATCAGCCTTCCTTCTTTCCCTTCTTGAAAAATGGAGCAACTTTTGCTAGGTTGCAGTTCACTCCAGACACCCAAGATGCTGAAAATAATGGAGAGAGATCATGTGATGCCATCATCCAGCTCCCTCAGTACCCTGGAAAGACCCACTCTCCCCCCCATCTCCCTTGGAGATTTATGTGCATCCAGGTGAGGAAGTAAGTTTTGAACAAGTTTGGTGTTGACAGAGAGTGTATCTTTCCCCCACTCATGGTCTTGCAACTCTGAGGGCACCAGGGCCCACCACTGGTGTTGAAAACAAGAGCTGAAAAAGCCTTTAATGTTTTTGCTTTGTCCCTGTTTATGACCAGCCCTGCAAAGCAAGGGACCAGTGTTATGTCTGATCCTCCTTCAGCTTTTCAAATACTTGTGAAGACCTTTTTGCTGCTCTTCACAGTGATGAGCAGCTTGAATTCCAATTGAATTTTGACTGCATGCAGGAGAAACACAGTTTCTCTGTACATCAGGGAACAGCATTGTTGTAGTTCTCCTGTAGCTGTAGTTCTGTGTTGCCTGCCTCTGTTTTCAATGTCTGTACACCCTCATTTTCTGCCTGAGTTCTGGAAGCAGATCCCTGCTTAGCCAAACTGGTGTTCTGCCCTGCTAGTTTGACTTCTGACACTTTGAAATTGCCTGCTCTTATGAAATTGTCACTCATAGGAGTTGACTGAAAAGCAACAAGCCTTCAGGGACTCAAGTAAATTCAAAAGCAGATCCTCAGAGAACCTTACTAAGTAGTTCCTTCTGCACCCTGAAGTCTGCTCTTCCCATATCCTCTTTATTTTCTTTCCCCTTCATTCTTACACAAAGGGTCTCCACAGTTCCACCTCCAGCTTCAAGAGCCATACATTCCAGACCATCCATTACATAAAATGCCACCCCTTCACCTTACCTGTCCTTCCTGTGCCTCCTGAAAGGGGGCTGTAGCCCTCCAGCAGGGCACCCCAGTTACAGGATTTATCTCACCATCTTTTGCTTTTGCCAGCGATGTGCTTTCTCTGGGACTGGGCCATAACTTCTATCTTCTCCTGCATTTTCCTTATATATATTTATAGACTTGAATAAAAATCTCCAAATGTCATAGTAAGGATGGGAGTAATTGTTATAGATTTGAAGGTATTATACAGCCATATAAATGAATTTATATGACTGATTGCTAGAGGAAAACTGGACTTTATTTAAAAAGAGGGGACATGTGAATAGCAGGGTCAGTATATTTGAAAACATTTACACATATCCACCTGTCTGTCTCTGTAGTTATGTCTGTCTTCTCTGTAGCAGACTCTTGGTATATGTTGTTCCTGTAGGGGTGAGTTCACAAAATTATTTGAAGGTGTTTTACAGTCACATTTAGATTTTTGATTCATGTGCCTTTTGAATACATGGAGATAGAATTAAGATTCTACTTTTTCTTTTTTTTCCTGGATGGAAGAGATGGAATAAAGCATATAGGTCTTGCTTTCTTCTGTAGTTTTTCTTTGCTTTGTTGAGTGGTACATGTAAGTGATGCATGTAAGCATCCATTTACTGTTAGAAACACCAGCCAAAAAGTAAGGTTTTCATGTCATAGCAAAAGTGGACTGTTTCCAGAGTCTTTATCTCCTGTAGTTATCTGCTCTCTGGGCGTCACTTTGAAGTTATTTCACAATGAAACAAAAGAGTGCATTGTTTATATCACTGACAGATTGACCAAGAATGGTATTTTATCTCTGCCATCCAAATAGCTGATTAATTTAGATGTAACAGGTCATGGGAAGAATGAACATAAATGACACAGCACAAGATTAATGCTGTTTAATTTTCATGCTTTCTCTTTCGCGGCTTTTAAGCAAAACATCTGTTGAGTGGTCCTCTGCTTTCCAAAGTAATGAGACCATGATTTCCCTTTGATGCAGGCTATGTTGTGAGGGGAGCCCTTGCATTAAGGTGCAGTTAGTTTGCACACATTGACATCTGTTGATAGCTGAAACTGCAGGTCCACAAGGGAGGTCACAGAAAGACAGAATCACAGAATAAGCTGATTTGGAAGAATCCCATCTAGATAATTTAGTTCAACTCCTGGCCCTGTGCAGGACATCCTAAGACTCATGCTGTGAGCATGATAGCATTGCCCAAACACTGCTTGAACTCTGTCAGGCTTGATGCTGTGACCACTTCCCTGGGGAGCCTGTTCCAGTGCTCAACAACTCTCTGGGGGAAAAAAAAAATTGTGATATCCAACCTAAACATTCCCTAACATAGTTTCATGCTGTTTTTTTGAGTTCTCTCATTGGTTGCAAGAGTGATCAGTGCTTGCCCGTGCTGGTTTGAAAGCAAACCAGTGGGAGATTTCAAGTCAGAACAAAACTTAATAGGAAAATGAAAATAAAATGCAGTAGTACAAAACCACTGTCAGAGTCAGAATACAACCTGACACCCTGTCAGTCAGGGTGTTGGTAGCAGTCCAATTAAATAAAGGATGGCTGCAGTTCTCCTGGAGTGACAGACATGGTTCTGTAGAAGTAGAGGTCCTCTAGAAGGCTGTGGTTTTTCTCTGAAGGTCCAGTGGTGTAGAAGGGTCTAGTCTTCCTCTGGGAATCCAGTGGAAAAAGGTTGCTTGTGTGACAGGGAACACACAACTGACACCAAGAATGGTTTCAAGCATCAGTACTTTATTATTCCCCAGTACAGTATACCCTGTTTCTCACATGCACAACACCTGTGTGCCCTTTTACGCTTTCATGATTGGTCACTGCACATAAGCCTTGTGTACTTCTTTCTCCTTCTGTGCTCTTTACCTGTCTTATACATGTGCATTAGGGACAAGGCTCAGCCACAGCCCCATTTTGTATGTCCCATAATCTGTTCTCCTACACTTGTGGTGTTCCACATCTCAGTTTTTATTTAGGTAGGAAATGCTTCATTCCTCCCCCTGGGTGGAACATTTCCAATGGAATGATCTAATTTTATCAGTCATGCAGTGGGACTCAGTGGTCCATTAACAGAAGATACTTCCCTGGGTGGAGGATGGAAGAGATAAGGATCACTGCCCCACCTGGCTTTAACAGATAGTAATAGACTACATAATTTTGGTTACAACTCGTATTGCAACCTAAGACACTGACCCTTCACTTCTTGTGTAGATGTTGATTTCCCCTCAGTCTCCTCTTCTCCAGACTGAGGAGACCAAGGCACCTCAGCCACTTCTCATACAGTTCCCTCTCCAGACCCTTCACCATCTTTGTTGCCCTCATTTGGATGCTCTGGGAACAGCTGTTGAACAGACATTAGTCTGTTTTATATTATGGCACCCAAAACTGCCCCCAGCACTTGAGGTGAGGCTGCCCCAGTTCAGAGCAGAGTGGGACAATCCCCTCCCTTGCCCAGCTGGTGATGCTGTCCCTGATGTACCCCAGGACACCCTTGGCCCTCCTGGCTGCCAGGGCTCTGCTGGCTCATGTTCAATTTGCCACTGACCAGCACCCCCAGGTCCCTTTCTGCAGCACTGCTTTCCCATCTCTCATTCCCCAGTGTGTCTGTACATCCAGGGTTGCCCTGTCCCAGGTGCAGAATCTGGCACTTGTCCTTGTTAAACTTCATGTGGTTGGTGATTGCTCAGCTCTCTTATTTGTCAAGGTCCTTCTGCCCTTGAAGGAGTTGACAGCCCTTCCAGTTAAGTGTCATCTGCACTTATTCCTTTTAGTCCTGCATCTAAGCTGTTAATGAAGACCTTTGTTATAAATTACTCACTGAAATTAGGTAGGTCAATCAATAAGGAAAGTTATTAATTAATTTATAAGGAATGGTCAAGCAGCGATGGGGACATGGGGAGTTTCTGCTCCACCAACACGTCCATTTCACCTTTGGTCACTGCACCTTTTGTAGGCAGTCTCTGGTGGGCTGTGGCATGCCCACTGTGCTGGGGTACAAGACTGAGCAAGCCCGAACGTGTTGGCTAGCACTCAAGCAGCAGTGGCTACAAGCCCCCACCAGGTCTGGACAAGGCTCGAATGTGTTCTCAGGTTACACTCTTTGAAAGCAGGTAACAGCAGTGACAAGCCTGCTTGTGTCCAAACAAGCTCACATTTTTCTTACACATAAAAGTGGATGCAATTCATGGTTATAGTGAAAAAACAAAAAAAAAATGAGCAATTTACAACAAAGTGACTTAAACAAATATAATGAAATTATTGGATTTTCCTGTGTCTCATGTCCATGTTTTACTTTGGAATCAATATTTTCGTTTATATTGATCCTATAGTGTATTTTTATAATTACACAAATCACTGTGTAGCACCTCACATCTTGAAGAGCACAGGGCTGAGGATGGAGCCCTGCAGGTCTCCACTATTGTTGCCACTAGGGTCTGATGTTACCCTGTTACTCCAGGGTCTGTTCTCTGGAGGTTTTCCCAGCAAACTGTAATCCAGATTTCTCTCTCTTTGACTCTGTTGTATATATGTATGTATCTATGTATGGCCAAAGAGTGATGGAAATAATAAAATAATAATTTTTCTCCACTTCTGCATAAATGAGGAGCATTAAGTCAATTAATATAATTTGATAGACATGAACATGTGTGTGTGTGTGTAAAACTGCAATTAATGAGTGAATGTTGCATCACATAATGAAAACAAATGTGTCAATGGAATAACAATTTTTTTCCCCAGAATTTGGCTGAGAGGCCAGGACTGTGGAACGTGGCATGTGTCCCACAGAAACTGCATACTCTGAGGTGTGAAGAAACTTCAGGAAGAAAGTTCTTTCCATGGATCATAGTCAGCTGTCTCACCTCCTCCTGGGGATAATTAGAAGACTGAGCAGGGACTTGGAGGACCAGGAACACCACAGATTTAAAATATTGATTGAGGCATTTTATCACTGTAGTGATGGAGATCTTTGTGCTTAGGAACAGGAAGGATGTTTTTCTCAAGGATCTTGTGTTGCTTAATGACAATGCTATTGTGTTAAGACACAAGGACAAGAGTATTCTGAAAAAAGTCTTGTAAAATTGCCTTTGTCTTCCAGTGAATACCAAAGCTTATGTGAGGAAAAGTTCACTAGCATGTCAAAATGGTGTAGTTTTCCGTAAGATTGTTAGAATATTAGCTGATGATCTGAATTTTGTCCAAATCATAGTAACTTTAAGACAAGCTTTAGTGTCTAGTACAATTAATGGTGGGTTTTTTCCACAAAAGATCTTTTATGTTGCAAATAATTCTTTCAAGAGTACTTAACTTTATATCTTTGGTTTTAAGGGAAATGTGATTTTATGGTTTCAAGCATGTATTTCAAGCCTCAGTTTGTATGACCAGGGTTTGAGCACCATAGTATTTTTCAAGTCATGGAAGTAAATCTGGAGTTCCTCCATTGGGTGCAGCTGCACATAAGTAGTAAATGTAATTAACTGAGCAGTGGGCCCGTTTGTTAGCATAGCAGGTGCTACAAGCAGTCACATAGGCAGCCTCTGATGCCATTGTGTGTTACTGGATAATAATAATAATAATAAAAACCAGGTCTGTTATTGACCATTCATTCAGCCATTAATTTTGCTAGAAGAAAGATGAGAATATGATTCTAAGGAGAATTATTTAATTCTAATTAGTATTATCATTAGGGAAATATATATATATACATATCTTCACATGACATTCCCAAACATTTCCAGAAATGGTGCAAAGAGCGAAAATATGGGTCTGTAGAAACTCTGTTGAATACCTCCTTTTCAAATAAAAAAAAAAAAGAAAAAAATTAGAGAGTTTTAGTAAATATTTAGGGTTTTAAAGTAGGTTTGAGATTTTCATAAGGCATTTCAATTACTAATAGAGCAGGATAGGTACATTGACCAAGCCAAATTTGGATAAATTCTTCTAAATCTGATCACTCGAATATCTTTATTCACAACAATTTACTAGAATTTTTTAATGCCTTCCTTGTGAGGCTTTTCATGTTTTTTCTCTCTACCCTATTCTTTTGCCCACCATGAAAATCCAATGAAAGGTACATCCTGCTGCACTTTTAGCTTAAATTCCAGTTTTCCAGAAAAATGTGAAATGCAGTACTTCAGAAATGCCCGTGATATTACAAATGGCTTTAGAAAAAATAATTATAAAAGTATGTTTGCATTCTCTGTAGTTTTTCTAACTTTTCTGACTTCCCTTCCACAAGGAGCTCAGAGATTTCCGCACAAATAAAGCTCTCTCTACAAGCAGATTTACACTGTAACTCTTTTCTCAGTCAATACCAGTGAGGCATCAGAACAACGTTACTTGTGTTTCTGTCTATGGCATTCCCTAATCAATGTTCAACTCGTCGACTTGGGAATAAATATTCAAAAATAATTCAAGTCAGTTTTTGGAAATTTCTGGCATGAAATTAATCAATCTGATTTGTCATCTGACTGTGCCTTTCACTGTTACCCTTTCCAGGGTCCCCCCAGTGCCAGTGTCACCTCTCTGCTCTGCTAGCCCTGCTGAGGCTGGTGGCCCTAGGGGAAGTTTTGACCCCCATCCCACCTCAGACTCTTCCTGGTGCAGCCTCCTGCTGCTCCCAGATGTGGCTGGCAAAATCATCCACTCAACTGTGAAAAGATGTGGGATAATGAGGGGAGTAGGCACAGACTCACCAGTTAATGCTGTTCAGTCTGAGACATTTGAATGCGGAGTTAGGGAAAGATTTACGTTAAGTAGTACATTAGAATGAAAAAGGGGTTTCTGCTAGTGACAGTGCCATGCATTCAGACTGTTTTTGTATCTCTTCCAGAGCTCCCTGATTTTGTAATGTCCTTCAACAGGCAGAATATACATTTTGAGTGTCTCTAAACAAAATGGAATTTTAAAATTCCATCCTGTAAAGAGTAACCTTTAACAAAGTTTGTCAGAAAATATTGCCTTATGTTTCGCATTAAGTTTAGAAATCACCTTGAAACATGCAAAAATCAACATTTAGTTCATTTCATGGCTGTAGAAAGGGTTTTCAGCTGCTATGTAGAAGTGTGAAGGAAAATACAGTGATTTGTTGTGCCTAGGTTGTGGCACTGTAACTTAAAAAGCTGTTTACAAGCAAAATTGCTGCTTGCAGATTTACTGAGGCATTAATGTTTATACAAAACATGGTTATGTCATCCTTCTTTGGTGTAATTGCTCTTTTCCCTGGCTGGATTTATGTGTTTGGCAGATGACTATCACTTCAGCAGTATATGGAAGTATATACAGACCAGCACTTTCCACTTCTTATGGATTTTCAGCTAGAAATAATTGTGTATTGCCATCCTCAACTTTTGCCTATCATGCATGCTTCAGCTCTTGGAATATATAATAAGAGTTTCTGACAAAGAGATGCAGATTTGAACAAAGGGAATAAAATGTGACATGTTTGCTAACAATGGAAGCTTTCACAGTGTTCAACAAACTCAGTCAGGACTAAGGTCAGTTCTCTAAACCTGTCTGCACTGGGACTATTTTAATATATATTTTTTAAAAATTTGTTAATAGCATTCTGTATTGTTCTGATTTCATTGCTATGGTACAGAACAAAATTAGAGTGATTTGGGGTTTTTGTTTGTTTGCTTGCTTGGGTTTTAGTTTGGTTTGGTTTGTTTTTTTTTGAGGGGGTTTTGAGTTTTTTGTCTTTCAAGCCTTGTGTGCTGTAAAGAGAAACTAGCATAAACAGAAACTGCTCTTAATCTCTGATTAGAATTTGAACTCCCAGGATAAAGGGAAGTCTAGCATGTATCTCCTTGCTGTATTAGCTCCAGTGACAAGTCACTCTTCAAAGGTTTGCAGCCTCTTCCTGTCTCCTGACCCTGGCTGCCCTTTCCCACATCATGTCAAAATTTGACTACTTCTTCTTGTGCTAATACAATTGTTTGTGGACTGTGCTGTGGATGGGATCACTGCATTAAGCTGACTTAAGAAACTGATTATTTGCTTTGATTAGTGATCCAGTCTGCACTGCAGCCCCACAGTGACATACTGCTGAGAGCAGCAAGTGGTGAAACTTAAAGAAACATTTAATCCTACAGCCAAAAATATAAACTACAAACCAGACTGGAAACACTAACAAGTACTGGGGAAAAAGTGATTAATGAAATTTGATTGCTGACTGAGTCAAGAGACCTTGAGAAACACATAAAGTGGAATGTGCAATTCATGTACATTATAACAAATATACACCACAGACAACATTCAGACTGCATGTATAACTTTATGTATTTTTAAAAATATTGCCTTTGCATCTCTTATTTTTGTGTTTTGTGTTTTTCTAGGGTAAGATTGATGTCAGCATTCAATATTTGTCCCTCTCCTTTTTGTATATCCAGTAAAATATTTTCCAGTATGACTAACTGATGCAAGTGAGGTATTATTAACTTTAAATTCTGAAGAAGAACTTATAGGACCAGTGCTATCATCCCATTTTGACTGCATCTACAAAATATCTCATTAGATTTTTTTCACTGCTTCTTATTGCAAGTACTTGCAAAAACATGGTCATCATTCTTCCCAAGAAGAATTTTTCTTTTTGTTATTAAAAAAATACAGAAGTCTACCAACTGAAGTTTTGAAACATGATTATTACTTTTTTGAATACCTGAAACATAGTCTAACTGGGATATTCAGAGATGATTTGAATGTTTTCCTAAATTTCTTGTTTTGTATTAGAAGTCTTTCCCAAGTATATAAAAACACAAGATATAGGATATCATGCAATGACTAATACAAGAATGCAGTAAAAGGGAATAATTCTAGTTCAGAAAACATGTTTTATAGCACAGGGACTCTTAAAATCATAAAGGCAAGCTTAATCTCTTGGGGAATATTTCAAACATATGATGTTAGTGCTCTAAGAGAAATAGGAACATGTTACAAAACAAAACAAAACAAAACAAATCCAAACCATACCCCAACCTTGTGCTAAATCTTGAAAATGAAAAGGTAAAGTAGTCAGCCTCACTGGGTTAATTTCCAGATAAACTTCCTTCACACACCTGAATGACAGCTCCAAACAAAAAGAAATGGCTTCCACAGCCCTGTGTGTAAGAGGATCCAGACACCACTAAGGAGCATCTGAGAAGGTAGGCTATTCTGCAGATGCTTACATTCTTTTTCAGCTGTGTCACAATGAAAGAATTTCAGATGAGGAATTATGACGGAATTATCTAGTTAAATACAAATATTTAATGCAAGAATTGTATTTAGTGTTGATTTATTTGTAACATATTCTTTTTACTTCCAAACATGACTCATCCTGTAAACTACATTTTGGCTTTCTTTCACTATTCAAAACTTTGATCTAAATTAACACATTTACTGGTAAATCCGGTAAACTTGAGGTGTAATATCTGGATAAAAAGGCAGAAACAAGACTCTTTACAGTCTTTACAGGGCTGTAAAGAGGTGCAAATATAAACCAGCAGATATATCAGAATCTGTCCCATTTTGCTAAGGTTTTTAAATCAGGACCAGGCTGTTCTATTAAAGCAATTCAAGTTAAGCAAGCATGTCTCTGGTAAAAGCTGACTTTTCTTGACAAATTAATCTTCCTCCATGTGCAGAACTGTAGACCTGTATGCAGCATGAGAGCATACTGATGCAGACACTGTGCTACCTCCTTCCTCAGTAGGGCACTTAAGCACTTAAACATTAGTGTTAGGCATAAGCAAGTACATTGCAGAAGAGTTTTTCAGCAGCAATAATAAAGAAGGTGAATAACTTCTTTGATTCATTTAATCCTAGTATGCCAAACCTAAATAGCAAACTAAACATTCATGAAAGATTTATCACTTACCAAATTAGTATCTTCTTATATTTCAGTGAGTGAAACTTCACCAGCGCCATCCGTTCAGTGACAAGCAGGATGGTATTGTGGCATGCTTCATCTTGAGCCACTCAGACTTTAGACATTTTCCTGTATGTCTGGCACCTGAAGCAGCCCTGTGAAACACCACGATGACTAAACAGGACAAGTCAACAGAAGGAAACGGTAACTACAAATATAATTATGCAACTTAAGCACACATTCATTTTCTGCATGTAGCTCAATAGTGTGAAAATTCTGTTTTCTTCTACTTATTTTTAATATAAAATCTTGTTAGTCACAATTCATTAACTTTTGTTCAGAAATGTGTTTTATTTGGAAGTAGACAAGTTGTAGCATGGTAGTGTGGCTTTCCATTGATTAGTAAAGCAAAAGACTGTGACTACTGTTACTTTTCTTACACTTCTATGTAGTTTGTAGGTAAGACTAAGAAAACAGTGATATTTTGTAGCTTCTGTAAGGTGCACAAAAACAATGCCTCCTTTTCTTACTGTTTACAATATTTATTATGAAATGTCAAAAATTCTTCACAGTAAGGTTAACAGTGTTTCTGTACTAATGCTACACTGTTCTGGATCTAAAAAATGTTTTTGTAGGATAATAATGCCTAATGGCTTATTCTGGCAATGGGCAAGGCAAGTCTAATATGGGAAATGCTCTCAGTTGTCATGAGCAGTGCTGCTCTTTGTAAAGTAAGGATCTCTATTGTGTGCGACAAGCATGATGTTTCTTGTCTTCACCATGGAAGAAAATTTACAGGGACCTTATTCTTTAGGTCTTTCTAAGTACCAGGCCTGGCACTACTAAAGAGGGCTTTCTAGATTTTTGATCCATAATTATAACACTCAATACTAGTAAAATATGTTATACTTCAATAGAGAACATCAGAAGGGACTGCTGAGCATTTCGACAGAGTACAACAGGGAGTTCATATTTAAAGTCCATCCAGTTTGTGCTCCTTTTATTGTCTGAGCTCCTCTTATTATTCTTCACCTCATTTTTTTTTCTACAACACTTTACTGACCAGTTTAATTTTCAAGAAGTATATGCTAATGGAACTCATTTTAACACAAGAAAGTCACAGAATTCAATTCAGGATAGGCAAAATACTTAATGGTTACAAAAGAATTTTTATCTCCATAAGAAACATTATGAGCATGATCATAAAACATATATATTTTTCTTAGCATTTATAATGAATGAATTCTAAGACTAAAAAGTTCTCAGTTTGTCATAAACATCTGCCTTTTATTTGAAAATACCTGACTGAGAATTGACTTGTATTGTGATTCAGTAACTTCATTATTCATTTGAATTATAGAAGATATTCCCATGGCAAGCCAATACTGCACACTTTTTACCTGGAGAAGGTATAGATTTTTGGTGCTGAATCATGATCATTCTTTGATACTTTTTCCCCCATGAAAATTCATCTTGTATATATAATTTACAATAAAACCTAACATTCTTAATACCATTTATGTGTGCATTTGGAGATGAGGTCATGTGAGTTCAAACATAGGACTGCAATATGATTTCAGAACACTAGAAAAGCTGGACTTCTATTACAAATAACTATGAGACTTCCAGAATGTATTTCTCAATCTACTTCTAACTTAAAAAGTCCAGGGGCTGGAGTTATGCAGCACAGAGTTCAAGAACTAATCTAGTTGCAGTTTCTTTACAGGAGGTTTTGTATCATCACTGCTGACAGTCTTGAGGAATATTCTTGCAACAGTTTCAGATAATGCAGTTTTGCTTTTTGGTATCTTTGCCTCTAGTGAAGCCATTCTTGGTTTGGTGATTCTTGTTTCACAGCATGTCTGCTTCAAAGTCTAAGATAGTTGGAGATGTATGGTTCATTACGCTGAGTTAATGAATGTGAATTCATTGTTCCTGGCATCTCATACAGGAAAAGGCAACCTAGGGCAAAAATCAAGAGTGGATTTTTGAAAAGGAGCAGTTGGAAGGTGCCTATTACTCTCTATATAGCAAAAAGAATATGTGGTGATCTGATCAGCTCTAGTTATCAGACTTAAAGGAGCTTTCTTATGATATAGTAAAAAATACAATTGACTTGACATCCACTAAGAACCCTTCATTTTTAACTTGAATATAAACTCTTTTCTCTGTATTATCACGTGTTCTTCCCATTTCAATGTCATTATTAGTGAATGACAATGAGCTAAATAAATCCCATTTCAGAACCAGAAAAGGCCAAACTGGTATAATTTGCTGCAGTCTCAGACTTCTCAGAGTGCACTGAACACTTAATATTCTGATCCTAATTCTTGCAGTACAGACTGCAAAGAAAATGGAAAATATCCCTCCACTACCCCATTGTGTGATGAAGACCACATGCAAGTGTTGTGTCTTGTTTTACTACAGCTCCCAATGTGCCCTGCAAGCTTGCCAGCTCTCTAGTCTTGGATAAGGCACAGCACTCCAAGGTTAGATCTTTGTAGGGCACAGGTAAGAGAACACAGGTGTATCCACAGAGATGGAGTATGGTACAGAGGCCTGGAAAATTTTATGTGTGTTTCCCTGAAAAAGGTGAAATACTGAGGGGCTTCTCATTGGACTGTCTTCCCCCTCTACCTTTTGTAAGCTTTGTAACAGTGATATCAGATTTTAGAACCCTTGCACTGAAATCATAAGTAATAAACAACTTATTTATCCCTGAAGGGAGGATTAGCCTAGGAGAAGTCCTGACCCTCAAACAGAGACAGCTATCAAACTTTGCAATGTCTAAATACAGCAGAGAAGGAAACCAGAAAGAGAGTGCAATCAGATGATGTATCCCATGCTAGCTACAGTGTCAACATGACCTATTTGAGCTCAGTCTCTGTCCTTGCAGTAGAAAATCAGCAATTTTTTCTTACCTGTGGAGAAGAAATGAGCTGTTTATGGATGTGAATTGAATAGATTTCATCTGCTCCCTGTGGTCCCCAGGTGTATTTTTCAAATAGTGATTTCAAACATTTCAAATATTAGGTGGGCGAATTTTCTTTACTGCAGAGAGGGAAAACTCATTGCCCCAGAGACAATTTCTGGAAATGATTCAGGCATATAGGTCTTCAAGGCACAGCACTGTACATTAAGACTAGTATGTCTTCCAAGACCCAGGTGTCCTTATGACATTGAAGCATAAATAGTCATATTGGTATTCATGATATTGTCAATTTAGATGGGAAAAATAAGCAATATATTAGCCAGTTTGTGTGTAACTGAATAGCAATTATTATTTTACTTTATAAATTCATAGCTGTTGCTGGTCAGGATACATTTTTTGAGTTGTGTGATTTTTATGTTTGTTCACTGGAAGTAGAATTTGTGACAATGACTGGGAAGAACAGAGAAAAATAAAGAATAGTCTGAAATATTGAGCATTATGGTTATGCTATAAATGTAACTCTGATTTGAGGTTTCTGTGTTTCAAGCCCTCTTCTTATGTGCCCAAGGTGGGCCAAGGTGGTCTTCCCAAAGTCTGGAAAGGAGACTAAGAGGATAGGATTTCTAGTTAAGGTCTCAAATCTTGGATGTTGAACTCTGCACTAATTCACTTTTCCAACAGTCTTTCTGTGGTATCTTGATATATTATTTCTGGTGTATTTCACAGGTGTTGTTTCTAGTGTTATTTATTATTTCAGAAGTGTTGTGAGATACACTAATATATCCATGATTAGAAAGAATAATATGGAAATGTATGTTAATATAAACTGCGTATTACATATCACTTCCCTTTTTTGACTACTACTTGCCAGGCATTTATTGTCTAATACAATCTTGCATTTCTGACATTTTCTCTTGTTGAACATTTAGTTTATTATCTATCTAGGCTGATGTCTTTCCAGCACTGAAAATGTATAGTCCAGTTCAGAGGAAAACACAGTAATTGCTTTACAAGGCTCTGTTGGCAAATGATCCATTTCTCTGGCTTGACAATTAATTAATGAAGTAGAAATTTATTTTATAACATATAAAAAAGTCAGACAACATTTCTGATATACAGGTTACTTTGCATTCCACTGAATTTTTTTGTAGCATCAAAGCACAGAGTTGCTTAGCAGCAATCAGCTTTACACAGTAGTAGTGGGAGCACACAGATCACAAGAATGGGCCATGTTCTATGATTTAGTTTCAAGAATTATTTTCCCTCTCACAGTGAAAGATCCATAAAAGTATATCAATATAGAATAAGTTTAAAAAAATCCAAAGCATGAAATCCGGGCGATAGCTTCTGATAGAAGATGTACAAACAACAAGGGAAACAAAGTAAGGGTAAAACAATTCTTACAATCTGCTAAATAGACACTGCATAGAACAAAGACTGCGGTGTTATGCATGTTTTTCCTGCCCATAGTTTCCTCAACAGCCAACATGTCAGTGTTTGTAGCCTTCTTCTGAGCTGTCTGATATTCTGCCCTGTGACTTGCAGGTTGGTCTGAGCTCCTGTTCAGGACACCTTCTTTAAGTCTTGCAGTATTATTTATGGCTATAGTCTAAATAACACTTCAAGTAAAATGATAGCTTACTTAGATTACACTATCACTGCCCTTAATCTAGAAAGATGAGAAAGTTTCCCTTAAACTACTTGGAAATAAAATAAGAAAGTGATTGGATTACCTAGACTAAAAGGAGTTATGGGCTATATTTTCAAGTACATTTAATGATACATATGTAAATATACTGTCATTAGGACAAGATGATGTATCCTGGAAGGTGTAGCAGTTGAGCTTTTGGTCTGGGTCACACTGACTCAAGTTATCTGAGTCAAAGGCTGCTATTAGCCCATGAATATTAATACTGTGAAGATAAGAGGTTCTATCAACGCTTTTCTGGAAAAATTAGTAATTCTAGACAGTGCTTTTGTGATGCTTAGTTGTTTTTACAGGAGTATTCACTGAACTTTTGATAAGTGGGATCACATGAACTGTTTAAAAACTCTCGAGATTAGTATAGAAATTTCCCATATAGTGAGGATTTTTTTCCCTGTAATGAATACTACAATTTAACAAACCCAAGCATAAAAAAGTATATTCTGGTGCCCTAAATAATAATAATAATAGTAATAATAATAGTAATAGTAATAATAATAATAATAATAATAATAATAATAATAATAATAATAACAACAACAACAATATAGTAACAGCATTCTTACATATGGTGATGCTTATTTATCGCTTATTCAAATACCCAGCCACCTATCAACACTGGTCTTTCAATAATAAGTGCAAAACTGACCCAAATAGTTATTACTGTAGCTTGTCTGAAATACAAATTGCCAGGGGTAGCTGCAATGTGCCTGTGGTGTGGCTGAGCAGGTTACATGAACCCATGTATATTTGTGGTGCAAAACAGTTCTCAGGGGTGAAAAAACTTCATTCCCTCTCCTCAGTGATTTTTTTCTCTTCTAAACAACACCAACTGCTATCATGACTGCTACAATCAATTACTTTTAGCTCTATCTTGAGATTCAGCAAAATGCTCTCTGTATGCATCCGTGTCATACCCCAAGACCTGGAAGATGTCTCTTTATAGACACACCAGACTGAAAGGACACACCTCGAACAGTCTTCCTATTAACACACTGTATCTCCATATGAAATTCAGTTTGGAGATACAATTTCAAATCTTTGCAGACATAAATTTTGAAGGTGCACTAGTGCTTGCTGGGCATGTTTATAGTACCAACTTCTAGCTGATAATCCCATATAATCACTGGTCATGCTTTCTAGGTTTGTTTTATGGTGTTTTATGGTGACATCTGTTTCTGTTTGATTATAGGCTTTTTATTTTTTTTTTAATTTTTCTTTATCACTCATGTGATAATTCAGATTAAAAAACATTAACATATAGAACTTAATATCCAGACACGCTCACCCATAACAGTGTATTCAATGTTCTTTTCAAGCAGTCCGAAATCTGTAAATTAGCTTAGAATTTTATCTCCAATTTTCAGTGTAGTGAATTTGCTATCTTTATGTGACTAGGACCAAACAGGCTCCAGCAGCTATCTTCTACATTGTTTAAGTCTCTATGTCTCCCAATCCCTTGTCACTGCCTCTGTTATGTCAACATGATGTCAACTCAAGCTTGGTAGACTTCACTGCTGATGTGTGTTTTGGTATATATGGTAAACTCCCATTTGTTTGCTTATGGTATGGGCTCATCAGGCTGCACTAAGGCCAATCTCTAACCAATAAAGTGCTTTTCTGGGAATTTCTGTTTGGCCGTAGGAGATCAGCAAAGCATTTGTTTCAATAAGAGATAGTGCCCTACTGTTGCATGAGAAATATATCTTTAGTGGTGTCTGTATTCATCTTTGGAAGCTTTCAATAGCAGCACAATGGTCTTTATCAAAGGAGATCGTGTTACTGTCAGCAGCAGGAGGCACGTGTCCAGGAGGAGCAAAGGAGCACTTATTGTCATGTTCCAATGATAATATCAAATTACAATATTTTTGCATAGTCTTAAAAATTATGGTGCAGATGCTGTAGAAGGGGTAGAAAGTGTTAATTCCTTCTTGTTTGGAGCCTGTCATATTTTGCTCCTTTTCTTTAATACTAGGCAAAACCAAGAGGTCCTTCATAGTTAGCTACAGTAGCTCCTAAATAAATCAATTTGTGTATAAATTTTCAATGAGTTGTTAGTGGCTTAGTAAAATTTATAAAAGAAACTGGGGAACCAGGGAATGTATGAAGAAAAAAATATAAAGAAAATGTCAGAAATTTTAGAAATTATTGAAAAAGGAAGATAGCTGCAACTTTTCACCTGAAAAATGCAACTATAAGGATCAGCACCCATCACCTGTCCAGAGGGGAAACAATATACACAAAGAATATACAGATTATATAGGAGTGGAATGACTTCTACCTACTTCTACTATTTCAGGTTAGTCTCTGTTAGTCTTCTTATTAATTTTCTACTACCATCTATTTCTATAAACACTACCCATGTGTCTAAAGTGTTTTCCCACACATACAAGCTCAAAAAAACCACAAAAGGGCCCATTAGAACCTGGCTTCTCAAGTATTGCTTCTGAAGAAACTTTCCTAGGGAATATCAGTAACAGTTTCAGCAGCAGTTTCAGATTACTTACATGTTAACTAATATGTTCATACCAACATATTTAAATAACACACTAATTAGATATTATGATGGATATAATACATATGAGGGTATTTTTATTATTTAGTTTATTCTCTATACATCCATGACTGCAGTTTCAAAGTGTACCAGGCAAATGAAGTGAGTATTTTTCTGCTTATTGATGGGTAGCACAGACATTGTCTCTTATTAAACATTTTGAAAATGAAAATTTAAACAAGAGGTCCACTCCAAACCAAAGATTTTTCTAAGGAGAAACACTACAGTCTTCTGTAAATACAAAATCCCTCTAAAGCCTTCAATGTGAAAAAAATGTAATGTGATAGAATGGTAAAATAGAACTTGTTTGTGGTAGAGCATACAAGTGAGTTGGATCAAGTTTTGTCCTTCTGCTTAAAGATTTGATTGTTGGAACTGAGAGCAGGTCTGCTCTCTGGAAACGCACTCTTCAGCTATGCTGCAGGTCTGGAGCTTTATGCCCTCCAGTCAGTCAAATCAGAAAATTATTCCTTTAGTACTTTTTAATCAAAGCCAGTTATTTCTCATTCTCAGAAAATTTTCTGTGAAAGATTTTCATTCTTGTTCTCCAAATTTTAGTGTATTTTTAGGATCCTCCTTTCTTATATATAGCTTCCATAAGAAAGAATGATTCCTGGTGTCCCTCTGAGGTTTATTTATTTGAGTACTGAAGGAAAAGTTTTTCTGTGTTCATCTTCCCTCTTGAAAACTGTTTGCCATGCTCCAAAAGGCTGGCTTCATAAAATGTTGTAAAGAAGTACAAAGCCATAATTGCCAAGAATTTCTTGAAACCCCCAAATTCCTAATGATTGATCTACCCTTCACATGCACTGGCCTTTTTTTTTTTCCAATAACAGATGGCAGTGATGACAATGAAGAAGGCAGTGCAGTTGAGAATGAAGAAACTGACAAAGGAACAGGTCAGTTTTTTGGATTACTTTGAGGCCAGGCATAGATACTTTCTGATTATTAGTAAGAATGAAAGAGGAGGAAAGTTCTCCTTCTAACATGTACCCTCTTCTCATGTGTTTTAATGTTTTTAATCAACCACAGATAAAGGGAGGATGAGAGCAACACCAAGAACCAGAAGGGCACATGCCAGAGGGAGAGACAGGAATGGTGATGAGGAGGATGAGGATGATGAAGATGGGACAAGGAGAGCTGGCCATCGCAGGCACAGAAACCGTAGACGAGGACGAACAGCTGGAAATGAGGCCAGTGATTCTGATATGGAACCTGCAAAAGCCAGGAAGAATCAAGCAAATCAGAAATCCAAGGAAGATGATGAGGAAGAGGAAGACGACAAAGGGGGTAAAGGAGGGAAAGGTAAAAATGAGAAGAAAGGGGACAAAAAACCTGATAAAAAAGGGAAAAAAGAGAAGGCCAACAAGAAGAAAAAGGACAAAAAGAAATCAGGATCAGGGTAATTTTTTTTTTTTTTTTTAATAATAAAACCATAGTTATCTTACATAAAATCTGTTTTCACTTATAGCTCTGAGATACCAAGAGTCAATATGACTCCCTTACTTGTGGGGGTCAAATTAGAACTGGTCAGATATTTTTTGTCTGGCAATGAAGAAATGACGGCTGAGTGAAATGAGAACTTTCCAGAAATTCGTATCTAGTTATATCCCAAGTCTACGAGCTGTTTTCTAGAGAAAGGGAGTGAAAATGACAGAGAAGAGAAAGAGATAGAGGAAGGTAATAGCAGGTGAGAACTGCCTCACTTTTTTCTCTCTGCAAAAATAAAATGCCCCAAACCTCAAGCTGATAATCCACCAAGAAAGCAAAGTTTTGTTTCCAGTATAGAACTAAAATCTTGATGCTTCTCAGAAGATCACATTCTTGTGAACCAGGTTTTTGAGATCAGTGCGAAAATTTCAGGAACCCAGAACCAATAACTGAGATGGGATTTTTCCAATCTGTCTGTCACTCACTTTCTCTGAAATGTCACTTTTCAACTTTCCAAAGTATCTAATGCAACCTGGGGTCTTTAGAAGATGCCAGTGAAATGGAGCACTTCAGAGAAACATTTCTGTTTCTCTGCCATCCCAGCATTCCCTTGCTCCTTGTCCTTTCTTGTGCTTTTGAAAGCTTGCTCCCTGGGACCAATGTATAAGGGAGAAAATGGAGCTAGCCACACTTATCTCAGTGGAAAGGGAGAGAAACTCCCATTCCTCATCCAGCACTTGTTACAGCTGTTTTTGTTCCCAGAGGCATCACTGGAGAGCGCAGCAGGAGTAAGAGGAAAAAAAAATACAGTGAGATATGCTATTGTATTGATTTGTCTCTGATCCCATTTCTACATGTTTCTACTGCATTTTCCTTCCCAATGAGAGTGAGAATGCCTAAAATCTTTCTTTCTGCTGGCTCTTCACTGTGGTGGCAACAATATAATAATATTATAATCCTGTGTGCAGTTTCCTGTACTCACATATCAACAGCCCTGTCTGTAAACCTATGCTCCTTTGTTTATTTTTGTCTTCATTGTAAACATTTAGTCGGCATTAATTTTAAAAGGCCACTGAAAATAGAATATTGAACAAGGGCAAAATGTTTTTCATTGTCTTCCAAAGTTTTCAATATTAAAATACATAATTTTGGATTAAATATCTTGAAATTGCTACTGGGAACAAGACTTTGTTCTTAAAGCAGTAAGCCTAACAACATTTGAAGAAAAACTGAGGACAGTCTCAAAAATAACTCAAGAATATTATATTTGTAGACTTACAGGACATGCTGAAAAGATTGCAGAATAATAAGAATACTTTAAAATATTTTCAAAAGAAAAAACAAAATAATTTAAGAATGAAGGATAGTAGACAGGTATCATAGCAGGTGATCAGTTTGGCTGTGATTGTGATAGAGGGTTTGCAAAGTTTCAGAATGGAAAATAAGGTTATCAGTATAGAAATACAGACTGTCTAGCAAGTCTGTGAGGACCTATCACAACAAATGCTGTCTACTGTTTAAACATGGACCTTGCTGATGAAGTTTTTTAATTACGAAGGTGTTTAAGCTTGAAATATCATTAAAAGAGTTAAATCAAAAGTCGAGAAAGAAAGCACAAAAAACATTTCCCTAAATGAAAAGTGAAACTATTTGACAGAGAGATAATATTGTATTTACCACTGTTGTCGCTTTTGCTAAACTCTATCAACATTGCCCATTTTGGTGAGGTCACAGTACAAGTTAGTAGAATCTGCTACAGTTGCCCTCTTCCCCCTCTCTACTTTTCATTTAAATCAGGAAAACCTCTTCACGCCCTGATTATTCTACATAAAGGTACAAGAGAATCTTAGAAGAACTCTGCATTGATTTTCTGGATTAGTTGTTTCAGTTTTTTAAAAAATTCCATTCTTGGTTAATTTGTGGTATTGAGTTTCCTGGGGTAATGCCATGGTGAAAGGAGTTTATCTGGGTAAATTTTAAATCTGTTCTTAAAAGTTAATGGTAGTTGATGAGGTTGATTGTTAACTGTTACTGAGGGTGTGAGGAGGGCCTGCTCTACACTGTTCATAATCATCATAATCATCAACCATAATCAAATATCAATGAAAAATTTCTCCTTTAGTCTTACTCTGGGGGTCAGAGATGTTAATGGGTTAAAAAAAGGGTTTAGTTCTTTACTGCCTTGTTTCATTTTGTTTGATTGATTTTAGAAACTGTGCAGTCACATAGGAAAAATAATCAGGAATGGGATTATATTCTTCCTAATGCATAGCTCTATCTATCAGTGAGTAAATAAAGTGACTTCTATTGGGTTGCCTTGAGAGTATAAAACTTCTGTGAAAGCCTGGAGGTATATGGAAGATTAAAACAATGCTTTTTTTTTTTCTAACTGAAAAGCATTAACTGACAGGAAATGCTATGGGGATTATCTGTATAAATAGAATTTACACAAAAAAAAAGAAAGAAAGATTTGAAGTTTAGTCAAATTTATTTAATTGTCATACAATATTCTCAAAATCATACCAGTCTTATCCTGAAACATCATAGCTCAAAGAAAACATTTTCATCCTAGTTTTTAATGCTATACACAGAAATAAAGGGGAAAGTAGATTACATCCATAAAGAAGAGATGAAACTAAGACCAAAATAGAGATGTATAAGGTTGTAAAGCCAAACTACAGATGAACACAATGAAGAAGTTAATTATGTGTGTAACTTGAAGAAGCACTTGATTTCAAGAGCTTACTGACTTAGATGTGTATTGATTTAGAGCCAGGGAGGATGGGGGCTTGATGTCAAGGTATTTATTGATATTCGATGCTTTATGTTAGCCTGCAGGTCACCATGAACCCTACTGGCTTTCAGATGTGTGAATAAAAATCTTCTATGAAAGGCTAAGACTTATGGTTGCAGAAGAAAAAATTCGGATTTCCTGACTTGAATAACATGGTGTTCCACCACTTGAGCTAAAGGAAAAGTCTGCTCTTGCTCTACCAAATTTGGTTGCATAATGTAAACACAACTAGATAACACTGATTTCTTAAAGAAACTCTGAGATTTGGATTTTAAAAATTATTTTTCTGGTTGCAAAGGAAAGTGAAGAATGGAAGATGAGACCTGTTTGTAAAGACAAACAAAGCAGTAGCTGGCAAAGAGCACAAAGCCCATGTTATGCTGACTTGACCTCTTGTGTTCTGCTAAGCTTCCTTTTCTCAGTAAGCTCACTGCACTAGCACAAAGCCCTCATATTTTCCACCCTCTAACTGCAGCATTATAACCCAGAAAATTCCAGCTTTGCATAACCCAGAAATCTTCCATCAAAGGAAATGTTTAATATCAGGCACACCACTCTGCTTTGTAAAATGCAAAGCAGCTGATTGTGACAAAGGATTCTGAGCTCTCTCAAATCAGACTCCTTTAACCCTTCTGTCCTTCATGAAGACATTATACTCTCTGCGTTTTCCCTCAAAATTTTATGCTCAAATCACTTTGTTATCCTTTAGACTTCAGTTTTCATACCATTCTCAACTTGCTCTTCACTATACTGTTATGACAATAAATAGATATGGTGTTTAGTAGCAGTTTTTCTTTATGCAGTTTTAAGTTTTCCGTGATACTGGTTTTTTGCCATGTGAAGCCCAAAATGGTAAGACTGATGGGTAAAACTTTCTAAGGTGACTGCCTATTCAGTGTGAGCCACAATGATGCTCAGAGGTTTGGAGCACCTCTCCCACATGACAGGATGACAGAATTGGAATTGTTCAGCCTAGAGACAAGAAGGCTCTGGGGAGATCTCTCTGTGGCCTTCAAGTGCCTTGAAGCAAATTATGGAAAGGAGGGAGAATGACTTTTTATATGGCCAGACAGTGACAGAACAAGGGGCAAAGGTTTTAAACTGAAAGAGAGCATTTAGATTTAGAGAGTTTAGATTAAATGTTAGGAAGAAATTCTTTACTCAGAGTATGGTGCAGCACTGGATGAAGTTACTCAGAGAAGTTGTGGATGCCTCACAACTGAGGAGCGTTCAAGGCCAGGCTGGATGGGGTCCTGAGCAACTGATCTAGTCAATGGTATACTTGCATATGGCAGAGAGGGTTGGAGAGAGATAATTTTTGAGGTCCTTTCCAACCCAAATAATTCTGTGATTCTATGGCTGTGTGATAATAAATAACATTTTAACCTCAAACAGCAGGCTAACCCAGAGTTATGGAAGCCTCTTTCTTCCCTTTGCTTACTTCTCTGTATCTGAAAGTTTTCAGCTCATCCCCTAATCTTTTGCTGCAATTAAAAAAAAAATTATGAAGACTACAGGCAGATGACCAATAAGAAATTTGTATTTTCGCGTATTTGAAAAAGTATTTTGATTTTATTTCATTTGTTTGTCTTAAACCCTATAAATATTCTTGCTGGTAAACTCTTCTGCCATTTATATAACTTAGATCTCTAAAAGGACCTGTTTTATCTGTTTTGGTAGAAGAAAAGTGTAATAATTTTTAAATTATTCAGGAGATAGAACCTATGCATTAGGTAATGAATAATTCAGCTCTCAAATCAGATTTTGGATATCAGGCTCTCAGAAATATGAAGTATGAGCAAATATCTGAAAATTATTTGCTTGGTAAGGCAGAATGAATTTTCTCCAATCAAGCAAGAAAATCATTATAAAAAACCCCGAACAAATTTGCAACATAGTTTTAAACTTTCAGAAGACAAACAAGCAAGCAAATAAACAAAAGAAGCTAAAGAAAGCACAACAAGAACAGATAGAAATGCATCAAACTACTATCACCAAGAAATCACTCAGTGGTAGTTGTCACTGTCAGCTTTTTAGGGCTGAAAGTCAGTCTTTTGATTTCCTTTTTATTATTTTCCTGCTCACTGCTATAAAAAGAGGAAACACCAGTTGATAATTTTATAAGATGCAAGATTGCTCACAGAAAAAATATTTATGCAGATTTTAGGAAAGTGAATATTGTTTTAATCAGCAATTCTTTGCAAAGGTAGTGCAAGCTGATGTATAGATAATAAATTCAGATCACAGACACAACATACCTGGAGATACCATTACAGTTGCACCTCCTTTCCTTTTGTGCTTGCTGCTTTCTTGTGGTCTTGCTGCAATATGGTGTTGAATTTTTCCTATCTATGAAATGTTAATGCCTTGGTAAGTGCATAGTCTGTCATGTGGTGTTTAAATTTTTCTTATCTGAGGCTGTGGTGTCTCTTCTCTCTACTGTGACACACTAAGCTGGAGAAGTTGGCTTTTTTTGGCTGCAGTTACAGCATCCACACTTGACCATTGTGAGTTTGACTCTTAGGAGGCTGATTACAGCTGCAGAAACAATAACATACTGTGAGATTTTACCCGAAGAGTGCTGCTCACTGTCCCTGTGATGTGGAACGTGTAGTGCTGGTTCACCTGCAGCTCTGTACTTCGTGTACAGGCTTTGCCTTTCATACTAAAATTAATAAGTCTAAATGAAATGTGTCCCCCCCTTTCTGTGCAAGTGTGAAGGCATTTATCTACTCTCAAATTTAGCAGAAATTTACACAAAGTATGCTTTTCTGTGAAAGCTTCTGTCCTATTTGAGTTTTGATGATGTTTTTGTTCCTGCTTTTGTTTGAAGCTCTGATTCTGAATCTGAGGAGGAGCCAATTACAGAGGAGGAGTTGGCCAAGCTGAAAGAAGAGGTAGAAGAAAAAAAGAAACTCATTGCCACACTACGAAACAAGCCATGGAAGATGAAAAAGAAGTTGTCTGTCCTGAAGTATGGTTTGATTTCCATAATGAATATCTACTGTTCTGCCTTGCACTGTTTTTCTGAATTTTCACTTTAGTTCTGCACCTACTCACAAAGTTAACTTCTGACCACCTCTACTCTCTCTTTCCCAGGAGGTATTCTCACAGTAAGTGGTGAGATAAATGGAGTTGCAGATCAGTGCTTTCTTGTCCCAGTAGGGCTGAAATCAAATATGGAAAAATAATACCCTTTTGTTTTTGGAATTTCTGTTACAACCCAGGGAAAAATCTTTTCCTTTTCTTCAGTTAGATTAATGTTGATGAATTCTTCCATTGGTGAGATTAATATCTCTTTAGCTTCTTTCAGAAAAATTATGCAATTGCAGGATTACCTCAAAATTGCTACAGAGAGAGGAGACCATTTTTCTCCCTAGTCTGACTTTCAGGAAAGAAAAAAAATAACTTATGAAAAAGCAGAACTTGTACATTCGTGCATTTCTATTTATGCTACATAGAAAACTGTATTTTGCCCAGGCAAACCTATTGCTATATTTACTTCGAAACCAAAAATTAAGTGTTTATTCACATTTAAATTTCCACCAAGTACAGGAACCAGGTAAACAGAAAGAACTTTATTCTTTTGACAAAACCTCTCTGCTCCCTTTTAGATAACTCATTCACTGCAGAAATGCCAAGACACTACAAAAATGTATTTATCAGAGAAAGGATAGTCTGCCCTGAAGAGAGTTTTTAATATGAACAGAAAACAGACTTGAAATATAATGCAGAAAGTCTGTATACTCATTTTTTAAGAAGGTAAGGTAGTTTTGGAAGGGGTACACTTGCAAAGAGGTGATGAAAAGAATCAAAGGCAGTAAAAGGGAACAGCATCTAGGAGATGTAGAGTAGAAGCATTGTGAAGGTGAGAGAAATTTCACAAAATATAAGTGAGCAGATTAGATTTTGGATAGTCTACAGCTGGAGGATCCCCATGTAGATAAACTTGTTTGCAGTCTTCCTATGTGTCCTGGTTTGAAGGACAGGTGTTTGCCAAGGAAAGCAGAAGCTTCCCCTTGGACTGAAAGAAAATGTGATTCTTCCGATTATTATAATTTCGGAATTAAGAGAGCTCTCAGGCAAAGATATGGGGGTAGGAATAACAGTTCTTTACTAGTATATTTAGCAAGACAAACAAGAACAACAACAGCTATGAAATTACCCACAAACAGAACAGTAACTCAGTCCCAGTGTTTTTGGCTGCAGGCACCTTTTCCCTGAGCTGCAGTTCCCGGTGCTGGGGGCGGGCGGGTCCCGCAGAGCTGCAGGAGGGCTGGGGGTGATGGCAGAGCTGTCCCAGGGGGAGAGAGAGATGGAGAGAGCCCTCCGCTCACGGTGTGGGTCCCGGTGATCAGTAGAGTGCTGGATGGTGGCAGGTTACAGCGAGAAGACAGCCGGGCAGGGTCCCATGGTGGTTTCCCGACGCTGGGATGGGACACAGGCGGCGATCGTCCTTCTCGTCCGAACTCCGCGGGGGAAATGGGGCCGAGGCCCAGCCTTCCGCTTCCTCTTCTGGCTGTTTGAATCTCGCGGGGCTTCACTCTTCCCTCCCGTCCCCTCCCCCTTGTCACCAGGGCCCAGTCAACAGGTATCCTAGCATGACAATGGGGAAAATTCCACAGAGGGAAAAAAGAGAGAGAACTAACCCTCAACATTATCCACCCCGAATTTTCCCCTACCATCATGCCAAATCAAATTAAAAATCTTCAAATTATAGACATCCATACAGTTACAGATACAGGCACAGTATTGTAGGTAGTTCACCCTAAAACAAGGTCTCCTTGGGGTATGCATCGGGTCTTTCCATCCCTTTGCATGATCCACCAGGTACACCCTGGCCCTTGAGCAAAAACCACCCCCCGAATTGGATTGTCTTTGCTGGAGGCAGGGTTCACCCAAACAGTTTTTCCTAGCATACCTCTCATATGCACCACTGGAACCTTGTCCCCATCTGGTGTTCTCAAGGGCTCAGACTGGGCAGGGCCTGCTCGGTTAGTGGAACCTCGGGTGTTCACTAACCATGTGGCCTTTGGTAGATTAATCTCCCAGTTTTTGAAAGTCCCCCCACCCAGTGCCTTCAAGGTGGTTTTAAGCAGCCCATTGCACCGTTCCACTTTCCCAGCCGCTGGTGCGTGATAAGGAATGTGGTACACCCACTCGATGCCGTGTTCTCTGGCCCAGGTGTTTATGAGGCTGTTCTTGAAATGAGTCCCATTGTCTGACTCAATTCTCTCAGGGGTACCATGTCTCCAAAGGACTTGTTTTTCCAGGCCCAGGATGGTGTTGCGGGCAGTGGCATGAGGCACAGGGTAGGTCTCCAACCATCCAGTGGTGGCTTCCACCATGGTCAGCACGTAGCGCTTGCCTTGGCGTGTCTGAGGCAGTGTGATGTAGTCAATCTGCCAGGCCTCCCCATACTTATATTTGGACCACCGCCCCCCATACCAGAGGGGCTTCACTCGCTTGGCTTGCTTGATGGCAGCACACGTCTCACAGTCATGGATAACCTGGGTAATACTGTCCATGGTGAGATCCACCCCTCGGTCTCGTGCCCACTTATAGGTAGCATCTCTGCCTTGGTGGCCTGAGGCATCGTGGGCCCATCGAGCCAGGAACAATTCTCCCTTGTGTTGCCAGTCTAAGTCTATCTGTGACACCTCTATCCTTGCAGCCTGATCTACTTGCTCATTGTGTTGGTGCTTCTCATTAGCCTGACTCTTGGGGACATGGGCATCTACATGACGGACCTTTACGGGTAGCTTCTCTACCCGACTGGCAATGTCTTTCCACTCATCAGCAGCCCAGATTGGTTTTCCCCTACGTTGCCAGTTAGCTTTTTTCCATCTTTCCAGCCAGCCCCACAGAGCATTGGCTGCCATCCATGAATCAGTGTAAAGGTAAAGCTTTGGCCACTTCTCTCTTTCAGCAATGTCCAGGGCCAGCTGAACGGCTTTGAGTTCAGCAAGTTGACTTGATCCACCTTCTCCTTCAGTAGCTTGTGCAATCTGTCGTGTGGGGCTCCATACGGCTGCTTTCCACTTCCGGTTCATCCCCACGATGCGACAGGAACCGTCAGTGAAAAGAGCGTAGTGAGTTTCATCTGCTGGCAGTTGGTTGTATGGCGGGGCTTCATCAGCCCGGGTCACTTGTTCTTGCTCCTCTTCATCGGCAAGACCAAAATTTTCACCTTCTGGCCAGTTTGTAATTATTTCCAAAATCCCAGGGTGATTTGGGTTTCCGATACGGGCACGCTGTGTGATGAGGGTGATCCACTTGCTCCATGTGGCATCGGTGGCGTGGTGGGTAGAGGGGACCTTCCCTTTAAACATCCACCCCAACACTGCTAGTCGGGGTGCCAGGAGGAGCTGTGCTTCTGTGCCAATCACTTCTGAGGCAGCTTGAACTCCTTCATAAGCAGCCAAAATCTCCTTCTCTGTTGGGGTGTAGTTGGCTTCAGACCCTCTGTAACTTGGGCTCCAGAATCCCAGAGGTCGGCCTCGGGTCTCACCAGGTACCTTCTGCCAAAGGCTCCAGGACAAGCCCTTGTTCCCGGCTGCAGAGTAAAGCACATTCTTCACCTCTGGTCCCATCCTGACTGGGCCAAGGGCTACAGCATGAGCGATCTCCTGCTTGATCTGGGCAAAGGCTTGCTGCTGCTCAGGGCCCCAGTGGAATTTGTTCTTCCGGGTGACCAGGTAGAGAGGGCTCACGATCTGGCTGTACTCAGGAATGTGCATTCTCCAAAAGTCTATGGCACCTAGGAAAGCTTGTGTTTCCTTCTTGTTGGTTGGTGGAGACATCGCGGTGATCTTATTGATGACCTCAGTGGGGATTTGGCGCCACCCGTCTTGCCACTTTACTCCCAGGAACTGGATCTCTCGGGCAGGACCTTTGACTTTGCTCCTCTTGATGGCAAAACCGGCTCCCAGCAGAATCTGGATGATCTTTTCTCCTTTCTCAAGTACTTCCATTGCCATGCTCCCCCACACAATGATGTCATCAATGTATTGCAGATGTTCTGGAGCTTCACCCTTTTCCAGTGCAGCCTGGATCAGTCCATGGCAGATGGTGGGGCTGTGTTTCCACCCCTGGGGCAGTCGGTTCCAGGTGTACTGCACGCCCCTCCAGGTGAAAGCAAACTGAGGCCTGCACTCTGCTGCCAGAGGAATGGAGAAAAATGCATTGGCAATGTCAATGGTGGCGTACCACTTTGCTGCTTTGGACTCCAGCTCGTACTGGAGTTCCAGCATGTCCGGCACGGCAGCGCTCAGCGGTGGAGTCACTTCATTCAATGCACGATAGTCCACAGTCAATCTCCATTCTCCATCAGACTTGCGCACAGGCCAGATGGGGCTGTTGAAGGGTGAGTGGGTTTTGCTGACCACCCCTTGGCCCTCCAGCTCACGGATCATCTTGTGGATGGGGATCACGGCATCTCGATTTGTCCTGTACTGCCGGTGGTGCACTGTGGAGGTGGCAATTGGCACTTGCTGCTCCTTCACCTTCAGGAGTCCCACTGCAGATGGGTTCTCTGACAGTCCAAGCAAGGTGTTCAATTGCTTAATGTTTTCTGCCTCTACAGCAGCTATTCCAAAAGCCCACCTGAGTCCCTTTGGGTCTTTGTAATAGCCATTCCTCAGGAAGTCTATGCCTAGAATACACGGTGCCTCTGGGCCAGTCACAATTGGATGCTTCTGCCACTCTTTCCCAGTCAGGCTCACCTCAGCCTCCAGCAAAGTCAATTCCTGTGATCCCCCTGTCACCCCAGCAATAGAAACAGGCTCCTCCCCCACATGTTCTGATGGTATTAGGGTGCACTGTGAACCAGTGTCAACTAATACCCTATGTTTTTGTGGCTCTGATGTGCCAGGCCATCGGATCCACACCGTCCAAAAGACCCGGTTTTCCCGTGCCTCTCCCTGGCTAGAGGCAGGGCCCCTCTAGCACTGGTTATTATTTCCTTCCTGGGCATACATGTTGGAGGTTCCCTCAAGGGGATCTGACAAATCATCCTCCCTTTTGTAATACCCTGCATCTTGGTTATGGGAAGTTGAGGGTACTTTCACTTTAGTGGAGCTCCCTTGGTTAGTGTTTCCCTCCCTGAGCTGATGCACCCATGCTGCCAGGGCAGAAGTGGGTTTCCCATCCCACCTCCTCATGTCTTCCCCATGGTCACGCAGAAAGAACCACAGGTCAGCTCGTGGGGTGTATCCTCTCTCCTTAGCTGGGGGACGTTGGGCTCTAACTCTGGGATCTGTGACTCGCACTGGTGCTGCATTGACCTTCCTCATCTCCTCCTTCACCCCTCTTATCTCCTCCTTGAACTCCTCTCTGAGTTCCCTAATCACAGCAGAGACCTGAGCCTGCATTGGGCCATTCATTATACTCTCAAAATTCCTGAGCCTATTGGCAACAGAACCCACTGTCTTGTGGTTGGTGTCAGCATTAATGGCTGCAATGAATGTGGTGTATTGAGATGGCCCCAGGTGTGCCAGATTCCAGAACATCTGCCCTGTGCACCTGACCTTGTCAGGGTCATTGTCATGTTGTCCACCCCTCCCAAAGAGTACCTCCAGTACTGCCACTTCTCTCAGCTGTTGGATCCCCTCCTCAAGGGTCTTCCAGCGCATTCTATGGTGGTGCTCCTGCATTCTCTCTCTATGGACAAACCTCTCTCTTACACTCATTAAAAGCCGCTCCCAGAGGGAAAGGGGGCCTCGTTCCCTTACGAATATGTGATCCACACCTGAGTCCTGGGTCAGGGGTCCCAAATTCCTTGCCTCAGTACCATCCAGCTGCACACCTGTACCCATAAGGTCCCAGACCCGCAGTAACCACGTTGTAAAAGCCTCACGGCCCCTTCGTACAACATCTTTACGCAGATTACGGAGACTCTCGTATGACAGGGACTCTGTGACGATCTCAACCTCTGGCTCCCCTGCTGGTTGTGATGGCCCTGCTTTCTGATCATTATTATCTAGGTGCTTTGTTTTCACCTTAGACTTTCTAGTTTCCACGGGGGCAACTGCTGCTGGCTGTGAGTGCCCTTGCAGTTCAGCTGGAGCCTGGAGAGATGTAACATTTGTGGGTTCCACTGCTGCACCATCAGGCTCTCCCTCTTTAAGGCAGAGGGAGAGTTTCTCAAGAGCTGGGGAAAGGTACTCCTTCAGCATTTGGCCCATCTCCTTCACTAGAAACCCCACCCACTCTGGATGGTTCCTTCCTGAGGTGAGCTCTGGGGCAGAATCAGGCTCAGGGGCAACATCCTTAACCTCTGGGGCAGAATCCTTAGTCTCTGGGGCAGAATCCTTAGTCTCTGGGGCAGGGGCAGGGTCAGGCTCTGGGACAGAATCCTTAGTCTCTGGGGAAGAATCCTTAGTCTCTGGGGCAGGGGCAGGGTCAGGCTCTGGGGCAGAGTCCTTAGTCTCTGGGGCAGAGCCAGGCTCTGGGGCAGGATCCCTATTCCTTGGGGGACGTATCAGGGTTGTCATCCAAGTCAATCTCCCCTCATCTCGGAATGTTAAATAGAACAGGTTTACAAGGCCTATTAGCAATGTCAGCCACTGTATGATATCATTACTGCTTAGAAGAGATTTGAACCCCTCAAAAGCTGGTGGAGCAGACCCAAAAAACTGTGTAAGGGGTTGGGACAAAATTTTCCCTGGTGTCATATCCTCACAGTATGTACCATTATTAAAGTAGCCCCAAAAACATACAGTTAGAGTGTGATAGCTCCGAATCCATGTGCCCACCTTCCAGAGGAAGTTAAAAAT
Source organism: Cinclus cinclus (assembly GCF_963662255.1). Lineage (NCBI taxonomy): Eukaryota > Metazoa > Chordata > Aves > Passeriformes > Cinclidae > Cinclus > Cinclus cinclus. The sequence continues at coordinate 14,488,076 of NC_085084.1, read as the reverse complement.
CCATGAATTTCTCACGTTATCAGCCCACAAAAGGAACTGGATAATAGTTACAGCAGCCTGAGTTATAGGACCCATGTTCAAGTAAGGGATTGCAAATGGGAGAGATAAAGCTGTGGCCACATGGAGCCCAAACCACGGTAAGCTGGACAACATGATGCCACCTAACACAAAACTGAGGTAACTCAAGAACTGTTATTCCTTTTTCACCCTTTTCTCTCAATGCCCTCGGGCCCCACGTTGGGTGGCCAAAATCTGTCCTGGTTTGAAGGACAGGTGTTTGCCAAGGAAAGCAGAAGCTTCCCCTTGGACTGAAAGAAAATGTGATTCTTCCGATTATTATAATTTCGGAATTAAGAGAGCTCTCAGGCAAAGATATGGGGGTAGGAATAACAGTTCTTTACTAGTATATCTAACAAGACAAACAAGAACAACAACAGCTATGAAATTACCCACAAACAGAACAGTAACTCAGTCCCAGTGTTTTTGGCTGCAGGCACCTTTTCCCTGAGCTGCAGTTCCCGGTGCTGGGGGCGGGCGGGTCCCGCAGAGCTGCAGGAGGGCTGGGGGTGGTGGCAGCGCTGTCCCAGGTGGAGAGAGAGATGGAGAGAGAGCTCTCCGCTCACGGTGTCGGTCCCGGTGATCAGTAGAGTGCTGGATGGTGGTAGTTCACAGCGAGAAGACAGCCGGGCAGGGTCCCATGGTGGTTTCCCGACGCTGGGATGGGACACAGGCGGCGATCGTCCTTCTCGTCCGAACTCCGCGGGGGAAATGGGCCGAGACCCAGCCTTCCGCTTCCTCTTCTGGCTGTTTGAATCTCGCGGGGCTTCACTCTTCCCTCCCGTCCCCTCCCCCTTGTCACCAGGGCCCAGTCAACAGGTATCTTAGCATGACAATGGGGAAAATTCCACAGAGGGAAAAAAGAGAGAGAACTAACCCTCAACACTATGGAGAAAGCTTCCATTTTTACAGTCATTCTTGTAGCCCATAATTCCTAGCAATTCCAAGGGAACTTCATTATTTGGTATGTCCCGTAGACTATTGTCCATTATTGCTCTTCCACGTGGGCAGTGATGATGCTGCAACACGTAGCTCAAGGATGATCAAGAGACACTTATAGGTCTTGGGTAAGGAAAGCTGGTACAGAGGCTATTTTTTCCTCTATACTTCCAGTTGTGGGCAGTGATGTTGGAAGAATTATTTTCTGTTAATACAATAATTCACAGAAATAATTATCATAGACATCCTGCAAAGGCTTTTGAAGATGGGGAAGTGATTTGAGGCAATAAGCACATCTTTACCAGGAAAAGAAATGCCTGAAAAAGCCTTCTGTGATGAAGTTGCTACATCAGTGGACCAAGGAAGGGCTGTGGATTTAGGGAGGACTTCTGTAAGGTCTTAGATATGTGTACTGGTTCTAGTGCTAGGCAAATGTCAGTTCACTCACTAGAATTATTTACTGTTTTTCTGCTGTGAGATAAGGATTAGGAGGAGAGCAAAGCAGGCTAAAAACTTTAAAGGGTGTAAAGAAAACTTTACTAACAGAATTAAAAGATAAAACATAAGAAATCAGAATAAACCTTCAGAACACTTCTCCTCCCCTCAGCTCTTCTTAAAATTTATTTATTTTTATTTATTTATTTTTTCCCCACAGACGACATAAAAAGACAAATCAGGTATTTTCAGGCAGTTTACCACTTTTAAAATAATCTTTCTTCAGTCCACTTGCAGAGAGGAATCTGTCCTGCCATGCCATGGAAACTTTTCCACTAGAAACAGTTCTCTCATGGTTTGAGTTTTCATGAATAGCAGCCATCCAGAAATCTGCAATTGCAAAGTTCCTCCCATGGTTTGGTAATTTTCCCACTACTACCACCATGCGTTATTTCAGCTTATTGGGGTACAATTTTAAGGATGAGCTGTTTTAGTATAGAAATAAAAAGTTGTAATTTATCTCTGGAACAGAGGTTTTCTTCTTCTGTTCCTGGGGCAAAGTTTTTTTATCTCATTTTTCTCCATTCAATCCATTCAATCACTTACTTCAATATCTGCTTGCTTCATCATGGGTGTCTCTGCTCATGGTTGTGGTTAGAATGCTACACCCCCACAATGCATTCCATGAGTTTCAGGGTAAGAAAGAGTCTGATGTATCAATTATATCTTCGCCATAGACTTAAAGGAAAATTTAATCCCAAGACTAAGGCCCAGGCAGTGCTACAGCAGAGCAGGACCTGGCCTGGTCACTGTCCAGTTACCTGTTTAAAGGCTGGAATCAAGAGATTTTCCTGGGCTTTGTTCATCTTTAGATATGTTTTCACAGAGGTATATTCAGCTTTCTTAAGTGGTTTAATAGGGTGTCAGTGGTCAAAACTAGGCAGCTGGTTGGTTCTCTCAGGTCCAAAGGAAGCCGTCAAGGTCCTCACAGAGAATCACTTCTGTAGCTTGTGGATTTTTTTCTTAACTAAAAACTATGTTAAACCACAAAATCCTTCTCTCCAAATTGTAAACACATGGATTAAATGGGCGGACTGTATGGTTGATAAAAAATTATCTGAGTGGTCATACCCAGGGAATTGGGTCAATGTCTGCTTGGACATCACTGACCAAATGGTGTCATTCAGGGGTTTATATTGGGACCAATGCAATTTAATGTCCTCATCAATGACATAGATAGAGGGATCAAGTACACCCTCAGAAAATTTGCAGATGACGCTAAGCTGAGTGGTGCAGTTGACACACCTGAAAGACAGGATGCCATCCAGAGGGACCTAGACAAGCTCGAGAAGTGGGAACACAGGAATCTCATTAGATTTAACAAGACCAAGTGCTCCAACTTTGTTGGGGCAACTCCCATTATCAACAGAGGCTGGTGGAGGAACAGATGGAGAGCAGTTCTTTGGAGGACTTGGGGGTGCTGGTGGGTGGAAAGTCAAATAAAAGCCTACAATGTGGGTTTGTAGCCCAGGAAAACAAATGTCTCCCGGACTTCATCCAAAGCAGAGTGGCCAGTAGAGCAAGGGAGGGGATTCTGCTCCTCTAAGCCAACTCTAGTGAGACCCCACCTGCAATTCTGTGTCCAGATCTGGGGTCATCAGTACAGGAGAGACATGAACCCTCTTGAGCAGGTCCAGAGGAGGGCCAGAGAAATGGTCAGAAGACTGCAACAGCTTTCCTATGGAGACAGGCTATGAGAGTAGGGTTTTTCAGCCTGGAAAAGAGAAGAGTCTGGAGAACCACCTTACAGCTGCCTTTCTGTACTTAAAGGGGGGTTTTAAGAAAGAAGGAAGCAAATTTTTTGGAAGAGAATGTGGTAATTAGACAAGCAGTAATAAAACCTTAAAGAGAAACGGTAGTAAAAAAGAATTTAGATTCAGACTATATATAGGGAAGATATTCTCTATTGTGAGATTAGAGACATAATTGATGAAGCTTCCCAGAGAAATTGTCCTAGGGACATTTTGGGAGGTGTCCAAGGACAAGCTGGATGGAGCTCTGTTCAACCTGTCCCTGCTCATGACAGAGGGTCTGGAAATAAGTGCTCTATAAAGTTCTTTACAGCCTAAACCATTTAGAGCTTTTCTGATCCCATGATATACATACCAAGATGAAGTTACAGAGAGTGTTTTCTAGAGTCCTGCTTTTGTAATTGTTTCTTTGGAGCCTAAGTTCAACTGATTGCAAGACGACTGGAGTTTTTGCGCTACTTCAAGTAAAAATTTTATCTTATAAATGGGCACTTTATTATGATAACTGTTTTAATAGTGTCAGTATATCTTAAGTTATTTATGTTCTGTATTTTAGCAAGATTTATAGCAGTCATTATTCTGATAGATTGGCGTTATTGGCATTGCTCTTGTATGCATGAAAAATGGACATGTGCTTGCCTTAAACTTTTAAATTATTAGTGTGACTTTTGAATAACCTTGTGTTAGCATTTCTGGTTCTTGAAATTCTTGGTGAACCATTGTTAGTAGCAAGTATTTTGCCCCGTCATCTGCTTCTTTCCCTGTGAAGGATTTAGAATATCATGGGATGTGTGCTGAAGAAACCAAAACTATCTTCTTACAGATAAAAGAGCAAATTGCCCTGTTCTTAGTCTTCCAGTTTTCACAATTGAGAGGTACTTCATTGGAGGTTTCTTCTCAGCATTATGATAAATGTTACATAATTATATAAGCCAACCCCCACTTCCATGTTTATTATGTATTAACATCTTTTATTTCCAAGAATGGAAAAAAAGTGCTATCCAGTAATACTCCTATACATGACAAAACAAAGCCAACATTTTTTAAAATATTATTTTAATGGTTAATGTTAACATTAATTAGGACTTTACATTTTAAATATTGTTTTTTAAAAGAAGTGTTGTGAGAACAAACAATATTTGGGAAAGATTTATTTTCCACTGAAATTTGTGTTTTTTATAAACCGAGGACATTTTAAATAAAAAAAAAAATTAAGCATTTTCACAGGAAAATTATTTAATGGCTTAAGCTGGGTGGAAAAGATGATTTATACTTAACTAGTGAATACTTTGTAAAATGGTAAATATTTCCCTTAATTCTTCAGAAAATGCATGAATGAACAATAACTTTAGAACACAGATGTAGAGTAGAGTAGAGTAGAGTAGAGTAGAGTAGAGTAGAGTAGAGTAGATTAACTGCAGCAGAGTAACTTTTTTGGCCTTCTGCCAAAACATGACTGAGAGTTCATTGCAGAAATGGCATTCTTATTGGAACTACACCGGCAATTTACATCAATTCTTACTTCTAATTTACATCCTTGTTCTAAAACAAAGCATTTCAAACAGCCCATGATTATTCTCTGAAGAACTGCGACTTGATGAGGATACTGTTCTGATATGGTGTCCCTCTGTAGTTTGAAATGAGCTCTAAGCTTGCCTTGAGACAAGATGGTCAGATCTTCACGAGTTTGGAGATGTGAAAAAAGAGAGGAAGAAGATATGGAGAGGGATGAAAATATATTACAACAGCATCCCCACTCTCTTAGGGCCTAAGCCACAGACTTGCTAGGTTGTGTGCTGAGGACACACTGGTCTGTGCTACTGAGTATATGAGTGTGCTTAGACTCCAGACATTTTATCATTTCAAAGACAAATATTCTCCTTCAGAAGTGTTTTCTTTAGTAATTTTCCCTCTACTAATTTACATGGTTTGTGAATAATGTTGCTTTGCCTTTTCTGTGGGAGATGAGAACTTGTGACATTTCTTCTTGTCACTGCCTTCTCAGGCCAGCACAAAGTTACCTGAAGATCCAGCAGGTGATAATGACCATTAATTATTACTTGCAAGACTGAGATTTAAAATGGGGGGGTAAATTGATTGATCGATTGACTGATTGACAGAGACCCTTGGGAGTCAGTCCTGGAGGGCAAAGGAGTCCAGGAAGGCTAGATATGATTTAAAAAGGAAATTGTTAAATATTCAGGAATAGGCTGTCTCATGTGCAGGAAGACAAGTCATTAGGGAAAAAGGCGAGCCTGGTTAAACAGGGATATTGGGCTAGATCTCAAAAAAAAAGGAGAATCTATTGTTTCTGGAAGGAGGGACAGGTAACTTGGGAGGACTACCAGGATATTGCAAGTTCACACAGGGAGATTAAAAGGGCCAAAGCCCTACTAGAACCTGATTGGCCTTTTCTTTTAAAGACAGTAAAAGGTCTCTACAAATACATTTTCAGTAAATGGAAGGCCAAAAGTGTCTCCATTGCTTGTTGAAAAAGTAGTTAAAGGAAAGGAAGAGGTAATTAATGCCTTCTTTGTCTCAGTCATCAATATCAAGACAGTTGTCCTTATGATACCCCTTATGATTCCTTGAGTAGGAAGTTGGTGATGAGGAAATGAGTGAAGTCCCCACAGTCCAGGAGGAGATGGTTAGTGTCCTGCTATGCCAGTTAGACATGCACAAGTCTATATGTCCTGGTGGATTCCACCCCACAGGAATAAGGGAACTGGTGAAAGAACTAAAACACTCTCAATCATCTACCAGCAGTCCTGGTTAACCGTTCCAGCTGACTAGAAATTAGCACATGTAACACTCATCCACAAGAAGGAACAGAAGGATGATCTGGAGAACTACAGGCCTGTCAGTCTAACCTCAGTTCCAGGAAATTTGTGGAAAACATTATCCTGAGTGCCATTGTGCAGGACAATCAGGACATGAAGCCCAGCCAACACGGATTTAAGAAAGGCAGGTTGTTGCTGGCCAAATTTATTACCTTCTATGACAAAGTGACCTGCTTAGTACATGAAGGAAGGCTGTGGATGTCATCTATCTAGACTTCAGTAGACCATTTGACACATTCTGCCAAAACATCCTTCCAAGAAAACTGGCTTGGATGGGTGCACTCTTCAGTGGGTAAAAACTAACTGTTTGTCTGGGCCCTGAGAGTGGTGGTGAGTGGAACTAAATCCACCTGATGGCCAGTCACTTGTGGTGTTCCCCACGTCTCAGTTTTGGGGTCAGTATTGTCTAACATTTTTACTGATTATGTGGGCATGGGAATTGAGTGCACCTTCATTAAATCTGCAGATAATACCAAGTTGGGTGGGAGTGTTGGTCTGCTTGAGGGCAGGAAAGCTCTGCAGAGGGACAGGCTCGATCAATGGGCTGAGGACAACTGCAGGAGGTCCAACAGGGCCAAGTGCTGTGCCTTGCACTGGGGTTACAGCAGCCCCTGTGCAGTGCTACAGTCTTGGGGTGAGGCAGCTCTAGAGCTGTTCTTCAGAAAGGAACTTGGGGGTTGCTGTTTGAACATGAGCCAGCCATGTGTGCCCAGGTGGCCAAGATGGCCAGTGGCATCCTGGCCTGTGTCAAGAACAGTATGGTCAGCAGGATAAGAGCAGTGATTGTGCTCCTGTACTGGGGCTCAGTTCTGGGCCCCTCACTTTAAAAGGGACATTGAGGGGCTGGAGCCTGTCCAGAGAAGGGCATCGAGGCTCCTGAAAGGACTAAAGAACCTGTCTCATGAGGGAGAGCTGAGGGAGCTGGGGCTGCTCAGTCTCAAGTAAAGGAGGCTCGTGGAGACCTCAGATCTTTTTGCAACTCCCTGAAAGGAGGCTGTGGTGAGTTGGGGGCCTGTATCCCCTACGGTGCCTGCAGTCAGAGGACAAGAGGAAATGGCCTGAAGACTCAGTCTAAACACTGGAAAAAATTGTCACTGTTCGGGTGGTCATGCACTGGAATAGGGTGCAACAGGGAGGTGGTGGGGTCACCAACCCTGGAGGTGTTCAAGAGGCATCTGGATCTGGTATTTGGTGATGTTACAGTGGTAGTGCTGGGTTGATGGTTGCACATAAGGTCTCTTAAATGTCTCTCCCAGCCTTGACCACTCTATGATTCTGTGATTTTTGGATTAGAAGAAGATGCAAAAAACCCTCAAAAACTAATGGGCCAGAGCTTCTACTGTTGCAAACTGGGAAACCTTCAGGGAAAGCTATCCCAGTTTAAGTCTAAGGGTCAGATTTTGGGAGCTACATCCCTGTTTGTGCATTTTCCTGCCTGAGTTTTGCCATAATATGAAGAAAAGGAAGTTTAAATACTGTGCTACTCTGTTTGCCTCTGGTATACTCATCTCACTTCCCTTATTAGTGCTCATAACACTTTAGATAGACAAAATTTTGTGCTATAAAAACATGAAGCCCATTAATAACTTTATATCCAACAGCAATGCTTATTATGGTACCATATAATTAGAGAATTGAGCAGAAGAATCCAGAGATGTGCCAACTGTGTTCTCTAAAATTAGACTACAAGACAGTTAGTATACTATCAAAACAAATGAAATAACAAGTTATATTAAAAAAGGACTAAAATATTAAATTTAGACTTTTTGAAGGACTTCCAATTAAACACATACCATAAAGAGAAATGTGAGAACTTTTTTTCCCTAGGAAAATCAGAGCAGTGCAAAATCTGTTCTTCACTTAAAATCATAGAATGGTTTGGGTTGGAAGGACTCTTAAATTTATTCCATCCCACCTGCCATTGGAAGGGACACCGTTCACTAGACCAGGTTGCTCAGAGCTCCATCTAGCCTGGCCTCAAACACTTCGAGGGATAGGGTATCCACAGCTTCTCTGGACAGCCTGAGTCATCATTTCCCCACCTTCACAGTAAAGAATTTCTTCCTATTATCTAATACAAACTTATTCTATCTCAGCTGGAAGCCATTCCCCCATGACCTGTCACTACATCCACCTGTAAAAAGTGCCTACCCTTTCTTCCACGGCCCTTTCAAGTACTGGAAGGCTGTAATTGGGTCACCTTGAAACATTTTCCTTTCCAGGCTGTACAATCCCATCTATTCAGGATTTCCTCATAGGAAGCTGGCTTCGTCTTTCTAACTAAGTTACTTTAAGAGCAACTTGGTGGTTCTCCTTTGGACTCAAACAACTCCAACAGGTTGATGCTCTTCCCTTTTCCATTGATGTGGTCACTCCATCATAGCAGATCACATGCTAGGGACAGAATATATTATGGTAATTTTTCAGTATTTTTGTAGCATAATTCATTTTGTTACAGGACATAGACTGCCCATCAAGACAAATGAATTCGAAATAAGATATTTTATAAGTATACAAACTCAAAGATGTATAAAGTGTTTTTGTGAGATGGTGGAAATTTCTCATCTTTTGTCGTACTCTTTGTACTCCCATCAATCAGTATTTCATCTCTCTTACTGTGGACATACTGACAGTCTTTGAGGCCAGATTGGTTGTCTTGGAGGCCAGCTGGGTATTAAGTAACACTATAATTTGCCCACTATTACTGCTGAAGTGCTTTTCAAGTGAGCTGTGCCTGACAACATTTGTTTTGAAGTCTGCTTTCAGCCAATTTTCTACGACTTACAAAAATTCTGGACCACCAACAAAAGCATTTTATTGAGATTTTAGAGTCTGAAACCTTCTTGAACTGTTACTGAAAAATGTGATCAATCCACTCAAATCATATTCATTAGCAACAAGCTCTAAGAGCTGTAATGCATCCTCTCTGCAGCACAGAAGTGCCTGAGGTACCATACACCTAGCACTTTGGAAGCTGTAACTCCACACCTTGCATTAATAATTAACTCAGGCTACCCTGAGAGAATAATTCCTGGCCCTCTGAAACATTTATTAGTTCTTGCATCTGTAATTCAATTAATAAGGTTTCTCTAAAGCTTCTTTAAATTCACAGTTAGCTAGCAGGGCACACTTTGGCCTATCTTGTGATACAGATAATTTACCTCTAACACATGATACCAGTGATTACAAACCTTGTTTTTGTTGGTCTGTGTTGTTTTTGACACATCCTTGTGTTTGTGAAGTCTCATTACTTCCAAGTGGGCATAAATATGTATATATGTACTTTCGTTTTTTGTTGTGGTTTCTAAAGTATTTCTAAGCCTTGCTTATTCTTCCTGTCATCACTCTTCATTTATTTTACTTATTTTAGCTCAAAAGAAATTGAGAAGGACAAAGTTTGACAGAAGTCCTCAGGGATCTACAAATAAAGGTCTTTCATTTAGATAGTTTAGACATCAAGGTAGAAACCTTAACTAAGTAATCTCTTGAACTATATTTAACAAGAGCATGTGCCACAGACATGGAAAGGACATGGCAAGCCTGTTCCCTGACTGAATGGTGCCAAGTTGATGCTGAACTTTTGAGGCCAGGAGGTTTAAGTAACTTACAAACCACAGAGGTCAGGAGTAAGTAGTCAGTGGAGTAATTTGTCAGTGGACTAATCTGCTGCAGAGCTGATGGGCAAAGAAAAGCATAGGAGAGAATGAATATATATATTCTGTTTGATGGCTCCAGCATCATAAGAAATATGAAAATATTATTTAGAATGTTATTGATGAAACTACTAAAATGTAAGATATGCCTGTGGAACATCAAAGGAAACTCGATTTCTTTTATTCCAATACTTCCACTATTCTTTCACATTTTTAAAAATAATTTATTTAAATTGCATAACAATAATACAAAAGAATTTAGCTTGGAAAAGAACCTTATGTTCATTGAGTCCAGCCATTAACACAGCACTGTCAAGTCCCTCTCTAGTCCAAGTCCCTCATCATGACATGTACACTTCTTTTTGAAACCTCCAGGGATGGTGATTCAGGCAGCCTCAGATTGGTGATAACGGCAGCCTCTTACAATGCTTGACAACATTTTGGTGAATAAATTTTTGTAATATCCAATCTAAACCTCCCCCAGAACAAATTGAGACTGTTTCTTGTCCTATCACTTGTACCTGTGAGAAGAGACTGATTCCCTCTTCACTACAACCTCCTTTGAGGAGGCAAACTGACTAAAGGGTGCACTTGATCCCCTCCTCCAGATCATCAATAAAGCAGGACTGTCCTCAGTACAGAGCCCTGGGGAATGTCATGGCAACTGGATGAACAGATGGATTTAACTCTATTCACCACCACTCTTTTGGCCATATAGGGCTATTCTTCAATTAATTATATGGTTATTATTAACTATGTGATAATTTTGGCTATTACTTCACAAAAATTGGAAACATTATTGCCACAATTTTTAATGCATGCTTGAAACATCTTCTTGTCATGGTCAGCATGCATTAATGGTCGATGCATTAATGCCAGCAATTCTATTAACTGGAAAGGAAAAAAAAGTACTTTTTTATTAGACCAAATGAAAATGAAAATAATACTGCAAGTCTGCCGTTTTGACTTAGCTGATTTCTTTCAGGATTTACACAGCAAACTTTTAAGTATGGGAAAACAATTTGTTAAGAAAGTGAAAGGAGTTACTTCATGCTTCTTTGATAAAACATGAAAATAACTTCATAAATATTGTGCACATATAGATCCAACAGTTTTTTTGGTCCACTCTTTCTTGCGCAACTCAGTTAACTGCACTTGTAACCACTCAGAAAGAAATGGTTTGTGGTGCAATGATGAACTTAGTCCAGTACAGGGAAACGGAATAAAAATCAGTGAAATATAGGTTATAAAACATTTAGGGAAGAAAGGGTGCAAGAAGTGAAGAAATTTCAGCCACCTACAAAGCAGAATCCAGGGAAACATTTAGGACCATCATAAAATCTGTATATTCAGACAACCACCTTCAAAAAGCAATTTTTTGGTTTGTTTTGGAGAAAAAGCCTAAATATGATAACACTTGAAAAATTGCTTGATGGGGGTCCAGGAAGCAGATGAGGATAAGAAAAACTTGTTTTAGTGGAAAACCTTACAAAATTAATTTAAAACAAGTCAAAAAGGATTTAAGATAAATATTTTCTAGGAATTTGATTGAAAAAAAAGGAAAATGGACAATTCCTTCCTGTTTTGACTTTATTTTATATCAGAACAAGTTTGTAGAGAGCTTGAGTGTTTTATCTATAGATGCTAAATGTTCTCCTATATGCTATCAAGGATTTAAAAATGAATTTATTGCTGTTTATATGTTGTTTATCTCTGTATATTATGTCCTTAAATTTCTAACTTATTGCTTCACTCTGAAAAAAAAAATTCAAAATTTAAACATTTCATATTCTGCAGTGTAACACAATTAGTGACTGAAAACACAAGTTTTCGTCTCTGTAGGTTTTGATTTCAGAAAATTTACATGAACAAGGCTGAATTGCCAAGTGATAGAGGTGGTAGTAGAATATGGTATGCTGACCTGAGAGATTGATAGGTGTGCAGTTTATTGAGTCTGTGTGCTTTTATGGTGCTGTTTCAGCACTGACTGCTGAATTTAAGAGGAAGCTGCCATCTGCTGTCAGAACTCCCTTATATCTGTTGACAGAGCAGCTAGATTTTGGATCCTGAGGCTTGTGTTTAAAGGTGACCCTTGACACAGATTTCCTGGGGCTGAACCAATCTATTTTCTCTGGGTAATAGATTTACTTGGGAGGGCTGAAATTTAATTGTAGATTTTTCTGGGAATCAAAATGAAAAAAAATTATATGTGAGCGGTGTGCTGTAAAATCTCTGGAGGAATCAGAGTGTCTTGGAAAATACAGAATCCCCAGTCAGCATCGATGTTGGCTAAATACAGAAGATCAGACTTAAAAACCCAGAATACAAATGTGATGTAGAAGCACAGGATTGGAAATAAAGGACCTACAGTCTTAAAAGGACACTGACTTGATCCTCAAGGAATATTATTGAGGTGATGAATAGGTGGGCTCTGTGGCTTTGGGGGTGGCTGGGTATTTTTATCTTTTCTAATCTGTATCTTTGCTTTCCTTGTGCTATAGAGAGAGAAAAAAAAAAGTTATTAGATTAGCATTCATAATTCCAAATGTTGGGAAAATGCATGCAGAAGTCCTGAGAAGGTCAGGTGAACTTGCCCTAACCCTGCTGTTTCATCAGCTGGGTTTAGGTGAAGGCACTTGGAAAATAGTGTTCAGAGGGCTCTCAAATAAGGAAGGCTCTCAATGATTGAAAATTAAATTCAATAACTCAGTTTTGCACTTATGTGCTGTTATTTTGATCCTTGGTACTGCAAGCTAAAGTTATTGTTGCAATGGGTGTCTAAGTTATGAAAATCTTGAATAGATTTTCAGACTGAAGATCACTCTGAGCATTTGTACTTACTAAAAATACACAGTTACTTTCATAGAAGTTGAGATTTTAACCAATAAATTAGAGAAGTTATGACATGGGTAACGGCATCTTTTCACGTGATTTTGATTCTCCTTTATTTCAACTACATTGCCACACTGTCATTAACACTGCCAGATTTTGCAGTTTAACACTATCTTTTTCCTACCTTGTATAAAATATATGAGCAGAAAATATAAACATGGAAATTAATTTCACCTGGTAAACTTATCTGTAGCAGTTCTGGAAAGAAAGAAATGCACATCAACATCAATATACATCAAAATTACTATTTTCCCAATAGTCTACCTTTTCCCAGATGCTTTTTTGCAATAAAATATAATAAAAATAAACATAGTATAGAGTGATTTGAAATTATCCAGTGGGACAACAGAACAGTTTACAGCATTGTGCTTACACTGACAGTTAATAATCCTTAGTCTGTTTTCCAGTGGTTTAGGACATTTAGCCTTTAGAGCACATTTTGTCAGGAGAGACATAATGGAAAGTAGTAAATGGAAATTGGATTAAATGGGAGAAATGTTAGTATGCACTTGATCTCATCTCTTTGTTGCTTTAATCCATGGACTTTATGCATTTTTTAAAGAGTTTAAAAGTCTTCCTTTCATCTTTATATTATTTAACTTATATATAATTTTAGCCTTTTGGGGATCAGTAAAGCTGCATTTCAAAGAAATTACTCTAAGAATGGTACAGGTAGAGAAGATGAATACAAAATTTCAGAAGAGCTAAATTAAATGTAGTACTGAGAAGGGTGACAAAAAACAAGGGAACTAAAGCTTTAGTCTACACATATCTATCCCAACCTAGCAATGTATCCTAAGCTGGGAACACAGAGGGAGGAATTTCAAATGTCTCCAGAGAAAGACCAAGACACAAATGAGGTCAAATGCTGGTAATCAAAATGACAATTCACTTTTATTCATTGTCGAAGAAGAGAGCAAGGAAGAAATTAGAAGAGTAGGAAAAAGCAAAGGGTTACAGAAAGCAAAAACGTGATCACCACCAAGAATCCTCAGCACAAAAGTCCCTCTTTATTCTGTCAGAACAACTGTCAGAATAAACAGGAATAACTGTTTGTGCAGTAGCTGAACTACAAAAGTCAGTTTACTGACTTACTGTGACTAAACGTATTTGGTAACCTTGACTGGACATAGGCAGATCTCAGAGCTCCAAATACGTTTGTATTAGGTCAGGTGATTGAAGTTGCTTGTATTTTGCATTACAATATATTATGTATATAGAGAAAAAAAATCTTTCTATAAGAGAAGATACAAAATCCCAGCACTTTCATTTCCAAACATTAGTAAGAGAACAAAATTTTATAAAGCTCTGTGAGGAGTAAAAAATTACATTAATATAATGTAGACAATATAAAATTTACTATAACATAATCTATATGTCTCTTTTCCCCTCATTTTCCAGGGAAGCACAACTTTTTGTTGAAAAGTTTGAAGGTGCTCTTGGAAAAGGAAAAGGAAAAAAATTCTATGCATACAAAGTGATGATGACCAAGGTAAATTGATTGTTTCACTAACTTCCTGTAAAGCTAATGAGAAGCCTTCTAGAGCTTATTGCCATGGGTACTTATCTTCCACAATAACTTTCCTTGTCTTTCTATGGATTTAAATTTCTTATTTTAACTGCTCTTGCATGAAAATATTTCTAAAAAAGCTTATGGTTTGATTTTTGAAACTTGCCATCAAAATAAAACTAAGCTGTTTTACAGGAATTTGCAAGAGTTCAATATCTTGTGAAAGTTAATGTCTCTTGGTGTAGATTGGATATTTGGACAGAATCCAAAGTCCAGTCTTTCCATTGAGACAGCCCTCTGTAAAAGATGAACAACAGAAGGAAGAATAAAAGGGAAAGAGAAAAAGAAAGAAAAAGAGAAAGGAAAGTAAAAGAAAAACAAAAAGAAAAAAAAAGCGAGAAAAAAGAAAAAAATGAGAAAAAGAGAAAAAAGCAAAATAGCAAAAAAAGATTGGCATGAAAGTAAGTGACTAGCTAGTAATTCTTCTTGTGGTAGGAATAGGAACTTCACACAAATCCAGTAGAAGACGTAATAAAATGTGCAAAAGGAGATGGTTCTTCACAAACAGTTACTTTGTAGACTCTGCCAATGGATTTTGTGGATGATTAAGGGGTTCCATTAGCTCATGGAAGAACTGAGCATGTGGGCATTGAGATGATTTTTTTTTCTCCTGTGATTCTTTTCAGAAATGGATGAAATTTCAAAGAGATTTTGAAAATTTTAAGACAGCCTGCATACCCTGGGAAATGAAAATTAAGGAGATTGAAAGTAAGTAAGTAAGAATTGTATCTAGTATCACATTTATGATATCTGCTAAAGCGATAAATATCTTTAGAATATGTGTCTGTATTCAATGCATAGTTTAAAATCCATAAGTATTTATTTTTTCATTAATTTGAACTTTTGTTGAACTATTGTTCAACATTTGTTGAACTTGATAATATAACTAGTTGAACGTTTTCTTTAGAGTATCACTTTACAGATAAAAACTGTCATTATACAGGTTGCAGTTAGTGAGCCAGCGTTGAAATTAATCTTAGAAAAGTGTAATTAGGATTTAGCCATTCACTTTATTTACCTTCCCTTTGTTTTGTCTGTATTTATTTTATACAGGTTATACAGTATAGGCTATACTGCAATTATTTCTGCCACTTTTTTCATTATCTTGAGCTTCATGTAAGTTGTATTTCTCCCATTGACAGCCGCATGACCGAACATGGAGAGAACAGTATTGGTGTTGGATGCCCCGTTTATAAACCAGGCAGTGTAGTTAGAGCTGTGGGTGTATTTGAGTGCAGGGGTCTGTCACAAGTCGGTTTGTGTTGCAGTTCCAGAGAAAAATTTAAGCTGCAGCCCTTTATTTGAAGGGGATTTGACTAAAGTGCTTAAGTACTTAAAACCATCACCTGAATTATGGTCTGCTGCTTAGATTCCCTTTACAACAAATGCTCCCCACTAAAACATAAAGAGCTTTTCTCAGTTGAGTCTGACTGTTCCAGTCTTCCAGCTATCTAGAAAGACCAAGTAAGAGTTTGAAGTACCAGGCTATCTCAAGTAGGCTCCCTTCTTCAAGATGCAAGTCTCTTCTAGCACAGGGAGACTGGCTTCAGAACAAAGGGCATCAAGCTCTGCTATGCTTCATACCCATGTTGGAAATAGATGAATTTGATGTTGGGGCTTTGATGTCTAAAAGAGAAGTTGACAGCCACATGAAGTATTTCTGTTTAGAAAACTGATGCTTCTTTTCCTTACAGAACAGATATTTAATATTATCTGTGCAAAAGGACTTTATAGGGGTCACACAGACCTGTGTTGGGGCAGGCTAACTCCTATTCCACTGATTAAATTTATAAAATGCACACCAAACTTCATGCCAATGCCTTGTGTGGTGAGGCTGTGCAGGCAGGAAAAGATGGCTAAAGTACATTTCAAACTATTTCATTCATAAACAGAACATTTTGCATCTCAGAGTGGAGTCAAAATATGGTGAAACTTGGACTGGTTTTGTTCACAGCTAGTGCAGTCCATTTGTCACATTTTCTGTGTTCCCCATTGGGCTGTTTGGACCTGCCCACTCTGAAAATGCAGCTGAGCAGTCATGGCTAAATTACTCTCATCCGTAGTTAAGCTTTTTACTTGCCAGAGGTGTCTGTTCTTGCCTGGTTGGTGAAAAAGAATAAAGCTCGTGAACGCAAGCACTGGCCTGCAATAGATATACTGATGTAGGTAATTTCAATGCATTGCCTCACTGCAGATGTTCCAGATGGATGCATAGCAGAGGTATCATCAGGATAGCTGAAACAAGAACTGTAACTCAGTGCATGAAAAGAGGTATTCCCAGTACAATGAGGATATTAAGATTTGAGCAAAAGAAGTAATGGGGCATGGAGAGGTTGACAAAAGCACCCTGAAATCAGAAATATTCATGATTTCCTCCACTGTATTTTATGAGTCCATAGCATCTCCCAAAGACTGTGGTTTGGTTATAATTGGGTAATATGCATCTCTGCATCTCACAACCAGATAGACTAATTCAAAGCCTCTTGATTTATTCCTCCCCTGAGACTTCCCAGTATGTTGATCACTGCTAAGATTGGCCACTTCACAAAGAGTTTCAAATTGATGGTTTAATTGTGAACCAGCAGATTCAAAATCCTGAAATCCATGACAGAATGGCTCATTCCTCCCTTTGCGCAGCTGTGATAAATGTGTCTTAGTTGGGTTCTTTTTATACTTTGGGATTATACCTGATTAAGTGTATTATATTTTCTACTGATAGAGCTGTTATAGTAAAATATGAATATACGTGTCCCAAATAACACAAGATATATTAACTTCATTCTACAAACTGAAATAATGTTTTATATGTCTGCAAAAGTGTTTGGAAATTACAATATAAATAAGTCTTTCTGACCAGAGATATACTTTTCATTTGCTGTCAATGTGCTCCGGGCACCCAAGCTAGACTGTGAAAAACCTATTCAAAGGTCATTATTTCCCCTGCAAATGAATGGTAATGGAACTGAAGTCTGGGACTTTTCTAACCGACAGCTCTCCTATAGTCAGCAGAACTGTGCTGAAGCAAGCTGAGGTTGAATTTGAGTTTTTATTTGCCCTGACTTGCAGAGCATGGGTCAAATCAGGCCCTTTGTTCTCCGTGTTTTCCCTGCAGACTAATCTGTGCACAAGTCTGGGTCAGGGGGCTGGAGTGTGTGATGTCAAATCCTTCACCTAGAGATGGCCCAGTCTGCATACCTGGCCACAGATAGAGCACATAAATGGAAAAGTAAGACAAAGAAAGGGTACAAACACTTGCAGATAATGTTTCATCTCTTGTGAAAAAATTTGGTGAGCACTCTTAAAGCCAAGTGTTTTATCGTCCTGGAAATACTTTCCCCACTGGCTAATTCTGCACTGCTTCCTATTAAAACTGGCTTGCTTCTGGCTTAGCATGACAAGAATGCTTAAAATCCATATCAGATAGAAAAAAAATAGAAAATTAAAACAGACTTCTAGAGATTACATAATAACAAGAAGTATGACAGCTTTTATATGACCCTAAATACTGCATTTAACTAATAATTTTATATTTTTGTTTCTCTTTTTTCAGCCAGATCAAGACATACTAATATGCAATATGCAAAAAATTATTAGAATTATGGTAATAAAGAAAAAATAAAATTAAAATTAATTAGATTTTGAATTAATTAGAATTTAAAATTAATATTAGAATCAACAAAATGTATAAAAGCCTCTCCTGATTTTACTTATTTTAAATAAATTTTGTGCATTGTTAGATAAAATAACATCAAAGGACTAGCTTATCTGCCTTTTTTGATCACATCTCATGTTTTCACAGGTCACTTTGGCTCATCAGTAGCATCCTATTTCATATTCTTGCGTTGGATGTATGGAATAAACATGATTCTCTTTGGACTGACCTTTGGTCTTGTGATGGTGCCTGAGGTGGGTATCTTTTAAACTGTCTCTGAGGATTGCTGTGTGGATTTCTGTCTTAGCAGTGAGATTTCACAGCACTGGAGCTTTAAACAGATTTTAGTCTCTTTATGCTCCAGTTGCAAGTAATAGACTGTACTAAGCCTGTAAAGAAGGGCTTCCTTTGTGAACAGCTGTCTCTACAGAATTAGACAGGATAGGAAAATGCAAAATATGTTTAGGGTTGTCTTCTGAAACGGTTTTGGAAGTCTGGGATGACACAGGAGTGGAGGGTTTTTTGTCTGGGGGAGTGGGTTTATTTGTTTGTTTGTCTTTGGTGGTTCTGTGTATAACAAAGTGGAGGAACTGGGACTAAGAAAAAGCCAGGGGGCCAATCTTGACTAAATGTGTATTGCAATAGGAAGATGCATCCTGGCGCTCAGAGGATTCTTTCAGATGCAATACTCAGATGCTGATAAGGTGTAACAGAACTGTAAAGTTAGGAGAGACTTCTCATATTTTGCACTGTGCAACATCTCTCCTAAGAGCGGTACTTAGAGCAGATATTAGACTACTCAGACATTAATTACTCCTATGAATCTTCCTGGGTTTTTGAGGCACCATATTGGCCTTCTAAAAGCAGGGCTTTTATGGAATTAGAACTATTGTGCCATCTCCCTGATTTCAATAGCCCATATTCCTCTTGTCTTTCTCATTTTGTAGTAAGCAGATTAGAAAGAGTGAGGTAGGAATTTCCAAAAATTTCCCAGCCCAGTATTTCAGTAGAATGATCCCCCCAAATAGATCCTTACAAATTTATAGGGTTTGATGTGTCTGATGTGACTGTGAAAACATCTCAATGATTTTTGAGTGGTCTTGGGAATTAGGAGATGTTTCGGCTGATTGGATGCTGGCAAGTATTGTTCTGATTTTCAAGAAAGGCAAAAAGGAGAACCCCAAAAACTACAGACCTGTCAGTCTCACTTCAGTGCCTGGTAAAGTTAAGGGGAAGATTTTTCTGTGATGTATTGAAAAACACGTGATGAACAAAGCAGTGGTTCACTGCTACTGTGGTTCATTTCGGCTACATAAGAGGAAAGTCCTGCTCATCAAACCTGTGATCCTTTTATGACAAAGTAACCAACCAGTTGATCAAGGAAAGCCAGTGGATGCCCTCTTTTTGGACTATAGTAAAGCTTTCAGTACTCTCTCTCTCCCTGGACAAAATGGACAAAATATGCAGCACACAACTGAACAAACACATCATGGAATGGGTGAGCAGCTGGCTTATGGGACTGGCACAAACAGTTTCAGTGAATGAAGTGACATCAGACTGGTGACCTGTCACCAGAGGGGCTCCACAGGGTTCCATCCTCATCCCTGTGTTCCTCAACATCTCCATAAATTACTTGGACTTGGGAGTGGAAGAGACACTAAGAAAGTTTGCAGACGATCCAAAACTGAGAGGAGCTGTTGACCCGCTCAAAGGCAGGGAGGCCCTGCAGAGAGACCTCAGCAAATCAGAGGGATGGGCAATTACCAACCATATGAAATTCAACAGGGGAAAGTTCTGGATTCTGCTCTTGGGATGGGGTGACCCAGTATGGATGGACAGTCTGGGGAATGAGATCATGGAAAGCAGTGCCATGAAAAGGGACCTGGGGGTGCTGGTCAGTGGCAAATTGAACATGAGCCAGCAGAGCCCTGGCAGCCAGGAGGGCCAAGGGTGTCCTGGGGTACATCAGGGACAGCATCACCAGCTGGGCAGGGAGGGGATTGTCCCACTCTGCTCTGCACTGGGGCAGCCTCACCTCAAGTGCAAGAAAAAATACTATTTTGGTCTTTGTAAGATAAACACCACTCATTAGAGAAATATGGAGGGACTTCTGTGCTGCCTTTGAATGTAAGAGGCAGTTTGGCACTCCATTGATACTAGAGAAACTTTCAGTTTAGAACTGAATTTAAACTTAATGCATATGCTAAGCACAGTTTCAGTCAGTAATGTGGAGGACCAGTGAAAGGAATTGTAGAAATAGGTCTTTCTCATTAAGGATTTTAAGAGCATAAAGCCAGTCTTTAAAAGAAATGATGGCTCCCTGTCCATTTTGTCCTTTGCTGCTATTTTGCTTTAAAAATAAATCACTCTCATTTTGTGGTTTCAGGCTTTGATGGGTAAGCCATACGGCTCTTTGCCTAGAAAAACTGTCCCAAGAGCTGAAGAAGCAACTGCTATGAATTTTGCTACTCTCTGGGATTTTAGTGTAAGTGCATAATCTTGCAATATTACATATCCACATAACTTTTATTTACAATCACTTCATTATTTAATGTTCACTTATTTAATATGAAGTATTTCAGGACATAATTCATAAGATAATTAATTTACATTTTTTTTTCACAAGCTCTCAGTATAGATGTTTCTTTCAGATAAAACACATAATGAAACTTGATATTCACAAGCGTGTCTCAGTGTATGTAGCAATACAAAAACACATATAGGGGTACATCTCAAAGCTGGTTTACCATTCTGTGGTACTGGATTTCCACTTCTTAAGTGTGAATTTGGTCTTCTGCTTTTATGAGGTTAATATTCTGAATTTTAAATGCAGTATGAATTAGGAAAAAAAAAAGAGAAGAAAATATGTAAAAAATAACAGTAAGCTCCATACATTTTATTCCTTTGATTACATACAATGCCAGTGATGGATTCTCCTTAGATAAAAAAAGGATTGAAAGATCCTTCTGAAAACATGTGCATGTTACATTTTTCAGTAACTATTTAATGAAATTACATTGCATCTAGTGCATCAGAAGTTGTATATTTGAGTGACAGTAGCTGTAACATGTGCCTGGGAAGTTAGATAATGATAATGAAATTATAAAATGAGAACTAAAAACACCAGGGAAATATTGGAGAAAAAAAGGAATTGTAGTAACTGGAAGATTTTATAAAGAGAATAGGCTAGAAGTGCTTTATACAGAAGATCAGAAAAGAGCTTGTAAAATAAATGTATTTGAGAGAATATGAATGATGGCATGGTGGAAAGACAGGAAAAGTTTTTAATAATTTTCAGAAACAGAAACTGGCAGGTGTGAAGAAGAAAGTACAATAAGTAACAAAGTAGCAGTTAACAGAAGAAGCAAATGCAAACACAATAAACACAGAATAAGGCAATGGAAGAGACGGATGCCCTGAAATATTGAGGGGAAAAAAAGATTCTTGAGGCATGTCAAATTGACAAATATTCCCTGAAGACAATGGTATCTCTGTTTAAACAGCACAGGAAATAATACCTTTCATCTGCTAGCAACACTTGTATGCTACCTGGTAAATTAGAAATAAATGATTGCACATCACCAATCAATATTTTACCCTAAACAAAACCCCAGCAAAACCCAGAGAACTCCAAACCCTTTGAAAGAATGTAAAAAATGCAGCAGGAAGCACTGTCCTCATAAGATAAGCCAACATAATGGAACCTGAGATAAGCACAGATGCTGCAGTAGGAAGGAGTTAATTCCAGGCTTAATGGAGGTAAAGGTTTGGTTAACATCTGGACAAAAATTCCCACTGTGGCAAGCTGTGAGAAAGGGAGCAAGTGCTTATATGCATGCCAACTCAAGTCACAGGAACCTCGAGGATACCTGGAGTTTGGACTGTATAAAGGTGATACCACAGAATAATGTCTTGGGACCTCACCACTGAGAAGACCAGGGTGAAAAAGGACTGGCAGAATGCCACATGAATCCACGTGGTGATAGTGGTATCTTTCTACTGGTGATAACTTTCTACTTAATCTCTCTGTCTCTCCATCTCTCTTTCCCTCTCTCTTGGTCTCTTACAACCCCTCGCTCCTATTTCTTTCTGTCTCTCTGTCTCTCTCCCTCTCTCACTTACCGTTAAAAACAATCTGTACTGTTGAATTCAGTGTATGGTCTCTTATGGTCACCTTATTTCGGGCAGAGGCACGTCTTTATAAATGGATCATAACATCCCACTTGCCTCTAAGACAAGTAAAGAAAAGATGAGCTCAGCATGCCTACTCTGTTTTCTTTGAAATTGTATTCACATTACTGACATGGAAAAGGGAAGAGTATTTGGATTTTGATATATTCTACTTGGAATTCATTTTTAACATACTGTTTTCAGGTTATAGTCCAATCATAAAATATTAGAATCTCAAGTCTTGCAATAACACCTTTAATAACTAGTCTTTTATTTTAGGCAGAAAGAAGCGAAAGATATCTTCCATGCACACCTACTTTTACATAATCTTATGGTGAAGTGCTGTGGAATCAACAAACTGAATGGTAGACAGTGGAGGAATTATCCCTGACTGGCAGAACACAGAGACTAAAAAAGCATTTTAATAATTTGACCCCAAAGGCTCTCCAGAGCTGCATTAGGCTGTATTGAAACCTGGGCTAAAATGGAACTACAGGATACTTTAGTGACCAAAAATATGCAATATGCACACTATTGAATTTGAATGTGTCCTGACTGGTGTAGAAGTTTTACTAGTACTTAGCAAGAAATGTGCTCTGTTAGAATACTTGCCTTATTAGAGATGAGCATATTTTTATCTGTTTTGCATGGACACCTATCTTAAATCTAGCCAGAGATGAAGAAAAATGAGATACGTGGATCAAGATATTTTGAATACTCTTTATGTGTGTCATAAATCAAAATTTGATTTTCAGCTTAGAATTATGAATTAGGTTTTTCAAATAAGCCTGTGCCTCATTTCATGTACAGTAAAAGCTTCAATAAATCAAGTGCATGTTTTAAAAAAATAAATAAGAGAAAGATGTTACTAATTTTAAGGAAACTGAGTGACTGAATAACAGAAGAGGAGCAAATGCTTTTTTAATTCACCAGTCCTTCATCCTGTTGTATTACTGTCAAAATTATGTATTGTCTATCCTCCAATTATGTGGTCAAATACTCATATTGCACTTGGAATTCTTACATTCAGCTGAAGGGTTGTCACTGCTGCGTATGCACTGAGCTGTCCTGGTAAGGGCTTTGGCTTTGTTCCTCTTCTAGGAAGTGAGTTCTTGCATTAACTTGAGGATTACCAGCAAGTTTTAGCTATTTGATCCATGTAGGTGCCAGCAATTTCTTCTAGTTAATAAGGTTCTTCGGGGTTGGTTCTCTCCCTTTTCCCTCTGTGGAATTTTCCCCATTGTCATGCTAAGTTACCTGTTGACTGGGCCTTGGTGACAAGGGGGAGGGGACGGGAGGGAAGAAGCAAGCCCCGCGAGATTCAAACAGCCAGAAGAGGAAGCGGAAGGCTGGGCCTCGGCCCATTTCCCCCGCGGAGTTCGGACGAGAAGGACGATCGCTGTCTGTGTCCCATCCCAGCGTCGGGAAACCACCATGGGACCCTGCCCGGCTGTCTTCTCACTGTAACCTGCCACCATCCAGCACTCTACTGAGCACTGGGACCCACACTGTGAGCGGAGAGCTCTCTCTCCATCTCTCTCTCCCCCTGGGACAGCTCTGCCATCACCCCCAGCCCTCCTGCAGCTCTGCG
Organism: Cinclus cinclus; assembly: GCF_963662255.1. Lineage (NCBI taxonomy): Eukaryota > Metazoa > Chordata > Aves > Passeriformes > Cinclidae > Cinclus > Cinclus cinclus. The sequence goes on along the minus strand of NC_085084.1, from coordinate 14,464,466 downwards.
GGACCTGCCCGCCCCCAGCACCGGGAACTGCAGCTCAGGGAAAAGGTGTCTGCAGCCAAAAAACACTGGGACTGAGTTACTGTTCTGTTTGTGGGTAATTTCATAGCTGTTGTTGTTCTTGTTTGTCTTGTTAGATATACTAGTAAAGAACTGTTATTCCTACCCCCATATCTTTGCCTGAGAGCTCCCTTAATTCCAAAATTATGATAATCGGAAGAATCACATTTTTTTTTCAGTCCAAAGGGAAGCTTCTGCTTTCCTTAGCAAACACCTGTCATTCAAACCAGGACAAAGGTACTAGTAAACAATTTTGAAAAATCATCTGTCTAATCAGTGGAAGAGAGGGTAATTAATATTAAGATATTTAGAAAAGAAGGCAGACTTTGAATTGCTGAGAAAGATAGTGAAATTATATAGCATTTTAGACAGCCTTGGAGTCAAGTCTATATGTGCAAAATATCTGCATGCTGAGTAATCACCCATAAAATGCCTCTGCCTATTGGTTATCACATATATGAATGATAATGAACAGCAGACAGCTGTTATTACACAAAGAAAGCATATGAGATTTTAATATCAAATTAATGCAAATAAATTTTTGAAAAATGAAAATTAAGTTAAAAATATGAAATTTTATCTGCTAGTGATTTGAAAAGTAAATTTTGCAAAACCATATGTTTCTTTCTTTGCAACAAGTGTGTTGATGAAGAAGTTTTGACTCATTAAATTGTAGATAGATTGTAAATGAACAGTTTTAAAAGATTTTGAAGTTGTTATGAAATATTATATGTTTTTTTAAAATAAAGAGACACATTTTCTATTCTGTGAGCCTCTTTAGAGTGGTATTTGCTCTGATTTGAATTCAGTGAAATGAATGTTTTAATACCTTGCTATTGAGACATTTACTGATTATGTGCATAATTAAGAAAAGTAACATTATAATTTTTTCTGACTTTTCAGGGCCTTGCACAGTATTCTGTACTCTTTTATGGTTATTACAATAACCAGAGGACAATCGGGTGGCTGAAGTTCAGGATGCCTCTTTCATATTTCCTTGTTGGAGTTGGGTCTATTGGCTACAGCTTTATGATCGTCACTCGAACGTAAGTTCTCCTTGGCTCTGGAAAAAATTACATTAAAAAAGGCAGGCAATTCCACTGCTGACTCTGGAGACTGTCTTTTTAAAAACTGCACTAATTCTAAGTACATGACAATGCAAGATCAAGTGCAAGGTAAAAGTTATGTAAGACTCCTTCAACCTGTATTTATTTATCCATCCTTCTGCACCAGAAGTTGTGTTACAGTGCTGTCAAAGTGATAATAAATTTATACCTAAATAGCAAAACACTTCTCTCCTGAACTTCAAAAACAAAAATGAATTCATGAAGTGAGGAAGAGATCTGTCAGCCCATCTTCTCATAGCACTTGGCATCCAGTGGATTTTCAGCTAAAATCCTGGAAATTCAACAATTCTATCTTTAGTGGCACTTTATGTGAGTTAAACTCTTTTATGAAAGAAGAACACAAGAAGAAAGCATATGGCTGATAATTCTGCATGTAGCTCACATTTCACAGTAAATGTTGCCAGTTAATATAATCTTTAGTACCCTTGGTTCAAGAAAGATAACCACCTAACACAGAAGTAGCCAACTCTAACAGTGGTTTTATATTTTTTTCAGCAGTGAAAAAAATAAAGAGCTTGCACTTCAGGTGTCAAAGACACTTTTAAATATAGAGAAAAATGCAGTTACTGTATTTCCATTATTTTGTTCTAATGCCAGTATTTTTCACTTGCATGAGCACTAGACTAATTCATGTTCTGTTTTCAAATTGGTGTCCTGCATAAGGCAAGAATCACTTGATGAAAAAAAAAAGTCTTCAGCCACATATATGTATTTTTGGAGAGGAAACCAACTAGTACAATAAAATAGCAATTGGTTTAGTTCAAAAATATATTTTAAAGTATTTTTGATAAAACAACTGCCAAGATTAGAAAAGTCTTAGTCTCAGACAATTTTATTTCAATGACTCTCTCAGACAAAAATATATTCCTGACCACAGAAAACCCTGTAGCCCAAAATAAAGGAATTTTGTTGTGAAAAAACATTCTTTATATATGCTAACTTTCCATCTGGCCATATGACACTAATGATGGCCAATATTTAGGTAGTCATATGAGAGTTCTTTCAGTCTTCTGCTCCTTTCCATTTAGCCAGAAAGAAGCACAGCTGGCACAGAAACCAAAAGCAATGTAACAGGAGGTGCTGTAATTTTTCTGCTGTTGACTGAGAACTGAGAAAGGTCTATGTGAAGGAGATAGTGAAGCTTATAACCACTGTTATTTTATTTAGGGGAAATATTTAGATGTAGAGCTCCTCTTCTCAGCTCTTGCAATCTATAACATGAAATTCAAACATTTCTGATCTCAGGAAATTATATTCTAACCACAAGGATGTTATTTCATTAGGAAATTCTGAGACATAAATATCTTAGTCTATAAAATAGAAGCAGGGGAGACTTTACCACTTTAACAAGAACCTTTTGTTATCTCTGACTCTTCTGGTTATGACCAACTCTGGTAATGATTTTTGGCATCTCAGAAATATTTTATGTATTATTTACTCACTATTCTCATCCTAGATTTCAGAGCATGTATTTTATTGGACTTTTAAAAATGTGGTACATAGAACACATTAATATAAATAACATAATTCTGCTGCATTATTGAGATTTAAACTAAGTGGCACCTTTTCCTTACCAGAAATACTAAAGTCTATCACATAAGGTATGTGATTTGTACCTTATCAGAACACCCCTTCCTTGAGTTTGATGGCTTTAATTAGGTGACAAAGTATGCAAAACAATGCCATGCTTATTGTATGAATGAAACCCCTTTAAAATGGAGAACTTTGAAGACAAGATTAAGTTTAATCTGAAAAAATACTCTTCTTAAGAAATAATCGTCTGTTTCTGGAGACTGTAATAAATCTTTTTGTATGTGCATAGGAGATTATAGGAAAGACAGCTGTATGAGTGCTATTTTACATCTTACAACCATGTTTTCTTCTGTCTTGTGGTTTAGAATATTCCTTATATTCTTTGTTATACTTATTTTGTTTCATTTATGTATTTGTTTTATTTATTTTTATTTTAGAATATTTTGCCCACTGGATTTTTTTTCCTGTTTGAGAACTCTAATAAAGTCTGTTGCAATTCAGGATGTTCTTCACCTTTCTATTTAAGAGCTGTTCTCAATATTGTTTTTATATTAAGCTTCTTAACCAGCAGAGTTTCTCTGAGAAGTTAATGAAATACATTCATTCTTTCTCATCAAAATGTGTGTGGTGGGCTCATAAACTCTAAATATGAAAATCTCCATTTTGTTTCAGAAAAAAATATTTACTAAAGCATAACTGACAGAAAGAATTATGTAGAGTTTTTCAGAAAAGAAGTTGGAATTTCAGAACCATTTAAAAATCATGCCCACAAAGCAGAACTTTGTGCTAACAAAGTCTTCCTCTGTTTTTGTGGCTTTTGTAGAATGGCAAAGAATGCAAACGATGATGGTGGTGGGGATGACACTAGTTTTAATTTCAGCTGGAAAATGTTCACAAGCTGGGACTACTTGATTGGTAATCCTGAGACAGCAGATAATAAGTTTGCCTCCATCACAACAAGCTTTAAGGTAAAACAGAGTTTACTAAGGAGAGGCAACACAATTTGGCTTTCACACTGGTGTGAATAATATGGAATAAAGGTCAAGAGCTAGATGTGCTGAGGCTCTGAACTCAAACTGGCATCTGTATACCCTTCTGGGTCTCTGTGTCTTCCATCAGTTCTTGTTTTTTTCCTTTTTAATTGTGAGATAAATAAAATTAGCATCTTTTATATCCTTTGTGTTGACAGCATCAGTTTTAAAAAATTGATTCTATTGTAAAAATAACATTTTCCTTTCTCATCTCTGATGGCTTCCAGTTTCTATGGTATTTATCTGAAAACTTTTTAAAAATATTGCACCCCTTTTGCCAACCTCACATTGTCAAATTCTCTTGTTCGAGAGAAGGGATATCATAAAACAGAGTAATAGAATAATTGGTATAGGACTATTTATCAGAAGAACCGGCCTCAGAATTTAGAGATTATACTTGCTTCTCAGTAAGAAAATGTTTCTATTTTCAAGTTAATTACAAAATATAGCCCAGTTTGAAAGGCAATGTTCTTAGGCCTCTTTCCAGTGCATAGGGTATGATGATTTCAAGAGTAATTGTGTAAGGGATCTGTGGCAAGGTGTAAGATGCATGGCTGTGAAAACAGTGTCGGGGGGATATATTCTATATGTTGAATGTTAAAGAGTGTGATTGTGCTGTAGGGTGCCTGGGACACAACAGTGTAGCATGCAAAGGAAGATTTAATATTTGATGCAATACCTTACAGGGAACACAAGTGTTGTGAGGCAGTGAGGAGGATGCTAGGCTTGCAGGCACACTGTGACACCACGGGAGCTGGACACTGAGCACCAGCTGCTCTGCTCAGATCCACCTCTCCTGTCCACAGCAATGGTGCAGCCACCACAGCCCCCTCACCCTGCCTGCCTCCTCAGCTGCAGGACTAACAGAGAACTGCCCTCGAGTGCCCTTACACATCAAGAGAACATTCCAAGAAAGCAAATACTCTAGAAATACTGATTGAAGGCGCTGAATCTGTATGAGCTTCCCTGCCTGCCTATGAAGAGCAGATGCTGAAAGTTATTTGGGAAAGAATACATATCAGTTGAGAAAAAGGCTTAATTCTGAGAAATAAACTCATGAAGATTAACTGTACTTCTTGTAAACAAGCAAGCAACCTCAGAAAGAAAGGGTGAAGTCTTGGCTTGGGTGAGGTCAATGGGAGTTTTGTTAGAAAGCTGCTGCAGTCTCCTGTCACTTATGTGACAAACACAGGCTGTAAAAGGAGCAGAGCTGTTAAAGGCAGATATTACAATGCAGTTCAGCTTCCCCTCTGGGCAACTGATCTCTATACCAAAGTCAGAAGCTGCAAAACTTTCTTTCCATGAGGACGCTCCAGACCAAAAGTTCTTTCACCTGGCAAAAGTAAAAATGGATATTATAGTTGCCTCAGAGTCTTAATATGTATCAATTATGATCAAGGGTAAATGTGGGGCAAGCATGTTGTTCTGCAGTCTGAAGCTCTGCACTGTTCAATTTTTTTTGTGATTCCTACATCTCAACTACCTTTTCGTTCTTTCTGAGTTGCTGTCTTTCAGAGTGAAATGTTTTCCTCTTTTCACACAAATTTTTAAAGCATGACATTTCCTTTTCTGGCAGACAACCACACATTTATCCTGTTGTACCACCCAGCCTTGTATCACCTTGCAAGCTGAAATAATATGCTGGATTTTTCTGACACATGAGTACAAGTGTAAAAAGACCAACTGGGGACACAGCAAGGACAAAGGAAACCCTGGGGAGCCAAAACCCCAGAATCTGTCAGAACCTGAATAAGATTTTATGAGATAATATACATTCATCTCAAAACATGAACTCCAGATGTCCTTTTGCATCTTTGTAATTTATTTAGCTGACTTTTAACAATTGAGGAAGCAATGTGGGACCTTGACCATTAATGTATCCATAATACTCTTTTCTTTCTCACAAGCGCAGGAAGCAATTGTGGAGGAGCAGGAGAGCCGAAAAGAAGAAAATATTCATTTGACTCGATTCCTAAGGGTTCTTGCTAATTTCTTAGCCCTGTGCACGCTTGCTGGAAGTGGCTACCTCATCTTTTTTGTTGTCAGAAGATCTCAGCAATTTGCCTTGGAAGGTCTGGAGAACTACGGGTGGTGGGAAAGAAATGAAGTTCGTGCTATTTCTATAATAGATGTGGTTTGAAACTGTGTTCCTCTACTTTGCATGTTGCCTATTTCCCCTATTTCCCCCTGGTAATTTAAATATTCTGAGTGTAGGTGGGAAATATCTAACAAAAAGAATTGCTTATGTGTCTCTTCTTCCTGCTTCATCAAATTTTTTCTTTGCTTCTTTCAAATATCCCTTAGTATTTTGCTTTCATTTGTGGCCTTTACATTTCCTCCTCTGTGCTCTTAGAATTGTTTTCCAAACACTCTGCGGATTCATGAGACCTCTTCAATGAACCTGTTCTCTTTATGCTTTTCTCCTGATACTAGCTCAAGCACAATGATTGATCTGTGGACACAGAGAAGGTTATTTGGGATCTCATGGATGCAACTCTGCAGTGTAGCAACAGGTTGAAATGGATGTCTTCCAGTTCCACTTGCCCTATCCAAAAGTCCCATGTCATTTTTTTTTTGTGCTTAATGCGTGCCTAATGCCTTCTCCAAAAGCAGGTGCAGCCTTCCTGATAGAGGTGTATAGTGAAGATGGTGATTTTGTTTGCTACGACAGTGTGCAGTATGTCAGTGTGCTGTATGAAAACCTGGAAGGTTTTACTTTCTTAGCAAAAATGCCACTGTGCGTGTTGTAATACTGGTTTGTTACTTCAAGCTTATGTTCTGAGCTGGAGTGTAAAGTGCATACCTGACTTAAAGTAAGGCTGAAAGGCATTAGCCTTTCAATGCTGATGAGACTGATGGAACAAGGAAAATCAATCCAGAATTTTCAACACTAAAGGCTGACTGAGAAAGTAACATTAAAATATGAAATAATCCAAATCTGGAATCCAGAGAAATAGGGCTGTTGAGAGCGGGTTAAGTTACTTGTTGTCACATTTTAGTTTGATGGGAAAGGAAAAACTGTGTACAAAACTTCTTGATTTAAGGTAGCACAAGGTCTGAGATGACAGAGCTTGGAGGAATTCAGCTTCCTCTCAGTTTAAAGGTGTGGTAACAGATTTTTACTCACACGAACTGGGCTGCCAAAGGCTGTTATATTAGTTTATGCTATAATCTGGAAAGTAGGTAACATTTGTCTTTATGCTCGCAGTTTTTGTATCTGCAATAAAAATATACTTCTAAGGCAGCAGAATTAAGATCTGGAGCAGGTGTGTCTCTAAAGGAGTGGGTAAAGCAACACTGACATTATTTGGGCAAAAAATGTTTCCTATTGGCAGATAATTAACATATTTGTGAATACAAAGCATTGCTTGATTGAATATTAATATTTAATTGCATAAATATGTTTACCTTCTGAGTGAAATTCATACATTTTTCTTATTTCATAGATCAAATTTTCTTAAGTTTGTATCATTAATAAATGAATTGAGGACTTGACCAGAAAAAAAACCCAGCACCTAATGTACAGCTTAGAGTAAACAAAAGTGCAGCTCCTACATGCAAGGCAAGAAGAAATATCTAAAAACTTGACATTATTCATAAAAGTATTAAGTTTCATTTGTAGAAAATTTCATTATACTAGATTCATTAAGGAATTGAACACTGCATGCAATTATGTGATACAAAAATCCATGGTAAATTTATTTTTTTCATCTGTTCCTGAAGCACACAGCATAATAAATGGCTGCTGATGACTTTGTGGAAAAGACCTTTTTCTCCCTGACCCTCCTTCACTCTCTTAATGTTGTAATTTTTTTAATCTCTCTCTCCATATCAGCAGTACCTAGCTCTGTCGGAACACACTTCAGATAAAATTGTCTAGTGTATAATGGAGAGGAAGAAATTAGTTGAAATATGTGGACTGGGATGGTGTGTGGATTTCTTCAGCTTGTAATAATCAGAGTGGATTTTTGTTTTTATTAAAACCCAAATATAAAGTAGTAATGGAAATATATTTTTCACCTAGATCAATGATAACAGAATAATTAATTTCTAACATTTCAATGTTAACTTCCTTCCTCCCCCCCCCCCCCCCCCCCATCCTCAGGTGAACACGGTTATGTCACTTTTAGGAATGTTCTGTCCAACTTTATTTGATGTAATCAGCTCTCTGGAAAATTATCACCCTCGAATAGCTCTAAGATGGCAGCTGGGAAGAATCTTTGCTCTTTTTCTTGGCAATCTCTACACTTTCATTATCGCCCTAATGGATGAAATCAACCTCAAGGCAAGATATTTACTTTCCTTTACTATGTTTGGCATGTAGCTGGGCAACAGTGAGGACCTCCAGTCAGTCACAGACATATAAGACAAAGATATTATTTTCTTTCTGTTGCCTAAGCTCGCAATGGGAATTTTGGAATAGGCAAGCTTGAGGGTTGATAACAAGCTCATGTTGATTTTTTTCCCCCAATTTATTTCTATACATAGTTGGAAGAAGAAAAGATAGTCAAATATAACATGACAATATGGGAAGCCAGTCTGTACAATGGTACTATTCCAGAGAATTCAACTGCTCCTCCAATACAGGTGGATCCTGCTGATGTCCCCAGAGGGCCATGCTGGGAAACAATGGTGGGACAGGTAATGTAGCTGCTTGGAGCTTGTATTTGAAAATAGGTCATACAGTGCCCTTTAGGACATGATATCTCAATCCTCTTTATTTTGGCTAATAAGTGTCATTTACATGATAAAATGTGAGGAGAAGCAGATGTGGGACTTTCTCTTGAACTAAAAGTTTTAAAAAAATTTTTCTTTGACTCTCATTTTACTGGAAATTATTTCTTCTGTTAGTTGACAGAATTGAAAGCATTTCTCTTTTCTTTCTCCTTTCCTCTATCCTCTTAATTTGTCTTCCTCTTCCTGATTCCATCTTTCCCTTGCTTGTCTACTAATTTTGAAAAAATAAAGGAGTAGCTCAAAAGGGACATATATGTAAGACACCTCTCACAGCAGTATGCTTTTGGGAAGGCATCTCTGTCTTTAGCCAAGCAAAATAATGCAAAAGAACAATAGAAGTTAGTGGAAAATCTGCTCAAATTTTTATTTGATTCAGTTCCTATTGACCAAGTAGTATAGAGTGTGGTTTCCACACAATTTTCTAACATACCCTTTTCCTCTATTTGGTCCTACTTCATTACTGTTTATTTGTCTATGACAAAAACTTCAGTACTGAATTAATTTTGCTGTTCCTCCATCACTCTGGCAATCTGTCCTCCTAAATGAATAAATCACCAGCAGGGATCATGTAGGCAGAAAAATCAGCCTGTCTCTTTTCCTTGATGCTGAATAGGATGCTAAGAACACCAAGAGCTGATAACTGAAATAATTTTACCTTTAATTTCTTACTAGGGTAAGTAATAGCTTTTTGGGTTGTCAGGGTAAGGCCTGATACAACAGGCTAGAGGCATGAAGATTTACATTAGGATTTTTTTTCCTTCCTCTCCATATCCACTGGACATTGAAACTCCTTGAGAAAGGAGCCATTAACTTTTTTTTTTTTTTTTAAGGTCAGATTTCTGTTGTAAGAGTAGTCTTGGGTGGAAGCTTTTCCCAGTTCAATCATACCCTGGAAGTCTCATCTGACAATATGAGCACAAATTAGAGCAAAGGATACCTCTAGAAAATGAGGGGCAGTTCTTCTGGCACAGTACAGAATCTGTGAATGTAGAAAGGCTATGAGTTTTCTCCGTGTTGAAGCAGGATAAGCACAATTACAGATTTAGTAGAGTATTTAATAATGATTTTAACTGTTAATTGTTGAAATGTATTCTTAAAAGATAATTTTGCTCCAACAGGAATTTGTGCGCCTGACAGTCTCTGACATGATGACAACATATATCACAATTCTAATCGGTGATTTTTTGAGAGCTGTCTTTGTTAGGTTTTTCAATTACTGTTGGTGCTGGGACTTAGAGTATGGATTTGTAAGTATCTGATTTTAAATGTCTTTGCTATACATTGCTTCACACTTAGGTAACTAAGCTCATTTTTCTTTCAATGATACAGAGTAAACTTTTGGTTAGATACAGCAACTTCAAAATCCCTGAACTACATGGTGTTAGTTTTTCTTGCATTTTGCTTATGTCTTAATATTTGTCTTCTTCTTTGGCAACTTTAGGAATTTTAAAATCTATTTTATTTTCTAAGAGCAAATTTTATTTTGTTTGTAAGAACACATATTTTTCACACATTTACTATATTAGCATTTCATAGAATATAATCTCATTGATTGGGTAGGGTCTTATAGCACATAGTTCTTGTGCAGAAAAATATGAAAGGTACTATTCTAGATGTATATTTGTATTTGTATTTGTATTTGTATTTGTATTTGTATTTGTATTTGCATTTCTATTTCCATTTCTATTTCTATTTCCATTTCTATTATTTCTATTTCTATTATTTTTATTTTTTTATATTTCTATTTTTCATTAGAATTAGTTGAGCTGATGTAAAGTTAGTAAGACACATAACATAAGCAGGTATAGAACTCTTCACTTGGGAGCTGAGACTTCCAGTCTCGCACTGACCTGATCCAGGTTAAATTTGCCAGCTACTCATGTTTTCAGGGGTCTGATGTTGCTCATCATCTTTTAAGTAGTAGTCATGGTGTTGTCAAAGCTTGTGAAGCTCCTGAAGCCTCTTTTGTGCTTATTGAGATGTACAGAAAACAGCTACAAAATTTAAGACTATAAAGGGTACCTCTGCATAGGCAGTCATTGTAGCTGTTACTTTCACCTTCTTTTAGCAACATTTTGTCTTCATACATGTAAAAATTTCTTGCATTGTTAAGAACTGCATCTTGGGAAATCACAGTTTTCCAGAGGAAGTGAAAATTTTTGTGTTTTCTGTTAAAAAACTCTTGTTTCTGGTACAGCAATCTCATTCTTACTTGCTGACTCCCATGAAATATCAGCATTATTTCTAGGCTTTACATTCTGCCTCAAACAGGACTAGTGTAGGGATTGAGACAAATACTACCCTAGTCAGGTTGTGGTCAAACAGGAATTGATGTCAAATTGCAATATCAAAAATGGAGGAGTTTGAATATAACATGAACAGAAAAACTGGCAACAACACACCTGCTTGTAAGGGATCCTGAAGCCATTTTATAATTGACATTTATATTTGACAACAATGCCATAGGAATGTCTGTAATGGTCTGGTCCATTGTGGTCCTCAGGTCCAATAAGCTGCCTGAAACAACAGCTGGAAATGGAACTTGAAACTAGAAATCACTGAATTTCTGGAAATAGCTCCTCTGAAAACCTTCCTTAGGAAGTAGCTATACATATGTCTCTGTGGTTAGTGGCCATGGACATATATTCATTACTTTTCAGCCTTTTGCTACAAAAAAAAAATGTTTTTACAATCAAAATGTCCTTTGGTGAAGAATTCCAGAGATTGACTTGCATGTTGTGTGGGAAGACCTTCTTTTTATTTGTTTAAAAATTTGATTTAAAATTATTTTCTGTAAATGTTAGTACCCATGCTACAAAAAACAGTCATATGTTTTCTGATTCTGTATGATCTTATTAATATCTCCATGTTGCTTTTGATATTTTATCCTATACAGATCTCTTTAGTCAATTGCTTTTTGAGTGTTGTATTAGTAATCCATTTAATTTTTCCCCTTATGAAAGCAGATTCATAAATACATGTAACATAAAGATACCAATTCAATGTAAATATATATATATATGTATGTATTGAACAAAATTATACAGAAAGAGAGCAGGAGCTTCAAATATTCCAATAGCACAGCACAGTACAAGTCAAAATTGTGTCTTTAATTGAAGACTTCAGTTGAGTGAAGACTTTGTCTTGTTTCAACCATTAGGGAATTGTTATTTTTGCATCTTATGCCCCTCTTACCCCCTATCAGTTATTAATATAATTACTACCTGGAAGATATGTATTATTGATAGTCTTTTTTTCCATCATTATGGTGAATCAAGCAAGACATCAACTACAGTGCATCAATATATAAATAATATTTATATATGTATAAATAATATATTTGAAACAGACATTCAGGTATAAAAAAAAGTTTAAAGCCACCAATTTCTTAGCAGAAAGCTTTGATCTGGTGCACATGAACACAAATTAACATGTGTTGTCTTTAAATTGTTGCTTAAATTCAATGTATTCAATGTTTACCACTGGAAATGTTCATAAATACGGTATTAATAATCAAGGTGAAAGAAAAGATGGGTAAGTGATTAATGATTTGAAAAATCAGAACAAAAGGTCAAATTATTTGTTCAGAAATAAAGGAATAAACAATTTTGGTGGTATTTATTTGTCTAGACTGGAAATAAAAATATCTGATACAGGGCTTTTTTCAGCAAACAAAGAGATAATGAGACTCCATGGAGCTCTTAAAGTTCTGAATCTTAAAGGAAAAATTAGAATCAAGCACTCAAATTAGAAATAAGATATTCATATTAAACAAAGAAAATGATTAACAACCTCTATCAATGTTAAAAGAAAGACTTCAAAAGCACAATAACTGAAATATGAAAAAAAAAAAGAAAAATAATATTAGAGTTCAATTGGGTATTACATCAGTTAAATCACATTCATCATATTAAATTTAATTGCTGGTGCTGTACTGGAGGACACAATATTTTGACAACCAGTAGCCTCTGCAATGAAACTTTCTGAATTGTTGCTTTAAAATTTACCCAGAATGATTTTTAATTCTCCATTAGCACTTGACTCTGAACGAATGTCAGGAAGATTTCCAGTAAAATGCTGCAAACTTTATTAAAGACTACCTTGTGGCCTTGAATTATATTCTTTATTTCAAGATTCACTGATAAGATGCAACAGGAGGCCTGGCAACATGATGCCAGTGTTCTGCTACTGTTCAAAGTGAGAGTTTCCATCTGCTCTGACTAATATTAAAACCTTTGTGCAAACCTAATGAAAACACACCATATAATTTCTTTCAGCCATCATATTCTGAGTTTGATATAAGTGGAAATGTGCTGGGACTGATCTTTAACCAAGGCATGATCTGGTAGGTGTGGCACAGCATGTTATATCTGCAGGGTGGTGGGATTTATCTGTAGCTGTGAAGGATTTTTCTGAAATCCTGATCATGTCCCGTTTCTTTAATTTGATGGGAGCATATGTGGTATACCAAACTCTGGTATACTGCAATCAGTTGGAAGAGTTCCAAACTAGTTATGGGCTCAGATTATTGGACCATATACATCATGATTTTGCACTGAGTTGGTAAAGCTAACCAGTAAAAGTTTGCATAGATTAAGGTTATGCTTTTGTTCACTGACTGCTTGCTGTAGAGCTTTGCTTTGAAATTTAGCCTTTCAGCATACTTTGCCATTTTCCCATATTCTTGTGCAAAAAGGCCTTAAAACATATGTATTTATACTTATCTGTGCAGTCACATGAATGTGAAAACAAAGATACTGCTGTAGCATTAATCCTTAGATGTAGAGGAGAAAAGGTGTAGGCTTTCATTCTATTTTTGGACTTCGCATGACTGGTAAAAAACACCAGAAAGTAGAATCCTCATGCAAGATGTCATGTCTTCCTCAGGAACTGCTCTCTGCAAACACTGTTGACCTCTCAGTTCTTGCTAAGTTTTTGCATTTAATATGACTTGGCTGATCAAGTTTTTGTGTTGTAAAAGCCATCACTTCTGCAAAGCCCTTTGTCTTTTCATTTAAGATACCTGAAAAGAGGAAAGGGAATATATTAGTGTAATAAAGCCTGTCATTTTTCTGTACTCAGAAGGTCTTTCCAACCCTAATGTAAATATATTTCCTGTGTCTAAATAGAATGTCTGAAGCACTCGGGAAAAGCAGCATAGCTTGATCACCTTGTCACCTGGTCACAAGGGCAAGGATTAAGGAAGAAGGTTCCTTATCTCTTGTATTCTTTACAATCTGGCCATGAAAATGAATTTAACTACTATTCAGTCAGCATGAGACAAGAAACAAGGTGTGATCAAAATAAAAAATGTGCCGACTATTTTGGTATCATTATAACCATGTAAACATACATAAGAAAAAATTGTATTTAACAGAATCAGTAAAATTGTTGGCATGAAGCACTAAATTACCCCGGCAACAGCAGTTAAAATAAATATCAATTAAGCTAAAATATCCTTCCTAAAAAAGTGCTGGAATACAAATAAAAAATAAATTATGAATGAAATTATTTTGTTTATACCTAGCTATAGGAATTTGTAATACCTAGTTTTATGGCTATCCTTTTTTTACACAATGGAAGCAAGATGCTACCTGGAAAAATTAAGAGTGGATAACATTTTACCAAGTCATCATTTAATTTGCAGAGAAAGAGGACTTTGAAACAAAATGTTTGTACAGATAATTCTCTTTGTACACCTTCAACCTTTTTTAAAAAAGAGCAAAGACCAGTTACAAAACCCCATAAAGCTGACTATATAAATTTCTGAGTGCACAGTGTACAAAACACATTGTCAGAGGGAATGCATGGCATACTTGGGAAGACAGAAGTCCTATAACACAGTGGTTGTTTTATTTATTTCGTGCCTTCTAGGATGGGATCTTTTTATGCTCCATGTCTGCCAGCAATCAACGTGTTCCGCCTCCACACATCAATGTACCTGCAGTGCTGGGCAGTGATGTGCTGCAATGTCCCCCAAGAACGGGTCTTCAAGGCTTCCAGATCCAATAACTTCTACATGGCCATGCTGCTTTTCATCCTCTTTCTCTCCACACTGCCTGCTGTGTACACCATTGTCTCCATCCCACCATCTTTTGACTGCGGTCCTTTCAGGTTCTTTGCATTTTAACTCAATTTTTTTGTAATTGTTGTAATGAACGGCTTCCTCATATCACAGTGAGTGATACAGTAATGAAAATAATGCCTCTATAATAAGCTCTAGCACTTGATATGCTGAGTGTTTAATTGTGTTGGATTTCTCATTGTGTATAATTCCTGAAGCTGGAATCCTGGAAAACTGACTAATTCTTTAGAAAGTTTTATCTGAGGTGTAGAATAGAAAACATTTTCTTTTTGTCAATTTCAGTGTAAAAAATCTATCATTACTGCCGCACTGAAGAAAAATTATTTTAAAGGAGTAGACCAGTGACTTGTTGTGCTTGAAAAAGATGACTTTTAGGAAATGTTTGTACACCCTGTAGGAAGGGCAGATCAGAATGCATGAGGGTGTGGTAAATGTGTTGTGTTTGTCTCTGGATGTTGTGACTCTCTCCAGCTCACAGAACTTCATGTGTCTGTACTATTTACCACTGTGAAATTGAATTTGTTTCTGAAGTCTTCAAGGCCTCCACAGTTATTAATCTTTTCTAAACACCTAGGCCTGTCCTGCAAACACATCTTACATTCAAGGTAGTTTAGACTCTGCTAAATTTTCTCCTTCTATGCAAAGTACCTGGAGACTCTAGGATTATTTTCATCATTTTTACCTGCCAGATAACAGGAGATATAAGTACAATGAGTTGTATCATATGACAACAGACAAGATAAAAAATTAAAACATTTTAAAAGTTGTTAGCTTTTGTTTTTGAACAAAATATTAACAAAACCAGAGTAGGAGAACAGTAAAAGAGACATTCTGGTTGCAATGAAAGGTTTAAATAATACATTACTGTTGTGAGTAAAATGACATCTGTAGGATTCCCCAGTGCACTTTGTAAAGGAGCAGGTCTCACCACATTAAATTTGTCAAAAGGCAAAATGACAGAGATTGTCATTGCAATAATCACAGCTACCTAGAAGTGAGAATCACATGACATGACAAAAATTCTGATGAGACAGAAAATTGTTTTAATTTAGAGAAGAATTTATAACAAAACAAGAGATACAAATTAGGATTTTTTTTTTTAAATCCTAGCAAAACTATATTGAGGGAAATATTTGAGGTCAGATCTGAGTAGCAGCAGTTATTGAATTGGGTATGAACTAAATGGTGAGTTTACTCTTCAAAACGAGAATGATAATGCTTCCCACTTTTTCTCTGTCATGTGCAGAGATACATTGCTCTTCATCAAAAAGTGAAACATTCAATGCACTTGAGACTGATGAAGGTTGGTTCAGCTTCAGCATAGGTAATGCTATAGTTGAACAGCTGTATTATTTAGTGAATAAATACTGGTAGAACATTCTGCTACATTTAAAAAACAAAACATTTTCCTGTTGGTAACTCAGTGTCCCATCCCTTTTGAAATGTGTGAATCTTTTGAGGTTTAGTTTTGGTTTGTTTGTTTGTTTTTTAATTTTAAATTAAATTTAAAATAATTTAAAATAATTTTATTTTAAAATAAATTTGTTAAAGCAACCAATGTAATTCAAGAGAGACATGCCAGGAGTAGGGAAGACAGGGCAGAATTAGCAATATTGCAATTGAAAAAGCTTTGTGTGTGCTGGAGAGCATGAGGAGAGCAGAGGATGGAATTTCTCATCTGCTTTGAGTGGGTAGGGCAAGTAGAGAAAAAGAATAGGTCTACCTGCAAAATGTTTATATTATTTGAAAGGGTGTAAATGTTGAGAATGAGTTAAGAAAAAGACCCATTTGTAATAAATTCTTTACCAGAACTGAAAAGCAGTGTCAAGAAACTTCAGTGACTGGACAATTATGTGGCAATTTGGTGACAATCCCTGCAACTAAGTACTCATTAGAATTGAGACACAGATATCTATTTTGCCAATCTCGTCCAGGTTAAAAATGACAAACTTCTGTGTTCTGAGGCACAGAAAAAGGTAAAATAAACAGAAAGGGATTTTTAGAACATTTATTGATACACTTCTGAAGGAAATAATCTTTGGAGAAAATAACTTTCTAAGCTGGAACAATTGCATATGAAGCTAACTACATGGCTGCAACAACAACAAAAATAACCTGAAACACAGCCACTGAATTGTGTTGCATTGGTACACACCAAAGAGACAGAAGAATTGCGCTGAACAAAAAACACTTTCAAGCAGACCACTTTTTGCTTGTCAAACATAAAATCAGGATTTGAATTTTCCCCCATGTCTTCATAGAGCACAAATAAAGCTTCATTCATTGGTTGATGGTATGGAGTTCACAACTCATACACAGATTCACTGAGGAATAATTTGGGTGGTAACCTGGAAAAACCTATTAGCATACAATAGGAATTTTGGTGTTTATTTTCCCCCTTAGAATACAAAAATACTATAATAATATAATATAATATTTATATGTGATATGTATTGTCAACTTTTCTGTTTAACAGTGGGAAGACAAGAATGTTTGAAGTCATATCAGAAACTCTGGAGCATGACTTTCCTTCCTGGTTTGGGAAGGTATTTGGTTATGCCTCTAACCCTGGACTTATCCTACCTTTTATACTGCTGATGGTGTACGTATAGAACATTAACTCACTCCTTGCTGTATCTAAGGTCTGCTAAGTTTCTTTCACTTTGAATCATCACTGCCTGAATATCTAAGAAATGCAGTGCTGATTGTCTAGTGATGAGTGCTTGAACAATTCATTCTTTTCTTTGTGCATACATAATGTGCATTTGCAGAAAGGTTGATATCTCTTTTTTGTTCAGTAGCTTTTTTTTGGGTTTAGTTATACTTTTAAAAAATGTTGCTTCTGCCACAAAAGATATAAAGCTATTAAAATGGAAAAGGCCCATAGGGAATCTGTAATGCTCTGACACTGATCAGCTTGTCCAGTATGCAGAACAGCACATCATAAATTCTTAGCAAGTTTAATAGGAACACGAACATCATGGAACAGAGTTATTCTCAGTAACTTCCAGTGAATCTGGCCTTCAGTGCCTTTCATTGATAAAGACTGTACTCTATATTATTGGGGTGTAAGACAGGGTTTTGGAGCCTCAATGAAATATGGCTAGGAGGGGCTTTTGTGATTGACTCAGTAACTGGTAAAGAAAAATGACCCTGGAATATTTGCTCTTAGAAATTGTACTGAGTCCTGGTTTATCAAGGCATTTTAACCTGCTTCATAGAGTTATTGTGTCAGGTAATTTAGCATACTGCCAAACTAAATGTTAATTCTATACCAAGATAAGATGGGATTTATCTTTGCATTGCAGAACTGCAAGTAAATGTAGAGAAGATTACAGAACACAATAGAAATTACAAAAGGATTTCATATGAGTAATATGAAATATTGAGATGAAATTTTGCCAAGGTTCACTTAATGGCATATTCTATTTTAAACCTTAGTTATAAAGGGTAAGGACACTGAAAATAAATAGAAGGAAAAAAAGGAAGAGTGAAAATACAAAGAAAAAACACGCAAAGCAAAGGAAAGAGCATATGCTGATTAATTATTTACTGCTTATGTCAATTAAAGACTCCATAGTTGATCTTTTCTTATTAAATCAGGATAGTGAAAACAACTAATTTCATGGAGTTGTCACAATAGTAACTGCATACACTAAAAAATTAAAATGTTCTTATGTTTTTTTCTTAATAGCAGAAGGAAATAATATTTTTTTAAAAAGGACTATTATTTTGGTTCTTTTCTTGACAGTATTTCAGATTGCTTACTATATTTGTTCTGAACTTTTCATAAATATGATTTACTCATTTTTAAGGTATGTCATGCAAGTTAACTTTTGTAATTTATTTTATAGAAGTCACTTCACAGTGTAACACTATTTAATGAAACCTCTTTCTTATATAGTATAAGATTGAATGTAGAATATTAATAGATAGAATAATTTCTTTCATTTCCCCCCTCACACCCCAAAATAAAAGTGCCTTTTTAACAATGTAAGGAAGCACATGGTTCATTGTCAAAATATTAATACTGGTTAAGTACAATAAATGAGAAAAACATACAGGCCTTGTGTTATTGCAGCTGTAATGGTTACTAAAGGAATTTTCTGAGTATTTCCATTTAAATAATTGTCTAACAAGAAATTATTATTTTTTAAATTTAGCCTGAGCATTTATTATCTCAACGCAACATCCAAATCTTACAAGGAAGCTAACTTGGAACTTAAAAAGAAGTTACAAAGTGTAAGAATACAGAACTACTGATTTTTTGCATTTTGCTAAATATTAGAGAAACTGTTTGGGTCACTGAAAGATGTCTTGTCTCTCCCTATCATTAGCAAGCAGAAGAAAATAAAAGAAGAAATAAACAAAAGGCACAAAAATCAAATGAGCAAGAGGAAAATCCATTTGAGACAGAACCACCACCAGCAAAGCCTAAAGGAGACAAGCAAGATGAATCCACTCCAAACAAAGGTAAGAATTGCTTTGAAGGTCTCATGATGAGGAACTCATGTATGTGTGATCCTAGTCTTCCTCACTGCCTTGATTGCTTCCTCTGCTATAATCTCCTGAAACCCTTCACAATACTGAATTACAGGTATTAGCCTAATCTCTTTCTCTGGCTTGTTTAGGAAATATTGAAACACTACTCCATGCCTGGCAGCACCAGGCATGTAAAGTAAATGCTTAACTATAATGAACTGAAAGTCATAATCATGCTAGAAGAAAGCTATTAAAGCTTGGTCTAAGTGTTAGTGATCCTTATCTATCACACAGCAGTTACAGTCTAAATCCACTACCCTTCTGCTGCATTCTGTTGACCCAGAACTACGTAGGAAAGTACTTGTCATCTCTGCCAGGTTAACATGGAGAAGGTGTAGTGAGAACGCAGGAAGCAACTCTTACAAGAGGGCCTGGCTGGGGCAGGTGGGTGTCAGTCTGTCCCGAGGGATTTTGATGGCTGTTTCCTTTCCCTCATCATGCATGCATGCTTTACAGCCACTAAACTGCCTCAAGCCTAGGAGGGAAACCCAGATGAGAGATGACTGACCTTGGAAGAGCCATGTGTAATTACTGCCTTCGTCACCACTGATAGATGATATCAAAGTGCTCCTTGAGAAATTGCCTCCATGGGAGTCTTGCAGAAAACAGTGGGTGGAAAACACATCTCAGAGGTCATGAAAGTGCCTTACCCCAGTTTGGGCAGGGGAGTCCCAGACTTTCTACTGCACTCTAGAATAGTCAGGCAGCTGCTGGATTTCCCTGCCCGGGAGCTTCAGACTTGCATGACCATTTGCTAATTCTGTCCTCCAAACACATTCCAGACAGCAAGAAAGGACAAGATGGTGACGGATCAAAGAAGACAGGCCAGCCACAAGAAGCCAACTCCTCTCAGACAGTCCAGCATCCTGGCCCTGTCCTGAATGGCCACTGTCCTCCACAGAGCCGAGGAGGAAACCTTCCTCCACCATCCATAGCTGTGACAAGGCCACCGGGGCCCAGGAGGCCCGGGGTACCAGGCTATCCACCTGGAAATCCATACCTCCCAGGGATGCAGCCAGGAATGCCAAGGGGCCCTCCCATGTACAGATAAGCTGCCTTAAGTGCAGTGTAATATGACACTGAAGGACAGAAGCATGGTCCTAAACCCAAACACACTCCTGTAAGAGAAGAACCTCAATATGTTTGGTGTGAATCTTCATGTGCATAGAAGTAATGCATGTCCTTCTGTTTATTGCAGGGTGGGAGCTTCAGAAGAAAATATGTCATATGTCTTCTTGCATTTGAAGGCATTGTGAAAATATGTTGTCTGTACCAATAAATTGCTAAAATTACAGATTTTTATTGGGGATACTTGTTAGAAGAGTAGAAAACAATTTGTATTCAGTTGACTTTTCTTAAAAGCTTGAAATTTTGTCCCTAATGTATTTTCCTTTTACTTAGAAGAACATTTTACTGAAAGCACAGCTGTGTATAATGTTTATGAGAATTAACCCTGTTTATGTCTTGTCCTCTGCAGGTCAAATATACTTAGCCAAAGATTTCAGATTGTACATGGGGAAATTAGGACCAAAACTAGGGAAAACTGTAGGACTCCATCTAAAGTCTCTGTAGTTAAAAAGGAAAAAGAAAAACATTAACTTCCCTGTAACTATGAAGAAAATTGGACTACTACTACACTACCACTTTCAGGTAGTAATAGTTTTATCACATTCTTAAAAACTAGAAATAAATTTCAAAAATCAGAGTAGTAAAGGAATTGTCTCCTGTGCAGGAAAACATATTTGGGGAATGGAAGTAAGACAGTTATTGATGCATTTCTCCTAAATGCCCTAGTGGTATAGAGGCACTTAACATTGCATAAGAGTTATTAGAACTTCTAATACATTATTAGAAGGTTTTAGATTAGTATGAAAAGATGAAAGATATTTGGCCTTAATAATAATTCCAGGTAGGAATAATCTCCCTGTGTGTCTGGGGAACAGCTGAACGTAGTGATCTACACTTCAAAGGTCTGACCATTTTATTCTGCTTAGCATGAAAATTTAAAGAAAGGAGCTAGTATATGACATCAAAACATTTTACTTTCTTTTGAGATATAGCATTGGAGTTGCAGTGCATAGTCATAGAAAGTTATGAATCACATCTGTTGGAGTGTTAGTAAAATAATAATGAAAATAATATTACACATTTTGAGGCTTGTTTGGGTCACTGACTTTTTGTTGAAATGTTTTGTGCACTTTTACATAATAGTCTCTGCTCATAATATCACACTTTTGTAAATTTTCAGAATCATTGGTGATTTAGTTTGGAAATTGCAAAAGGAGAGAAAATTTTCAATACTTCTGGTTGATTTTCCACTTTTATCCATTCTTACATGTGTACATTGGTATAATACATAACTAATGATATGTTCAGTAAATAATGTTCACCACTTACCATTTGATTCCTTTGTCTGTGTCCTTGCCAGTGGAGGGCTTTTAATATTTCACATTCTTAATCCATTGTGAAGAATTTAATAAAAAAAAAAATAGATCAAGAACATCTCTTTCATCTCTTTCTTGGAAATACGTAAGAAAAACCATCCATTTTGTAATTTGCTGTCAATAACAGCAATAACCAGTTGTCTCAAAACATTGTATCAGTTATATTGTAACAGTTAAATTGGAAGTATTGAATTTCCACAATTCTTAGAGCCAATAGTTTTCAATCAGTAAGAATTTTACCCATCAAAATGATAATTTTAAAATATTGAACTTTTGGACTACAAAATGGTACACATAGTTATCTCAAGTGATTGATCCAGAAGCTAAAAACAATTCTCATGCAATGAGCTGTCTTAAAGAGAGAGATGTGGCTAACAGAAGATTGGGACAATTAGGTTGCATTACGTTTAGGGAATGAGTCTTGGATTTTTAAAAGTAAATCAATACACATAATTTTTTAAGACCGGGAAAAATTAGTAGAAGAAAGATAAAAAGTGATATGTAATAATAATTATAGGAAGCAAAATCTTCTAAAATAATTTCAGAAATTCTCAAAGTATGAAGGCCAGTTGTTGAGCAAAACACCAATAACCTCAGGAAAGAAGATATCAATCTAAACCATAACTTTTATAAAGTAACAATTTGATCCTTACAGAATGAAAAAATGTAGCAAAATTTCAATGTAATTAATGTGGTATTAATTTCTTGCTAGATGAAAGTAAATGTGATATTTTAAAACTTTTTTATTAAATCACCTAATAAGTGCTCTGCAGATGAAGCCATGGGTGCAGATATTTTGGATAAAAGATAATTTTAGAAAGTCCACAAGTTGCACTCAGTTGTTTAAAGGAACCATATTTAAAACACTGAGGACATTTTCCCCAAAAGCTGCTAAGCCTGGTAAGCTGGTTGTTATGATCTGATTAGTGAGAGATGTGTCTGCTTGAATTAAAGTCCAAATGAGGCCATGTGTTAAAATAAATAATATCACAGGGTCACAGAATCACAGAATAAGCTAAGAATATGGATTTTATTTAACACTAAATGTGAGGTAGAGACATAAAAATTAATAGAAGAGAAGTGGTGGGGGTGGAGATGGGGAGAGAGAGAGAAAGAGAGATCAAGCTGAAGATAGCCACCCCCCATGGATCCAGGGGCATCCCACCAGCTCTTCCTCAGCCTGGGCTTCTCAGTGGTTGGGATCCAAGATCTGTTCTTCTGGGGATACTACCTTCATACATTCCAAGTTTTGGGTATCCGTGGTGTAGCAACAGATGCTGCTCTCATGACTTGGTGTGGTATGTGTATGAGCAGTTGCTTCCTTTCCCACAGTTTGCCACACTGGGAATTTTTGTCCAGATATGTTAGCCATAATATGATAACCAGATCTCACTTCCTGGAGATTAGATTCTAGGAAATTAGGCCTGGAATTAATACCTTCCTGTCATGATTTTTTATCTCAAGTTCCTGCTGTGGTGTTCTATCTTATGGCACATTCTAAGCTTATGTGGCCTTGACAGTGTTTTGAGACATGCAGCTGTGTTTTTAAAGTCCTTAGCATCTAAATAACTAGGACTGAAAGACTCTAAAATCTCTTACACAATTTGAAATTAATGTTCTTGTTGCCAGTGTATTGCACCATTCTGGCACCTTCTGGTATCTCTGATGACCACACACAACAGTAACGCTGAAGGACCACAAATCAGCTATGTTCCAGCTGCAACCAGATTAAAAATAGAGATTTTTTTTTTTTGACAAGCAATTTCTTACTATCGTTATTGGCCTCAGTCCTCCCAGGTATAGGCAGACTTACAGATCTATCTGTGCTACTGCTGCTCTTGTGTGTCTCATGCAGATGGGCTTTCTCAGCTTGTAAACTGTGCTCTCTAATATTATCTGCCAGAATAAGCTCCTTAGCACTAGGTGTTTCCTATCCTTAAATGAACTTTGCTGCACAGCGGAAAGCAAATATTGCATTGTTTCCAGAAATAAAGAGAAGTGGCATAACATGTATTGGAACGAGATACTCCGGGTCATAGTGACAATTTACTATAAAAAACAGCTTTCAGAGAATTTTAGTGCCCACCATCTGCCTGTATATGATGCTGCTTTCATCACTGGGCAAGATGAGGAGTAAATCAATCAATCTATCTATCTATCTATCTATCTGTCTGTCTGTCTGTCTGTCTATCTATCTATCTATCTATCTATCTATTGCTGATGTCCTAAGTTCCAAACCATGCTATGTGTTAAAATCTAGTCTCCTCTTCTGTTTCAGTATTGTCTCCCAGGGGCAATGAAAAACCTGTTTTTAAGGCACATTGCCCAGGAAGTTCCCTGTGGCCTCGAATCACAAGAAAAGCCTTCCAAACCATATTAAAGTGGTAATACAGTGAGTGTTTTTCAATGAAAGCTTTCAGGTGCACAAAATATAGTTGTATGTGCATGCGCAGTACTGGATTTCCACACTTTTAATGAGTTTAATTAATTAGTGTATCTAGCTGGTACATCCAATAGAAGACTGGCTGTCCTGGTAATCCACCCTTGGACCTGCCCTACTGGAAAGACTCCAAGGGGTTCCTCACTCCATATTTTGTTATGTGTCTTAAATGCTGGTGCAAAACTGAGTGTCCTAGTTAAAACCTCTTTTCTTGATAGTAAGACTAATCAGAATTTCAAGAATGTGGCATAAATATCTGAGAAAGGGTAACCTACTATTCTAAAGTGTAAATAAGTGTTAAAAAACATACAGCTATACTAAAAAATATACAAAGCTACAAATATATAAAAGTATATATATAAAAAGTATAAAGTCTTTAGGCATCATCCCCTCTACCGCAGCCATCTCCTCCACATTAGGATGCTAAAGACACTAGGAATCCTGGTCAATAACCTGTAGGCTCCTATCTTCTAAACATTGACTCAAATAAAGGAGGACTTAAATCTCTGGGCCATCTCCTGCAGATTGGTTCAGCAGAAATACAAATATATTATCGTCAGGATGGAGATTCCTCTAACCTTGGCATGGTCTCTGGTTTGGTTTTCCTTTGAACCAGGCTTTTAGTAACACTTCCATGGAAGGCTGCAGAAGGAGTATTGAAGAGCAGACAAATACTGATGAGAAGAGGGTAGCAACTTTATTTCCCTTTTCTATGCAGCATTGTGGTGGTAGCTGTAGTTCCACTTCCTTGGTGACAGGCCAGTCCATCTATGTCCTTTGTCCCAGTCTGACACAGCAGAAGCAGGATCTGTGTTTTTCCTGAGCTGCCACCTATGTGCTTGCTTGAGGGGCTTGTCACCCTTTTCCAGACCAGTGGCTGCTGCTCCTTTATGCCCCACATTTGGGACAAGAAAAGGCGCGACATGTATGCATATCCTCTCAGTTTCATGGGACATATCCATGCTCCATCTGTGAAACTGGCAGTGTCTGTGTATTAGGCAAGCATATTACACTAGAGGCACTGTGTGGGGATGGTCATGCCATGGCTGAGGCAGAGGAGAGGCTCTGTGTTTAACCAGTGTTGTTGAAAGTGCAGGCAAACCAGGCAGTCTTTTTCTGACTGTAGGACTCTTTTTCTTTTACACATGGCTCCATAATTTCATTCCTGTTCTGATGTACAGATGAGAGAAGTCCCAGCACTCTTCCTTTTGCTCTTAATTAAGTCAGGAGCTAAAACAGTATTTGCTTAATGTTTATCTCATTGTCCTACACTCAGTTCCACATCAAATTTTGCAGAATACCACTAGAATGTCACTAGTTATATGTATGGTTATTTAGGCCTTTACCTGAGTGAACCCAGGTTGGCTATGTTTACTTTTAAAATTATATGATATCCCTGAAGAGTTTCTAACACTTTCTAAAAGGCACTCATTAACTCTTTGAAAACCTACCTTTACCTTGTCTCTTTATTTGAAGGTGCCTCTCACCACAATTAAATTTGATTGGTAAAGTACTTCTGTATTTTTATATTCCAGAGTGTTTGAAGTAGGAAATAGCTTATGTCAGCAGTTAATCAGTTCTAACTGATGAAAGACAAATATGTCACATTTTTTTAGTCAGTATATGAACTTGATGAAATTATTCCTCAATTCTTCCTTGTCTTTCTCTCTCTCCTGAAATCTTATTCTTTGCCTTCCTTCCTTGCTAACTGTGGAGACATTAATTTTAGTTTAGCTTCTACCCTATTCACTCTGTCACTTAAAAAATAGAAATTAGGAGATCATAATCCAGCATTTACATTCATTGACTGCAGAAGGATGCCTGGTGTCCTCACTTTATTAATTGATGAATATAAGTTTAATTTGACTTATTAAAAAAAACCCCAAAACTTATTACCTCTGTCTAGCAACTTCTTTATTTCCAACATTTTATATTGTGAAATTTACTGACTGCATCATGTCCCGAACTACATATGAACATTTTGAAGTAGCTTGGACTTTTTATCTGTTTGTGAGGCTCCCACTGCCAAGCTGCTCCAAATCTAACTGGGAGCTACTAAGTGAGCCTCTAGGTGTGTGAGCACATAACCATTAGTTTCACACTAATATGGGCCATCAGATATGTATTAATCTATTACCTGCATGCATAATAAGAGATGGTTTTAAAGCTCATAGTGAAATAAAAAGTGTTTTTTTCTCTTTCTATTCCACTTGCGTCATTAAAAAAAAAAAAAAATTACCTGTGCCTTGGTCTTCTCTCCGGTAGAGGTCAGGACAACATAAGATAATTCCCACCATCTGTGTGAGTAATGAGTCTTAGGAAAGAATAAATCCTTCCTAGCTGATCCTGTAAAAGTCGACAGAATTAAGACTGCTAATAGTTTCAGATTAACTGGGAATTTGTGGAAGTGCCAGAAGTCTGCTGATATGTTTCAACTAATGCCAGTGGTACATGTTTGCTGTTCTGTGGCTGTCTAAAAGAAGTAAAAAAATTAATAGGCCATCTGAAATAGAGCGTGGGAAATTTCAGGGGGAAAAAACCCTTTCCAACTTTAATGTGTATTTTAGAGATAATAACTGGCACTGTAACTGCTTGGGAATCGGTACTTTGATTTCTGCTTTTTAATCAACATTGCTGAATTATGTAATCTGACCTATAGGTACTTTTCAGACCAAAATAGTTAGTCTACTCCCTTACTACAAGTATATGACAAAATGTGATACTGTTCAAAAAGCCAGTTTTAAACATCATTTACAAATATACAGAAAAGGCAAACTCCAAACTCACCAAAGGAAATTTTCATTTCAGAATCTTTTATCTGGTAAAAAACCCCCATTTTCCTCTGTTTTGCGTGTCTTGTTTAAAATAACTGCCTATTAATTCAGTACTGATTTTTGTTTTCCTGGATAAATACATAGATGAGTAGTAATATTCAGATAGATAAGTCTTATTGAGAATAATTTGGGAAACATGTTTGCACAGCAAATATGTTCAGATAAACTGTAAACCATAGCTCCTTCAATAGAAGTAGCAAACAGCTCTGCAAAGAATTCACATCATGGTGAATTGGTAACAGCTGAAATACCACAGGAATGAGAGATTACATGGAAAGATATGATTAAAAACAATTCACAGCCTTTGTAAGTTGTGACAGAATAGGGCAGAGGAGTTGTCCTGCCTTACACAAACTGTCCATAGAGGCACATACAACACTGCTTTAAAAAAGCTGAGACATCTCTTTCAGGAGGTACATGAAGGCACATAGCCCTTCATTTTCCACACCGTGAGTGAACAAGTTCAAGAGTACTTCAGATTTCACAATTCCATTCTCCAACACAAAGCAAATATGAAAATGCAGAAAGGATTCTCTTCTCAACACAATCTAAGGCAGAACAGTCAGGTGCCATGCACAACAATGGTATATCCAATTCCTGTTTTGTTTTTCAATTGACTACAACCAATAAATGCACATCAGGAAAAAATACTCCCTCCAGGCCAATTCTGCACCAGAACAAATCCATGTAACCTAGGCTCTATCTGCCACTATGCAGTGTGGAGTAAATTTTTTTGTCTTTTATGAGTCAAAAGAAAACTAAAATAGTATGGGAATCTTGCAGCAAGAAATCAGGGAAACAAATTCCAGGAAAGTGTGAGTATAAAACTCAGTGTTGTCATAGAATCACAGGATCACAGAATCAAATGAGTGGTTCAGGTTGGAAGGGGCCACAGAGGGTCATCTGGTCCAATGTCCCTGCTCAAGAAGGGTCATTCCAGAGCATAAGGCACAGAATAAAGTCCAGATGGTTCTTAAATAGCCTTTTTCCAGTGAGGGAAACTCCACAGTTTCTCTGGACAATCTGTTCCAGCACATAGTCACCCATGCACTCAAGAAGTTTTTCCTATTCAGATGGAACTTCCTGTGCATCAGTTGGTGCCCGTTGTCTCTCGTCCTGTTGCTCAGCACCACCAAGCAGAGCCTGGCTCATCCTCCTGGCACCCTCCCTTCAGGTCCTTCCAGACATTGATGAGATCCCCTCTCAGTTCTCTCTTCTTGAGGCTGAACAGGCCCAGCTCGCTCAGCCTTTCCTCATAAGAGAGATGCTCGGGTCCTTAATCATCTCTGTAGCCCTCCCCTGGAGCCATTCCAGGATCTCCATGTCCCTGCAGTGCTGAGGAGCCCAGAGGTGGACACAGCACTCCAGATGTGCCTCCCCAGGGCCGAGCAGAGGGGCAGGATCAGCTCCTTCGAGTGCTGGCAGTGCTCTTCTTGATGCACCCCAGGACACCATTGGTCCTCTTGGCCACCAGGGCACACTGCTGGCTCATGGACAGCTTGTTGTCCACCAGGATCCCCAGGTCCTTCTCCACAGAGCTGCTCTCCAGCAGCTCAGCCCCCAGCCTGTGCTGGCGCATGCAGGCGTTCCTCACCAGGTGCAGGACCCTGCATTTTCCCTTGCTGAATGTCAGCAGGTTCCTCTCTGCCCATCTCTCCTGCCTGTTGAGACCCTCTGAAGGGCTGCACAGCACTTGGGTGTTGGCCACTCTTCCCAGCTCTCAGCCATCAGTGAACATGCTGAGGAGGCATCTGCCCCTTCACTGAAGACAGTGATGTTGGGCCCAATATTGGACTTTGACTGGTACCTATAATCACAGGCCTCCAATTCCTCCCTGTGCCACTGACACCCAGCCTTTTACATCTGCCATTCAGCCAGTTCTCCATCCATGTAATTTTCATCATCAGGATAATTTTTTTTCACAGTATCTTTGCTAGAAATATTTTATTACTTATGTAAGATTATCTGTCTGTACTTTCTTATGGTATGCCAAAGATACATAGCAGAATCACACATTTTACATTTCAAGTGATGGTATAATCTCTGTACTTGTGCTGAGCTTCGGATAAATTCCATCAAGGCTGCTTGAATCTGCTTTTAGTTTGGCTTCTCTTGCCAGGGTTAATTTACAAATACATGGCTGTCTAAAGTGACTCAGCTGAGACCTCTGATAGATGGTCAAGGAATTGGTGGATAGTTTTCCTGTGTCAGCTCCACCTAGCTGAGAGATACATCTGAGGGTCAGTAATCAATTCCACAGAACAGGCATTTAACTTCCACTTTCATGGCTTACATTCAGAATAACAGAGTAAAATTCTTCCTCTTCTGGCTACTTTGCCTGAAATTACCTGAAGTTTCTTTTCTCTAGCAAAATTACTCTGGTAAAACCCATATATCTGCTATGGCATCCCTAGATGTGCTTAAAACTTGATTGTTTCAAGTGCCAAGATCCAGGCAACCCAATATATGTCTAAACTGTACAAGGAGCAACCAGCTCAGTTTCAGGCTGAAATCCTGTCAGCTGCAAGCTTTGCAGACCACAGACTGAACAGTCAGGCTAGTGCTCACACTTTTCTGTCCTACTGCCCTGGTGGCAAATGGATTTTGTTGTGCAGGATACCAGTGTCAATTCTTTGACCTGAGATTTTTCCCAGTGTCTTTTACCTCTCCAAAAAATGTCACTACAACAACCTGATTTGTAGATAGCACTTTCTCCTTTTCTCCTGTTTCACTAGAAACAAAGCATCTGTGCCAGAGATAGACTCCAGAGCCCAGTGATGATAGGAGTTATTCCCTGAAAATGTAGGAAACTTGCTGCTTGCCTGTGTGCTATGTTTATTTGCCTGTTAATAATCAGTTTTTCAATTGTTATCTTGGTGCTTAGCACAAAAGATTTTTCACATTTCTTTTCAATGTTCTTAAAATTCTCACTTGGATATTGAGAGCTCAGGGCACCTCCTGGAAATGTTCACAGACTGCAAGGTTGTGTTACAGGTAACATTTATGCTATTTTGTCAGTCTTCTAGGTATTCACAGGTGTGCTCTAGGAGAGATTATGATGAAGAGTGAAAAATAAACTTTAAAAATAGCCAATTTTTGCTGAAGCTCTTGCATATAATTTATAGGGGATTATGACATAAAATGTATGTTTATCTCACTGGCAGATTATGAAATAAAGAATATTTCAATCCTAGGTTAAAATAGAATAATTTCTTGTTCTGCAGTACTTATACCATTTTCATTCATGTGTTTCTCATTGCACTGACAGACAAGGCAAGTTGAAGTATTGTTGTGCCATCATGTCCTTGAGGCTAGGAACATTTCCTTTATATAAATCCTTATGCAGGTACTCTTTTGACAGATTATTTTTCTTCATTTATATATTTTTGTTGCTGTTATTGTTGAAGAACTGTTTGCATTTGATTATGGTAAAGGAAATATGTATTTACCACGACGAGGAAATAAGAGCCATATGTCACAAATGTCACAGCAGCAGAAACAAGTTTCATAGGTGTTCAAAACATTATTGAAATCCACATTAATAACTGCAGATTGAGTTGAACAGCATCCAATATATTAGTAGGTTATCTGTGGATGATTCTGCTATTTTTTACATCTATTTAAAAAGTATTGGCAAGAAATGACAAAATATAATAAAATAACACAATAGTTAAACTATTTGCTCTACCTTGCTGCAGAGGTTCACAAATTTCTTCTTCTCCATTGCTAGCTATGGAATGTCAGTCAATATTACTGATGTCTGCAGGTATTTCAGTATTTTGGACCAGCATTTCATTTAAGTTTAATATTAGCTATGGATTTTCTGAATCTGTTCATTATGCCAAGGGTGAATTTTTTTCTCAAATCTAAATTCTTCATATGTATATGCTGACCTCTACTCTTCCAGGAATAGTACTTCTAAAGGAAACATAAGGAAGAATAATAAATCTTAGGATCTGAACTTTTTGGGTGATTGTTTAAAAATATAACGGAGATGGAATGTTTAATTTAATTTTGCTTTCAAATGTTATTAGCAAAAATGCATTCTTACAAATGCTAAAACTTCATAACTGACCATATTTTGCTGCCTGTTAAATAATATGAAACATTTTATTTCTATCTCTACAGAAGGTTCAGTGTGGTTTTTTTGCATCTAGTTTGTATTGACAGCACAAATTTTCTCTTGACATAAAAATATATTCTCTCTCCTCAGCGGGATTCTTGATTTATTTTATGTCTTCTTTTAAAAATTTTATTTCTTTTCCAAGCTTTGTTTTTTTAACTTTGTAAAGCTTTTGGGAGACAAAATCTTGCCTACTTGCTTCCCTGGAGTGCCTCTGTTTTCATCTGATTATTGTGAATGAGATTTGACCTTGCAATTGTGGATTTTACCAGGTGATTGTAATTCATTGTCACACACATTCACAGGTTTGTGCATCAGTACTTCAAATAAACTAGATTTCTTACAGAGAGCACAATGACAAAAAAGTAAACAGATTATTTTTGTTTAATTATGTAATGGCTTATTTATACACTTTTCTAGTTTTAAGTACTTAATTTATTTCTGGATTCTCCAAAGTGATCTGCTCTTTTTTTCATCCCCACATTTCTTTTACCTTTTCCTGACTGAATACCTCTGTTATTAGTCTCATCTTCAAAATAATTTATTCCATGAATCATTCAACACAAAGATTGGTTTTAAAGATGTGCATCTTCTTTCAGTATAAGAGAGTTAAAGTTCATATTTAAGACAAAACTATGGTTTTTTTTGAAGTTAAAGCAGTAATGCCATGCAAGCAATCCTGAAGGAGTAAAACACCAGATTCCAAAGAAGAACATCTGTACCGAGCATATCAATGTTAATAGGAGGTGCTTGGCTGAATGACCCGGTTATCTGAAGCCATCAAATTTAATGCTAATGACAACTGGCATTCTTTGAAAATACTCTGCTTAAAAAACCTTAGTAGGTGGAACTGAAAATTTTGTATAAGCTATAGAGTGCTCAGGAGTGGTCTCTGTTATTGACAAAGCAGTACCAGCTTGGACAATTCTGAATGCTAGATTTAACAGTGGAAAAATATCAGACTGCTAGATTTGAAAAGTTTTAGAATCTAGGAGTCAATCATTTTAGTACACAACTGTCCTCTCCCATACAGGTCTTCATATGACATGAAGGAACTCCTAATGAGCTGTGAATCTCTTCTTTCCAGATGCTTTCCAACTTCATTAGTGCCATAAACCCCCACTAAAATCTGCATCAAACTGACTCACCCCACTTCTCACAGGCAGTAGCTTGGGCAGTAGGCAAAGAAAGAGGGAATGAAACCACTGTGACCTTAACCTGGACAGGCATGTTTGGTGACACAGAGAAGACTGTGTCTCTTTCTTCCTATATGTTTGGTCCCAAATTTTTTTATTTTATAATCTCCTCCTATGAAATAAAATTTTGCCAGGTTCAGTTCTTGTAAATATACTCCATAATAAAATTACTTATGTAGGAACTCATATTTATGTTGCACAGGATTAGTACTTAAATAGTTTTTCTGTTAGTAATGTAGACACAAAAAGAAATAAATAATGTGCTACCAAAAAATATCATAAAAATTTATTCATTTTGATAAAAAGTTTAAAAAGTGGTTTTCTGGTGTCAAAAAGTCATATACTTAAACTATCCAATTTCTAGCATTAAAAAAACCAGTGGAGGTTATCTATAAAGCCTATATATTCTGAGAGCCAGGGAAAGTGAAAGATAAAATGTTGACGGCTTTAGAAGGGCTATCTTAGATGTTGGAGGCTAGTACATCACATACAGAAAAGAACATAGTCTAGGTGGTTCTTGAGATAATGACATATTGTCAGACATGATCTATTTTGTATCAGTAAATCAGCACGGACATTTTTCCTTTAGATACAATTTTGTTAAGATAATGTCGATCTCTCTGAAGAGGAGTGCAGTTACAGGAATGGAGACTGTAAGAAACCTGTTGTAAAGAAAACACATATCCTGCTTTGCTGAGTGTAAGGTTTAGGCTCCTAGGATAAATTCTCAGAGAGCTGGACTTGTCTTTAGGGTTATTGGCATCACCCCCCCCCCCCCCCCCCTTCTTATTTTTAAAGTAGTGTAAAATTATTAAAGTTGGAAAAGACCTCTAAGATCATTGAGGTCAATTGTCTTCTTCTGTTTGTTTGTTTATCAAAGTTCATGTCAAATCTTTCAAAATTATAATGACATCTTATAGTGAGATCTTACAGAATCTCAGGGTGATCCTTCGCTTTTGTTCCTCTTTGAACTCCTTATATTTCTGTTGCTGTTCCCTTCCTTTTTCCCTCTTTTTCTTGCTCTTGTGTTTTCTGTACTTATTTTTTTGTGTCCCAGATGGCCTACTCTTCTCCCCAAAACACCTTTTGCCTGCCAAGTTCACATCTTTCAAATTCCTCCCTAAAACCTATTTCATCAGGGCATTTTCACTTTTTATCCAAGCCAGATGCCCTTCCTGCTCTAAATATTTTTCTATATATTTTCTTGTCTGTCTTAAGGCCTGTGTATATGGTAGTTCAGGATTATCAGTAATTTTCTTTCTTGAAACAGAATGAGAATTCCTTACAAAATCACTATTTTGACTGGAATAGCCTAAGGGTCCATCTACCCTTCTGTTGCCATTCAAAAGCTTCCTCTCTCTTAAAAAAAATTGTGTGTCAGAGGCAGGGGTGGAGGCATTGATAGCAAGAATATGGCCCTAAGGAGTACAGGTTTCTAGAGCTTGCTTTTCCATGTGGTAAAAAATTGCTTGAAACAGATAACTTTCCAATAAGGCTTGGTCATACTTCCATCAATATTAAAGGGGTGCCTTTAATAGTGTTAAGGGGATACAAACAGAGTTCACTAGGAAAAGAAATAGTCCCACTTAAATCTGATGGCATGTTGCTCTACATTATTTACCTGGACAGCCATTGCCTTCAAGAACTATAGGAAAAACATCATGGTTTCAAAAATAAAATAAAAATTAAATAACTGCTGCTGACACTAGCAAACAGTTTTCAGGGGCCTTGAAAGAACATGCAACAAACCAATTTCTCTTGCTAAATTTCATCCTGTGTGAAATACTGACTCCATTAACATTATAAGCAATATTTGCATAGAGATCAACCAGTGCTCTTCTTGTGTTTCATTCCAGTAAGTTTCAATGGCGCTGCTTTGGCACATAATGGGAGTAACATGATAATGATTCAATCCCAGAAAGAAAGGGCCTCCTTAATCACCTGTGTAATATTTGCAGAGTTTAAGTCCTCATTTATTCCTGTTCAGATCACAAGTCATCATACCCATGTACAGATGTAAGTCAAAGACAGAGCAAAGATATTTCATCATCAGATGGAGACTCTAATAGTATGAGCATAGTTACAAACAAACCTAATTTTGAAAGGATATATTTTTTATTAACAGTGTGATTATTACTAACGGTGTCTACATTTTAGAGGGAAATCCACCCCTGACCTTTGAGCCAGTAAACTGGCAGTTGAGGAACAAATGGGACTGTATTCTTCTTTTTTTCTGTGTTGGGCATCATCATACGCTGTGAACAAAAATGCTCATGTAAGTGAAACTGGACTGTGAAATTTATTGAGCCCTTGTTTTTCTCCTTCAAACGTATTTCAACTGCTTAAGGGAATGACACACATATTGACTTCCTTAAGCTAAACAGATGCCAAACGGTGGATCTGTTTACATTGGCATCTCTTGGGAATCTCTTGGAACAGCTTCAGTTCAGTTGTAGTCATCAGATCAGTCCAAATCTATACTTGACTCTGATGAAACTTTGGGTGTTAAACCTTGGCTGAATGACAGTCTTTGCTTTGCTCCTCTTCCCTTCTCTCTCTCTCTCTTTGTCCTCTGCCATACATAATATACACATGAAAACACTTCTCTGACTCAAGACATTTGAAATAGGGCAACTTCAAGTCGCTACTAGATGTCACATTTTGATCACATTGAAGAAATAAAACTGACAGAACAAGACCATTGCCATCTTTCTTTTACCCATCAAGACCACGGAACAGGAAATAAAATACATGTTTATTATAGTCTTGGGAACACTATGAAGATATTTTAGACATTGTAAAGAGAAAATACATGTATTCATACAAGAGTACAGTTGGTCCTTCTCCTATACCCCTGTACTGTGCTGTTTTCCTTTTCCTTGCATTATATTCCAAAGTAATTATTTTCTTGGGGTTGCAGTCAGAGGCACCATGTGTAGGACAGGATCTGCAGTCCTGTGCTGCCAAAGGACACTGAGAAGAAGGGAACCAGCTGCACATATAGTGCACATTCAGAGGGGAGTTGCTTCAGACTAGCCCTAGCCTGCTTCTAAGACCTGAATGGTTACAGTGGTTGGACCATACCAGAAACCACATGTGAGCCTGCTGCCTTAATGTCACCAAAAAGGAACCCTGTTTTGGTCCCTTGTATCCTTCTTCCAGGTAAAGAAGGCAAGTTGGGAAGATCAGAAGTATGATTTCAGATTTGCCTTCCTGATCCAAGACAAAATGCGCATGTAGGCTTAATATAATTTGGCTTGTTTATCTTTCTTTGAGATTTCTACTCTTGAATGCAAAAGCAGAATTTGGATGGTAGAGATTTTTGAAGACCCACACCAACTCATGAATAGCTTTTAATTTATTTTAGAATATGAAATCCATCATCATATCTGTATTTCCACTAATATTATGTTCATTGTGACTTTTAAAGACTTTCAGATAATTTTTCCATTCTTTTCTTATCTGCAGCTTATTTTTCAAGCTGTTTTTTTTTCAGAATTTTTTTTTTGGTTTTGACTTTATTAGGCTTTATTTTTATTTTGTGCTTTCTTCTGTCTACTATCCTCTGCAGAAAAATCTCTGCTAATTATTACACAGTACACAATTACTTTTGATTCACTCTTCCTTCTTTCCCTTTATTAGTCTTCTACTTGTTTCTTATATGGGACCAGAATTCAATTTGTTTGAAAACAATGTCTAATGAGGTTACTTTAGAGGCATGAATATGGGATTTGGAAAGGATACCTTTCAAAAATAGATAATGTAAAGGCTGTGGAGAGAAATACCTATGCCACAAATGTTATGTTCAGCTCTTCTTGGGAAAAGACATTCTAAGAAGAGTCATAGGGTGAAAATCTCGTTTGTATTTTGTTTTAACTATCTTATTAAAAAGAAAAATAATTAAAAATTGACCAGTGAATCCAAAGGAACAGACCCTTTTTCCTTATAATGCTGTGCACATTGTCCCTGATTGCTGCTTAAAATTTTTTTTTGTGCCATGCTCTTATTAATGGGCAGGGCTAGTACTACATGCAATGTTGTTTGCAAGGCTGAGACTGCCTAATCAGAGTTGGCTTGTGGCTCTGGATTCAGTCCTGAGCCTGTCAGTAGCAAGTGTGTACTGGCTGTCTCTGCCACTGTCCCAGAGCTTGTTGGTGGCTGCTGGTGCTGAGAGGCCATCAGAGGGTGCTGGCAGCTGAGCTGCTAGAGAACTCTGAAATGCCAGAGCTGAGCTTGGGACTCAGCTGCTCAAAAAGGGTCTTTAGGAAAATAAGTAGCTATAAGGAAAAGATGAGGAAAAAGGATGAAAAGAGATGGTGGATTAGAGAAGGAAAGAAGAGAGAAGGGAACAGACAAGGTTACTCACATGAAAATGTGTGAGTACCGGAGAAATGTAGCAGGTATAAATCACATAGGAGACTGCCTTCCCTCCCCTCCTCTTCTTTCTCTTCACTGTTTCTTGTTCATATGTCTGTTGAGATTTGTTATGCACTTAATGCTGCCAAGCCAAGTGCTGGCTCTTTGCAAATTGCCTACTGTTCTGCGTGTTCATATTATTCCAGTCATAATACTGGCAAAATATTGGGGTCTTTAGCCACCATGTAGCAGATGTAGTTTATTTCTGATGACCTGAACACTCCACTGGTGCCTCTGTAGTACATATTGTCTAGTGGTAAACTAGTGTAATAGAAAAGATTAAAGAGAGGAGAAATATTAGGTTTTTTACATGAATTTTAATGTTTTTTAACATTATACAGATTACATTCATGTAGCATGATGAACAACTTTAATAGTCTACGAAATATATCTACAGAGACATAGAAACATCTGCTAGCTACTCTTAAGTGCTTTTGTTTAGGCCACAAAGAAAATGCAAGGAGAACTTGCCATCTAACACTTACAAGAACAGATAAATTCAAACAGTTCCTGTAGAATATACAGAAAAAGAAATTTTTTTCATAACACTACTGAGAACCACAAATGCAAACAAGAGTAGATATTACTGGATATGAATTTTAAAATTAGTTAGCTGTGAATCAGACATTAAAGATTTATTTTCATAATTAATCACATTAATTTTTTTCTATGCTACTCCTTATATTGTTAATGTAAGAAGGTACCTGTTATACAGTCAGAAAGCAGAAAAGTTAATGAATCACTTGGACAACAAAACACTTAAGAATTCAGCCTTTTCAGATTCATTTGAAGATGTTATTTTCTGCACCTCAAACAGCATTACGAGTTCTTTTGAGGGATTTTGATCGTGACAGTCTTAACTTCTGTGTATTCATGAAGTCCATATTCTCCCCTAGATAAAAGAGAACCAAAAGCAACATTTAGTCTAATGCTTTTTACATGAGTTTTTTTTCCTGGATGGGATTTTCAGTGGTAGTGTGCAATTGGCTGGGTACATAACAAGTACACTGGACATATTTGGAAGACAGCTGTGCAGCTAGACTGCTGCTGGAACCCTTTTGAAAAGCTACAGCAATGGTCTCCTGAGAAAAATGGGAGAGACAGCAGTTTTATTTCTGCGAGTGGTGTTTAATTTAGAGCATTTCTAAACTGGATTTCTGTACAGCAGATCAAGGACATGTTAATTCTTCACAAGTATTTTCAGCAAGTTATTTGTAAAGCTCTTCTTCTGACATCAAGAGCTTTGTCCAGAGTCAAAGAATAGGAACTTCAAGTAAATGGGGGACAAAATCATTCCATGATGAAAACTCACAGACAGTGAAAAAGAGTTAAAATCTTTGACATGTTACAAGCATGTTTCACCTTTATATTTTCAGTGGTGAGATGAAGCTTTTTTGTCTTCCTAAATGTTTGACATCTGATGTCAAATACACAGTTTGTGAAGTCAAACTATTTAGACATAACTGATTGCTTTATGGAACAAGAGTTTACTATAGTATAATGTTACACAGTTCTCACTGTGTAACATTCATAACATCTAATAAGCTGTCTTATTAGATCGATACATAAGCAAAACAGAAATCTGTGCTCAGGACACTTGTGCTGGATGAAAATTTTGACTGATTCCCTTCATTTTTGGAGAGGAATTTTGTTAGTATATGATATTCGGTAGTTAAATTCGTAATGGTATTATCACTCCAAAAATTATAAAGAGAATTTTGTTCTGAGGATCAAGGAAGTCAGTGGCTCAAAAGAACTGCATCCTAATTTTTTTCAGTGTCAGTTTTGCACACATACTTCTACTTTTTGTAAAATGTTAGTCATATATTTACAAATTTTCTCATGACAGACATCTAGCTGATGATGATTCTTTCCTTGTCCTTTAGAAGGAATATTTTTTTTTGTCTGATAATTGTGACTTTGAACCTGAAAACTTTGTTAGCATAAAAGATTAATTATTTCAAAATGTACTGTTATAGAGAGCATTTTTTGATAGTCTGTTATTTCCAGCAAATAAATAAAAAATATTTCTGAAAAAGGCTGTAATTCGGAATTGATTATTTCCCAGTTATTGGCACCCAACAAAGGCAAAGCTGTCTTTGATAAAAATGGCCTAAATTATTGAAGGGTTTCAATTTCCAGTTTTCTAAAGCTCTCAACATTGGCTTGACTGTTTCCTTTGAAGTCAGTGGGAGCTTTGCCATCAGAAGAAGATTGTGTCCAGTGATGAGCAAATATGAAAACACTACCCTTTATCTCTGAAGAAACTACATAAACAGAAGGCCTGAAGTGCCTCACCTATATATATATATATATTTAAATCACTTCCATGGTTCATTAGAAGTGTTATGCATTTATCTTAATAAAAAAAAGAAGGCTTACATGTACTGATTTTTAGTAATTTGGCATTTTTAATAAAGAATGAATACAAGTAAGACAGGATGTGATTCAAGTGGAAACTGGATTAAAAGTTGGAAGTTTGAGAAACATTTGATTAATTTATATTATTAACATGCTACTCTTCTATTCCAAAACAAAGGTCCAAAAACTACAGTGGATTTTTTTCATTATAACTTTTGACCTGGCTGGCACATACTGTAAAAAACATTAATTTCACAAACTTTTAACTGAAAAATCTTGCTTAAACAAGATTTCACAAACTATGCACAGATTTATCTTAATGAAAATCACAGTTTCTCTGTATACGCAAAAACTGTAAACCATAAACACAGTGGTCAGCTTTGCTTACCAGTATACTGCAACCACAGTAGACTGTAAACTGGTCATATTGAAAACTTGTTCATCTAAGAAATTTTCTTATTTATTTTGTAGAGGAATTGCTGGTTGTTGTTGCCTCTGATAACATGGCGCCTCTAAGCACTCTAGAGACTACTTTGACAAAATCTCAAACTGGACATTCTAGTTATACATATTTAAATTCAGGGTTTGGATTTTCATTTTGAATTTTCTGTGAATCTACAGTTTTAAAAGTATTCACTTACATTTCTCGTCCATTTCCTGACATCTTAAAACCTCCAAAGGGACACTGAGCAGACAATGCACTATAGCAATTAATCCTGGAAAAATAGGAAAATTATTTTTGACAGTGTGAAACACTTTTTTTCACTTCTGAAAAGTCAGTGTTTTTCTGCCAGGCTATGGTGATAGTCACAAACAATATCTAAGTATATATATGCAAAAATAAATGTAATTTGAAGTTCAGATAAAGCATCAAAACCAACTGTATTTATTATGAGAGTACTAAAACTCAGCAAGGGTCTTCAAGCAGAGGGACAGTCATATCTCTTTGATCATTGCCATAAAATTCCTGATTTGTATATAAGATTTCTCACAAAAGATTATCCACAGATAAGAGTTCTGCAGAAGAGTTTATCTACCCTTCTAATAGGTAAACTCAGGATAGCTTCACTATATATTTAAGAAGTTTTGCTTGGTTCTATTCCGTTAAACCTTATTCTGTATTGTGGTTGAGAACAAAGACACAATAATGGGTAAAAAAGGTATTTCACAGCCAAATTTTTAGGTATGAAGAATTTTGGCAGAATGTGCATCCTATTTCCTAGTCGAGAAGCTCTTTTTGTCTTACAACCGTGTCAAATCAAATATTCTCTATTTTCATATCTTATATTCTATTCTCCTTCCAGTCTACTGGCTTCAACAAAAGAGATTCTGTTCATAGTTAGGGATTTCTAGACCACCAATCATGTAAGACCAAATCCCAAATATTCCACTCTATTCTGAACTTTCTTCCATATAAAGAATGCTGACTCCGAAGTCAAGACTGTTAACTTATTTTTGGAAAGCATATGTTCTTGGATCACAGGATCTGGGCAGGAGTTTGTGCTGGTCGCAAGTGCTTTCAGATAATATAAATTGGACACAGGTTTTGCAACAAGCAAAATCAGTTATTCTCCTGATGCAGTGAAATAACTGTAGGGAAATGCTGGTCTTTGTTAGTGATTGTCATTAGACCCTGAAATGCCTCCAAGTTTTCACATTTTTGTTTCTTAGCTTCTTTTTTTTCCAGCTGCATATAGGTTGCCTCTTCTACTCCATTGTTGGAAACAGTCGGCCTGTTAGTAGTTCTCCCAGCTGGTATATCCTTACTTTGTTCAATCACATTTTACCAATCCTTCCCATTACAGATAGGTGTTATGCCCAGGCTAATGGCCACTGAACTTCAGATAATTAATTTCTTTACACAATACCAAAACTGATTTTATAAATTATCTTTTGGGCTATCCCTAGATCCTGAAGCAAAGGAGACTCTCACAGCGTTATCTTTTGTTTAATTTTATTTTTAGCAAGTTGATTTCCTTTTTTCCACTAAGTTTATGGAAAAAATGTATGAACACTAACAAGAAATAATTATCTAGTAACACACTAAATAGGGAAACATCCAGAAAAGATAGACAGAAGAGACAATTATCTGCCTCTATAAAGCTGACAAGGAATAAAAATAAAAAAAGACTGCCCAAAATACTGTGAATATATCTTACAATTAATTCCATTGACACCTGCAGATCTAAAGTAAGAATTTTAAAAAATATTACTTACCATACTGTTCCAGCCTGAAGGGCAGCTGCAAATGTCAGTGCTTTATCAATGTCTTTGGTAAAAACTGCTGCTGCTAAGCCATAGGTGGTATTATTTGCCCTCTTGATAACCTCATCTACAGTTTTAAACTTCATGATTTGTTGAACAGGTCCAAATATCTGTATCAAACACAAGTAGACACATGAAATCTACTAGAATGACTTATATTTGCCTTAATTTGATGTAATTAATTAATTAATTTTAAGTTTACTTCTCTCAGATGGCCTTATTCCTGAGTTCATTCACTCAAGAGTGAATAAAGTCCTAAATAAATTTTCATAAATATTTTTGCAATATGAAGGAAGTCAAGATTACCTATTGCAAATAGTTCATAAAACAATAAATGAACAATGAAAGCAAACAATGATTAAAAGGCACCCATCATAAATGCAGTTATCATGGTGTCACAGTGTCCCACCTATCTATACTGGTTACCAGCAAACTCATGTTTTCTGGACAAGCACCATTTTTAAAGTCAAGAAAGATTCAATGTTTCCTTCACCTAAATTTACTATTGGGCTTTTATCCCTGTAGGTAGCTGCACAACAGAGAATGTACTCCAAGTGAAACAACTAATTCTGCTTTCCATATGGGTGTCAGGTAAGAGAAGGGGCCCTCAGCTTCATCTTTCCTGCTGCCGTTGTTCGGTTCTCAGCCAGGGGTGCCCATGCCTATCACAGAACACTGAGACTGTGTTGGCTGGGGGGACATTATAGGGGGACATTACAATATCTAACTACATCTATTTCCATAGACTGTGAGCCTAGTACTTGACTTTAGCACTGGTTTCTAGCTAGAGTTGTAAGGATTGATTTCCGTAGATGAGAAAACCACTGAACGTTCCCCCATTGTTCAAGTTGTGAGCTTCAAAAGACTTCTTTAAAAAGTCTTAGTTA
Source organism: Cinclus cinclus (assembly GCF_963662255.1). Classification (NCBI taxonomy): domain Eukaryota; kingdom Metazoa; phylum Chordata; class Aves; order Passeriformes; family Cinclidae; genus Cinclus; species Cinclus cinclus. The sequence continues at coordinate 14,422,388 of NC_085084.1, read as the reverse complement.
TCCATAGCTTCTTTGTTAATTACACTTAAAATACTCTGAGGGGCTGTTCTTGTACTGCTGACCAAAGGGTAACTAATAGAACTGTGAAAAAATCATGACTTTGTGCTGTTTCCTACCTGACTCCATAGTATGGTGGAAACAATCTGAATGCTGTCTCATACAGCTCTATCATGTTTTACAGCCCTCTCCCTGTCACAATTAATTCTAAACACTGTGGTGTTCATTCTAATTCAGACTGTTGATTCTTGCTGGATGTAGTATGTTTAGCAGACTGCATCAGCTTTGTAGTACGAAGTAGTATAATGCAGCCCAATTGCAGCAGTTATTAATGAAGATAAACATAAAAAAACACGGTGAAGAGGTCATGACTTGACTTTGAGTCTTTATGTAGAGAACTAGCTGAGATGGCAGCTCAGCACTCCCAAATGTCTCTGGTTCCTACAGACAATCACTGGTGCCCTAGCATCTTGGCTGGAACAGTAGCAGATTCTTCAATGATGTGTAAACGCATCTGCAAACTGATCCAAATTAAATAACCCCACAGAGGCAAGACGAAATGCCACCAACGAAATGCATCTGGAAGCAGAGTCCAACTAGTTTTTCATGTTACAAGCACCAAGTTAAGGCTCCTTAGGCAGTGTAGAGCGTTCACAAGCCTCCAAGGTTTGCATCTCTGTTACAGGTCACTGTGACTTTGATATGTGAGATATGGACAGTATAGGGCAATGCAAACAATCCAAACCTCAGTATTTATCTACTGCAGGAGCCTTTGTTGGCAGGGCAGCCTCATACTCCTCTCCCCTCCTTGAGCAATCTGGTGAAATGAAAACACCAGAAAACAACAAAAGCACTTTAATCACCACCAGGATGGAACAGCAAGTTTAATGAGAGAATTTTCGTACAGTCATTTGACTTTCTAAATAGTTATTTTGTACAGAAATTTAAACAGTCAATTCCAGTGAGAGAAGAGACTGATGAAAATTTATTTACCTCTTCTTTGGCGATGCGCATGTCATCCGTAACATTAGAAAAAACTGTGGGCTGTATGAAGTAACCCTTGTCTCCCCATGGACCTCCTCCACATTCCAGTTTGGCTCCTTCCTTTTTCCCACTCTCGATTAGCTCCAGGATTTTTTTAAACTGCTCCTTATCAATCTAAATGAAAATATATTTCAGGAATGAAAACAACATACAGTGGTAACTATTGGTCTTCTAGGTCCCTGGGAGATGGAAAAAAATATGTTTTTTTCTCTGTGGCAATAGACCACAGTGAATAGACCTGCTACATGCTGTCTTTCTTTCCTTTATTTTTTTTTCCTAGAAAGAATTACTCAAAGCATAAAAAGGAATCTGAAGACAAAGAGAGATATTTAACATAATTACTGTAAAAGAAATGCAGCTACACCCCATGATTACAATTTTCCATTATATAAGATCATACCAGTTCTAAAAGGAGTAACTTTTATAACATGTAAAATAGCTAAGTTTTGGCTAAAAGATGCTAGGGAGAAAAATAAGTCAAGAAAGGCAAAATTATGAGACTGGAGGAGAAAAGAATCTTAATGCTCATTCAAATATTTTCATTGTTGCTTTTTTCCACATATTTGACTTCCTTAATTTTTCTGTAGGAGTGCATTTACATCTCTCATTAAAAGTGTTAGCAAGAAATTCAAACTCAGTAAAGCCACAATAATATGAGAGAGGATTTCTGTTAATTTTATATTAGCTGTATACCAGACAAATTTTTTCTGGAGTTTACTTTTTTGAATCTTCCTGCCCTTTGACTTTTACATTTATTCAGCTGAATTTATTATCTTGTATCAAAACATAATCCAGGATATTAAAATAATATTTTTAAATTTCCCAAATCTTGTGTGGTTTAGAGTGCATTTTTTTACAGTATACTGGGTGTCTTTTACTACTCAAAATGATTGTGATAACCAATAAAGAATATGTTACTCTATCAAACGCATAGGAATGGTTTTGTCTCCTATTTTTACTTTGTCTCTACTACAGCGCTTTTATTCCATGATTTTATTCCATATCCTGCCGTATAAGCTGATGTGGGAATAAGACTAGATGAGAACTATTGTAACAGTGCTCTGAAGTGGTCTATTGAGTTCACAGCATTGTGATAGCAGTACTTTCTAATGCTGCATTTTAACATTCATTTGATGGGAAAGCTGTTGGTATAATCTTTTAACAAAAGGAGAGAAAAAGAGGCTTCTTACATTTTAATTTTGTAGTAGTCTAAAACTGAGAGCAGCATAATAAAAGTCTAGTGCCTTTAAAAAGGGGAAAAAGATATTGAAACTCATTTCTTCAAGCTTGTCACTTATAGTGGCACTATCTGAATGAAAAATTAGCAAGCTCTAATGTGACTTGGGTGATTGTACTTGCACTTTTGCAGATCTTGCATTTGAGCTTTCTCAAAGCGTTTCAATTTTCTATAAGTGTTTCCCTTCAATAATGAACTAGAAAAGATAAAGAGACCTTGGGCCTATAATATTAGTTTAAACAACAATCACTGTGATTTCTTCCTCCTTGTACTGCAGACTAACCTCTACAAAACTGTACTTAGCCTTGAAACTACTGCAACAGTAGGTTTAGAAAGACATTAAATTGTGATGTCATGTCAGAATTATGCTGGAAATATGTAATATTACTCACTTGAGGGCCTTGCTGTACCCCAGGCTTCAAAGGATCCCCAAGAGTGTACTTCTTTGCTCTTTCAATGCTCCGGCGAACAAACTCATCATAAATAGGCTCTTCCACAAAAATCCTAGATCCTGCTATACAACATTGTCCCTGGTGATAGAACAGACCAATATGGGCAAATTCCACAGCAGCATCCACTGCAACAAAATGCAGAGTTTGTCAGAACATAAACCTGAATTGTCACATCATGAATTCTTTACTAACCTTTGTCACCCATCTAATTTCCTTTTCTAGCACTTTTTATTTTTAGGTCCTTTAAAACAAAGATATACAACCATTTACTTATGTCCAAACTACCCTCCTCAAGAGGATCATGGTACACCAGCTGAATACACGTTCAGATATTCTATGGGAAATGTAGATTTAACATTATCTACCCTGTCAGGAGTACCAAGAAGTGTATTCAGACAGAAAGTTAATGAACCTGTTTAAGATCCTTCTATCTGCTTTTCGTTCTGCATTCATATTTCATTGGGATGAGCATTAATTACATTAAGAGTGAATAGGTTGTCAGAGGTGTCCATATCTATTCAGGAGCCATCGATTTTGGTGGCAATCTAACAAAATTATGGCATGACCAGAACACCTTAAAAATTATGTATTTTTTTAAAAGGTTCAAATAATTTACTGACAAATAAAGGAAAAAGCACATTGAAGTTGCAATAGTAGTAGTTTATATAATAAAATTGCTACTAACAATCTGCATCGGCAAATATAATGTTAGGACTTTTTCCTCCAAGTTCCAAGGTAACTCTCTTCAGATTGCTCTTCCCTGCTGCTTCTTTAATCAGTTTGCCAACCTAAAGGATAGGGAGAGGACAGCTTCATGTCAAAAAGTTTGTCATGACCTCTATGATGCTTTTCTGATTTTCTCAAAAGTAAAAATCAGTTAAGAGATTTCTACTATGATTAATTGAAAAATAAGTTAAAAAAAAAAACCAGCTGAAAATAGTCAGGGTGCAGGGATCTTTTGCCCTATGAACTGGAAATGTTTTCTAGAAGAGTCTCCCCCTGCAGTGTTAACTGCCAAAGGTAAGATGGTGTTTTTATGGTTACCACCACTCTGCTTCCATGTGTCTCTAATGTAAAGCAGGTAGAGGTTGCTGCTCCACTGGTCACTCACATAAGCTTAAAATTCCTTGGTTTTATGCATGACAAGGCTCTTTAATGCAGAAAGTTTATGAGTCAATCCACACTGGCTGCATGGACACTCTTCCTTGTTTCAATTTCTCTCTTAGATGAATTAAGAGGAGGAAGTGGAGACTGCAAGCTAGAACCCCTACCCTGTCTTTTTTCTACTGGTGACATGTTAAAGGAACTAATTACTATGAATTTCCCTGGAAAAGCTTTGAAGGAAAAATCTGCTTGTCACTCCTGTGGCTTTGGTCTCCAACTGCCTGTGTCTAGCAACCATCAGATTGCAACTTCCTCCCTCTCTCAGCCTTCCTGCTATAATTTCTCATTTCTAAATTGCACTGTTAGAAGAGAATAGTCACCAAACTCTAGAATACACCCACTGGTCCATCTGTCTTTGGAGGGTTACTGGGCACTGGGAGCTGTAGTTGTCACTGTCTATTGGGAACATCTGTGGGATATTTCTCAGATGTCAGGGTTTTGGGTTGTTTTCATTTCCCATTACTGTAGAGCTGAAGGTTTCTGAGAGTAAACATAGCTCTTGCACTCAGTGTGTACTGATCCCTGACATGAGGCAAAGATATTTTTCTTTGGAGTCTACATCCAAGAAGTTGAGAGACCATATGGCAGCTTTTCCATTTAGCATGCATGTAGACAGATAATATAATGAATTGTAGCAAGGATATAGCTAATCCCTAATTTTACATATAGCTTGCAATGAGAAATATTCAATTATACCACTCACAGTTCTTCAGAGGGAAGTTTAGGGAAAATTAACTGTGACCTTCCTTTTAAACAGGTATATATTCAAACACTCTTCTAAGACCACCCAGAGAGTACTAAGTATCACTGAAATACCAAAAATCTGTCACCTCACTTAAATCTGTGCAGACCGAAGGACAAGATATCCTCAGAAACCTTCCTGTCATACCATTGTTATTAAACTTAAAGATAACAGAACTTCTTAAAAAAAAAACAAAGATGTAAACAATATTATGAAATATTCTGGTTTAAATGAGCAAGACTTAAAATACCCTTGGTGTACTACAGCCCACTGTATCTCATGGACTGCCTTTGTTTGAAGGGCTTTCCAGCAATGCAAACATTGTTTAAATATGTTTAAAGTTAATAATAACCAACAAATCATTAAACAGACTTTGTTTAACAAACCAGCAGCCATAAGAAAGAAGAGAGTTAAAACAATTACACAGAATAGGTTAGACATTAAATCATTGCTGGGAATCAGAGGGGCATATTTCCTGCTTATATTTTCTTGCATTCATTACTGTACCTCTGTAGAGCCTGTGAACGCTACTTTATCTATATCCATATGGTGAGAAATTGCTGCTCCAGCAGTGGGTCCAAAGCCTGGCACAATGTTCACTACTCCAGGTGGAAATCCTGCCTGAATTGGAGGAAAGAATCCTGTAAATTTGGGGAAGGATTATAACTAGAAGAACATGTGTCACATGGTCTTCCCCTTTCAGTTCTCCAACACCTTTTCTTAGCCATATATTTATTCTCAGCCCTAGAGTCCCAAAAGATTTCATTCTCACGTGATTCATGCTCTCTTTCTTTCACCTGTTCTTTTAGGTTATTATGCTACCTTTTTAATTTTTTTTTTCCTAAGAACATGTTACTTTAGTTATTTGTCAGTGCCATTTTTAAAGAAATATTTTTTAAATTTTCTCATTGAGATGTATAAAGAAATATTACTTACTTTCATATCTGCTTCATTAAAACTGTTTGAATCAATATATGTGCTTGCTGGCTTCTGCACATTAATATCCATGCTAGATGGAATTTAATTAATGATCTGTTACTGAAATTCTGTTAAGAAAAATGATGTAAATCTAGACGTAGGTAGAAAGTACAGTGGGTAACATGAGATTTTACAACAAAAAAGTGGCAGATCAGCTTCCTAACATGAAAAAGCAGGCTGAGATAAACACAGTTTAAATATCTTGCATTTTTATGCAAATAAGCTTTTGCTATGATTCAAAACAAATGCATTGTTTCCCATAAATTCCATATTAGATATGTCCCATTCACAGCAAAATAAGCTGTTTTCTTCCAGCAGCTTTTCAAGCAAACTCCAAGGATGTGCAAAGAGTAGATGGAATTTTGTCAGTTTATGAAGCAGCTGCACAATCTCAATGACACTGGCGGGGCAAAAATAGAATTAAAATATCAAATAGATCAATTATCACTTCATTAAGTCTCTTTAGAGCACTAAACAGGACTTTGGAATGACATGCAGAAGCTCCATATTTTTTGGAAGACTGTGAATTTCAGCTGGTGAGATGCAGCACCTAAAACTCATGCCCTGCATTTTGGATACCAGGTTGTTACATTTGTTTAAGCAACTTTTACTCCTTGCAGTTTCATGATCAGATACAGTCTACTATGCTCATTTAATTTTTCAGATAAACCTTTACCCTGAAATTGATGAGACAACGAGGTTCATTCCATTGGCTTAGCATTGTGTTTCTTACTTAATTTGTGTAGAGAAGAAGAGAAGTCTCACTTTGAGCTTTTAATTTACATGTTTGTTTTAGGAGTTCTTCCCTATATAGTTGTAAGGGAGCCTTGTGATTGCTATTAAGCAAGATAGTGAAGGTTACCAGAAGTGACTACATATTTTTTTCTTTTTTTAAAGTGGACATTTGGGAACTAGAAAGTTAAATTAGGCCTTCAGATATTTTCACAAATCTAAAGCAGCTATTGAAGTGATCACTGGCAAGGATTTGGGCTCCAATATTTTTTTATATTTGGGATACTTATCACATTCCCAGTTCTGAGCTTTCCTTTCAAGAAATCAGAATATGAGAATAGATATTTCATTATATCATAACAGAATTGAGTTGCTTTCCCTGTAAAGTTACTTTTTTCAAAGAAATGCACTTTCAGATACTTACTGGCAAAAATGAAAGGGGAAGGTTGTTTTGATATTTTTTAAAGCTATTTCTCCTCCCAGTATTATCTAATAGCATTTACTGTGTGTTGCAATAACAGCAGGACTTAGCTCCATTTTGATAACCATTTAGTTTCTGTGTAATATTAACACACAACCAGTCAGTGAGTTCTGCTGAATCACTGTTTTAAAGCAGAATTATAAAATGTGCCAAATCATTTCCATTTAAACTCTGAAAGGTTACTGCACTGGAGATTATTGACATCTGTGCCAACCTTCGAAACATCTTAGACTGTATTTGCTGATTTTACTGGGAAGAAAGCTAAACTGTTTTACTGTTCTCTTTGGATGTTTGCTGGACTGGGAACAATGGTTATCTTTGGAGACACTAACTTTCTGAAGAAACTGGCACACTCAGAAGCACAAAGTGTCTTCTCACAGTTGCTGTGTGAAGGGAATTCACAAGTTTGGCAGCAGTTACCAGCTTGATTTTACAGCTCCCTGTTAATAATAAACTTAGGTGGATGAAAACTTTGTTCAGTTAAAAAAAAAAAAAGAAAACAAAAAAAAAAAGAAAAAAAAGAAAAAAAACCCCTACAAACAAGTTCTTTTCTGTGATAACTATTCTAGTAAGGTCATTGCTGCCCACCTCCAAGCACTCTGCACTTGACTCCTTGTTTGCCTTTGACTTTGAAAGGTAGTGTGCTTTTGTAATACAAATTTATTTTCTAAAGAATGGACTTCACAAAACTGTTGTTGTGGGGTTTTTCGAGTGTGTACTAGGATGAAAGATAAGCATGCTTTTGCCCTGGTTTGGCTTCACTGATTTACAGCAAAGTAAGTTCCACATTGCAAGGCTAGGCATGCAATGAGCCTGTCTTATATTACGTTTGTGGCATTTCAGCTGCAGTATACTCTTACATTTCTGAGAGGGGCAAATAACTCTGTTGTTGGTGACTTACCTCTTTAATTAAGGATCCCATGTAAAGGGCACTGAGTGGAGTTTGTTCTGCTGGTTTGACAACCACCGTGTTTCCACAGCAAAGGGCAGGGGCAATCTTCCAGATGAACATAACCAATGGGAAGTTCCACTGAAAGACAGATGAGAAAGTGTATCCCGTTTCTAATACATCACCAAAATACCACAGCTTCTTCTATTACAATAGTGTAAATTTTCAACTGGGTAGTTGAACTTTTTGTTGAACTCCTTTCAGAATGAAGATGTTTTGAATAAAACAAATGGCAAGCCAGGTAATACAAAGACTGGGGATTTTTGTGTATATGTAGGTCCAGGGGATCCAAGGTTTTAGTTACAAGCTCAAGAGACAATGAGTGTACTCCTTTAATAATGCATTACAGGCACTTGTTGGATTAGTGGTGCAGTTGGGAGTTTTGCTATCTTAAATGGTCACGTCCATCATCAATTCAGTTTTCTAAGGGAGACAAGGTAATAACACAAAATGCTGCCCCTGCCCTCTCCCCTGGAGGTTTCGCTAGCAGCTGTTGTGGGCAGTTCAGAGAGATTGAAAAGCAGGTGAATGCTTTGGATCCCATATTCTGCAGTATGAGGGACAACATGGCCGGGGAAAACAGCTTTGCCCCTTTGAGAATATTTATAACAGTTTGGGTAGCATTGAGGCCATGAGTTTCAGCTCAACACCTTTTTGAAATGGGGAAAAATGAAGCTAAGAGTTACATTTATGTTAGAAAGGCTAGGAGGAATATACACACAACACTTTTTTTCTCTCCTTGTCTTCTTTTAGACTCACCCCAGTCTCAAAAATAATGGGACCATAAATAATATAAAGTAAGGGATTACAGAGTTTTATGCAGATTCATTGTTAAAGTGGAACTCCATGAGTGAAAGGAAGTGGAAATGGTGAGCTATCAAAAGTGGTCTGCAACATATGCATAGTCCTCACAGTTTTGTTTTATGTAGAAACCTGCAGTCTGCTGGTTCATATTTTAATGGAGAAAAAATGAAGACATACTCAGAAATACTTAACATTTTATAAGGGAATTCATTGTTTATATTAACTGCTGCTTGTACTTGCAGGAGATAATTATATTTTAAATGGCCATGTCAAGTGTTTCTAGCTCTTTAGCATAGCTTAACTGAATGTTTTACTTGAAATGTTTTGTGTCTTGTGTCTGACCTTCAAAAGGATCTAAACCAGAAGTTTCCCAAGCTCTCCTACAGACTGGATATGAACATATTCAAGCAATGTTCTCCAAATCAATGTGGTGGTCTAAAGATAAAGCAAATTTTCAAGATCAGCTTAAAGATATCAGGAACATGAGGAGGACCCACGTGTCTGAGCAGACCTTATAGACAAGATAACTTTTTCAGAATCTGTTGAGTTGTCAAGCAGGTCAGGAGAGGCTGCTCATAACTACGGCATGCAAGAGGGTGGGTGGAATAGGAAAGCCTAGTGCATGCAACTGTTTTCACAGACACCCAACAAAACTATATAGGCTTCACAAATAAATTCAGAACTTGGACTCCTCAAGTGTTTTGAATGATCAGACTCAGGTAGGCCTTTTGAAACTCCATTTAAATAAAGCGAGTTCAAAACTGGGAATTTAGATGTGCGCAACAGGAGCTTTACTGGACATATTCTTTGTGCTGTAACTTGTACCACCACCATGGTGAATGAGTCTTAGCCACAAACAAAGATCCAGCTGTACAGATCTGAATGCTGTACAGAGAAGAACAGATATTCTAGATCTTAAAGAATTTTTATAGGTGTAAAAATTATATACTGCAAATATTACACTCTCCTACATGTTTGTTTCTGTTTCTTTCAGTTTCAACAAAACACAATTCCATTTTCCAAATTATTTAATTAGTCAAACTTTTGAGATTTACTTTCTTTCCATATTGAGGGAGGAGAGGGACAAGGTTGGACCAAGACGACACATCACAGCCTGATGAATCAGGATTACAGTACTCAAGATTGTGTCTATCTTTCAGGACCTGAAAATTTCTGGTTAGTAACATTTCACAAATGCACTTGCATAGGCAAAATTTCAAAAGCATTTCCATTTGTAACAAGGAACATTTGTGTTTACATAAATATTTCCAACTTACAGGAATAATTTGGCCACACACCCCAATAGGCTCATGTCTTGTAAATGTAAAAAAGTTTCCATCTGTGGGAAAAAGAAGTAAGTCAGACATTTAGTCAAAGCATTTGTGAGAAACAGTTAAATCAGAAAGATGATAAAGTAGGTTTCCAAACTTATCTGGATACAATTTTACTTAAAAATGATATTTTCAAAATCTTAACTATGCAAAAAGCCATAAAGTACATCTGGATTTAATGTCTGCTTTCTTCATAGCTCCAAGGTTTGATTTTTCCAGTCTGACTGTCTTTTTGCAGTGACAACCCTGCTTCTCAATATGGTATGCACAGCACACCAGTAAGCATTCCTCATTTATTTTTTCTTTTATCACCTTTTTTTTTCTTTCAAAAACTTCTCTTTTAAATCCTATGTACATATCAGACATTTTTTAATATTAAATCTTAGCTTAAATCAAATCCATTAAATATAAAATTCTCTTTGATTCAAATAAATATGTGTTCCATTAAACTTAGTATAGAAGTCTACATGAGGCAAAAGAGTTGGAAGTATTTATCACTCTAGTTTTCCTTAATTCCTTCTTTATTAGCTTTTCCTTAATTCCTTCTTTATTACCTTTTCCTAATTCCTTCTTTATTACCATTCTTTTCTTTGTCTTTCTGAGAGAAGGTAGCTAGAGACAATGTTTTCATAGAGCTTCTTAATGGGAAAGGGAATGGAATGAAATTTTAGCAAATGCTGTTTCCTCATTCCTATCTCTTAGTACTTTTCCTAATACATTATCCAGTCACTGAAGTAAATATTACTGCTTTGTGCTAATCTTTGCTTAAATATGTAGACACCCAGGTCTCATTACTGTAGTCTTGTATATACTGTACATTGCTATGCAAAAGTAGCCTGCCACATTTCTTAGATATACATATAGGTTAAATTTTTTTGGGCCATAAACAATATTTGTTAGTAGTGTATAGAACAAGAAGTGTTCTACAAGAAGTGTTCTAATGTGAAGATTTACACTAAATGTTTAAAGTGAAAATGATCATAAATATTTTATAACCTATCTTAAAAACTTTCTAAAATAGTTTCCATTTGAGGTATTTTCTGTGTTGCACAACTTTTAGATAAAAGCCAGCTATTTACAGCTTGTGTTGGCCACAGTTCTGTAGTTTTGTTATCTCGGAACTACTCACCCATTGGAACAGTACGTCCGTGGATTTTATCAGCCCAGCCTGCACAGTAGCGTAAAGTTTTGATACAAGCACCCAAATCCATTAGATAGGCTGTGGAAAAGAGCTTCCCACCATCAATGGTTTCCATTGTCTGCACACAATAGAAATTTAAAAATTAACATCAAATACTGATAATGGTTATTTTGCTTTGTAATTTAGCTTTTGGTAGTTCACTTTGAGGATTTCAGCTTTGGAACATTTCGATTAACTCCTTTCTGAAAAGCACATTTTGAAAAATTGAATCTAACAATTTATAAGTGAGAAATTTTCATGGTGGTTTGTTTGTATTAAGCTATGCAGATAGCATGATCACAATGCATTTGTAATGGTAAGATTTCCTCAAAAAACATCTCTCCCATATGAATCAGTTACATAGTTCTACTTTACGTTAATTATTCTGCAAACACAGATTAAGAGATCAGGCAGGATACAATGCAAAGAACTGATGCAAATAAAATGAGTGAATTTCCTCAAATCAGCAAGACTCAAGTCTTATAAAAAATACCTTAAATACATCTTGAGTGTTTGATGAGCAAAGGAAAGACCTGAGACATCTAGAACTCTTAAGTGAGACAAATTCATTATGAAAAATAAATGTTTACACAGAAGAGAGTCTCTAAATAGGGTTGTTCTTCAGCTAAGTCTAAGGAATATGGTTTGGATTAATTTCCATGCCCCTTGTTATTGGGAAATAAAGATCATGAGCAGTTCCTAATACTGTCAACATATTTTTGACATTTCAAGGATATTTTTCTCAAGCTGTCCAAAACAGAGAGATTGAGGACCTTCAACTTTATGAACAATCCTGTTACAATATTCAGCAGGAAGTGCCCAAACTATAGTGTTAATATCTAAACTATAATTTTAAGATGCAATCAATTGGCATTTTTTAGCATTTCAGGTTGGATAAACAGACTGATCCTCCAAGAACAGTTTTGCATCAATAACTCCCCTGTGAAGTCCACATTTTTAGTTTACTGGACACATTTTAGATACCCTACTTGGGAAGAAAACAGAACAAAAAGACAAGACAGCAATGCTTGATGGCTCTTAGTAACAAGGAACAGATTAAATGAGTTATGCCCTTGCCATTCCAGGCAATATATGTGGCACTGTTTTTGTTCTGTTTGGACATGGGAGAATATTCATCCCTGACCTCAAATTTATGAAGTCTCTAGCTTTCAGCATCATGAGAGATTGAATCCTAAGCAACACAATTTTCAGTGGTTCTTTCAGTACTTTTCTTTGACTTACTCTTTCAATTGCCTATGCATAGGTCTGTGGAGCCTCTGGAGCATCTTGTCAACGAATAAAGCACTTAAATTGAATATTTTTCATCCTGGTCAAATGCATGAACACAGGAAAATGACTTTGCAATGAGCTTTGGACATCTGTTTTGATCTCTAGTGTTCAGGAGTACGTGTTAGTCTATAGTACTAGTTTTACAGGCAGGACAAACTGTGACTGGAGAGAATCTCTCTTAATCAAAGCCTAGAATGCAATTTACTCATACATACCTTTTCTGAAAAGGAAAGTAGTGAATAAGGTGACTAAGTTGCAGGAAATATAAATAAAGTCAGTACAATAGAGACCTGGGAGGGGCCCCAGAGAAAAGCAGTTCCTTCATATTATGGAAACGGCAAATGTGAAACAAAACCCTAATTCAATATTTCTTCTTTCCTGTGGAAAAAATATTGTATCTTCATCCTCTTCGCATTTGTAATGCCTTGGACTGTACAATATAGAAGCAAATGCCAGCTAATCTAATTATTTAATGGACAGGCGGGCATACTGATCTGTTTAGAATATAACTCTTAATTGTCTCTTGCAGCTCAAATCTAGCATTTTAAAGTACATAAGTTTCACCCACACAAGGTTTCTCATGAGAAATTCTACTACAGTCATAAGGACATATAATGGGCAACAGATGCTTTGTAGATTTTACATATCTGAAGGTTTAAATTTTTATGAGCTTATCTACAGTGTCTTTTGTGGCTAATGGTTAAATACTTCAAACTGTTACCAGATCAGTCTGAGTGATGATCCTGAATGTTGGATACTCCTTCTCTAAATTTTTATGCTGTTTGCAGAAAATCAGGGTTCATCTTCAACACAAGCAATTATTCCACCTATATTTTAATTCCAAAATGTGCTTGAAATAGCAGAGAAATCACCTTAATAATAGTATCATATGTGGAGTTTGAAACAAGGAGGAGAGGATAGTAACCTTTATGAAATTGGTGGTGTATTTTTATTTTACATGTAATTTTTTGCCTTAGTTCACAATCAGTAGGTGAGGGCACTACAAATTATGTGTCTTCAATTAAGTGTGGTAAAATAGCCAACACACAGTGGTTTCCCCAGTACTCATGTCATTGTTCTTTTTAAAATAATCTATTGATGCCTTTATTGATGCCTTTAAATCTATTAAGCTTTATCATTCATTACTAGTTCTAAGCTGGAGTCAATGAAGGTCCAGTGATAGGAAAATATAGAGTCATGAAATTCAAAATTTCTCCCATTTCTGGCTTGTATCACCTATAAACTTGGAGCCAGGCTTTGAGTTTAGGGCTTGATTCAGAGTTTGGTTTAGATAAGCATTAACCATATGATCAGTGTTAGTGGGCCCTTAAGAATCAGTGATTCAGATTACTGTGGTTATAGGTAGTTTAAGTATCGCTTTCAAGCAAATCAAATACTCAAGTACTTTGTGGATGTAGGGTGTTAACAGACCAGAGTGCAAGCCAGCTTAGTGAAGTCTATTTGCTACAGAGAAAACCAAGTATTGAGACAGCCTAGCTTTCCAAAGAGAGGCATGTTAAACATGCAAGCAAGTTTCTTTAAAATCAGGACTTTTCTCCTTATCCCTTTGCTCACATATCATACTCACAGCTAGAATCAGACGATCTCTTTCCACTAAGTCAGCTAGTTTATTCAAGAGCCTTCCTCGCTCTGAAGCATCCATTGTACGCCAGGTTGACCCGAGCTCGAAAGCCTTTCTAGCTGCTTTAACTGCCTCGTCCACATCTGCCTGTGGGGAAAACAAAAACACTTACATGATCAATGGTTGGTTCTGTCATAAGCCTTTTTTTGCTAAAATGTGTAAAATCTACTGTAAGTTTAACATAAATTTTAAATAAGAGAAACAACCTCAATCTAATCAAAATTAGTATCGCTAATGTTAAACACATGGGTTATTTTCTTTCAAACACTTCTGCTGCTATTTCAGCAATGCAAAATTCTATGAGAAACAGATGAGTTCTCAAAGTTTCCAAAATACAAATTTATTAAAGAACTCAATTTTTAAAATTTATATTTTTAACTCCTTTCTATAAACCAAGTATTTACATTGATGGTACAATTTTATGTCTTTTATTTACAAAGAGATGCCTGAGTCTCTAAGGTAAATGCTTAATCACTCATCATCTGAAAGTGTCTCACAGTGCAATGAAGACCAGGTTAGAAAAGCCTGTTCCTTAGGATGTTTCATAGCACAAAGAGAAATCTATTATTAAGGAAGAAAAATCAATAAATTGAAATATTAATGTATAAAATTACTTCTAAAATAAGCCAGGTTTAAAAAGCTAAGCCTAAATATTTTGAAGTCTAAGCATTATCTTTGCATATGCCAGCTAATTTGTCAGTCCATTAATGTTTTTATTTCATATTTTGTTATTTATCATTTGGTTTTCACTATAAAGAAAAATCTACAATGAAATTGTTCTGTGCCAGGGTGTTCCATGATTTAAGAAAAGCAAATACAATTTCTTGGAAAAAGGCTTTTGGTACTTGGAATTCTACTGTATTTCGAAATTATTGTAAAATTTACCCATGAAAAGAGTGACATAAAAAAGAGGTTTATTCTCTTTTTTATTTTGTCAGAAATGAAGAAATTTCAAGGAAAAAAATTGCACATTTTCCAGAGAAATTTGCATGCAATGTTTGAATTATATCTTTCAAACATTATTTGTGCTGCTGTTTGCTAATATCTCCTCCAGGGAAATCATTATCAAGGTTGACTAAGTCAGCAAATTCTAAGTCAATTCTGTCTAAGTCTAACCAGGCCAACACTATAGTCAATTTTTTAACACATGAACAAGATCTTGAATCTTCAACTGATGTTAGCAGCCATCAACTAACTTTAAGAAGCAGTGACTGGGGTGTGTTAGTGGCTTGGGAAGCCCAACACAGACCTGTGAGGCAGAAGGCCACAGAACTTCCAAAATTTTTCGAGGAAATTTGGGATAATTAGGAAACAACTATATGAACATTGTAGCCATTACTATAGAGTAATACTGGTCAGTCACCTACACTAGGTAGCTGAAATCTACCAAATTAAGATTTGCTTTTCTTCAGAATCTGTCAGGGTATTTTCAAACACCTCATCACTATCTGTGACCCCTATCACAAATTTCCTACATCTTTGCAATAAGACTCAAGGAATGTGGCTTGGCCTTAGCCGGAAAAGGAGAAGGGAAAAAAATGTCATATGAATATGACCAATATAAATTAAAGCTACATTGCCTGGTGTTTTTACTAGAAGTGCAGAAGTAATTAAAATTGAGAAAAATAATAAAGAATAATATAGTACTGTGAACAAAAAGTAATAAAAATTATTTTTCTTCAACTGTATGAAATTTAATTTCATTACATACATTTACATCATGAATATAGACTCCTTTCTGAGCCAGGTTAGATTTATCACAGAAGTACATTTAGTTTACATATGCTGAGCATTTGGTGAGCTGCTTTATTATTACTAGGGGCCTTTAGGATTAGGAATGTAGCTTGAAAGAGCCATCAAACTGGAAGAAAACAGTTCCCACCCACGTATATGTCTGTTCTTTGTAATCTCCTCTTGTTTTATAAAATACCACTGCAAGGCAGTGGACAGCCCTTTGTCAACCCTATTGTATATGCACAAATTAAACTCCTAAAATCTCTTGGCTCATTATCTGAAGTCTAGCCTCTTGCATATTAGGTTCATAATGGCTGTGTAATTTACTAGAGCTGCACAATTTACTAGGCTATTTAGTTAATAGCAGTTGTCATTACATATTAGTTTGCAAGATTATTGAAGAGGAAGCAAACCTGTGTTTTGAATAGTATTATCTCTTTATTTAATGAGTTGCCAGAGAGCTTGTAAGGAAAGAAAGTTGCAAAAATTTTGAATGGAAACTGAACAGTGGCAAATTATGAGTAATTTAATTTAAGGATGATAAATTATCAGTGTCTCAGCACTATTTATAGATAGCTGGCATTAAAGAAAAGAAAAACCTTTGAAAAACTTCAGGTTTTTAAATTTTTAAAAATTATTTCACTTCAGGT
The DNA here is from genome assembly GCF_963662255.1 of Cinclus cinclus. Classification (NCBI taxonomy): domain Eukaryota; kingdom Metazoa; phylum Chordata; class Aves; order Passeriformes; family Cinclidae; genus Cinclus; species Cinclus cinclus. Next base: position 14,405,981 of record NC_085084.1, on the reverse strand, counting down.
GAAATAATTAAAAGTCAGACTTTCACAGCCATGTTTCTCTAAGAAAATGTTTAAGATCTGTCTTCATTATGACCTTCTTAGTAATTTGTGGTCACTGTTGCTCAAGTACTAGACAACATTAGAGGCAAAGATTATCAGGAAAGACATGATGAGATTACAGACCAGGGTAAGAAAGATATAATGAGGAGATGATTCTGAGTGTATTTCTCAAAAGGGAATTTTATTTCACTGTGAATTTCTGTACAGTAAATTAAAAAATTCTGAAAAGGCACATGCTTATTATATTGGCAATAATTTTTCTGTGAAGTAATATCACAGACAAATTTATAAGTTTTACATTAGTTCTACTGGATAACATTTTGATGTTAAGCTTAAAAATGTTTGTTATACATTCTAGAGGTGCATATTTCTAGACTAAAATTAATATATCATTTTGTGAGAAAGGTACAAAAAAAGAAAATTACTTTTGGATACAAGATTGACTTTGAAGTGGAAATGTAGAAAATTAAACACATATGTGCAAGAACAAAACCAGTAATTATAAAACCAGCTTTATTTCCAGTTACAGTCATCTTGTGTACTGGAAATACAATTTTCAATTCTTGTATTTACTTTCTAAGGATATATAAAAAAATGCTTTCTTTAGTCAGTACTTTTAATGCTGTTAAACATATTGCTTATCCCATTATAAAATAAAAACAAAACAAAAAAAACCCCTCCCTCCTTACATTTAAACTGGGCAAATCCTGTCTGAAAGAAAAACACATAGCAAAAACAGAGAGAAGGGCTTAGGTTCTCATTGTATCTTTGATTACACGGCATCTATCTGAAACTTTCTACAACAGAATCTCATAAAGATAAAAAAAAAGTTTCTTTACAGTTTCTGACAATTTTTAAAATCATCTGCTTCATTGATTGAACACACTTTAAGAAGGTCAGTTTTGGAGGAATTAGTGACTATTTGACAGACTACCTTCAGCTTCAAAGTAATTTTTAGGACTATGTTCCAGTATGTTTTTCACAAAACAAAGTATTTAAAGGGGGCAGTACTGAGAATACATATAGTTAAAGATATGAATGGTAGTGATCATCTTCACACAATTTGTAGGAAATTATAAGTATTTGTACTTTTTATATTTTCCATAAGGAAAAGCCTTATATAAATGTGTAATAAACAAGATTGTATTACTTTGCAATGAAGATAACAGAAAAAAAATCCCAACTAAATTTTTAGATAAGAAAAAGAATCAATATTATTAGTAAAACAAATCAGAAAAATATATTTATTCAGAAATTTTCTCATATAAATCTAGAGTAGAGCAGTGTTTCAGCATCTCTTTCCAAAAAAAAATATCATGGCTTATTAAAAAAAGGGTTTGGGAAAGAAGGTATAGAGGATGAAGTAGGTCCATGTGAGGTGATGTTATGCATTACACAAATGACTGCTTACCTTCCTGCTTTTCAGATGCACTGAAATAAAAGTTGCAGTTAAGGGCAAGAAAGAAAACCCTACCTTGTCACCTTCTTCAACCTCACAGATTTTCTCTTCAGTTGCGGGGTTAAAGACTGCAAATTTTTTACCACTGATTGAATCATGCCATTCATTGTTTATAAATATCTGCAGGGGAAGAAAGAGTGCAAGATATTAGTAACACATATAGTTGTTGTCTGCTATATGTTTTAGTGGATAAATCTGAGAGCTGTCAAATTTCTAGATGTCTGAACTAGAACTGAATAGCTGTTACTACATTATTCTGAAGAGGTGAATAATCACATACACACTTAACCAGGATCAGTTTTTTAAGATTTACTTCCTTTGGAGAGGAGAACTTTCTCTACACTGTATTTTTACTTTGTTTCATGTCATAAAAACATGCTGTTGTAAAGGGGTCCTTCCTCTCTGTGAAGTACAAGGCAAGTACAGCCCTAAATGACCTATGGAAAACCACCTGGGTTTCCCATGGTCATGGGGCTGGTAACAATGAAGGACCTTTCTGTTGCACAGCCTGACAGAAGTAAACCCAGCCCTTGGATTTAATAAGTATAGTATATTGGGTTAAGAGACCACTGTTGTACTTAGCTTTGCTTTGATTTATTTGTCTTCACTCTTTCCTGCCAAAAAAAAGGAAATCCCAACCAAAATCAAACCAAACCCTCAAACATACAAAACCAATAGCAGGATTTGTTGAAATTGAAGCTGAGACGGAAACAAACGATGCTATTGTCATAGTCAATTGAATGAATTACAGAATCATGGAATGGATATGGCTGGAGAGGACTACAGTGGGGTCATATGGCCCAATCTCCCCGCTCAAGTAGGATTATATTAGACCACATTGCACAGAATCGCACACAGATGGTTCTGTGCGCTTAGAACATGCTTAAGGACCTCTGGGTGAAATTTGAGGTACTTTTCTCTGTTCATAAATGCTAAACAGAGTCTGGGTCTTGCCTGTGGGTGCACAAGATATGTGCTACTCTAGAGCCTGCCATCTCTGGGGCACTGTTGGTAAAATGGTCGAAGTGGTTTAATTTCTTTTTTAACTGTGGGTTAACCTTGAAACAGAAAGGAAATGCTCATTGAAAAGACCTGATAAATGCATAGCTGTTGAAAAGAGGAGGATAAGTTGCTAATATGTGTATTGTACGTTGTCTCTTGAAGTGGACATGATAAGGTATACAGTCCAAAGTTATCAGCACCTCTCCTTCTCTGCCTGACTGTCCATGATCTCTGGGTCCAGGTCAGTGCTGAAATGGGTGTGCCATGATAAGCTGCCCTCCCAGTACCTTAAGCCCACCCTCCTGATGCTGGTGGGCTGGTGCCCTCCCTTCTCACTGTCTTCCAGTGCCATTGCATTCTAGAAATGTGTCTGGAAACTCGATTGTACTCAGCTGTAAGAACATGTCAGGCTCTGACTCACTGTGCCAGGCATTTTGAGCTCAAATTGTGCTTCTTTCTAGAGTGAAGGAACCTTGACCTACAGTTAGTCACTGGAGTCTAGCAGTGAGACCAGGTAGCACTCTGAGTTAGGACAAAGAACCTACTGCAGCTGCTTAGAGTGACAGTACAAAACCAGAAAATGCTTTGGTGCAGGCAAAGTAGGTGATGGTTGACTAAGGGCAAGATAATGTCAAGACACAAGAACTGCAGGCTAACTGCTTTTTGCCCCAGAAACTCAAGCAGTAAATTCTTCCCCCACAACCACATATGTTACTAGAATGTGACAGATTTCAGGGAGTAAATTTTCTGCATAGTATTGTAACTGGTTGAGTAGCTGTTAATAATTGGTGAATAGTTTATTATATAACCACCAAGATTGATAAAATTAATATCTGTAAATGGATATGGCAACAATTTGTCAATATATTAATATATTCCTGTATTATATTAATACTCTTCTCTATGCTTCTTTCTTTATGTGGGCAACTTATACAGTGTCATTGTCACCTATGACCATCAGGACTGACCAGCAAATTCATGATTTAACAAAAGCTGTCTGTGAAATAAATATCTGTGTCCATAGAAATTTCTGATAGGTGATGAAGCAAGTTATAAAAATATCCACACAAAATTCCAACTGTGGTGAAAGGACAGAGACAGCAGTTAAATGGTTAATATGAAAAAAGCCATTGCCAAGAAAAGAGACAAAGTAAAAGGTAAATATTAACATAACTCTGCCATGATGTTACAGTATGCCAAATTCATATCTGTCTGTGAAAGGAATAATAGAAAAACATACCATTTTTGGAAATATTTAAAGTGCTTGTTTAAATACTACATTTATTGCACCAATCAATATCACCCATAATATTACTTTGGAATATATTTCTTATTAATGTTTTAATACCATTCCTGTTTATAACATAACTTTATTATATTAAATGTATATACAATATTGTATCAGAGCTGTATAAATCAAGCTACCCAGATGTCTTTCAGAAGCTAGATAGCAGCCTTGCAAAATGGGGGTAAGAAAGATGGGAAAGGAAAAAGTCAAAACTCTCATGTAAGCTGTATTAACACATTTCAGGCAGCTGTATTCATTGATGTGCATGCAGCCATGCCCATAAAACACTGTGGAGTAGGCAACACTGAAGTACCAGCTAACAGCAGCCTCCAGCAACAACCTTGACTGCTGAGGAAAACGATGTCTGGGATGATCCTGCAATAGGTTACAGTGTTTTTTTCAGTGAGTCAGGGCTCCACTGACAACTCTTCAGACATAAATACAAAGGCCCTACAGTGGGTTGTTTGTGGTGACTGACTACTGCCCATGAAGTTTAGGGCTACAAATTTATTTTGCAAAAATATAGAAGTATTGTTACAAATGTTTTGTAGCTGTTACTTAGCTGGAATTTGAGAAGTTTTTTGGATTTTTTTTTTATTTATTTCAACAACCCAAAGAGTTAAGGACTGTTCAGATTTCTTTGTAGTAGAACTGGAAATACACATTTCCAGTAGATGAGACTGTACACTGTAAGAGCTTAGTATTTTAAATAAAGCACAGGCAACAACATCAGTCAAAAACCCTCTAACCCTCAATGTCATAGGGAAATCTTGCATTTCTGAAATGATTGATTTCACTTGAAATGATCTCATAGAATCCATTTGGTGTTGAAGTTGCTTGTAAGAATACAGTATTTCTGTCCTTGTTTACACAGTTGATTTTGTCACTCAGATGACCTGAGCAGAGAAAGGAGACATAAGACCTGAAATTTGTCTCTGCCAGCAGGATGGTTTCTTTTCCTCCACTTCTGGAGTATTTTGAAAGAACTGTGAATTAATTTTGAAATATTGCTAGGTGGGAAATGCCAAATTTGTGTTTGTGCTGCATGAGGGAAGAACACCATGGCTCTGCTGAAAAAACATTTCAGGGTCTTTACATTAAGTGTCATCATCTTATCTTAATCTTCCTTAGAATAAGGATTGCCTTTTTTGTGGCCTCAATATTGTGCAGTCTGTACAGGGCTTCAGGCTCTGTAATAATAACTCAAATAAAAATAATAATAACTCAAATAAAAATAACTCAAAATAATGTACCTCTGCAAAATTACTCAAAAATACAGCTTTAAAAGAAAATTTCTGCTGTTGCATTGATCCCATATTCAGCATTTTTCTATAAACTCACTGTTTGTTAGGGAGAATTTTTTATATAATTCACTAATGTTGATTTATATTACAATTTATATAGAGATGCAATCAAGAAAACCAATGGAACTAATTAAAATATGGCCATTCCCTAACTTAGCTATTAAGGATAGCTTTTTAAACATTAAGTTATCAAAATTATCTTCTGTTTTGATATCAGAAACTCTTACAAACTAACAGTACAAGAAAAAGCAAAGCCTCGTCCCACCTTATGTCTGCCCCTGGCTATAGCAAAATTTTTCATAACAATACTCTTCAAATGAGCCCAGTTTCCTGTTTTACAGAGCTAAAAGTGAACATCAAATTTGAACCTTTGCTCATCTGACTGCTCTTAAGCTTTCTTGTGTGGACTATGAAGCAGGGAATTACACAAGCAGCAGGTTTTTACAGTCCAGGAGCAAAGAGGGCCAAGGCTGGACACATACTGGAGGCAATTTAGCATCACTCATGTGAGGTGCACTGTGCTGAATAAATGTTGTGCTTGTTCACTCTTGCTTATATAGATTGTGACAGCCATTCAGGTACTCTTGAGTACAATAACTCACTAAAAAATTACTTGGCAGTAAATTTTACAGATACATCTAAGCCTTAAAGTTTTGTGGCCCAAGAGGAGGCTCATTTCACGTGCTATAAATTCTAATTTACTAGTCTCAAAATATGGCATGGAATCTCACTTTATTGGAGAAATACAATTAAAATATGTGCCCTTTCTTGAGGTACTACCAAAGAAGGAAAATTTAATCTTTAAACAAATATGTCAATATAGACGTTGCTGTGAAATCTCTTTTCTCCCTCTCAGGTTTTTCCTTACAAGAAGTTTATATTTGGCTAATATTTAATGTAACTTTTTTTCCCTCTCTTGAAATGTGCTATTATTGAGGCAGGGACATTTTACTTCTGCAATGGACTAATAATCAGAGAACATACTATTTTTATTAAGTATTATGTAATATTTTTTATTTTCCACTTAGTGGCTTTGTGTCTACAAAGTTAGCTGATCTTAGAAAGAGTAAATTTCTATAGGACCTTTCTAGCTTATTACCTTTCCGCAGATATTCCAATTTTATTTTTGAGCTTTTATGTCTCATCTCTGTTTTTAAAGCTACTGGCTGCAGCATTTTAATGTTCAGCTATAATTTTTCTTTATTTCTAGTGCCTTACCCTTCCACACTCCCTGATATTCCACATGTAGCTTAGCAAGAGAATGTTCAGCTCTTTTCTCCCCCTTGTGTAATTTGACAACCTAATAATTAACTAATCTGAGTTTCTCTGAGTAAAGGAATACTACAGGGTTTAGTGTATGTGAAAGCATCATGACAGAAAGCATTTGTCAAGCAATCATTGTCTAATTCCTCAGTGGTGACTAAGTAAAATATTTACTAACACGTTTTTAGCTAGCTACCAAAATATATTGGGTTAATGGAAAAAATCTTTAAATTAGGTTCATATATAAAACCAATTCAAGATTACTTTCTGGTTCAAAATCCAATCCAATTTCAGTGTTTATAATACATTTGATTTGATGTCTGGAAATCAAATTTTATGAAGAGGATTAAGTGTTATACTATATGTAAAAGGCTTACTCTGAAATAGAGCTATACCATTCTATAGATCATTTAGTTAAGTGAACTCTGTGAAAAACCACAAATGATCTGAATCACAGAAAATAAAATAGGGAGACTGTTAAGCAAAGAGAGTCCTTGGAACATATGCTGTAGATTTCTCTTCAGATCCTTTTGTGATGATTGTTGGTATTATGCAATGGTAGAAAAAGAGAAATTGGAGGTTAATAGATGAAGGAACTGGTTCTAGGTGATTTAGACAGAAAGGTTAATACATCAGCCAAAATTAATGCTTCCCTCATCTTGATCCTTCCAGTGTTACTAGTCACCCACATCCCATGTTCTAACTTGTATGGGACAGGAGAGGAATGGGAGGCATAAGAACACAAGAGTGCAAAGGCCTTATTAAACTGTGGGACGAATGTTGTGTATGGTGTGACATTTCTGTTTTCCCAATTCCCTATCCCTCAGTATGCTGCTGGTGCTTTCAGATAATCCTTTGTGCTCTTCAAAGCGAGAAGGAAAGCAACACAAAAATCAAGCCTCCACAGACATGTGCTAGATTTTGTAAACAAGTGCACAGCATTTTTGAACAGTTAGAATTTATATGCAGGTTTTAAGGAAATGGTGCCTATTGTCAAGGCAAAAGAAACATTTATTATATGATATTCTCCTTGATTGCACACTACAAACCAGACTTTTCAACAGTGCTGGCTTTCTTGTGGTTGATTTTTTGTACTAACAGAATAGATTTCTAATAATGAAATATTTTGGAAGGATGGAAATATTTACAGGAATTTGTGTCTTGCATATTCGTACATCAGCTGGTGTTTGTCTCACATTAGCTGTTTCCTCTTGGAAAACTAAAAAAATCTAAGAGTAAATTTCTTTTTTTTTGAGACATGAAGAGCAGTAGCAGGCTATCACATGGCAGAACTACATATCTTTCCTGTTAAATATTTACAAAGTAAGATCCTGCATGATTTATTCAAGAAAGACATGCACTGGAACATGGTTAAATTTTTTCCATTAGATAAAAAGGATAGCATGGAATTAAAGTAAGTAGTTTAGAAGAATACCTGCTTTAGGAAAAGAAGATGAACAGTTGTTCTAGAAAATAAAATTATTTTCCTTGCAGTGGTATTAAGAAAAATAAAAGGACAGCAACCAAGAATCTCCAGAGCTAAGAGATCCTTTCTGATCAATTCAAAATTGAGTGTTTCAGAGGGCAAAGTTTCTGGCAACACTTCTTTTCAAAATTTTGGCAGATATCTGTGTATTATGATACAATATTGTGATATAAAATGAGCAAAGAGTCCTTTAAAAGTGGAAACACAAGTATGGATTTAGAACTTTTTTATCTGTACATTTCTAACTGATGAAAATTTGTTTCAGGAGAAAAAACAACACCCACACCAAGTGAAATCTGGACTATTCTATCATGGATTCACACATAGGTGCTTTAAATTAGGTTAAAAGGATCACTGAACATCACTTGCTAATGCGTGCAAAATCAGAATTCAGCCAGAATAAACATTTCAAGCATTGATTTGCTGTGGCTTCCATAGTTCATATAAGGTTAAAATGAGGACATCCTACTGTCTGAAGTGAATGCATAAGAAAGACTAGGAAAAGCAAGTGTTACTAACCTTTGTGTACTTAATTTTCAGATCTTTTAATGGTTCTGGCAGCGCTGGCATAACTGGAGCAGGATTGCCGTCTGAGCCTTGCTTCTTCATGTTTTCAGTTGAGAAGTTTGAGGATGTTCCTGAAACACAGGTGAAATAAGGTATAAAGGGAATACAGTGATTTTTGCCCTGACTGAGCTCTTGGCTTTATTTGTGCTTTTTTATCTGAACCAGCCATGGTATATTTGCATACAGGAATATGATTGGATGAAAGAATTCATGGCAAAGAGAAAATGACACTACTTATTTTTATGACCAAAAGCAACAGCCTTTTCAGTGAGCTGAGACCTCAATGAAGCACATGCTGCTGAAACAATCTGCCTCAGCAGACACTATAACTTTCTTACTGGGAAACAGAGTTTAAGGCCTCCTCATCTGTAAAATTGCTTTCCCTTAGCAGGCAGGTATCCAGATTCTAAGGGAACTTCTTCAAGTACTTGAAGGCAGGTCTGAAGGTAAAGACAGACTTGTTAGCTCTGAAAACAAGCCAAGCCCCTCTTACTAGAAAGTTGATGAGAAAAATTACAAGAGCTAGAAAGCATTCTTTAAAATCATGCCACCTTAGGTTACATTTTAATATGTTTAAAGTATATTAGATGTACTGTAATTAATGTTTGTTTTGTAGATCACAGAGATAAGGGAAGACTAGGGTGATAAAAAATCCTTCATGTGTTTTTCAGGAAATGTGAAGAATGAAAAAAATGATCAATCCAGAAAACAGTTCTCTCTGGGTAGAACTAAGAAAAATGTGTTGTTGTTTTTTTCTTGTAGACAGCACCATGGATTTAAGGACAAAGTTTTTAACACAGTGCCCTTTGGAATATCTAAGTCCAAAGCAAATTGTTCAATAGACTAGACTTTTTTACCCTGGATGAAACCTACTTTTATGTTCTTGTTATTCAAAGAAAAACATATCTTGCACAGCTATATAATTTTATAAGATACCATAAACTCATTTTTTCATCAAGTCCTCCCTTTTCTGATTAGTGATCTCACGGAACCTATTTTTATATGCTAGGTTTCTGATTAATGCACAGTAGATCCATGCCATAGAAACTGTGTGAAATTATCTTATTGCTTTCATTGAGACTACATAAATGCTTAAAGAATTCACTGCTCACAGTTATTTCATGTATCAGGCATCATCTACACCCCCTGTCAATGGAGGACCTGCAACTGACAGATGAGACAGGACATATCATAAGCTTTATTTTACCATGCATTAATTATATTTCATGTGCTTTCTCAATTAAAGTGCATGCAATCATTATTATTGATGTTGTTTTGTGTCTGGACATATGGTTTGAGCAAGAGTTTCTAAAATTTAGGTAAGTTCAAATTATTTCTCATAAACAGAGAATTATATTGTCACAATAGCTGTGTCTCAGTGAGATGTAAAGAACTGTGGGGAGTGAAACAAATTTCAGTCATCCACCTTATCCTGTGAATGAAAGGCACCCATTCCCACTGCTAAAAGCACTGTGATATTGAAGGTTACCAGCTCACTTATGTACTTTTGGATGCATCCATCAGCTTTTCTGCCTTAGTTGTCTGGCTGAAGACATCTGAACATAGAACAGTACATTTGAAAGTCTTTTGAGCAGCATTTTCAGAATTTAGCATGTTGGGTTACAGTGTTTGCCTGCCTTAGGAAATGTCTTTGAGTCTCATATCTCATGCAGAAAGCAGAATGCCTAAATGGGGCTTGCCCATTTTTATCTGGAATATAACCTTTCCTGTGTAGAATTTTTTCCCCCCAGATTTAGACAATGAAGTCTACTCTAGAAATATTCCTGTCACTTCCTTCTAATCTTTCTCTATTAACCACAAACAGTTTGTTTCTAGTTAATTTCCCTGAAAATTGCTCAGATTTGCTTAACTGGAGATGCAAAACAGAGATCACTGGATTTCTCTGGTTTCAGGTCTTTCTCACAGAGGAGCATGTTTTAAATGCATTCTCATTTAGATACCATTGTAATCTCAATTAAAAACAAAACAAAACAAAATAAAACAAAACAAAACACATTTTATTTAGAAGTTAATTATTATAGCCTCTTATAAAAATGATAATATATATATATTTTTCCATATCTATAAAGGACATCCTGAAATCTCTGTAGGCAGACTTTAAAGATGCTGGATGAAAAGTTTCAACTTTTCCAAGTATGGTGGTAATCACTGTTTTGTTTTCCACACAATTTATTCATTTAAGACATACTTTTCCTTTTCTGTTTACCTCTTTCACCCTTGGATTTCATGAATCACCTTCACTTTCCTATTTATTTTCAGCCTAGGAATGCTTTTAGCCTAGTGCAGGAAGTATGTTATTTTCCTCATATGCCATCTTCCCGTTTATTGTAGCTTTCTACTATTTTCATTCTAGGACTTTTTTCCCCATCCTGAGTCACAATTATTTCACATTTCACCTAAATAATGATATTCAATTCAAGACTTATAACTATTTCTAGTACTGTACTATTATTTCAAGTAGTGAATTATACAACAATTGGATATTACAGCTATTGAAGCTTGCATAGTTTTGTTGCTAATGTTTTCTTGGAAACATTATATTCCATCTAATTATTTCCTTTCTTTTGGTCAATAATTTGATTGTTATTTGTTTCCTTTTCACTACTGAAGTAAGGAATCTTAGAGACTCCACACTCTAGTGAAGTGTGATATACTTTCTGACTTTGCGATAGCGCTTTCTATATTCCAAAGTATAAAAATTTATTCCAGTTCAAAACTATGAAGTTCCCCCGTTTAATACAAGTTCAGAGAGGAGCAAGAGTAGAGATTCACCATGCAAGTTGTGATTAAGCTGTGCTATGCCTTGCTGAACCACACTGGCTGTGAGACCAATGGCTGCATGAACTATAGGTCAGACTTACTTTGCTTTGTGTCAGGAAGTTAAGTAAAAGTTTTATGCCCCAAAAATGTTGAAAATAGTTTTTCCATGTGTCCCTTCTCAAAGATTAAAAAAAATAATTAATAACCTAACACAACATACCAAATTACAAGTTCTCCTCATACAGTGGGACATCAACAATGTAAAATTTTCACAGAGTTCATTGTAGTCTAGGTGGGCAAACTATTAGGCCTATATTGAGGCTCATTGCAGCCCCATATTCATGATATGATTTAATTTAATTACCAGAAGTGCACAGATGAAGCCAGAGCTTCTAGCTGGGTTTACTGGAAATCCAACTAATGAAAACCAGCATGTCACAAGAACAAGCCAGATGTGACCTGTGACTGGATTCTTGTCCCTAAACACAGTGCTAGTTCCATCTCTAATGGCCTGGCCTTTCCTAGCTGCTGTGAGATATAAGTCCAGGAACAATTTTTGATTTTATTTGGCATTTTAATGTCAGTGTATGCTGAGCTAATACCGTCTGAAAGCCATGATTTTGTTCTATGACCTTCTAGCATTTCATAGAGAAATATTTACTTTATATTGTAGAAAAATATTATTCTGGGAATTTTGTTTATCCAGAAATTACTTTAATTTTTCTAAAGGCCATAAACTCTTGGTATTTTACAACCGATAAATAGACACAAGCTTGTATTTTTCTAAACAGTCTTTTTTAAATGTATTTATTTTTTAATTTTTTTTTTTTAATTTTTTTTTTAAATTTTTTTTACTGCCATGTTGTCTTTCCAGTTCCCACAGTCTCGGTGCCTTCATTCTCCAGCAATAGAGCACAATTAACTTAATCTTTGTATAAAGTTGAAATTGTGATCATAGCAGTAAGAAAATCTGGACCATAGGTTTCTCTAGAAAACAAACCTTCATATACTTGATCATTAAAGAAATCTAAGTCTTATTTTGTTCTAGACATGCTCAAAGGTGCATATATCAGATAAGATTACATATATTTGGCTTTAACCACCTCTAAAGTCAGAGGACATTAGAGTGCATGGGCTTTATTGCAGGTCAACAGAGAGTAGATATTCTCTACCTTTGGGTTTTGTCACTTACAGCTCTGGAAACATTTCAAACTAAGCAACTCTCTCATCCAATGATCAATCAGAATTACAACCTGAATTCCACAATGCCTTCTAAAAGGGAACATAATAACCAAGGCAGCCCCTACAAAGATATAATTTAAAACACTGGAGGTAAATAATCTTTCATGGTGACTTAGACAGTACTGTTCAAAGTTCTCTGGAGTAGGAGCTGCACAGGATATGCTTCTGCATTCAGCTGTTGTATTGCATCTCCTGTGCTGAATTCAGACTGAGTCCTGAATGCTGAAATATGTGCCTAGGCTTTATAAAACCTCACAATTTAAAAAAGGAAAATCTTCCGAGACAATATTACTGTTACTAAAAATATTGATTATCTGAAACATTTCTTCCAAATTCAGAATATACAGGGAGTTCAGAAAGAGAATTATTCATGGATTTGAGAAGATCCCCCATTGATACTGACAGAAATAAGCATTAAATTAGAAATGGAATATCTAAGGATGAAAAGCACCAATATATGTTTTGAAAGTGGAAATCTCAGAGATTTGCAAACTCACTAGATTCTCGTTCTGGAATTCTCTATGGCCTTTGGTAATCTTCCTTATGACACTGCATTAATGGCAGTAGAACAGAAACAGTGGCTACTGTTTTGTGAGATATGGAAAGGCAGACACATCAGAAATGAGGCAGAACTTTTGAAATTCATGCTTTTTTGCCTATCTAAATTGAGAGGCCAAATCTGGGTAGAATGTGCAAGTTCTCATAACTCTAATGGCAAAGCACTGAAGCAAAGATGACAAGATTTTCAAGGCTACAGAGCAAAATGCTTTGCCTTTTGCAGGAAAGGACTGACTATCCTGCATTTCTAAAAATTCAAGTGTTCCTTTAATGTAATTACCAGTATCTCTCAGCGCAACTAGCAGTTCTTCAATCATTATAAAATTTCTGTGATATATATACTCGTGGAATGAAGCAGTAGATAGATGCATATCTACCTATTTGAGTTTGAAATTTGAACTCTGTTAATGGAAAATCTTCCCCTTTTGCTACATGGACAATAACAGTATACAAAGAAATGCCTTGGAATGCATTTCTCCATTCTCTTCACTCTTGTGGCAAGTGATGGGATTTAATGAAATGACATGAAGATTTAGGCTGGATATCAGGACAAGGTTTTTCTCCCACTGGAACAGGCTCCCCAGGGACATGTTCACAGCAGCAAGCTGTCTGAATTCAAGAACCATTTCGAACATGTTCTCAGTAACATGGTGCTGATCTTGGGGTGTCCTGTGCAAGGCCAGGAGCTGACTCCATGATCCTTGTGGCTCCCTTTTAACTCAGTGGAATCCCTTCTGTGCTCCTGTAACTTTCATCTCACAGTAGTACAAAAATAAATTGTGACAGCGGATATGTTTAGGCTGATGCATTTCGTCATGCAAGTTGGAGGGAAAGGATGATGTCCAGAGGGACTTGGAGAGGTGGACCTGTGAGAGCCTAATAAACTCCAACAGTCTTGCATCTGGGTTGGGGCAATCCAAAGCACAAAAGTTGTGTTGGCAAAGAATAGATTGAGAGCAACCCTAAGGAGAAGGACTTGGGGGTGTTAGTGCATGAGAATATCAACAGTTTTGACAATTTGCACTGGCAGCCAAGAAGATTAACTGCAGCCTGGACTGCATAAATAGAAATGAGGCCATCAGGTTGAGGGAGGCATTTCTCCCCTCTACTCTGCATCAATGACACCCCAGCTGCAGTGCTGCATCTAGCTCTGGTGTTCTCAGCATAAGAAGGATGTGAACCTGTTGGAACAAATCCATGGAGATGCTCAGAGGGCTGGAGCACCTCCTGCAGGGAAACATGCTGGGAGTTGGGGCTGTTTCATCTTGCAGAAAAGAAACATCTGGGGAGATCTCATGGCAGCCGTCAGTAAAGGGGGCCTGGCACAAGAGAGCTGGAAAAGTAAAGTTTCATGAGGACATGTAGTGACAAAGGAGGTAATGGCTCTAACTCAAAAAGGGCAGGTTTAGATTAGGTGTCAGGAAGATATTCTTTACTGCGAGGTTGGTAAAGCCCTGGCACAGGTTGCCCAGAGAATTTGTGGATACTTCATCCCTGGAACTGTCCAAGGTCAGCCTGGATGAGGGTTTGAGGAACCTAGTCTAGTGGAAAGTGTCCTTGCCTATGGCAGGGGGGGTTGGAACTAAATGATGCTTAAGGTCCCTTCCAATACAAATCATTCTACCATTCTATGATGTTAAATACATTTTTAGAATTATTTATTTCTCTTTCTGCTAGTTGGACATCTGTTCATTGAGGTCTATTCTTTTTTTTTTTTTGTAGCATGAATTGTAATGTGTACTGATTTTTGGAAATAGATGCTTTATTTTTATGTATAGGACAATTTGCACATAAAATAATGACTAAAATATGACCATAAAAACAACAAACTAAAATAAAAGGAACTGGATCTATTATGGGTCAATGAGAGAGTGAGTAGTGATGCAGGAATTATTACACCGTTTTAAAAAACGTTTATCTATAGAACCCATTTCAGGTACAGGAAATAATATTTTCATAATATAAATTAGAATACAAATCTACTTCATCATTACAGTATTTCTTAAAAGTCTAGAAATATTTTGTACTGTGTAGTATATTTTTCATCCTTAAATTGAAGTGATTTACAATTTTTTTCTTATTTTCAGTTTATCACTAAAAAAAAATAATACAAAAAAGGTGTAAGAGTTTCTGTGGAGAAGGCAATCAGGCAAAAACAAAGAACTCAGTATAGTCTGATGCAACAAAACTGTATCCAGTTTTCTACAGAAAGAAGAAAATTCTCACAAAACTGGGATAAGACTTGTAAAAAAAAAACATAACTGGCTTGTAAAGGTCTGTCTCTGCATTTATCCTAAAATATGGAATATAAGTGCCTCTATTTTACTCATATCAATAGAATTTTCTATACTCTCCTAATTCCTACTTATTATTTAATCCTGACATTAGATATTTGCCATTAAGTTTGTAGAAAGAGTAAATTAATAAGTTATCATATGACAAAAAAAATCGTGTTTTTCAATTAGGATAAATTAGTCTTCATGCCAACAGGACAATTTTGATTTGCTTTTCTAACTTTATGACAGAAGTCAACATTTCTATCTTTTTTGCAATGCTGGACAGAATATATGGTCTAAGAAAATGAGACCTCTTAATAGCGTAGTATTACCAGAACAATGCATTAGTTAATAAATGAGTACAGTTTCATTATAGATTATAAGTCCACTCTTGGCAGCAGAGAATGAATTATACTTAGAGTATTTTTTTGTGAAACAAAACTAAATTATTTCTGTTTTTCATGCTAAAAAATAAGCTAATTTAAATTCTTTGGCACGTAGTTCAAATAAGGGGCCAAGTAATAATTAATGCAATAGTTTGAAGATTTCTCAAATAATCAATTACAAATAAAGAGAAAGATTTTATGACACAGGTCACAATACAAGCTCTTATCAGTGAACTTCATGAATAATCTGATGCAAATCAATCAAAAAAACTCATCAGGGTTAGATCAGAATCAGACCCAACACTAGTTATTAACCTACATTAGCAACAATTACTGCCAAGTAATTTTCAGCATTTCCTCCATAAACCTTTGTTTCAAAGCCAAGTTTTAGACAGCCTCAACTGATTTTACATAATTGCTATGTGTGCTTTTTAAGCCTCTGTGTAGTAATTGTGCTCTTCAGCTATGAAAGACTCACAAGTGAAAACAACCCTCTTTCTTTCTTTCTTTCTAATTTTAGTTTTGAAGAGGGTCTAAAAGAAGTCTCTGTACAGCTAAAATTAAAAATAGTCAGAGGTATATTTAACATCTACTTTTTTCTTTGATATTTAGAAACAATTCTCTGAATGAATATTCCTTAATTTCTTTGCATCTGTTTTTATTATATTCATGTTACTATCTTATATTAATTATCAACAACATCATAAATACAGTAGTTCTGAGGGGCTTATTTTTGTGTATTTTGTTATGAAATGTATTAGGTTCTGAGTTCTCTGCAGAGCAAAAATCCAAATCTTTTCACTCAAGATGAGTACCTTTCCCACACATCATGGTAGTTAACTGCTAGAACAGAATTTTGAACTTGCAATTAATAGAAGGCATCAATAGAATGTCTACCAAAGCTGCAACTGAACTGATGTAAAACTAATACAAAGTTCTTGATTACTCATTTTTGTCATCCTGTCCCCCCACTCACCACTCTAACTTGCTATTTATTATTTATACTATTATTTCCAGGAAGTTCCAACAGAGCTGGCTAGAAACCATGCATTAGATAAATAATCCTGAGGTCAAAATTGTTCTTTATAACACTTGAAATGCAATTAGAACTGCTAAGAAAGAACCATATTTGCAGTAGGAAAGTGACTTATTAGGAATAAAAAACTTGGCACATTGACTAATCACACAGCATTTCCAAATTGACTGTGACACTCAAGTACTTTCCTTGTATTGTAATGTCAACGGAGGACTTTGATGGATTTCCAACTCCTCTGTTTCCCAACTTTTTAGTTTAACTTAAACAAACAAACAAATAGTATGAAGCAAGACCTGCCTTTGTTTGCAAATTTCAGGGAGGTTTCTGTGGATGATGTCAGAGATTGCTGTTTCTAATGAAAAGTGAACTTTAACCAGGTCATAAATCTGTGCATCTCTGGTCTGGGGGACTAGGACCCAGAATTCAAATTCCAATATGGAATAAAACTTTTGCAGCACATTAAGAAGAGCCTCTGTTTTCCAGCTGATAGAGTCTACTCTGTTTTTAAGGTAATTAGTAATATTTACATTATCCCCGTTCTGTGGCTAAAGGCTTAATTTCAAGTTTAGATGTAGTGAGTTGTCTACATTACCTTGTTAATTGTTATTCCCATTTTTCTCTGCTTTGTCACTATTACAGAATCACAGAATCAGCTATTTTGGAAAAGATGTTTGAGGTAATCAAGTTCAACCTATGACCCAACACCCAGGCTTTTCTTAAACATCTCCAGGGACAGTGACTCCCCCACCTCCCTGGGCAGCCCATTCCAATGTCCAACTGCCCTTTCTGTGAAGAACTTCCTAATGTGCAAGTGGTTATAATCCAATTCCCATATGTTTGTTGGCAGAAGTATTGTACTACAGTGTGTGTGCTGCTCAATAGCAACCACAGGTGAATGAGAATTGACAACTAAAGCAGTTGACTAGGATTTTTAAAAAGATTATGTGATTAGTCTAGCATCCACTGAATCCTGTCAAGAGCTTTCCCATTGTCTGGTGAATCTTCTGAAGGAGCAGTTTTAAGTCCTGGTAATCATCTAATTAAATAATTGCATTTAAAAAGGAATATGAGTTGTGAGAAATTTGAAGTGTATTAGTAGTTTCTGTAAGATGCCTTGAATGCAATTCAGGATGGAAATTAGATGATAACAACATATTACAGGAAATCGGGTTAATAACATGCACTTTGGGAACTAATCTTTCAGCTTTGCTACAGAAATGCGTTAGCCAGCAGAATTGCAAATGCAAACCCAGCAACAGTAAATCTTGGAAGGAACCAAGCTTACACTGAAAACCATACCCCAGTATGTGGTGTGTGACATTTTTCACTTTTTGTCTAAAATTAAAAGTATGATTTGTGGATGTGCTATCTGTGTGTGCATTTATTTTTTATTGCAGATAGATAGAACAAGATTCATGTTTTTGGACTGATTCAATAAAAATATCTCACTTCTCTCGCAAGAAGAAAATTAGAAAAAGAAGGAAAATTATTTCTCAAAGGAGTAAGAATGTTTGAAATGGGAACATTGTAGTCCGATAAAATCTTACCGTACTTAACTAACTTAATTGTTATTCTGAGGGAAAAATGCCTGCAAATATTTTCTGTTTTTTACAGGATTTATAAGAAAACAAAAGTAATATTTGTTGGGGGCTTTTTTGTCCAAGCAGTGTGGCATGTTCTGCTTATTTTTCCATAAACACATGAAATCCTACAGTCTCAGCGTGCTTTTCTTGTTTGATATTTTCTAACATTAGGCTAATGCTCTGATAATCTGTGGATGCAGCCCTGGTAATCTATGTAATTAAGAATGTAAGTAAGCCTCTTTTTTAGATTATTTTTGTGTGACATTATCTGCTGCCAAAGTGTCCCAGAAGATACTCAAGTTCAGACCTTTAAAGCAAATGTCTGAGGGGTTTTATATATTTTTTAAAAATTAAGTTTAAATTATTTCTATTTTAATTAAACTGTACAAATTACAAGACAGTAGAATAATCAAAAAACTTAATGTTTCTTTTAATGTGCATAAGAAAAACTATGAGAACTGAGAATGTCAATGTTTCTTATTCCTGATATAAATAGGTATGTTGATAACATTTTACTGCATTTTTCAACATCTTGCTGTAGCCTGCCAAATACATATTCTCTAGTATATTGCTTTGGTAGTGAGAGTGCTAGGTTTTATGCATAGTCATTATAGTAAGTACTGAAAAATTTCTCGGAGTTATACATTTTCTGGATGATAGTTGTATTCTGGGGTGGTAATGAGAGTAGTAAACTGAAATTTTCTTGGATGATCAGCACATCATGCTGGAGACAGCAGAGGCAAAAATAAATCAAAGGCAGGAGACAGTGGTCAAAAGCAGAGTTGCTATTTATTCCTTACAAATTTTCAGTGAAAAACAAGCAGCATACTGCTATAAATCTGGCTTGAAAAATTAAACTCTTGCTTGTCTTTCTTGGCTTAGCTTGCTGGACGACTCTGACACAGAATTTTTGGAGGCAGTGGAAGGCAGTATTTAATCTTTTATAACCAACATAAATTCACAGTTGTTTTGCTCAGGATAAAGTTTAAATAAAACTACTCCCTTATTACTCCTTTTATCATTGTCAAGAAAGATTTAAATTTCATCTGAAAACTAAGTAAATTTCTGGTGTTTTCTCAAAACATCCCCTGAAATTTTGTATTAATTTGGCATAGTCAGGTAGGAAAGCTTTTACTTAAATAGATGGTAAAAAATTGAGAGATTGAAGGGAGAAGCAGTGAGGAAAGAGAGACTGCCAAACTACATACAAGCTAAAGATTAGAACACTAATCAAAATAAAGTTTTGATGAGATGAAGATTTAGCTACTGTAGGCTAAGATATGAATTGGAATAAGAGAGAGTTTTATATATTAATATATATACAGTGAGTGAATACAAGCAAACTTAGGAAAAATCTCAATAGGAAACTTCCATTTTGTAGTTTGCACTCTGAATATTTTCCCATTCTAGCTCAATGATGTCAAAATCCTCCTGTTGCCACCTCAGTGAGAGCACAAGCGCACAATTTATATTTCCTTGCAGTGGATAAACATCCTTACCTCTGTGATGTGCCTTTTGAAGAGAAATGCTCCCAAAGCAATTGTCCAAGTTTTCAGCTGCTGGAAGCTGGAGCTTGAACTGCAGTTCCACTTTTCTGTGAAGAAACCAGTTTTCTTTGTTTTTTTCTGGGCAGAACAACTTCTCTTCCGCTGTACTCTAGTTAATCACAGTTAAACTACAGTTAATCACAGTAGTTAGGGGCATACAAGGGTACTCAATCTCTTTTCTAACTCTGAAACTTCTTGCTTTTTTTATTCACCATTCCTTGATAAATCTTTCCCTGTGTCTTGTTTTAAATCACTGGAGTACACTAGAATTGTAAGTGGTAAAGCTGACAGTTACATACTAGGTACACTAAAATATGTTCTTTTTTGTTCTCTCACAGGTAACTGTTGCACTGATGAAACTGCAGTATTGATTTGGAGTCTACTGTCTACGAATCCTTACACTTTCTTGTCTGTTTTTCACAAGATTAACTTTTCTTTTTTATTCTTTCATCAGTAGCAACTCTTTCAGCAAAACTCATATGGCTGATTTCTTGTGAGAATTCAAATTTTTTAAAAAAATTAAAATGTACTTGCAATAATTATGTGGTACCTTTGTAATATCTGTCTAATATTTTCCGACATTATAAGTTCTTATTAACCCAAACATCTCTACACATTCCTTAGAGTGCTCTTGATTGACAAGGACACTTAATGATAGAAAATAATTCTGTCATATCTCTGTGAAAGGAGAAGAAAACCTCTAGTCATTAGTTTTTCTCAAAACACCACTCAGGAGTGTTCTGAGAAAAACTACAGAATAGCTGTTCACTGAGGAGGAATGATATTCAAGTGCTGTAATTTGCAATGAAGAGGAAGAAAATTTTAAAATGAGAGCATGTTCATCTAGCTATAGAAGTCATGTAAGTTCATATGAATTCAAAGGATACTGTTAAATTGTCACAGGATGGAAGTAAATTTATCAATACTTTTAGTACTCACAGTTCAGAAATGTTCAGTGCTTGAGGAATTGCATTTTCAGTTCGCTTAATACAATCACATCTATATAATCATAGACAGGAGCTTTTGGATGCAAGGACAATCAATCTAAGAAGTTCTGAAAGACAAAATCCAAAAGTTGCTTTGACAATATTTTTTTCATTATTTATTTTCCCATTTCTTCTCTTTGTGATAACATGTAAAGCAAAATAATATAAACATTTTATTCGGTTGAATTATAAAGTTTAATGCAGCTACAGTAGCACAAATAAAGCATTTAAAAACAAGACAAGATCAAATACACTGTTTTTTATGAGGGTAGAGAAATAGCTATCTTGCCATCCTACTTCTGTGACAACTAAGAGTGAATAAGAGTAAAGTTTCAATGAGGCATTTCAAATCCATGCTCTTTTTTCCTCTCCAATCCCTAATTCCATAATGATCTGAAGTACAGAACTAGTTAAATTATATACACTGAAAACATAATCTGAAGGCTATGTACTTTTGTACAATATTTAACTGTTCAGTTTATATAAATAACAAGAAGAATATTTCTTAAAATTAGCCATGGCAATTTGTTTTAGAAAAGTTTTTAAAAATCAAACACACAGAAATGTCATAACTTCACAAGTGCCTCCAAATAAAAGTTCTCAGAGTTCTCTTTTGTTTTTCCCAGACCTGACCACAGAATAAGAAAAGTTGTTTCCTTTGATCTAAAGATATTACTTCTCAGGGGTTTAAATTTTATTTACTACTAAATTTTCTTTAATTTTTGAATAAATATTAATGAAGTTTAAAAGAAGACCAATTAAATTCATTGACTCAAATTAAAGCGTAAGAAATACACTAACAATCAAGAAAAGATATTAACCTGAGTAGTATATAAGACATTTTTTCAAATAGGTTTGTGCCTGTAGCTGTACAACCAATATGGAAAATTCAGAATGAACATTAATGTATAAAATACATTGCTTGATGGTGGGCATTTGCAGAAGCCTGCAGACTGTGCAATGCCAAGCAGCAGTTTAAAAAGAAAGTGTTTGTAAAAAAGAGATGGATAGGGTTCAAAAACTGAAAGGATATTTGGGTAGTTAACTCCATTACAGTAAGAAAATGCCCACTTTATCCCAACAATTTCATGTTTATGCCCATGATTAAAATATAAAGCATTCAAATATCTCTGGATAGAAGATGAAAAAGTTTTTTTTGTATAGATTTTTATGCTGCTATATGAAGATGAAAAATTTCTGTGTACAGCAAGCTGTACTCACTATCACTAAATCTTTTTCCAGCATTCCTATTAACAGATTAAGGCTTATTAATCATCCGAATTTCCTACCGAACCTCTGGCTTCTGAGGAAATTAGCAATCCAATTAATATTCTGCATGTGCCTGTGCAGAAAATGATTTTGGTTGATCATTATTGGTACTTCTCTGTAGTCTAAACAAATTTTTTGAGTTCACAAATTCTATTGCTACAGCTCAACATTATAAGCTTTGTTGCCTTTATTCTTTCATTACCTCTTCTCTGTTTTTCTGAATTTTCTTTTTGTTTAGGTAGCAATATCTGTATTTATGTACTTTTTAGCAATTTGTCTAAACATATAAGAGATGAATTTTTAAATACTACTTAGTCTGAATTTTAATTCTGAGGTGGATTCAGGCACTGTATCAAATCCAAAAAAGATCATTGTTTCAAGAGTCAAAATTCCACTGTTTCATGCTACCAGTATATTTATCTCTGTGAATCTACCTCTATATGTCTCAAGAGTAAGTCTAAATCAACTGCAATGCAGGCATAAGCATTAGCAGCACAAGACAAACTGTCATCATGCCAAATTGATTTAGAGCAGTTTTTAGTATCAAAGTTGTCGATCCACTAGGAGCAGTGTTTCTTAAAGGATAATTTATAAAACAATTTGTCTTTTGGTTTTGTAATATCTCTGGTTAGATGGCCACATGCATGAATCGCTGCACCACTAAGACACCTTTGCATTATCAGTGCATTTTAGAAGCTTCTTTTCTCTTGGCTCTGCTGCTGTTTATTGTCTTACCTTGCATTCTGAAGCTTTCACAAAGTGTCATACTGAGTGTGGCTCAAGCTGAGCTTGCATGTGTCTGAACTGAACTGCAGAGATAGCAGTGAACTGAGAACTCTCGGGACAGTAGATCCTCCTTTGTTACATAACAACCTTCTAGTCATTCCTCTCAGCTTCTAGCAAATGCCTGCCCTGGCTCATTACACACTAAAATACAAAATTCTTACACCACAGCACTATCTTTCTCCTACTCTTGCCATACCATTCTAGATATTCATGGAAGACAGGGGTTTTGTGTGCATTGCACAGAAAATCGTGCTGTTTTATACATGGAGCAATTTCAGGGGCTGGCCCATTGGTTTAACATGAGGAAAGTTACAAGATATGATAGAAACCACAGTTATAATCTGAGCATGTGAAGGGATAAATATGTTTACTCTTGAAGAATCACCATTATGTATTTACTACATGTATTTACTATATGTGTGATAAAGGGGAAATTATTTCCTCCCTTTCTAAAAGTTTTTACATTCTGGACACATTTTTGATAGATTTTAGATTAACTTAGTTTTACTACTGTCCCCTAATATTTTTTTTTCTGACTAATAAATGAATTTATATGAGTTAATATAAGTTTTATTGCTTCCATGTAGCACTGAATATGATAAAGTCTCAGATGTCAAAACTTTATAAAATTACCAGTGTGATCACTGAATAAAGCTACTAATGTCATCTAGTATAGCTTCCTGAATTTTATTTTTAAAGTACATGTTTATAGCTTTTTCTTATGCCATTCTTACATTGCAATGTAAAACACATATAGAAAGAGAAAGATTGTATACCAGATTTAATTGCCAATACTGAAATAGAGGTGTTAATGTATGGGTGAAAAAAGAACAATTTTTCATCTTTGATGTAAAATCCACCCACAACAATCACTACATTTTTGTATAACTATAGAAAGAAAACATCAAATGTAGGAACAGTATAAGGGCCAAATTTGTCTCCTTGCTGAATGTAATGCAGTTTGCACATAACTGTACCAATAGCTGGGAAATAAATAAACAGTGTAGAAAAAATAAATTGTAAAAGACTCCTAAACTTCTTGCAGCATCTCCTTATGGAGATGTTTGGTCTCATGTTGTCTATGTCCAACAAGAAACTTCTCGCCCCCATATTCCCCCAGCAAAATCTTTATTTTTTGAGAGGATATTATCTTCTCCAGTGCTGTAGCACTCTGGTATGTTCTGATAATCAAGCTTATACTTTGTCATTCATTAAGCATTCCTTTTGTGTCTCATTAATCTGATGTCTTCTCTGTCAAAAAGAGATGTTTCTGGCAGAAAGGAAACTATTTTTTTCTTAACACATATAATGACATTTTGACGGCAGTACTTTAAATGTCTCTGTTTCCTTTTCTCCAATAGATTTTTCATTCTATATTCCAGATATCAGATTTCATAAAAGACCATTGAAAGTTGTTCAAATTTAAAGCTTTATTGCATTAGCATTGCTATTTAATGGATAAATTATTAACACAAATTACTGACACACAACTTCATACACATACAAGCACATACATACCAAATTAGCAATTTAATGTAACAATTATTATAAATGTGGCTACTTATAGTTCATGGATTTTATGCACCAGTCTTTGAAGATTTAAGCTTTACATATTTATGCATTTGAATATACATATACATATATAAACAGCATCATAAATGCTCAGAAGCACTCACATTTATGTTTAATGCCGGCATGCATTTTTGTATTAGTTACACAGCTATACCTGTCTTTCCTAAGCATGCATTTCATCCAAAGAGCACCATGTGTAGTCAGACAAAAAGTGTAAAGGCCTTACCTTCAGAATCAGGGCTTGATTTCTTAGATATGTTATAATTCACTTCCACAGCACACTCTGCCCTAAAGTCTGTGATCAGCACTACAGAAAAAATACCAGGCATGACCTTTATATATGCACAGTTTACTAATAGAAACAAGTGAATACTTAGATTCTTGTTTCAGTTCAACATTTACCAAATGATATTACTGTTAGAAAGAGATCCTTCAAGCAAACAACCTGCATTGAATTGGGAGTGATCTTGATGATACATTCAGGGGAAAAAAAGACCTTATTGTACAACACAGCAGATGAAAATACCCACAGCCATTGCACGTACCACTCATTCTGTTAACCATGTAATATAAATTGTCATTTTGACATGTAGACTATTTCTCTTCCTCTATCACCTCCATGTCAATCCAATTCACTTATTCTTCCCAATGATGAAATGAAAAAAAAAAAAAGAAAGAAAAGGAAACAGGGAAAGATTGTTATCCCAGATCTGCATTTGCGGAACATTTTAAAGCCAGTTAGGTTAACCATTGGGAAGATGTTAGTCTAGATAAGAGAATCCCCACTGGTTTTCTGTCTCCCTTAGACAATGAAATCACGTAGTTGTGTCTGTGCCTCTGTTTTGGATTGTTCTGTTTTAACACATAACAGATTGAGGGCTGCCTACTATCCCTAATTAACTCAAACTAATGAGAGAGTGGGTGGAGGGAGTGCCAAAAAAAGAAAAGAGATCGTGTGTTGGAAGAGATTGAATTACAACTTAAAGGGGATGGAGAAAGGGAAAGAAAAAAGAGGAAGGTGGAGGAGATGTAAATACCCTCAAGGCTGAAAAGTAAGGGAGAAGAATCACCTGAGAACAGATTTGCCTTTTATTTCTAACAAGAGGCAAAGATGTCTTGCAAAAACACCAAAGAAAAATAAGTGATGCATTATTGCACTAATGTTAGATTATTGCTTCTATTTAGAAACTACTTCAGCACCCACTGCTGTTCTGGCTCTGCTCCCACTCTTCCATTACCATTAAGTTAGTTGTTTGGCTTGATAGCACAGCCCCTAATTAAACCAGTTTCAAGATAAACCAAGTAACAATTTTCAGGTGGGCACATACTGTGTGAAATGTCATGTTAGAAGGGTACTTTTTTCCTCCAGGCCCAGAAGAAGACTCTGGACAAAGCTGACAAGTTTCTGCACCTGAGGTTTCCTTTCTGCAGGAGCCGAGATGAGGATGGGAGCCTGCAGGATGCAGAAAGGACAACAGGAGTGTTTTAGCTGTGGTTGAAGCTGAGGTTGTAGGACAACCTGGTGGGAGACCTCACCTCTTCAATGGATGTCCCAGCTCTGTTGATTCAGGCTGGGCAGGAGAAAAAAGGGGCAGAAAACAAGATAAGGAGAAGGCAGAAGGGGAGACCAGATCCTTTCAGGGAGAAGGGGCAGGTTGGTGCAGGGAGTCACTGGAGATCAGGTCAAAATAAAGAAGTGTTATGAAGGAAATAGGTTGTCAGTCCAAGCTAGTGGAAGACATAGAATGAATCAAACTTTCACATTAACAAAATTAGAGAAACACAAGGAAAGGAGTGAGAGAGGCTGAAAGAAGTGTGGAGTTGAATGAGGAGGAGTTTTAGCAGGTAGTGTGCTGTGGGGAGAGGCAGGGGAGGAAGGTGAGAGGTGGGAGAGGAAAGGGCTGAGAATGTAGACTAGCTGCCTTCACTCTCAGCCCAGAACCAGAAG
Source organism: Cinclus cinclus (assembly GCF_963662255.1). Taxonomy (NCBI): domain Eukaryota; kingdom Metazoa; phylum Chordata; class Aves; order Passeriformes; family Cinclidae; genus Cinclus; species Cinclus cinclus. The sequence goes on along the minus strand of NC_085084.1, from coordinate 14,379,603 downwards.
TCCTTGCTGGGCACTGTGCCTGTGTGTCCCTACACACACGTGTGCGCAAGCATGTGAGTAGTGCTTGCTTCCCTACTGCGGCCCAGACTGGGGATGATAACAGCACTGGATAGTTTAGCCAGAGCCAAGGGGATGTGGCAGGTAAGCAGGAAGAAAATAGCCAGCTGGTTTTGGCCATGGTTATTTGCATGTGAGGAGGCCAGGTTGTTGCCAGGCTCTGTGTAAATGAAATGAAGCAATGGGCTGCAGCAGGACAAAGGACGCGCGCCGCCAAGTCCTGACAGGCTGAGGTGTGACCTGACAAATCCTAACCACCCTGGACATCCTCAGGACAGCCAGGGGAGGGACGGCATGAGAGCAGGGACACGGCCTGGGCTTGGGCTCAGGGGAGAAGGAGCTGGGTAGGAAGGATGGGAAAGCGGGCGCTACAGCACCTAGTTTCAGACTGAACACAATTGCAAATTTAACTACAAATTCAGCCAATGGAGGACAGAACTTTGTACCAAGGTTTTCTTAGATTTTTTTTTTCCTAAGGAAATTTTTTGGAATATTTTCACATATAGCAAAATAACTTTAAAAAATTCTAACATCTTCATCTCATTAACAACAGAGTACTGTTTTGGCTTGGTTTTTTGTTTTGTTTTGTTTTTTTTTTCCAGTTTGTGTTTTTTTTTCTTTGCAGACAGGATATGTCCTGTATAAGAGAGATTCAAAAATTAACTTTTGAAATGTATTCTGCAACATAGGCAAATGATAAAACAGCCTGATATCCATGCCCTAGATATATGAGCACCTGTATCTTTGCAATCACTAAGTGACTTTGGACATCCATAGAACTTAGCATGCTGCATTGGTGAAGAAGTATGGACACAATAATCATAAGAAAACGTCATAGATAGTGCAGCTGTGGGAATATTCTTTTTACAGATGTATACATCTGTCCAGGTCCACATAGGCCAGATAATTTGCTTACCTACAAATATATCTCACTTCAAATCTTTCAGGAGAAGCTGTTGCAGTACACTGAGAGATGTTCTGTTTTAACCTGTATCTAACACTTTGCTGTTTAACACAGCAAAGGAAAAAAAAAAGAGAGTGAGAACTGTATTTTTAAAATCAAAAATAATGGTAGGAAAATTCTGTTAAGAAAGTTCCTACCATGGGAGTTACAGACCTACTGCTAGGAGGCTTAAAATCTAGCCAACAGAGATTTGGAGCAATACATGTGTAGGCACAGGACGATAGTGTCTTGCATTCTCTGCTACCATAACTTTCAAAAGAAAAAGAAAATCACGAGAGAACAGATTAACTCAGTTAGAGCATGGTGTTAATAATGCTAAGATGATCCTTGTGGTTCCCTTACAACTCAGAATATTCTGTGAATGATTACTGAAGAGAGAAAAAAATCATATATAATACAGTTCTGTTAGTAATGCAAAGCCATTTGATCATACTTTTGCTCTGAATAACGTAGATTTGATGCTAAGAGAGAAGAAAGGTCCAAGAGGACTGGAAGCTGGCTAACTTTGTCTTAACTTTCAAAAACGGCAAAAACAATGACCCCGGAAGCTACAGATATGCCAGTCTTACTAACAGTGAGACTGTCTCCCAATAAAGTTATGGAGAAGATTATTCTGTAAGGTATTGAGAAACACCTAAAGGACAGCACAGTCACTGGTCACAGCCAGCATGGCTTCACAAGAGGGAAGCTTATCAAACCTGATTTCCTTTTATGACAAGCTAATCCACCCAGGTGATCAAGGAAAGACAGTGGATGCACTGCTTTTGGACCTCACTAAAGCTTTCAGTAGTCTCTCTCCCGGTATCTTTATGGACAAAATGTGCATCACACAGCTGGCTGGCTCATGGGTTAGGCACAAAGGGGTGGTAGTGAATGAGGTGACATCAGACTGGTGACTGTCACCAGTGGGGCTCCACAGGGCTCCATCCTGTGTTCTCCATAACATCTCCATAAACGACTTGGACACAGGAGTGGAAGGGATACTCACAGATGTCACAAAACTGGGACGAGCCGCTGACTCCTTCAAAGGCAAGGAGGTACTGCAGAGAGACCTTAAAAATTAGAGAGCTGGGCAGTCACCAACCATGTGAAGTTCAACAAGAGAAAGTGCCCAATTCTACAGCTGGAACGGGACAAACACAATGGGTTGTGTTCAATTAACTGGGAAATGAGATGCTGGAGACCAGTGCTGCAGAAAGGGACTTGGGGGTCCTGGTCAGTAGGAGGCTGAATATCCCTGTTTTGTGACCAGTGACAGGACCTGAGGAAATGGCAAGAAATTGTGTTGGGGAGGTTTAGGTTGGCTATTAAAATAAAGGTTCCTTACCCAGAGGGTGGCTGGGCACTGGAATAGGCTTCCCAGGGAAATGATCACAGCACCAAGCCTGACAGAGTTCAAGAACCATTTAGAACGTGCTCTTACGCTCATGGTGTGACTCTTGGGGCATTGTCTGCAGGACCAGGAGTTGGACTCCATGATCCTTGTGGCTCCCTTCCAGCTCAGTGGAATCCCTTCTGTGCTCCTGTGACTTTCATCTCACAATGACAGTTCAAAAGTACAAGAATAAATTGTGACAGTGGGTAGGTTTAGGTGCTGCATTTCATCATGCCATCACACACTTGGGAGAGGTATTTTACAGAAGCCATATTACAGTTAACATACAGTGCTGGTTGTAGTCAGCATTAAGAGCAGAGTCAATTGGGTGCAGGATGCCAAAAAGCCAACTGTTTTACCATTTTTAGACATGATTATTTAGAACATAGCATTTCTGCACACATGACACCATCCTGTCTCTTTTTACTGGAAAATACAGTTAGAAATCTCTGGTTCCAAATACCTATTAAGAACACAGAAAGATAAAAAATAGTTGTTCTGCATTTTTGCCAGTTTTAACCGGCAGATCCTTCTGTATTGCACCTGCATGCACATATAAGTAAATGAGAAAGATCAAATTTGCAAAGTTGAACATTAACTTATCTTTCTGAAAGAGGTTTTGTAGAGTGTACAATTGTGAGGTGAGGGTCCGTAGTGACGCGGAGTCCCCAGGCAGGTTCGGAAGGTGAGCCGCTTGACTGTAAAGAAAAGGCCTCTTGAAGCAGTCAGGCCTTCACCAGCTACATGCTTTTAAATCATAACAAACAGAATTCAACCAATCACCACCCACCACGATGCGAACACGCAATGGCTTTTCTACCTCCGCAATGGTTTTTCTACCTCTAATTCAGTGGAGTGGCTTTCCTCTTCAGCAGAAGTAGCAGGCCTGACCCATGGTTTTACAAGGCCTGCCTTTTGTGAGCTTTTACCTGTAGGCAACATGCAATCACTTTTTTCCCTTCATCAAAGAGACTTTTGCACTCATTCATAAATCCAGATGAATGTTTTATGCCAGCTGAAAAATTATATTCATGAAAAAACAGGAGGAAAAATGATGACAATTTGGCTGAAGTCCCAGAACAAACAGGCAAAGCTTGGTAGAGAGCTGATATTAAACCTGTTATATACACATATTGCACCACATATTTGCACAAAGCTAATGCAGACAAGTCCTGTCTCACTAGACCACACCAGTGTATAACTCTTCTTTGTCTAAGTGAAGCTGTAACAGTCTGCCTTAATCATGGAAAACCTTGCAAAAAAGCTGCCGAAAACGAAGTTTTCCAACTGCTATGAGACTTTGCAAGCTAGATTGCCATAAATTAGGCATCAATTATTTGACTTCCGTTGCTCTCAGGAAAGGTGAAAATGGATTGAGGACACAGGATTGAGTAAAGGATATAGCTCCCACTTGCACATTTTGCAAAAGGAGTCTGCTTGCTAAAGGAGTATTAGATTAGTCTTTCCTTTTCCAACTGACACAGTAATGGTAATGAATAAAGAAAAATTAAAATCAGATACCTGGGGAACAAAAGGTTTTCCAAAATACGTGTAGATGAATCTCCCACTATCAGCTTACACAAATACCCAACACCCAAAGATGAGATAAAAAGAAAAATAAATGAAAATCTGCATTTCTGCTACAATCCTCATGTAGAAAAGAAAGGTAAATACTTATATAACACAGTGTAAATAATTAAAAACTCTATTTGGGTTACTGATATGTGTTGGAATCAATGAAGTTACAAGAGATTAAAACTTTAATCTACAACACACCTGTACTAACTACCTGTAGAAGTCCTTCATTAAAGATTGAGTTTCACTGAATAGTATGGAAATTTTAATTTCTCTCATTTATATAAAAGTATTATTTTTCAATTTCTGCAATTATATTCAATATCATATATATGTAATAACATTTATTTTGAGGACAGTGCAAAGTCAAACCATTAAAGATTTCTGCATGATAATTATCATAGACTTCTTGGGCAAATAACCTCAGAAAGAAATGTTGCTTTCCAAAGACAATAAATATTCTAACTATATTAAAGGTTTATCTGGAAACCTATTATAACCCCCCCATCCGAATAGTAAAATGCCTTCATCGTGTACCTTACTATCCCATAACATGTCATTTCATCTACAACCATATGCACATTGAATTTTACATTTTACTAGAAAAGGTGTTGTTCTGCAAATTCTGCAGGCTGGAGCTCAGTAGATCTGTATGAGTATGCATCTCTCTAAGACTACAGAGAGCACAAAAAAGAATCAGTATCTGAAGTATACCCTCTCCAGTGTTTTACTGTGAGGCCATGCAGATAACTAATCTAAGCTTTCTTTTTAAAATAAAGATGGCATGAAACCTTCAATCTTGCAATAATTATTGGATCACAAGGCATTCTATTCTGCTGCTATTTTGTTTTATTTATACATCATCCTGTGCTAGCAGGAATTTCCTACAGCAGTTGCTTTAGCAAAATTAGTTTCCCAACACTCCTACATAATTAATTGTAACCCAAGTGAAATGCTGCCAATACTATGAGATCTTTTGAAATATTATATTGTAGTCCAAGTGGAATAGTACCATCATTACTGGAATTTGTGGGAAAAAAGTCCAATAGGTACCAGTTTTTTTTTGTTTTAGCCAGCATGGAAAATGACAGGTAACTATAGCAAATTGTCTCAACCCCATGACCAGCAGGCCAAGCTCCCCTCTGGGAGCAGCCCTCTGAGCTGTGCTGTGGCACAACACTTGTGCCAGTATCTCCATCCCAGTGGGATGGCACTTGGAGCCTGCCAGCTCTCCAGTGGGCAATACTTGAAAGACTATCCCAGGTTGATCATGAGGCCTCAGCTGATACTGCCCCAAGACACACATACTCCTTGAGGTGCAACAGGGCCCACTAAGAGATGATAAGGGATTTAATGTGAGCATTTGACTGAACTCAAGGGGAATTTTTGATGGGGTCCTTTAAACACATAGATGTAGAAAACTCTTTGCCTGTGTGCATCTGTGAGAGTTGGTTATGGCATGAATGCTCATACCCTGAATTCATAATTAAATCACTGTTATAATTGTAGCATATCTTTTTGAATAAGTGTATAGATGTTAAATTAGTCAATGATTAAGTGCTACTATACCCTTTTGAACCCTTAATTTCTTGTATCCACATCCTTTGTACTTTAACCTTCTTACATTTCTACATAAATCACTCTACCTGGATTCTAGTGTGACTTCCTTATGAATGATTCATATGTAAGTGTTTGAGTGAACCTTGCCACTGAGCTCTATAAAAATTTCACTTTCTCAAATTTATGTTAAAATCTGCTCTTTTGCCAAGAGCTTTGATGACAACTCTTTAAGCTGCCTAAGAATTCATTTGTGACATAAGGTTGTCAAGCACAGCCATTAGTGCCCAGACAGGTGTGAAGACAGGAGAACAGACAGTAGTCTTAGCGTCCACTCTTAGCAATTCTGTACATCCTGCTTAAATTATGTCAGCACCTGACTGGACTGTGACTATCCTACCCACTCCTATATGCAGCAATTACCTGAATGATACAGCATTTGTCGACTCATGCCCAAGGTTTTAAGTCTCTTCATTTTGTGTAAACCATTTCTACATCTTTCATCTTTGTTTTTCTAGCTTTGGAGTACTGAAAGCTCTAAAATAATTATCAGTACTGAATGTAGAATTATGCCTAAAGCTAATGTCCCACCAAATTCACATCAGCACAACTCACTAAGTTTAGTCACTCTACTGTTAAACTACTCCAGCAGTGAAACAGTGTCAGATCTATACAACCAGAGGTGTCTTACATTTCAGTTGCATTTTTTTACTATTTGGATGTGTTTTTACACTTGGTAAATATTACAACACCTATTGTGTCTCTATTAGTTCTAGTGTGGATTCCTGAGAAGCATAAATGCAGTGTAACATTGTCCTCACAAAAGCTGAATATCTTCTGGTGGATAATAGTGTGCCCATCAGAGAGAAGCCCATGTGTTAACATATGGAGAAACTGCCATATTACTCATCAGTTTTTCATTCAATCACTTGAAGATCAGTGGAGGATAAGGGATTTTGGCTCTTGTCCATCAGATTTTATCTTTGTTCTGCTGTGGAATGTACCAACAGTCACCAAGTCAAGAGAACAAGATCTTAGGGAATTCAGACAAGTCCATCCCTTAAGTAATATCTGGCAAGACTGAATCTTCAACTGCATGACTTATCATGGGTTAATTTCAGACACTGGTATGTCCATCAGAGATAAACAACGTATGTCAGTTTGGAGGAAATGCAAAAATTATGTAGTACAGTATTTTACAGTATTATTTTTGCTGAATTTTTCAGGACAAAACAGCCTCTTGAAGTGAACTACATGTCTGATACACCTCAGTGTGTCACATTCATGCAGCATAAAAATTACAGTTTCATTTAACTTGATATCTCTTTGAAATTAAGGTAAGCAGCAAATGTCTGCTACCTTAAAGACTGTATTTAGCATGCTGAGAAAAAGTAGAGATATTTAGCACATGCTCCACATTAACTGTAATTCAGATTTTCAGAGTAAGTAAAAAATGCTTACATGTTCAATTTGCTATGGAAACATTGCATATCTGGCTCTGAAAGCAGTTGTTTAGGAAAATTCTAGACACAGCGCTGCCAAATTTGTTGCCAAGCAACAAAAGCCTAGCTCCAAAACTCATGGTCATGTCCCCATAAAATATTCAGTTAGAGGCCTTTTCCCCCAAACAAATGCAATCGATGTCTTTGATGCTGCTGGAAAATTTGTACAGCAGATAATTTTATGGGAAATGCTTCAGTCATTGTGTTACTTTTTAAAATGTGTGGTCTTGTAGTTGTAAAAGACAGAACCAGAATGGTCAGGAAAATACTGGAGCTTTATGAAGTGCCACATATTGAAGGAAGAGAGGACAAAGACCCCAGAGCCCATCACTATTCAGGCTGTGGTAGTGTGGGAGCCAACAGGTTGGATCTGCCACAAGTAATGCACTAGGATTTCCAGGATGGGACAATCAGAATCTCTCAGGAGAGCAATCTGTGTGTTCTTCAGCCTGGAAGTGTTTGTGTTAATTACAGTTTTAAAGTAACCTTATAATCTTGGAGTTTGTTGTTTCTGATGTTTTTATTGTAAGGCATGAATAGCTAAATGTGAGGAGATCAATTTGCGCACCTTGTCATGGCAAGTTTAGTTGAATTGGACCTGACCAAACTGTGTTGAGAGGAGCCTGCCATTTATGTACCATTTCTTTGTAAAAACAAGTCCTTCCCCCCACTACCTCCCCCCCTTGCTTGGGGCTTCCTTTTCCTCCCTTGTTTTTCTTTGAAGACAGTAGTGTGTCTGAATAAAAAAATCTCATCAATTGCTCTTTCCTTCTGTGGATAACCACCTGCAATAAATTTGAAGAAGAGATTTTACTGATCCAAGGTATTTCATTTAGCTGATTCTTTAGTCATACTTTTAGATGGAGTTTTATTACATTTATGAACTCTCATGTTTTCTTGCATATTATATTTTATTCAAAGACAGCTGCTTCCTCAGTAAAGTGCTACTTGAGTGTGACCACTCAAATCAGTTATTTTCTATATTAATAGAACTTTTGTATTCAAAGAAGTTTTGAATGGTGTACTGGTTACTGATTTAATTTTTGCTGAATCCCAAAGATGTTTTAACACTTTGTACTCAGCTGACATGAGTGCTTTATGATTAGAATTTTAATATGTTTTTCTTCATAATTAAATATCCTCAAAAATACTATTGAGATTCCATTATATTAATTCGTTAATGTATCAACAGAAGAATTTTGGTGTATGCATGCTTAATGCTCATCGCATGCATCATGTCATCTTTTGCGTAGCAGTAATAAACTGCAGTATAGATGAAAGAATTGTTAAAGTGAACTACCTTGCAGTCTATATTATATAGAAATACTTTATTCCTGACAACCCGATAAATTAATATGGTGTATACGAAAAACATTCCCTACAGACTGTTACAAAGTGTATAGTAAAAGTACAAGACTCCTTCTTCTTACTCATTCACTATTTCCATTGATAAGAACTTGTTGATTTCAAAACCTAACTTTCACAGCTGAAATCCCTTAAACATGAGGCAACTCAAGTTGCTTAAAAGGCTGTAGTGGAATGTAGTCTTGTGCTGCCATTTCATTACTGTTCATAATATACTTACAGCATTTTAAATGCTGTGCATGTGGTTAGGATTTGTTAAGGCATTATTTGCATATAATCCCTTTTGGAATAATGGAAAATATAGCAATTTAGGACTAATTTAATTTACATCCATACTTAGCAAATCCTTTGACCAACAGTCAAATCATTTAAATTTACTGTGTGTGTAATCGAAATTAAGTTGTTAGGCTTTGTGGTAAGGAAAACAGTTGTGGTTGTATCTTTTATGCTGCATTATCAAAACTGTTACGGTCAGACTCCCAAGAGTTAATATTCAGTTATTTTGGGAGTTTTCTACTATTATATGAGAAACATCTTCCAGTTCAGTTTTCTGTTTATTATTTATCAGCAGCATTTTTCAGAGGGTATCTGAAGTGACTTTTCAATCCAAAATGACCATTATTTGTTTTATTGCTCCACAGTAGCAACAGTTTTTCTTCTGAGAAATTATTTTAATTCTGTTTAAAACTTGCAGGTTTTCATTATGATGAGATCTGTACCTTTGCAAGGAGCTTTGCAAGAGAAACCATGAAAGAGGTAATGAAAAAAGAACCAAGAAAAAGTTCAGTCTGGATTCTGAATTCATGGGCACCAGATCAAGCATGCTCCAGAAAAAGAAATTGACTGTGGAATTTTCATAAGCTTCAATTTGCTCAACCCTTTTAGAAACACTAGAGTACTTCTGAGCTGTTGGAGCACTCTTTTCTAGAAGTTCAGAACAGAAATTAACTAGGTGGCAGCTTCTGAAAATACTTTCTATCTTTTCTATAAAACTGTCAATTTTACTGTTAGTTTTACCTTGAGATGTCATCTGAAGAGTTTTCTTTGTTTATTCACAGTTGCTTACAGGGCTTGTCTTTATCAGATCTGTATTAGAAATGTCTAGAGTCTTATTCAATCCTGTACAACCATGTCACAAATTATAAAGCTACTTCTGTGTTTTGATGTGTATCTTAAACACTGTCTATATTTAGCAGAGTTATCTGGGAATCATGTTCGCAGCCAGACCTTTACATAAACAGTAGATTAGTGAAGTGATACTAATGTAGTGATTTTGTGATGTATTTAACTACAATTTAAGCTCAGGTGAAATACAAATAAGAACCAACTTTATTCATTATCTCCTAAGAGCAAACTGTATTAGTGTTTTATTTCATCAATTTCTGGAAGTTTCTTCTTCCTCTCATAAAGCAATTTCCTGTTTACAGACTGTTAATGATTTAGTTGCTTTTCTGGACCATGTTCTGTATCTGCTTTTTGTTATTCAGATAGCAGCTATAAAGTTTTGCATTAAATTCAGCTCACAAGGTGTTACATTTCCAGACTCAGACTCAGTATAAAGCTTTAAAATGTGTTTATTTGTGTTAAAGGACTTGATAATGACATTACTCAATAATTTAAAATTAAAAATTCACTATAAATGAATACCAACACTGTGTTACCCATTTTACTGAGCACAGTGGTGGGTTCAGTAAAAAAATAGCGCAACACTATAGAGAATCAGAAACCTTAGACAAGTTCTGTGGCAAAGTAAATAAGAAACTAAGATAATGAGATACATAGAAGTCAATAAAAACCAAGATTCCTGCAATGCAGGCGTTTTGAAGACATTGCCAGAGATTTCAAACAATCTGTACTTAAAAGGTAAAGTTAAATATCTACTACTATTTAATGTGCAGCCACACAACCTTGAAACCTGTTCTGTGAATATTGCCGAAATGGAGTGACTTTGGTGACTTTGGATGGATGATTTTAAAGGGGAGAAATTGACTACTGAATGATTTCTTCTCTCGTGGAATAATGCTAACGGGGCAATAATAAATTTTTATATTTTCTTTCGTGGTGGCTCACGAGCAAGAAATGCTTCATTTCAGTGATCTATATTGCACTGAAGTGAGGAATAATGGTGGTACTAGTAGGTATTTTTGGTATAGTTAAAGGATAACACCTTGGAATGCATCCACAGAGGATGTGTTAGAAAAGACCTCAGTGAAGGCTGGGTGACAGAGCATCTTGTGCTCCTTTCACCAAGATGTCAGCAGACCTATGTATAAATTACTTAGTAATATTTCCAGCATTCATTCACATTAGTATAGCAATATTAAAGATGCACAGTAAGGACTAAAGGAGTCACAGTTGACAGGGGGCTTTTTGAATACACATGACCAAGTATGCCGTGACCTTGGAAGCATTAGAGTTACTTTTCTGGTTCAGGGGCTGGAATTTAGCCTGAGGTAAAATTCCTGCTAGAGAACCCTTCCCACAGCACTACTAGCCTAATGAGGACATGAGGACTTTTTTTTTTTAATGAAAGAATGTAAATGAAAATATTCTTTTAGCTAGGAAAATAAAAAGAAAATCCTGAAATCCTGGTGAGTACTGAAATTTCTCCATGGATTTCATCTTCAAAACCCCTGTAAGAGCTGAAAAAAATATATAAGATTGTTAAAAATATGAAAACTCTGGTTCTTGTAACTTAAGTCCAAAACATCAGTCAGGAGGCAATTATGTCTATTCAACTAATATGGTTTGTAGAGAAATTGGAAGATTCCCACTCCTTCCTCTCCTTTTCCCACTGTCTATCATTTGTATCCTGTCTGAAGATAGAATGGAGTAATTCACACTATATTTCTGAATTATGCAATCCATTAAAACTCAAGCCACCTTTTCCTAACCACCATGATATATCACGACACCCTAATTCATTATTCAAGAGAAACCTTGGTCCCTGGGATCAAATGATACAGAGTGGGTTTTGATCACACTCTTAAGATTAGCCTTTAAAGTGCAGATGTACTTGAGATGCCCTGTGGTTGGCTCCTCAATGCCATTGAGGTGGCAATTTCTATGCATACACTTCAAAACTTCCTGAAATAATGTGATGCTGTTTACCTCTTCTAGAGTATCTGCAACACTGATAACTGCTGAGAAGGAATGAAACCTGCTAGGATTTTTCAGAAAGCTCAGTTTCTTCAAAAGTCTACAAAGTTTTCCCCTGAAGATGCATTCCCAGCTGGATTTTTTTGTCAGAAGCAACACAAAAACTTGCTTCAGAAGAGACACTGAAACCAAACTTAGCAAGTACAGTAGCCTGGCATCTCCCAATCAATTAGACAGCCCTTTGGCTGTGTAGTTGTGCCCAAAGAGCTTGACAGAATTGCAGAATGGGTCAGGTTGGAAAGGGACCACCTTCTGGTCCAAGCACCTTGTCCAAGCAGAGCTGTCACACAGCACATGGCACAGGATTGTGTCCAGATGGCTCTTGAATATCTCCAGTGAGGGAAACTCTGCACCCTTCCTGGGCAATCTGTTCCACTGCACAGTCACCTACACAAGTTATTCCTTTATGTTCTCAGGGAACTTCCTGTGCATCAGTTGGTGCCCGTTGTCTCTCGTCCTGTTGCTCAGCACCACCAAGCAGAGCCTGGCTCATCCTCCTGGCACCCTCCCTTCAGGTCCTTCCAGACATTGATGAGATCCCCTCTCAGTTCTCTCTTCTTGAGGCTGAACAGGCCCAGCTCGCTCAGCCTTTCCTCATAAGAGAGATGCTCGGGTCCTTAATCATCTCTGTAGCCCTCCCCTGGAGCCATTCCAGGATCTCCATGTCCCTGCAGTGCTGAGGAGCCCAGAGGTGGACACAGCACTCCAGATGTGCCTCCCCAGGGCCGAGCAGAGGGGCAGGATCAGCTCCTTCGAGTGCTGGCAGTGCTCTTCTTGATGCACCCCAGGACACCATTGGTCCTCTTGGCCACCAGGGCACACTGCTGGCTCATGGACAGCTTGTTGCTCTTCTTTCTGAACCACTGATATTCCTGAACTAAATTCTCTTTAATATGAACTTCATATGTGCCCAGTCCATACTATTTACCCCATTTTTTATTTTGACACAGAAGAACTTATTTCAAAACATTAAACCCTTGCCTCAGAACGATTTTACATTGAGGGCTGGACTTTCCATGAGCTGATTAATCTTTCTAGTTTGTGGTAGTCCATAAGATTTTAAGTAACTGATTGCCACTCTCACATTGAAATTTAAATGAGAAATGAAAACTAATGTCTATTTGAACCTGCTGAAAAATTATCCCATTGCAAATGCAAGAGCTAAAAGTAACACTTAGCTCCCCAACCCTTTCCTCAGAATGTGTCTACATAAGTAATTTCTGTGGTTTTAAACTCAACTAGAGATGAAGAATCATGTTACCCCTCACTCAAACCCTCTTCTCTTCTCTCTCGATCCCAGCGGAATAAGGAGAAAAAGCCAAGTAAACTAATATGTGGAGTTAAGAACAGTTCAATAATTAAAAACAAAGCAAAATATAATAATAGCAAAGAAAGTTAAATACAATAATAATAAATAATAATAATAATAATAATAATAATAATAATAATAATAATAATAATAATAATAATAAAGGGGGGAAAGCTGCAAGTGCTGCAAAATGCAATTTCTCACCAATCACTGACCAATGTCACACTCTCCTTCCTGAATCCAGATCAGATTATCCTTCATGTAACTCCTCCAGTTTATATACTGGCCATGATATTCTACAGTGGAATATCCCTTTGGTCAATTCAAGCCAAAGCTCACAGCTTTGCTCTCTTCCAGATTCTTTTGAGTACCTCCTTATTGGCAGATAAGAAAAAAAGTCCTTGAGTGAGGATAAACACAATTTAGTAAAAACCCAAAACATTGGTGTGTTATTAACACCATTCTCATTCTGAATCTGGAATACAGGACTATAACAGCTTATGAGAAGAAATTAACTCCACCCCACCTGAAACCACTAAAGCAATGATGGGAGCCAGCCCTTATTCCATACCACATATATAATGTCAAGTTTCACTCTCCTCAATATTCCATCACCTTTCCTACTTATCTGTTTTGATGGATATAAATATAAATATAAATATAAATATAAATATAAATATAAATATAAATATAAATATAAATATAAATATAAATATAAATATAAATATAAATATAAATATAAATATAAATGTCTGTGGAACACCTTTGTCAAATGCTCATAAAATGTCTGCACAAAACCCCCCAAACCAATGAAACAAAACAAAAATCATAAACACCAACCAAAAAATTCCATAAAATTTTGAATTCCTTTAGTCCATGATTTTAGCTTTCATTCTTGATAATTATCTTTTGGGAAGTGAAAATGTTGTGAGGTGTTGGATAGTTGCATGTTGCACATTTAAGTCAGTTCTGATTCCAGTACTGCCACACTTGTTCAGTTTTATCAAAGTTCATTCTTCATTGGTGTGATCAGAGGGAAGTCAGGCTCATTCTGACAGAAGGCTTGTGGTTAAGAGCAATACCATGAGGTGCTCAGTGAGGTGATGCACTTGTAGCCGTCACAGAAGTGGTAATACACAGTGCTGTAGCTATTAACATAATTCAATCTAATTCATCACCTTTTATCTCCCAAAATCAAATCCCCTGGGGCACACCCTGGACTTCCCCTTTTTCCTCTTGGGGCACACACTGGACTTCCCTATTTTCCCATATTACCCACAAAGCTGCACTCCAGTGCTTGAACAAAAGCACCATCCCACAGAAGGGTTTGCCTTTGCCTAAGGCAGGAGTAATGCAGACGTTTTCCCCAAAATGTTTTTAATGTCTACTACAGGAATTTTATCCCCTTCCACAGTATGTAAAAATTTTGACTGGGCCAGGCCAGCCTGACTGGCAGATCCTCTGTGTTAGCAAATCTGGTGGCCTTTGCTAAATGTGTATCCCAAAGTTTGAAGGTCCCACCACACATTGCACTTGTGTAGTCTTTAACAGTCTATTACATCATTTGATCCTTCCAGAGGCTGGTGCATGGCAGGGAATGTGTGTGATATGCACAATCAATGCCACATTCTTTGGCCTAAATGTTTATGAAGTGGTTTCAGAAACGAGTTTAATTTTCTGATTTAATTCTTTCTGTAGTAACATGTTGCCATAAGACTTGGTTTTCAAAGCCTAGGATACTGTTATAGGTAATGGCATGGGACACAGGGTATGTTTCTGGCCATCCAGTGCTTGCTTCTATCACCATAAGCACATAGTGCTTGCCATTATGGTTTTTGGGGTGTATGACATAGTCAGTCTGCCAGGACTTCCTAAACTTTCATTTCAGCCATAGTCCTCCATACCAAAGTAGGTTTATCCACTTGACAGCAGCACATTTCATGATCGTAGATAACCAAGGTTGTATCTGCTGTTAGGCTCATCCCTGTATCACCCCTGTTGGATCTCCTCCTTGATGTCCTAAGGTGTCATGGACCCACCATCTAGGAGTAACTCACACTTATTTGTTAGTCCAAATCCATCTGAGCCACTTCAGTCCTAGAAGCCTGATCCCCTTGCTGGCTGTGTTGATGTTCTTCTGTGGTCTGACTCTTGGTTACATGAGCATATCTTCAATCTACCTTCACAGCCATGTTGTCCACTCAGGCAGTGATGTCTTGCCACAATACAGCAGCCCAGACAGATTTACCACTATGCTACCAATTATTCTGCTTCCTTTGTTGCAGCCACCTCTGCCACCATCCATGAATCAGTATAAAGTATTGTCCCTTTCTCTCGTTCATCAGTGACTAAGGCCAGCTGGATGGGTGTCACCTGTGCAAGCTGACTCAGTTCACCTTCTCCTTCAGCAGTTTCTGTGACTTGTCACAGGGGACTCCTACACACAGCTATTTCCATCTCCAATACTTTCATAAAACATGGCAGGATCCATCAGTAAAAAGCATATTGTTTCTCACTTTCTCGTAATTTATTATATAGTGGGGCCCCTTCAGCACATATTACCAGCTTCTCTGGTGACATTCCAAAATCTTTGTCTTCTGGCCAGTCCATGATATACTTCTAAGATTCCTGGAGAACTGGGGTTTCTTATTTGAGCTCGTTGTGTGGTCAGTGTGACCTACTTACTCCATGCAGCATCTGTTGCATGATGTGTAGAGGAGATCTTCCCTTTGAACATTCAATCCAACATGAGTAACCAGGGTGCTAGGCAGAGTTGTGCTTCAGCACCAATCACCTCTAAAGTGGCTCAGACACTTTCATAAGCTGTCAATATCTCCTTTTTAGTTGGAGTATAGAGGGCTTCAGATCCTCTGTATACCTGAGTCCAAAATCCTAGAATTCAACTTTGAGTGATCCCTGGTGCTTTCTGCCAGAGCCTCCAGGTGGGCCCATTCTCCCCAGCTGCAGTACAATGCATATTTTTTACATCTTGCCCTGTTTGGACTGGCCAGGGCTTGTCAGCATGAACTATGGCATGAACTATCCCTTGCTTGATTTGCTCAAAGGCTTGTCACTGCTCAGGGCCCCATCTGAAATCATTTTTCTTCCAGGTCACTTGACAGAAAGGGCTTACAATCAGACTGTAATTTGGAATGTGCATTCTCCAGAATCCCGCAACACTTGAAAAAACTTGTGCTATATGTCTCACTGAAGGTGATCTTTTGTTGTTCACTTTTGAGTGGGGGAATTGCAAGAAAATTCTTGAAAGTAGGAGAAGTTCTGTTTTGTTGTGGTGATCCATTTTTTTGAAGCTAATATGCTGAGTACACACATAAATTAATCTTCAGCTCCTGCAAAACTGGTTGTTTTCATTTCTGGAGTAGTAAATGAACACAGACAGACCTGATGTGATGTCCTTTCTTCACAGAACAAAGGGATCACTGCAATAATTACTAGAATTCATCACTGTTAGGGGGTATCTAAGGTTTGCACTGACTTTTAAGGCAAATTGTTCAACTCAACTTGTCATACAAGTGCAGGTAATAAGGATGGGTCCAGCATTACTGCCCAAAAATGGAATAAATAAAAGGTATCCATAAGAGAAATCTTCGAAGTGGCCCTTCTCCTGGAGGAACAGGGAGCAAAACGTTCCAGCAAGATGTAATAGTTCAGTTCTTGTCCCTTCTTTGCTGTACAAATGATGAATTTTTTTTTTTACACCCGGGATATCAACATACGGCTTATAAATATGATTCAAGCTTCCTATTTCTTCAAAGTATATGTTTGTTTTTTGTGATAAAAAATGAAAAATGCAATCAGCTTTACACAGTTTATTTATTAACCAACAGATAAAATTTGAAACCTGCTATAAGATGCTACAAATATGTTCCCATCATGAGAGGAGGTATTAGTAGAGTCTAATAACTTTCAGAAGATTATTAATAAGGATATTATGAGAAATGAAAAGAACAAAAGAAAATATAGTTTTATTGTATAGAAAGGCTGATTGAAAAGTCACAAGGCAATGCAATGATGCCTTTTCACACAGAGTAAATAGAAAAAACAATAAAGCTCAGCTGTGGAAACAGATAACTGAAACAATTAAGGCAACACACTCCAAACATGCAGAGAGAGGTTTGACTGGAAACTGCATAATGTGACCAAACACTGATACAGGAAAAAGAAAAGCAACAGCTAAGTCACTGTTTAAGGGAGCTTTGGAGCAAACCATCTCAGTCAGATTAGCCTTGTTAATGTGTCACTTAAAGAGCTGAGAAAGATTCAGGGTGAAGTGCTGACCAGAATCAGGTAGGGACTGTGAGCACAAGCACAATTAGTTAAATTCTAAGGGGATCAGCACATCCATGCAGCTTTTGTAGATAAGCTCAAGGAATGTCTTTGTAGGAGGCTGCTTCTTTCTGTCTTCAGTTTTCCAACCTACAAAAAAACACGTGAGCAAAAGAACAATTGCTGAAGCATGAGGATTAGGTAACTGTTCAGGTTGAAAGGAGTCAATGCTCCTTTTTCAGGGAGAAGAAATGGCAAGTGAGTTGACATGACTGATTTTGTCTGTGAGGCTATGATGAGATTTTCATGTACATGAAATACATGTACTATTCAAACGGGCTAAATCAGACTAGCAGTTGATTGCACTTGTATAATGTGATTTATAAACATTAGCAAGCTCAAATGAGAAGGTTTTTTTAACATTTTTTCTCTTTTTTTATCAGAAAGAAAGATGGCTGATGATTGATCTAAAACACTTACTACAGATTTTTATTAATAATCTCAACAGAACCAAGATCCAGATGTGGTCTTCACATTGAATTATCATTCTCTCTTTACAGTTCAGAAATACCTCATGAACTGCATCCTTAAAGTTTATTAATCCAAAATAATAGAACTTTCACACCTTCTGTAAGCCAGAAACATCTCAGGATCATGACGGTAGCTTGGAGATTTTCCCATAATTCTTTTTCTTCCTACATCATTGCAATCAGGACACAGCATATGAGTTTACCAAGGAAACAGAAACACCATAACTGTACTACCCAAAGAGCAACTCATACTTTAGGTAAGAGCAAGAGTAGTAGTACTGGACATTTACTGTTTTCATCTAAAGCCAAATAAGAAATTCCAAAGAAAAACATCAAAGCTTACAGGAAATTAATTGTTATTGAAGTGTGGAAGTTCCAATCGGAAAAAAAAAAAAAAGAAAAAAAGAGAGAGAGAGAAAAAGATCAATTGCACCTCCTTGTGGTCTAAAAAAAGGGTGTCTGAGTCTCAGACACACGGCTCTTGTAGAGCTTTCTGAGGAAGATTACTGGGAGTGTGGTTAGGCACTGCCACAGAGCTGGGGACGCCCCACCCCTGGAACCTGCTCTAGTGAAAGGTCCACGACAGGGGTAGGCACAGGGGTTGGAATGAGGTGATCTTCAAGGTCTTTTCCAACACAAGCCATTCTATGATTCTACAATTATTGTAAAAAATTACATTAAATGCGCATCTGTCGTTTGTTTGCTATTTGCATAGGAATTGGCCTACAGAAGGGATATTTTCTGAGCCGTATGATTATATCAAAGTCAAAAATCAGATATTTTCACCATTACATAAAATTGTGACCCAAATGCTGACCACATCTCTCTGCTACCTACTATGCACCTCTTTCAAGGGCACCATGTCAGGTTATTTATTTTTCCCTTCCTGTTCCTACTTTCAAATATCTTGTAACAGACAATATTTTTGATATTTGTTTGAGATTGTTCAACTATCCTGACAGCCACAGGTGACTGTAGAGGATTCAAAGTTATATTTGGGCTTTTTATGCGTCCCTAGGATCTTCAAGGATCCACTAATTACAACTTTCTCTCCCTTAGAGACTTTATCTGCTACAGTCATGGTTCTGATACGATTTCACCTTCCAAGCTGTGGACAAAATAAACATTTAACAAGATGTCTCCATCACTTGCTTTCAATGCTTTCAATGCAGAACCTGAGCAGTATTCACCAAACCAGGTGTTTCCCTGGAGCTGTATGGGAGAATCTTTTACTTTGAAATCAAAAATTTCCACTTGTAAAGGTGGATATTAGGAGCTACAAAATTAGCAGTAAAAATAAAATAAAATAAATAAAAACAAACACCAAACCCAGAAAAAAGTCAAACAAAAAACCCCCAAAAACCTAAAGTGAAACAAAGCAAACACTCAACAACAAAAAAAAAATAAAAAAACAGTTCCCTAAAGAGAGATTACAACATCAGCAACAAAGACAAACAAGAAAACAAAGGTATTAGTAGCTTTAAAGTGTAACTTTTATGTATCCTTGTATTAGGAATATCTGGGAAGACCATGGCAATTTTCTATTCTCTGCTTGCTTACTGCACTTAAGATCATGTGCACGTGAGCATACAAAGGTATTTTAAAGTCTGTAATATAGTCTTGGTTTGAGTAAAGTCTGTAATATAGTCTCGGTTTGAGTAATCCCTTTATTGCTTATTAATTTCTGATAGATAAAATATATCTGTTTAACATAATTAATTCAAATTTTCTGAATTTGATTTCTGTATTAATAGAAACTTTATTGTGTGAAGGTGGGTTCCATGGACTAGGAAACAAATAAGGAAGTAATAAAAATCTTGTTCTTTCATTACTGTTAAATATTATACCCTGGAAAAGTAAAGAATATATTTCAGAATACTCTGTTTTTTTCTAAACCATCCTCTTATTTATAAAATACTGGATTTTTTTTCCAGCAAAAGTAAATAAGTCAATTTTCAGAAAACACCTGCATAACCTCTACATTCTCTTTAGTCAGAAATGCTTATTTGAAAATTATTTCTTCAGTCATTTCTCCTTTGCTGACCAGAAAACCTG
Source organism: Cinclus cinclus (assembly GCF_963662255.1). NCBI lineage: Eukaryota > Metazoa > Chordata > Aves > Passeriformes > Cinclidae > Cinclus > Cinclus cinclus. Next base: position 14,359,868 of record NC_085084.1, on the reverse strand, counting down.
AGGAAAGCCTAATTTCCACTAGCAATATCCATTGAAAGCATGGCAAAGCACTATTTGTTTAACATAGAAGGTGGAAAAAGGCTTGAGGTTCCTTGAATTATCAGTATTTGTGTCCAAAGTGGGAACAAAACAACTTAGTATCAAAAATCTTCAAATAATGTTTGATGCTCATGGCCACACTCCCATTGTCAAATCACAGCCAGAGGATGGCAGCTTTTTTGATGTTAAGATGAGATACAGAGAATGACTTATTCTGTGGAGGGCAAAGCTTGTTCTTGCAGACAGAGAAATTTATAATGCATCTGAAACCCCTGGAAGTTGTTGCCTTTGGCACTGGTGACAGGAATTATTTAGATTCTGTGATGCAACTCTGTTCATGTCTCCTGAAGCTGTTCACACCTTCTATCTAGAAGCTGCAGTTGTCATCAGGCTTCTTGGGAGGACAAAGTCCTTCATTTCTTGTCTATGCATGAGATTCAACTTGTCATGGCCTGACATAATATCCAGAAAGATCATGGTAGGATTTGGTACTCGAGTACACCTGGAATTACAGCCTTTATCCAGGTAATCAGGGGAGCTTTCAGTAGAAGCAGTGGGACATTTAGTGTCCTAGTTTGAAAGACAGGTATTTGCTAAGAAAGGCAGAAGCCTCCCTTTGAAAATGAAAAGCGTGATCCCTCCTCCCTACAAATTATTATAATTTTGGAATTAAGGGAGCTCTCAGGCAAAGATGTAGGGATAGCAATAACAGTTCTTTACTAGTAGAACTAACAAGACAAACAAGAACAACAACAGCTATGAAATTACCCACAAACAGAACAGTAACTCAGTCCCAGTGTTTTTGGCTGCAGGCACCTTTTCCCTGAGCTGCAGTTCCCGGTGCTGGGGGCGGGCGGGTCCCGCAGAGCTGCAGGAGGGCTGGGGGTGATGGCAGAGCTGTCCCAGGGGGAGAGAGAGATGGAGAGAGAGCTCTCCGCTCACGGTGTGGGTCCCGATGCTCCTCCGTCTGCTCTTCTGGATGTTTGAATCTCTCTGGGGTTTCCCTCTTCTCTCTCCTCCCCATTGTCACCAGGGCCCAGTCAACAGGTATCTTAGCATGACAATGGGGAAAATTCCACAGAGGGAAAAGGGAAAGAACCAACCCCCAACATTTAGGAATGTCTGAATTAACTGTGGGCTCTTAATTTTGTCAAATTAGTGCCTTGCTTTGCTTTGATAGATTGCTGCCATGACAGATGCAGCAATTCACTCTTTAGCATTTATTTCTATCCTTCTATATGTGCAGGCCTTGTGTGAACCGGACTGTGTGATAAAGTCCTCTGTTTACACAAAGATAATGTTTCGACATTAAAGAATGAAACACTTATACAAGTAAAAAAAAAACCCTGCATTCAAAATTCATCGGGCAAATTTTTGGAAGAAAGTGGATGTCACGGTGGCTTTTGAATATACAATTGACCCTGGCTCAGTGCCAGGCACCCACCAAAGCAGCTCTCTCACTCCCCTCCACAGACGGACAGGGGAGATAATAAAAGGAAGGGTCCACGGGTTGAGATAAGGACTGAGAAATCACTCAGTGAAAAATATCATAGGGAAACAGATTCAAATTAAAGATAATAATTGGATTTATTGCTAACAAAATCAAAGCAGGATAATGAGAAGTAAAACAAGATTTTAAAAATACCTCTGGAGTGAGTTGTACCATGCTTTATGAAAAGCATGGATACCTTGGTAGACAAGAGGCTAGAAGTCAGAGGCTCCAGCCAGCCATTCCTCCTACTGCAATGGGGAGCTGCTACCAGGATGAAAAACTGTTCAGCTAAACTGAACCACTCAAGAATTTGCTTGGATGTTGTTCAATTATTTATTATTGCTTGCGGTTGGCCAAGACTTGCCTGGGTGAAGTTGTTGGTCTTTTGTCAGCCTTTCTATTTTTTTAAATGGCACCTGCTGTTGCATGAAGTGGGAAAGCCATGGTGCTGGGTTATGACAGATAAGTGTTACATGAAAATATCTCTCATTTCAAAAACTGCTTTATTCAAGGTGCAAACGGTGGTAGTGAGTCAGAGTACAAACGTTGAGCACAAATTAAGTACAGATTTTCACAGCAGATATTTGATCTTTCTGCAGTCTGATCAAAGTTTGAACCCATAGATTCAGCACTGGATTTTCCTGGAAGACTCTTTGCATCTATGAACATCTACATAAAAGAAAGCTGATGAGGCATACAAACTAGAAAGGAACAGACTCTTCCTGTAAAGAACATAAATTTGCTAAACATACTGGTTCTACAGAGGAGAGTCTCTTGGTCATCAGTAGCAATCCAAATGGCTTTAAATACAAATTCTGATGCTTGTACTTCAGGTCCAAGGGAATAAGCAATATTTTAATGGCTGTCCTCAAACTGAGCAGTCTGGACAGCGTCTTTTGCTGGTGGTTTAAATTATGTCATCCTTGGCAGGTTTTTTCCCTCAGGTGGGCTGATGTGTTATTTTCGTTTCCTTTTAAAAAGAAGAGGTTTTGGTGTTAAATGGAATTCATGCACATAAACATTGGGTGAGCATGCTCAGTTTTAAACTCAAGTGGTTAAAATGTGAAGTGCATGCTATTCATTCATTCTTGAGGAAGTACAAATCCCCTGACTTTAGAGGGAGACAAATCCTTTCTGAAAATGGATGTTATCACAGCTGGATTGCACACAAAGTGATACACAAATAGGCCATGGTTTAATCAGTCATCAAGTACATGTTGATATTTTCTTTACAGTTTGAAAAGCAGGGCTTGTTGGAGTTTATTAGACTCTCATTTCTTCCTTGAAGGTAAATTAGAAGCACAAATTTTGCTTGTGTCCAGTTTTAAAAATTACCCCACGCTGAGTCTCAACAGGTTAATATATCTCTTCAGACAGATGGGACTGATTAGACTGAGGCACAGTTCAGGTGTTATAATTTAGGTAATTTTCATGCCTCCAGTGTCTTTTGGCACAGTGACTACAGTTCACATATGACATGCATAACTTTATTGCTGCAAAATATGCATGTGTTTATGTAGATATTTTGTTTTGTCTTGTTTTTATACGTCCTCTGTGCCCATAGATTGACTTAAGCACTTGACTGGAGATTTTTGAAAGTCAACATTCTCTTAAATATAGAGGGAAAAACATGCGCAAGGTAAAAAAGGAAATACATTAGTCTATATTTTCATTCTTTCTGTGAAAGAAAGTTTAATATGGCTTGCTTGTCTAGAATTATTTATATCAAACATTATGTTGGTGTTGCACCTGTACATGCCTGTCTTAAATGAGCCATTTATGGTCACTCAGATTATCACCATCAAAGGTATTAACAAAAATAGTTTTAATATGAATTTATAAAAATGCAATTTAACAAAGTTTAATGGCGAGCCCTACTCTAATACTACGTGGATGAAACACACAATACAAATCAAGTCAGACCTGAGTTAGAATGAGACTAATGCATAAAGATGAGGGAGACTCCCCCACTGAATGATGAATTTCACAGGGGACCCCTTGTTTTATAAACACCTGATAGAACTTAGATGTGTAAGAACACATCTAAGAGTCCTGCACCTGGTGAGGAACGCCTGCATGCACCAGCACAGGCTGGGGGCTGAGCTGCTGGAGAGCAGCTCTGTGGAGAAGGACCTGGGGATCCTGGTGGACAACAAGCTGTCCATGAGCCAGCAGTGTGCCCTGGTGGCCAAGAGGACCAATGGTGTCCTGGGGTGCATCAAGAAGAGCACTGCCAGCACTCGAGCTGATCCTGCCCCTCTGCTCGGCCTTGGGGAGGCACATCTGGAGTGCTGTGTCCACCTCTGGGCTCCTCAGCACTGCAGGGACATGGAGATCCTGGAATAGCTCCAGGGGAGGGCTACAGAGATGATTAAGGACCAGAGCATCTCTCTTATGAGGAAAGGCTGAGGGAGCTGGGCCTGTTCAGCCTCAAGAAGAGAGAACTGAGAGGGGATCTCATCAATGTCTGGAAGGACCTGAAGGGAGGGTGCCAGGAGGATGAGCCAGGCTCTGCTTGGTGGTGCTGAGCAACAGGACGAGAGACAACGGGCACCAACTGATGCACAGGAAGTTCCCTGAGAACATAAAGGAATAACTTGTGTAGGTGACTGTGCAGTGGAACAGATTGCCCAGGAAGGGTGCAGAGGTTCCCTCACTGGAGATATTCAGGAGCCATCTGGACACAATCCTGTGCCATGTGCTCTGGGATGACCCTGTTTGAGCAGGGTGCTTGGGCCAGATGACCCTCTGTGGTCCTTTCCAACCTGACCTGTTCTGTGATCTTGTGATTTAACCCTGAACTATTCTGATTATGACTTTAATTTATTCCCATTTAAAAGAGAAATATCTTCAATGGAACTTGTGGATTTGCAGGTTTATTATATTGTGTGTTTCAGCTTTTGAAAGATATCATAAAGAAGGAGGCAACCAAGTTGTGCTAAACCACAGAAACTGCCTGGCAGAATTTTCCAAGTAAAAAGACTGTAATATTATTATTAGCAACTTTTCTTTGAAAAATTATGTGCAGATTCAATATTTAGTAAGTTAAGAATGTTTTTTTTCATGACTTAGGATGTAAAGAAATGGTGAAATTAAAAGGATGAGATAATTTTAGCACTAGCTATTAGAAACTGCAGAAGTCTTTTGTCATGGAAGTAGAATTAAATTGTGAACATCTGGTATGAGCTTTATTTTAATCTTTTCTTTCCAGTATATTCCTTGTTATTAATGCATGCCATTACAATGTTTACACAGTGTTAAGAAGGTACTATAGTCACTTTGTTTTACACAAAAAGAAAATTTAACAAATTTAGTCACTATTATGACATCATATTTTTTTAAATACTAGCTGCCAGTTTTTAATATAATATCAATGTCTATATTTAAACAAAAAAACTAGTGCCTGTATGATGAAGTATGATTCCTCATCACAAAGCCTATTAAAAATAGCCTCTTAAGTAATTTATACTGCAGAAAATCTAACATAGTTGCTTTGAGTTGGCCTCTTTGTACTATAAAACACATTTAAAAATAAACTTGGGTCTTAAAATATTTCCTATTGCAGTCTCTGTGTATTCCAGTACATTACTTATTAAGGCCGTTAAAATGACCTTTGAAAGAATAAAAAATTAAAACTATTTTTAAGGAACTAATTTCATAACTTTTTTCAACAGTGATATTTTGTTGTCTTTAACTGACAGATGATGTTTAATGTCATTTTAATTAATCATCAAAATTGTAAATATGCCTGTATATAGCTGGTGTGGTGAATAAAGTGCTTATATATTAATTCTTCTGCTATTCTGCATCATAATGAATTTTACCACATTATTTTCATGCAAAACAAATAAATAAGACTTGCATGCCAATAATTTTAAAATTTAATTGTTATTTTGACTATTTTCAAACACTTACTGAACAAACACCTGTTGCTAATTGCCATGATGCATCAGTACAGAGCATTATATTTGTTGAAAATTCTCATCAGGCTGAAAAAGACCCTGGACCACATATTTGGTAATTCTTGTGCTTTTACTACACACTGTATTTTACTATATTTAAATCTGGAAACCAGCCCATAGCTCACACTAAAAAGCTGTTGTCTAGCAAGTCCTTAAATCTTAAAATACTGTTCCTCAGAAGTGCTGGCTCACAGATCCTGACTTTTTTACAGTACAGTATAATAAGATTTCAACTCCCCCAGCAAACTGCTCAGCTTTGCTGATTAACAAGCCAAAACACAAAGCCACAAGCTTCCCACTCCCTCAACAAAGTTCAGCACAGACAGGGGTAGAATACAACAACTATGCTTAGCCCACTAAAGCAAGGGAAGATAGAAATAAAAGCAGAAAAAAGAGAGGGAGAGAGAGAAGTTAGAAGTTCACAAGACCCCACATTGGTCCTGCTGCCTGGATGGTCCTGGGCTGAAGTAGTGAGGAAGAAAGCAAAAGGAGAGTAGAGGAAAATAAAGGGGGTCTGATCTGCTTCCTTTTACAGTTAACCTATTGCAGCCTGTGATATAAACTGTAGTTGTTGTGCCATTTCACTCACAGATGCACAGACAGCATTTTGAACACTCTTCCAAAGAGCGTCAGGAATGACAGATCCTGACAAGGATGACAACAAAACACAGGTGTCAAGGCAGAAAAGAAAGTTGGTTAAGCACACACTGTCCCATCTCCATGGGACCCTCTCTTCCAATCACAACTTTTGTGTAGCAACAGTCAAAATGTTTGAGAAAAAGCATGCTTATGCCTGGTCCTCCACACTAATAATTGGAACTGTAAGTGCAATTTCAGTTAAAAGTGCAATATAGGAATCTGTATCAAAATCTGACTTTGAGAGATTCTTTTCAGGTGTGTAGAACAGTCTATTCCCTACCAAAAACATGTTTTCCAACTAAAAACTACCAACAGGTTAAATATCAAAGTTCAATATTTTAGTCATATCCATAAATTCAAATTTGGATGGTAAAGTTACAACATAAAGTCATTTAAAAGGATGAATTTCTTCTCTTTCTCTTCTGCTTCTTCTGTATTTACATTGCACAGCTAATATAATGTCTATGAAATTTGAATTATTTTTTTCTGTATCTGTGTTGGGCTTTGTTTACACTCATGAAACTGATTCCTGTATCATTAACCAAGTCAAATCTTTTTGACATAATAACTTTATTAATATATCTAATGTATAATATAATGCTTCATTTTATATATTTGGATACTAGTACAGCTAGATGTATTCTGGTGTTTAATTAAATTTTATTTTCCAAACTCAGAGGACTCTACAGCAGGAAACTGCTAAGCGGTCTGAAAATTTGTCTCTATAAACATATTTTAGACATAGGTGAGGTATGATCTCTTTAATTTGAGAACTTCACTTGGATCTATGATTCAAATATGCAGCAAAGTCCTTCTGAAGCATGGATCTCATTTCTTTTATAGTTAATGGAGAAATGTTAACAGTTTTTAAGGACTCTGGAAGCTGAACTCCACAGAGAAGACTATGAAAAACTATATTTGGAACTGGTCTCTGACCTGTCCATGGCCTTTTGTAGAAAAACATTGTATGAGCCGAAGAAACATGGGAATGAAATGCATATCCTGTGTGTGATGCTGTTACTGTGGTCAAATGATGTGGTACACACAAGAATGTTTAATAAGTGGCATACATAAGAATGCATTTTTATACTAGTATATAAGAACCAAAGAATACAGAAGGGAAAGAAAAGCTTAATTTGGTGAACCTATGTATCTAAAAGAGGAAAGAGGCAATCAAAGATACATTAAAGTAGTGAGAGGTACTTAAAGTCAGCAAAAAATTCAGTTGTTGCAACAAAAGGCCTGTAATTTAGAACAATATACCATCTCTGGAGGCACTGAAGAAACAGTTTCAGCAAGAATGCTCTGTCTGTCCCATGGAGGAATTGCTTGAATTGCAGAGTATGTCACTAATGTCCCCACCTGTCAGTGGGATGGGATGGGTTTAACTGTTAAGTGCCTCTAGGCAATTTCAAATCTGGTTTTGTGTTCTTCAATGAATTAAAAATTATTCATACTGCCAAAGCTGCATATATGTCCTTTGCATAAGTGGCGGTGAAATGCAGAAACAGGGAAATAAAATGTCTGGTGGAAATGAAATAGAATCAACAGTAGGAACTTGGTAAGTAAGGAGAAGGCAAAGAGCTCAGAGGATGAAATAATGAGATCAAGATAAAGGAGGCAATGATGGGAGCAGAGGGTTCGAATGCACTCGGATTACATTAATTGCACAAGTGAGGGTTGGGAGGATTAACCTCTGTTATTGACCTTGAACATGCCAGAAAAATTACCACAAGCAGAAATATAGAGTCTTTTCTCAGTAAGCAGTAGGCACACTTGCATTAACCCACAGAGAACACTAAGGCTGTCCTGCCATCTAAGTGCTCCAGGAACGAGGTCATGCTCCAGTCCCAGCACGGCCACACTGCCTCACTCTGCCATCAGCAGAGATGGAGCTGGCACAGGCAAGACCGAGTCCTGCCCCAAATGTGGTGGGGACACAACTGGCTGCTCTGTTTGTTAAGGTGAGCCCAAACACTGGAGACACTGTAGATACAGCCAGAGTCTGCATCATCAGGACCAAAATTGCTCAAGGGCACAGAGTGAGGCAAAAATTGCCACTCACTTCAGGATTATATTTGTAATAAAGAAAATATTATACATTCAGCATTTGGACAAGCTAATCTGCCTGATTATAATTTTCAGTTAATGCACCTCTGTCTGCAGCTGTCATTTTAAGAGTAGATAAAGAAATAGTAGTGCACATATAAAGCAGTATAGGACACTACTGAGAAATGTAGCCTGTGAAAAATTCTTTTAGCTATGACTTGAGTTTGATCGGAGGCAATAGATCTAGCTCTGCTGAATGAAACCAGGAAATATGCTTTCTCATTTATTAGCAATCTGGATTTTCAGTATTTATTTCATATTATAACCGAGTAACAATTTAATAATTTATTTATTTTTCTACCCTGAAAATGTATTTGCTAATTTATTCAGCTTACAGCATCCCACAAGAAGTAAGGGTCCTGGAGAGCTAGGGAAAACACCTGAACACACCCTAGATCAGTGCACTTGCAAGAATTTCTCAAGTGGGAATGTATAGGGTACTTGCAGCCCCAAATTCCATATACCTCAGATTGAAGTGAAGCCTACTTCTTATGATACTTTGGATGTTATGAGAAAGATTTTTGAATGAAAATTTTTGCCCCCTTTTTTTTTAAACATTGTAATAATTTCAGACACATTTTAAAGGTTCTAAATATAGGCAATATAAAAACAAGAGCTAATATAAAAGTTCCAATTTTATTAAGCTGTAGTAAAGAAGAAATTTTTTGAGCTCCTGGGTGTTAATAAAGCAATTCTAAGCTTTTAATTGGTATACATGAGAATGTCAGAGTATTTCAGAATAGGGAGATTTAGCTTACATTTTACTGATAAATTTTTCAGTTGGATTTTTGGTTTTGTTTGTTTGTTTTATTGTTTTGTTTCTTCTTTTTTTTTTTTTCCTGTGCATATAGTGCATCTTTACAGGACATTAAAAAATTTCAATAATAAATTCATGTGATCATATTTTACTCAAGAAAAACTCATTGTTTTATGAACAAAATGAAAAAATTCTATTAGGTTTTTTTTGCAGGACAAAAGATTAGATTGCTAGATTAGAACTATGCAGATTTTTGTTTTAAAGGGTACTTGATTTTACAGCTAAGATTCTTCCCTGATGAAAGTAACTTTTAAATTAAGTTTCTGGATAATGTGATTTTTCTAATTATTATTTGTTCTCTCATTGCACTCTTCTGTAATTTGATTACATTAGTTTCTTAATCTTTTTTTTGTTTGTTTGTTTCCATACACCAGAGGAGCAGTGAAGTAAAATTATCAGGGGCCATGTCAAATGCTTTGCATAAATCCAGGTAGATGATGGCAGTTGCTGTGCCCCTATCCAATGCTGTAGCCCCCATCACAGAAGATCATAAATTTGTCAGGCATTATTTCCCCTTTGTAAAGCTATCTTGGCTGTTACAAAGCATCTCTTGGTTTTCCATGTGCCGTAGCAAAGTTTCCAGGAGAATCTGCTCCATGATCTTGCCTGGCACTAAGGTGAGACTGACCAGTCAGTGGTTCCATGGGTCTTGTGCTTTCCCCCTTTTATAAATGGGGATTAGATTTTGCTTTTTACAGTCATTGAGGGCTTCACCTGCCTGCCACAATTTTTCAAAATTAATGGAAAATGGCTTAGCAACTATGACCTTGGATGAATCTCATCAGGTCTTCCCATGGATTTGTACATATCCATGTTCCTTAGGTGGTCTCTGATCCTTTCCCATAGTGGGCTTAGGGTCTTCATACTCCCAGTTCCTGAATTTGAGTTAGTTCTCAGCTTGGGTAGTGTGGCTGGAGCAGTTCCTATTGAAGACTGAGATACAGAACTCAGTGAGACCCTCATCCTTCTCTTTGACCAGGGCAGTCAGGTCTCCTGTTTCCTGCTGCAGAGGATCTGCATTATCCCTAGACTTTCTCTTGCTTGCAACATACCTATAGAATCCCTCTCTTTTATCTTCAATATCCTTGGTCAGGTTCTATTCTAACTGGGCCTTGGTTTCCTTAAGCTTGTCCCCAGTTTCCTTTGCAATTGCCCTGTACTCCTCCCAGGACACCTGTCCCTTCTATTTCCAGAAAGCTTCTTTTGTTGCCTGAATTTGCTCAGCCATGCTAACCCTGGAGGCTGCCCATCATTTTTGCCCAATTTCCTCCTTGTTGGGGTTCATTGCTCCTGGACTATGATTCTAAAATAAAATGACACTCTTTTCTTATACTTATTACTGTATATTGATTAACTTAATTACATTTAAAGTATGTAATGACTGGTATTTAAAGTTATGTTTTATGGCTAATTTTAACTAAAATCTAGTTCCCATCCTTAATGTTGACATTGTAAGTTAGTAAAGACCAATAGCCAAGCTGAGAAATTATTCCTTTCCTCTTTGTCACACAATGGAAAACAGATATAAAAGCTAGCAACTTGATGCCATGAAATTGCTTCAGAAAACTTGCATAGACATGAGATTAGGTGAGGGAAGGAGCTAAATGATAAGATTTCGAGTCAGGCATTCAAAAAGTTTATAGAAATAATATGAATAGTGCCAAAATTTCTTCATAGAATAAATCTTTTCACATGAGGACTCTAAATAGCTAACAAAGCTAAATAATAAAATTAATAAAAATATTTCTTTTTTGGATATTTTACTTTACACTTTTATACATAAAACATTCAATTACTTTCCACTATACAGTTTGATAGCTGAACTACAGCTCAAAGATCTCCTTTGACTTAAAGCAGAGCTCTGGCTTTCTACGTGACTTCCATTCTTTAAAGTTGATTTAAAACTGGCCTTAACTGTCTCATTATCAAAAAATCAAAATTCTAATGGCAGTTAAAAATCAAGAAGTGTCTAGGTGTTCATTCTGCATGTAGATTGCATATAGCTTTTATAAATATTTAGGTTTTTTCTCTCTGTGTGTGGACTGGAACTGGTTCAGTCCTGTTTAAGCTTGGACTTATCATCAGTGTTGCTGCATCTTGGAGTGGTATACTCACAGTGAAGCACTCAACATCACCCCCTCAATCCACTCTAGCTGTTTTTCTCTGCAGCATCTTCACCATAATGCATCTACATTTCAGTGACATCTCTGTCCTTGTTCTTTTTCTCTTGCATTCCTTTCCAGTAGTCCCACAGTGCACTCTAAGATTCAAATGCAAAATGCCCTGAGCATGGTAATGGCACTCAGAAACAAACACTGTGTTCCCAGTACTACAGTTTCCAGAAGGACAGTTCCCACAAGGACAGTGGTAAGTGCACATCAATTTGTTTGTATAAAAGCACCATCATAGGGATGATTCATACATATAGAGTGTTCCTTCTGGATAGGTGATTCAAACCTAGAAGATGCACCTTATGAACAGACATGCAGTAAAAAAAATAAAGCTTGTGGATGTTTCTATTTGAATTATAGATCAGTGCTGGAACACAATTTTTTTTCCAGTTTACGATATGGGACTTGCTGCAACTGAGTAGTTCAAATAAACCACTCATCTAAGGACACATGCTTAACAGATGACAAAAAAACTCTACCCAGCTCTAAAAGCTCACATTTGGTATTTGAATTTACAGTGCCCATTTACTTCCAGGAACTTAGCGTTGTCATCTTCAACAACTACTTGTTAGAGACAAGCTGTTGTCTTCAACAACAACCATCATCTTCACATTCATTTGCTCCTTATTACAACTATGATTTCAAATCTTATATTTTTGAAGTTTTCTTCCCATATATGATTTATTGAATTTCATCTTTATAGAAAAGAAAAGAAAAGAAAAGAAAAGAAAAGAAAAGAAAAGAAAAGAAAAGAAAAGAAAAGAAAAGAAAAGAAAAGAAAAGAAAAGAAAAAAAGAAAAGAAAAGAAAAGAAAAGAAAAGAAAAGAAAAGAAAAGAAAAGAAAAGAAAAGAAAAGAAAAGAAAAGAAAAGAAAAGAAAAGAAAAGAAAAGAAAAGAAAAGAAAAGAAAAGAAAAGAAAAGAAAAGAAAAGAAGAGTGCGTGAAAAATTGAAACACATACCGTGGTGTAAAAGCCAGCACTTTAAAACACACACTGAATAATTTGAAGATGGACAGACCAAAGTTAGTTTGGGGTGCTTGTGCTTCACAGATGAAAGTTAGGCTTAGGAGCCACATTTCTGCAGATATTGTTTGTAGAGTCATGTTAAATAACCCACTTTAGACAGCAAAAACTTATACACCTTGTCCTCTTGCAATGGATCTATATCTGTTTGACTCAAAGGCCCCTTTGCTCAGCCACAGACTCCTTCAAGTCATTACTAAGCTTTTTTGTTTCTTTTTTTCTTTTAGAGGATTTCTTAAAAACATTCATTAAAAAGCATAAAAATTTCAAAGTACTTAAATACCTGCATAAGCATTCTGATATTTAGTGAACTACATGTTGACTCAAAAAATACTGCAGAAAGTGCTTTTGTGTGTCAAGCTTTCTCTCCAGTGCTCCTCTCTAAAATAGGGAGCTTGTTTCAGTGTTGGCATCTCTTTAATATTTCTTCATTATCCAGCAAACATAAAAACTCAAAACAAAAGCAAAGGAAAAAAATGCAACAGACAATACAGTTAAAATTAGCAAAAATATAATTTAAAGTTTTAAACCTTTATTTACCAATGAATAATTTCTCAATATTACCTTGACATGACCGTTGTTATCTTATCATGATCTTAACCTACTTACCCATCTAGGGTAAGAAATTATTTAATGCAAATTTGGGTCTCTTTGCTTTGAGAATCAACAACCAAAATATTGTAAATGTATTATAACACTCTGGCTTTTGATGCATTTTAATGTATATAGTTGGATCAATTTCAGCAGAGAATCACAGAATAGGTCAGGTTGGAAGGGACTACAATGGATCATCTGGTCCAATGTCCCTGCTCAAGCAGAGCTGTCACACAGCACATGGCACAGGATTGTGTCCAGATGGCTCCTGAATATCTCCAGTGAGGGAAACTCTGCACCCTTCCTGGGCAATCTGTTCCACTGCACAGTCACCTACACAAGTTATTCCTTTATGTTCTCAGGGAACTTCCTGTGCATCAGTTGGTGCCCGTTGTCTCTCGTCCTGTTGCTCAGCACCACCAAGCAGAGCCTGGCTCATCCTCCTGGCACCCTCCCTTCAGGTCCTTCCAGACATTGATGAGATCCCCTCTCAGTTCTCTCTTCTTGAGGCTGAACAGGCCCAGCTCGCTCAGCCTTTCCTCATAAGAGAGATGCTCGGGTCCTTAATCATCTCTGTAGCCCTCCCCTGGAGCCATTCCAGGATCTCCATGTCCCTGCAGTGCTGAGGAGCCCAGAGGTGGACACAGCACTCCAGATGTGCCTCCCCAGGGCCGAGCAGAGGGGCAGGATCAGCTCGAGTGCTGGCAGTGCTCTTCTTGATGCACCCCAGGACACCATTGGTCCTCTTGGCCACCAGGGCACACTGCTGGCTCATGGACAGCTTGTTGTCCACCAGGATCCCCAGGTCCTTCTCCACAGAGCTGCTCTCCAGCAGCTCAGCCCCCAGCCTGTGCTGGTCCCTGGGGTTGCTCCCTCCCAGCACCTTGCATCTGCCTTTGCAGTACTTCAGAGAGCTCTTCTTTGCTCATCTTTTCAGTCTGTGGAGGTCCTTCTGAAGCACAGCACAGCAGCAGTACCAGCCTCTGCTCCCAGCTGAGTCATCAGCAAATTTTCTGAGGAGGCATCTGCTCCTTCATGAAATCCATTGATAAATGAATTAAACAATACTGGGCCTTGTACTGAACCTTGAGGGATATCTCTAGTGACTGACCTCCAACCTCACCCTGTGCCATTGATTATGATCCTCTGGGATCTGCCATTCAGTCAATTCTCTATCAGCCTCACTGCCCACTAACCCACTTCACACTCCCTGAGTTTGCCTATGAGGATGTTGAGAGACACAGTGTCAAAAGCCTTGCAGAAAACATCCACTGCTCTCCCCTGATTCATCCAGGTAGTTGTTTCATCATGGAATGCTATCAGGTTTGTCAAGCATGATTTACCTTTAGGGAATGCATTCTGACTGCTCCTGATCACCTCCTATCCATGTGGCTAGAGATGGCCTCGAGAAACAGGAACTCCATTGCCTTTCCAGGAATTGAGGTGATAGTTCTCTGTGCAGTCCTTCTTGCCCTTTTTGAAGACCAATAACATTTGCTTTCTTCCAGTCCTCAGGCAGCTCTCCCCAACTCCATGACCTTTCAAAATGATGGTGAACAGCCTCCCTGTGATTTCCACCAGCTCTCTCAGCACTCAAGGATGCATCCTGTCAGGGCCTTGTGGATGGCATTTGCCCAGTGTGAGAAAACTCAATTTAAAGAGTTACTTTTTTGAGTTATTTACTCTGATGTAAATTCACAGGAGGCAATACTTCTTTTGTAACATAGCAAGGAATCCATTTATCTTAAATTATTAGATCTATGGAACTGGAGCTGCTGGGGCACATGCACAGAAAAGCAACAAAGCTGATGAAGGGCCTGGATCACAAGTCTTACGAAGACTGACTGAGGCAACTGTGGATTTTTAGCCTGGAGGAAAGGAGGCCCAGGGCTTTAGGAGGCTTTATTTCTCTCTGAAACTACGTGAAAGGAGGTGGGAGTGTGATGGAGAAGTACATCTTCTCCAAGGAAACAAATGACAAGACCATGGGAAATGGCCACAAGTTGAGCTAGGGGAGGTTTAGATAGGATATTGGGGAACAGTTCCTCATGCAGAGGGTTGCCAAGCATTGGAATAGTTTGTACAGGGAAGTGGTTGAGTCACCCTAGCTGGAGGTGTTTTAAAAACTGTGTAAATGTGGCCCATAGGGGCAGGGTTTAGTAGTCGACTTGACAGTGCTGGATTAAATAGTTGTCTGAATTATCGTAAGGGTCTTTTCCAACCTAAAGAGTTCTATGATTCCAATATATTTTGCTTGTAACAGACATCAAGGGACACCAAGATGCATAAAGACTTGTACATGAACAACAAAATAGATATACACATGCAAAATAGAACATGGGAATCCTTTTAAACACAAAAAAACCTGTAACCCTGTAATTCACCAGTTAGCAAAACTTTGGCATTCTTGGATGTAAATGTACTTAGACATCACAGAAAAAGAGTGAATCTCAAATCCCTTAAGAATAGCTAGAAAAATGAGCACATTATTAATAACTCACTTAAAACAATATGGGGTGATACATTGTAATGTGTTACCTTGATTTCCATTTCAAGCTTCTGCATGAGTTCCTCAGAAAGGCGACTCTATCTCCTCAAAGCATATTGCAGGGTCTCCTGGAGAGTTCCATAATCATAGTTACACAGGATCAATATATAACCTAATAAATCTTCTAAATAAGAAGTAATAATTTCTTCAAATAGAAGAACACATCCACCTTCCTTTCCCTAAACCACCTAGATCAGGCTTTGTGTTGCAGAATCATAGAAAAAGCAAATCAAGTATTTGAAGAAAGATTTTCTGCTAGTGCCACTAGAAGAGCATAGTGTGTTAAATTAATGCAATAGATATTTTAAGTTTTCTTGAAAAGGGGTTATTGCTTGTGAATTCCACATTTATTATTTCATTCAGTGCATGTCTGACAAATCTGGGGAGATTTTGAATTCTTCTACCGAGAACATGCATTGAGATGTTTAAACACAATATAAAGACATCTGTTTTCAAAATAATAGAGATACCAAAGAAAAGAAGTATGGTGGAGTAAAAATTTGGAAGTCCTGTGTTTACAAGTCATGACTACAATTCACATAGTAGCTGACTAAAATGCACAAAATGGAAGATATGTCATGGTAACCCTTAAAGCATGTTAACAACACGCTTTTTATGGCTCCACTGTTGTTTTATATCTTTAAAAGTATGTTGGCTGAGGAGAGTCAAGTTTCTATTATTTGACAAGAGGATTTCTCACCCGACCAGGCCACATAAAGACAATCCCTTTTAATCCAGTTGGGGATTTCTCCTGTCTGGATACAATCAAACACAATTTTTTCTGTTTCAACATATTCTAAATCAGACTTTGCTTTCCCAGTATTTCTGAAAAGCTTCGTTGGAAAGTGTGTCCTATCATAAAAAAAAAATAAAGAGAAAGAGAGAAAGAAAAAGGGGAAAAAATTTAGAAGTTACTTATAAGGAAGTTAATTTGTAAAGAAGTTAATTTGCAAGGAAATTCCTGTAGGAAAAGTAAGAAGAGAAGACGATGCTGTAGCACAGGGCTGCCAAATAAGCTTATTTCAGCATATTTTATAGTAAGTGGACAAAACTTTCACAAGCCATTTAAGTTGAAATGTTCTTCTGCTTTTTAGACAAGGTATTGTATCTAAGTTATTTATTTCTTTCATAATACAGATATAGAACCTGCTTTAATACTTTCCCCCCCATAAATACACATGAAAATCATAAAAGCATTCTTCACAATATATTTTCTCTCTGTGAAAAGAGCTCATTATTTTTCTATGTTATGCCTATCTTTGTTTTAGTAACTATTCAATATACCTTGTGTCATCCATGAGTTCATCTCCACAAAATATTTCATAGGACAGGATGTCAGCCTGTGCATTATTAAAAACTTCTTTCACATCAGCTCTTTCATCCTTGTTCTTCCTGATAAGCTGATGGAAGCATTGTTGTGCCGCAGGGACATCACAATATATGGTGTGAACCTAACATGGAAAAAAAATTGCAGCTCATGCAGTTCACATAATTGAAAGGTTAGAAAAACATGTGTTTTTTCCCATGGTGCCATTCTCATGCTTCATTAATTTATCTTTAAAAATAATGCCAACTATTAAAATTATTAAACATTATTAAAAACAATACCAACTAATGAGTGTTCAAGTTGGTCATTAATTCCATGTGTTATTCTGAAAATCTTTCCTGTAAATTACTACATACAAAATAACATTTTGCCATTTTTAAGACTAGAGCATTAATAAACTGCACTCTTTTGCTTTAATGAACTTTTTAAACACCCATTAAATAAACTTTCATCTTTGCAGAAATGTATTCTTACCATCTTGATAAGAGATTTCAAGAACATTAGCACTGTCATTTGAGGTTTCATTGCCTTATTAAATTTTCTTTCACTTTGCAGGAGCTCAGTGACTTCCCTCTGTCGTTTCTGTAAAGATTCTTGTATCTCCTGCAGGATGCTGTGTGCTTGCCAAAGATATTGCTTTTCCACTGACCAGTCAGTCTTTTCTTCTTCATCAGTTATCTGGAAGCAACCAAGATAACTTTTATACACTAAGCCAAGGTCCAAATTTTGATTGCTTTAATACAAAACTGCCAAGATTATAACAAGCAAGGTGGAGCAGAAATGGAAAAAATCAAATTAATTATTGAATAAGCTGGTTTCTTTGGTTCCAACATTCAGAATATAGTTTCTATAAGTCAAAGAGGTGGGTACTTAAAATAATTTTGTAGCAAAGTTTCTACTATCAAATATATGATGACAGCCATAGCATGCTATCAGTGATTCTTGAGCCAATGAGTTTGTTTCATTATTGTGATGTTTAAATCATTCATCATAAATGTATCATTTCAAACCATGTATACATTTACACACCTTAATTATGATCAGTTATGTTGATTTTCAGCTAGAATCGGCCTGATTGCCTTGAAATACCTGCAGTAATCCCATAAACAATCAGTTACATTTCCATTTTTTGGCTTACTTTTTCTGTTTTTAATATTAAAACTTCTGACACATCTGAATTTTCTCCCTCTGCCTTTTCAGTCTTTTGTTTAAGAATTTTTATCTGGAAATTCATGAGGTCTTGCAATCTTTTCACATGTAAACTGATGTTGTGTAGTTCCTGTAAAGCTGAATTGAGAACAATAGAAAACCAGGTAAGAATAATTTCAGCAGTCCCAACAATACTGTCTCTGTGAAATTATCTTCCAATAGAAATCAAGAATTTATCATGAACCAATAATTTTTAATAATCAATATCTCATTTTTATAAACAATTAATTTAAATTTATGTAAACTCAAAGAATTATTAAGGATTCATGATTTGCTTTGCTTTATATTTTCAAAGGAAAGGATGCAGCTATTAAAATAAATTACTGAGAAATTATGCTGATAGTATAACAAGGTATGCTAAAGAGTTTGGAGTCATTACAGGCAGTATTTGTAGTTTCAACATTCTTTTGCTATTCTACCTGAGCACTCAGTATTGAAAAGGAAATACTTATATTCAGCAGGTATGCATCTCAATGTAAACAAAAAAAAAAAAACAAATGGAAGAAACAGATCAAGAAACATCTGTATCTGAAACACTCACTCAGTATGTGCTGTGTATAAAGGTAATCTAACTTTTTACACAAATTTTCTAGAATCCAGACCTGCAAGACAAAAAACAAACAAACAAAAAAACAAACAAAGAAACGCTGGAAATCAATATTCTACCACTCTTCACACTTTTCATTATATTCCCTTTGGGAGAATAATCAATAACATGGCAATCAAGCTGTTGCTATTTATGTGTACAACCTACCTAAACAGGTTATTAAGCAGTAATTAGATATTACTGAAAAAGAAAATACAGAAATAAACCAGAGACTGCTCAGGGACCAGTGTTTTCACAAAAGCCTCAGTCAAAGGGTTCTACGCATATATTTTCTTAAGCATTTGTCAACAGTACTGAAATGATAACAGAGACAAAGTGATTGATTCTCCTGAAACAGTTGAGTAACAAAAGCTTTTGGAAGGGTTTCTATGGCAACTCTAAAGAAAAGGTTGTGCGTGCCAAATCTTACCAGCATCACCTGCCTAAGAGAGAATATTTCTTCTTCCCACCAGCTTTAGAACATAGTGTCCTCACCACTTTTAACTCTTCATTACAACACTTTTGCTACCTTCCCTCTAGATGTAATAATTAGGTCAAAAGATTTGCAAACCCCACAGGTATTTTTTGCAGTTTATCAATAAGGCATGGGACATTATAGAGGTGGGCACAGCTCAATATCCATGAAAGGTGAAAACCCTAATTTTAAATAGTGGTGCCATGCAGAACTTAAACAGAAGGTGGTGCTGGGACACTTGAAAAGAGAAACTAAAAGGGCCGCCTGAGATCTTCACTAAGAAATCATACAGGAACACGCATTCAGTGTCACGAATTAAAAAAGAATATGCCTCATAGACCCTGCCCCCAGACCACCTTCCTCCCCCACCACTCTCCAGCACAAGGTTGGGTAAGATTTCCTGAGTTTGTGTCTTGGAGAACTGCAATGAAAACTGGCTGTAACAAAGAAATATTGCAAACTTAAAGGAAGAATTGCACAATTTGAACGGAACAGAGAGAGCCCTGTGCAGAAAATGACAAACGTCAGGCCAATGTTATCTATTAAAACCCTCCCAAAATTCTATTTTTTTACACCTATGCTGTTAGTAAATTAAAAAGTGTTGTTACTACAGACAAATCTGGAAAGCCTCAGTAAATTTAGGCAGTTTTTTCTGAGAACTACCAAATAAGGTAGGTTTGCTGCTGTGTCAGCCAGCTGAAATGCAGTATTGCAATAACTTAGATAATGAGAGGCTTTGTTGATTTTTAATTTTAGCTGCTAACAAGGAAGAAGCAATGTGCTGTATTGTAATTTTTAAATTCTTACAAAAAAGACACAAAATGTGCAATGAAAGAGAAATTACCATCTAATAATTTTTAGTGGAAAGAAAAATATTATAAGACAAAACAGCGTATGTCTTCTTCCTTGCTGTTTAAAGGGTGAAACCCCACATTTTTCTCTGAATAAAAGGAAGGCAAGCACATAGTAGTTCAATCTTCACCAATTCAGACGTACAGCACACACTGGAAACAAGGACAAGAACACCATCTGATTCCAAAAAGAAAACACCAACTGTTTCTTTACCTTTTCTTCTCTCCAGTTCTCTGTTCTTTGTTTCATTTGGTAAAGAAGGTCTTCCTTCTCTTGAATCAGTTGTCTGTTTCTTTGTCTCAGGTTCTGAAGGCAGTAAAATAAGGCAAAAGGGATGACAATTGTAATACTATTTTTCAGAAAGACATCCAGTTTGAGTTTTTTTGTTCCTTTGTTGACTTTGCCTTGGAAAGTCATAGCATTTGGGCCAAATGCTATGGCAAAGGCCTGTGGACCTCAAAAGAAATTAAAATTCCTCATTTAGCAATGATCATTTGGTGCCAGAGGTAGTCTGTTCCTAAAGACCTTTTCTGAACACTTGAGGACTCTGAACCCTTTCCTCAGAAGCAGAACAGAAGGAGGAACAGAATAAACCTTAATATCTCTTCATCACCAAATAATCAGCACATATCCTATATATTCTAGGAATACCATCTATATATTATTTGCATGAAAGCAAAGCAATTTCCAAGTGCATAGCACAGCTAGGCCAAGCTTTGAAAACTGGTTTGGAAATATAATGTGCAAAGCTTTATTCATCTCCAGAAGGAGAAAACCAAAGCTTATATTAAAATTTAATTTTACAGTTATACAAACTGCATGTCTTCATTGAACTCTCTGTCCATAAGAAAAGAGCATTAATTATAAGGCCTGTTCCTGCAACCTCTGTAAGTATTTGCCGTGTTTATTCCCATGTAAAACAGAAATACTTGTTTACCTTAACTGTGTCTTTCAAGTGTATGTTGTTCTTGTTCATCAGCTCTTGGTAAGCCTCTAACTGGGATTTCACACACCTCATTTTCTCATTGTAATATTTCTTTATAGTAGTTATAGTCTCCTCCTATATATAAAAAATGTTATTGAGAAAATATATAGTGAATGAAAACAGAAAGTCAGGCATGATAAAAGAAACAGTTTCCACATCACATTCTCTTTAATCAATGTTTTTCATTGTTTGCAAAAATTTACTATTGACCACAGGAGATTTGTACTGTCATTCATTACAGACTTCAAGCAAAACTTACTGCTGAAATAACATATATTGAATGTATTTTTCTGCACAAATGAAAACCAAAACCTTTCTCAGATCAGATCAGAATGAATTCACTCAAGCACAGCTAAGTAATTTTAAAGAAATTAAACTTAGCTTAGGAAGGTTTAGAAGTAGCATAAAAAAAAAGGAATCCACACAACAAGCAAAATGAGTGCAATTCTGTGAAGAAAGATCATTACAGTCCCTGCTCTTGCATCACTGCCCAGAAGGCTGTTGCATCTTGCTACGCATATCTGTAGCCAGCTGAAAGTGGAAGGTGTGACTGTGCCAGGATTACATCCCTACCAAAGTTCAGAAATAGATTTACACTGGTATAACAATGCCTGGGCAGATGTGACAGCCTGCGAACAAGATGAAATTTTGTTCTACACCAAAAGGTATCTAGCCTTTGTGCACGACATACAGGAAATTCTCTAGATTTTACTTGACAGCCAGAAGAGTTTGTTCACCTCCCCTTGGTGGCTTTAGAGGAATTTCTGGATCTCCTCTTTCTCTGTGCCCAGAATAAACTTTAATTGTGTGGAAAGCATTTCTCTTCATAGGAGCCAAGTGCCTGTCTTACTCTGGATCAGAAAAGGAGAATGATGTGACAAATAAACAGAAACATGAAGCAAGAAAATATTCTAGAACAGAGTAGCGAAAGATGATGTAGGTAAGCTCATCCTTTTGGGAGAACTATTGACTAACGGACTGCAGAAATACTTCCATTAAGGAAAGAGGTATTGTAGAGTTTTGGTCACAGCAATGGCACCTCTGGATCCTCACTGTCACCTTGAAGGAGTTTACAGGTGAAGAGATTCTGCTATGCTGTAAACTACACTGACAAAATATTGCAAGGCTAAAGCCAAGCTAAGTAGAAAAAGTAGAAAAACCCATAGAAAAAGTAGAAAACCCAAAGGAAAAAAAAACCATAAAGGCAATACAGCCTGGCACTGCCCTTAACAGTGCAGTATTCTAGAGATGTACAGCCTAGAGAAATGCAAATGTTGAAACCACGGTGTCAGTCATGACATGAAGGTGTTAAGAGAAAATTTTGGTAACAAATACATTACAGAAAAATATCTGCCATTGTGCCAGACCAAAAAAACAAAACAAAACAAAAAAAACAACAACAAAAAAAACCAAACCAAAACAAACAAAAAACCAACCAACCAACCAACCAACCAACCAACCAACCAAACAAACAAAAAACCAAAAAACAAACAAAAAACCCACAAAACAAAACAAAAAAGTAAAACCAGACTTCATAAAGTTTTAAGATAAAATACACTTCAAGATACACTGACATTATTTACATAATTTACATATTTTGCATATACACTAAGAGTGGTATATGAATGGAAATATAATTGTGAATGAAGTAGATTTTATCTCTCTGTATCATTTTGATTAATGGTCAACAGTCCTAGTGCTCCAGGATAATTACCTGCTTTTCTTTCCTTATATCATCTAGTTTTCTGATTATCTTCATGTGTCTGGTTTTCATTTGCTGCATGTCTTTTACAATCTGTAGAGGAAGAAGGAAATTATAAACTCAGAGCACTAGCAATTGTAATGAACCAAAGATAAATAGTCAGTAGAACTCTGGGCCAAAACTTTCAGGCTTCAATAACAGAAAACATACTATGCTGTTGAATGAAAGTCTGTGAGTACCATGGAATGGAATTTCTCTTTTGGTCCTAACATTGCACCCCTACTTCTTCCTTTTAAATGTTGTGATCTAAATAGAAAATGGAAGACATAGCCATTACAATAATTCTAAAGTTCTTGAAAAAGAAGAATAGCATTATGAGGCCTCTAACTGGGAAAAAAAGGGAAGCAGTGGAAAAGATTTAATTTTTGCATTTAAGAGTTAGAAAAACAAAGTGGTTACAGAACACACTCTATTTTATTTTGTATTTCATTTAAATAATTTGAAATCCTACTAAATTAATATAATTTTAAGGTACACTGGCATTTTTATTGACTAATAAAAATAGATGTGTGCACCAAGGATGGACAAATTGAGCATTTTCTTGTTTGAAAGTGAATAATTAAAGGTTTAAATTGCATCAGGTTCCTCTGTGAATCTCTTTAATAAATTTTGTTTTTAATTCAATTCACAGTAGTCACTAAAGGGAAATTCCAGCAGTTCCCATCCTAGCTTCTGCTGTCCACCTTTTTTTTGACATACTTGCCTAGTAGGTGCAGTGTCAAGTTGCACTGACACATGAATGAGACTAACAGATATTGCTCAGTCAATTACAGCAGTAAAGAACATGATCATATAATTTTAAAAATCTAGAACTATTCCAGAGATTTCCTTGGCTTCATTTCTTCATTTAAGCTTCATATGATGCAGATTCTGCTGACAGTGAGCAGCTCAGCCAAATTAAAACAAAAAGGAGAAAATCTCAGATTGTTTATTGTGGTTGATGCATTATTTGAAAGTAGTTGTGGTTGCTAGCATGGATCTAGGCTGACAGATTAAATTATTAATATTTACAAGCAGTTGACTTGGGAGTGAGGAATCTCTACCATCTGACCCTGTCACAGTTCAAATGACATAAAAGTAACCAAGCAGCAATGCAGTCTTGAAATATACTCTCCTATTTATCCCATCCACAAAACTACTGTGGAAGTAGAGGAATTTTAAAAAGACACAATCAAAAGTTTAAGATACAAGAAAAACATCTTTGAGGAGAAGATTGAAAAGCTCCAGATGGTCTCCAGATCCCATCACGCACAGTGGTTTGAGTAATTTTAATAATTTGCTTCAGGTATTTAACTTGTGTCTTAGAGCTAGCTCAGCAGTCTGTATGTAAGCTATACAAAAGAAATCATCTCTGAACTTTTTTGAATCATAATAAAAGACCAAGAGTACAAGACCATATTTAGTGGAATATATATAAAGCAAGGAAACCAGCAAACCAAGATATATGTATATCTGTATATATTTTCTATACTGAAGAATGCAAACATATGATTTTCCATAACTTAAATATGGCTACAAAAAAATTTAGAAGTTATTCTAGTTTCTGGCACCAAAAATATTGTAATAGGAAAAAAAATCTCATTCTTCCAGTCATGTACCACTTACAGCAATCAAGAATAATGATGAGGAATATATATATAAGAAGACAGGGATTTCCTCCAAACACATTTACAAGGGAGTTTTTATCTTTAGACACCTACCTGGGAAAGTAATTTAAGCAACTTAAAATCTGATCTAACTTAAGATGGCACTTTGATATTTGCATTAATGTTTGCATTTTTATATCCAGATTGAAAGTTTAACTGCAGGCTTCCAAATGTGAATCAAAAAACCAACCTACAGAAATGAGTTCATATCAATTAATCTAGTTTATCCTAAGAAAAGAGACACTTGATTAAACTGTCAATTTTTAAAATATTGTAAACTATTCAGTTATTGGGGACTTCCTCTGAGGGAAGGGCATGTTTGTTTTAGGTTTTTTTACCTTGATGATATGCAGTGTAGCTAAGCTGTACGGAATGTATGGCACTTCTTTGGCTGTATATTCCTCAAACTCAGTTGCTTTGTGATCAGCAGCAGAACAAACTCCAGATGTGGCAAACTGATCTAGTGTAAAATAAAAATTTAGAGGCACTAACTACCTTTTTTTTTTTTTTTTTTTTACTTTTTCATTTTTTTCTTCTAAAAGCAAAATGGCTCCTAGGAGGAGAAATACAGCAATTCAGACTCGTCAGCTTTTCTCTCTGAACACCATCATACAAACTTATGTCTGACAATTACTTGTTCCTGAATACTCTGAAATACATTACTGTCATATATTTATGTCATTAAAACTAAAAATTAAAAATCAGGTTAAAAAAACCCCATGCAGAGACATGTTGCTTCTTAATAAAACTAGCTTTTACCACAATTAAGAGGACACATCCTGGAAAGCTTCCTTTTACAAGTTATTTGATAAATACATTTTTTTTTAAAACAGACTATGATGCATGTTTTAATCTTTTTCTAATCTTCCTTTTTGTTGAATAAGAGTATAAAATTACTTCCCCCCCCCAACCAGATTTCTCTGGCTTAATACAGTAGCTGACTTCCTATTGGAAAACTAATTTAAGTATCACAATTCTAAACCGAGTATCATCATCAACTAACAGGAGTATAAATTCAAAATTGTAATTACCTAGAATAGTGACTTGTGTATATCTAAAGAATTTTATTTGAAAATCCAAGTCACACAGCTTAATTCAATCACAGCTCACATACAAGGGGAAAAGAAAAATAGTAAACCTCCTCATTTTGGCTAAGGTATTATCTGTTCCAAAAAACAAGAATAATACTTGTTCTGTAAATATACCTTTTTCTTGAGTTCTGTCTTCACTCCATCCAATCAGGGAATTCAGAAATGACCACTTGCTTATATTCATTCTGAGCTTGTGGAACCATGAGTTTCCCTCTCCGTCTGTTAACAAAATTCAAGTGCTAGAACATTGTGAAAATCTTTTTCATTCTTTCTCTGATTCTCTTTGGCTAAAAAGTGCTTAAAGTAATTAAAAGGGATACAAAATGTGAGAGACTGGGAAGTAATTGAGAAAACCACAAGCATAAGAAGGATGTGTGAGGACTTGTGTGAGACTTGGATGGTTCCACTTGATCCTGAAAATAGAGATATTGAATGCAAAGGTTGCATTCTGGACTTCTTTCTCATCTTCTGTAGGAATGTTTTCAGAATATTATTTTGAAAAATTAAAAAATAAACTGGATTTTGCCCGATATCTCAGAAAATGTGAGTGTGTATGTGTGTGTGTGTGTGTGTGTGTTAAGAGGTGTGGCTGTATCAGATTGTTACATGAGGTGTGTCTGACTCAGGTTTATTTATGAGCACTCTGGACACATGCAACACTCCTGCTGAGAGAACACCAAGCCACAACACCTTCAAGTGCTCTGATGTGAAAGAGAAAAGTGTCTGAAAGAAGACTTCTGACTCTTTGAATCAACAAAAACCATTATCAGAAATTAAGAAATTTTGTGCACTGGGGAAATTTAAGTGTATACCTTTCCTGAGTTCCTAACATAATTCTCATTCACTTACATGCTGCAATTATTTTATACTAAAAAACATTTGTCTCAGCATATTACTTTTACTAGCTATATTGTATGTGGATGCACCACTCTAAAATACAGTCTGTCCAACTACTAGATGAATCATCAGATCCTGTTCAGGCACAGCCATAAAAGTTTTGTTTGTCAAGATCCAATTTTGGTGATTTATAAAATACATAAAACACACGTTGAGAAGAGTACCCTTGGCTCAAGCGGTTCTTTTTTCTGAATTCATTCTTCTCATCATTATATGTTACATATATAAAAATATCAGCTTTTTTCTGTGCATAACATCATTGAAAGACACAACATCTCTACAGAACAGATACTTTTTTAAAGACTTGACATTTCACACCTACATCCTTTTGGTTCACATTTTGTTTTCTTTCTGCCATCTTGGAGACTGTTAGCAGCACTTCACATAATCCTACTTCAGGGAAAATTAGCCAATTATGCATCAATGCTTGCAGGCCAGGAGCATAAGGTCTATATTTTCCTTAGGACAAAGATTAATCAGACATCCGGATTTCATTTGTAACTTAAAAAATATATTATCATATCATGTACTGATGCAACCACAAAATTTGTCTTCAATCTAGACAGACCATTGGGAGGAAAAATATCTGAAATCCCAACTGGCTAATTAATGAACGCTAAAAGTCAGTCTGTATGTCTTCTGTTTAACTTAGCATTTCACAGAGCATGTGACTCTCAAAGCTACTGAACATTTCTTTTCACACCACTTGTGTGACTTTACTCACAGAGAACTCTGTGCTGTGGCTGGGATGAGACATCTGTAACAGTTTTTTCCATTTCTTTCCAAAGCCTCCAGTCTGACTGCTCTCAAAGGGCACTCTGGGTTCAACAGTTCCTAGCAGTCTAATTCCTTTAGAATGTAAGGCTTCTCAAGCCAGAGGTCTCTCCTTTCTCAGATTACAGCTCCAATGAAAGCATCCTGCGAGTCTAGGCAGCCACATTACTACTTCTGAATAACTACAACTGTACTTTATGACAGTTTTCAGAGAGATTGCATCTTTGTTTTAGAAGTTACAGGTGTAGGCCGTGTAAAAAAAATCTAGTTCTGTTCTGACGTCTTTAGTTTTAACAGGCACAAAGCCATTATGCATCTGTTGAAAATGAGGAGCTTGAAGATCACATCCATAAAGCTATAAACTGAATCAAGACAGGAAACCTCCACTTAGTCC